>NC_050096.1:215435565-216060565 GCF_902167145.1 Zea mays | reverse complement strand
ATCATTGATAAATCTCATCATGTTCATTGATTAGAGTTGAGCAATAGCATAAAGCTAAACAATAATAATCCAACCTAAATAGGTAAACAAGGACATGGATAACAAAAGCTAGTCAATCCTTAGGTATAACTGTGAAATGCGGGAGCTGAATTAAAGAATGTATAGGACAGAGATAGGTCAAGGGACACTTGCCTTCACCAAACAGATGCTCAGGGTCTTCGATCTCGTAGAACTCGAAGAGTTCGATCACTTGGTCGCCATGCTTGATCGTCGATTCCTCGAAGCTCAGAAACGAATCGCGAACTAATCGCAACGCGAAGCGAAGACGAACAGGCACAAACAAACAAACATATATATGTGCATAAGAACATTACACCATACAAGATAAAATGTTATAAAAGCGAGCAATATAAAATAGAGAGCGCCTCTACGGTTACGCGAGGAAAAGAACCACGATAGTCGAAGCTACGGTCGAGGGGTTAGCGCGTTTACGTTAAACAAGTACTAATTAGAACATTTAATCTGACATTTCTATATTAATGGATATTAATCAAATATAAATTAATACTACTACTTAGTTTTGACTAACTTGCTATTTTAATAGTTGACAGTTAAGCAAGTAACTTAATGAATATGAGCGATTCTAAGCGAGACGAATTAACGACGCACGACGTGCAAACACGTGCGCAACGCGCGGACACAAACGACTTAGCGCGCGGACAACGCGCGATACGCGCGAACGGCACGCGACACACGCGAACGGCACACGATAACGTGTGCGAACAACACGCGCGGCACTCGCGAACAACACGCGCGGCACTCGCGAACAACACGCGCCGACGTGCGCGAAACAGCACCGCACCACGCGCGGACCGACATGCGAAACTAATAAATAAACAATGTGATTAAACTAAATAATTATTAATAAATAACATTTCAGTTAAGGTTAATCATATTGGTGACTAATTATAAATGCGCAAATCGAATTCCTAAATTAGGTTTTTAAATTGAAACGTCGTTCTAGTAGCCACTGGTTAAACAAACGTTTAACTAAATTAAATAAAATGTGCAAAAATTGGGATAAATATTTCTAAATTAAGATAATTTTAATATGAATCTAACGCAACTTGAATGGATCGAATCGGGTTTAAAACGCAAAAGTTATGAATGTTTTAAACTATACTGTAATTCGCGCGGACTAAATTTACGAGACTGCCATCGTCTTCTTTCTCTCTTCATCTTCTTCCTCCCATCCATGGAAGAGAGAGGAGAGGAAGGAAAGGGGGCTGCGCAGGAGAGGACGAGGTTGGGCCGACCGGGCTGGACGCGGCCGCATGGGGCGCGAGGGGCGCGGCCACCGCTACCGGGTAGGGGTGCGCGCGGGCGTGGGGCGCGGGAGCGCGAGCGCCGACGTCGGCCACCGCCGCCACCGCTGGGGAGGGGAAACAAAGGGGGAGGGGCGCCGCCGCCGGGGAAGGTGAGGGGGAGTGGAAGATGCTCTGCACGGATGGGAAAACGATGAAATCCTAGGTGCAACAATGGAGGTTTCTCACCGGGGACGAAGACAATCGCCGGAGCCGAGAGGAAATCCGTCGATTGCCAAAGATTATGGGATCCAATCAACAAACCGAACGCGCTGCGACGAAGCCCTCGACGAGACGAACACAGTGGTACCCTCGGATTCCGAAGGCGATGCACGGATTGAGAGTAATTGCTCGCCGGAGTTGTAACCGCCCCGAACTTCGGCGAGCAATACCGGGAGCTAGAGATTGGATTTGGAGAAAACGTTTCGTGTTCTAGAACGGGCTCGACGAGATGAAGCCGGACATGTATATATACCTAGGGTTCGGACGAGATAAAAATTCGGTTAAAATTCGGATTTTACTATTTTTAAAATTCGAAAAAGCCTAGAAATCCATATTTTATGCTCAAAATATTATATATGCTTTCAAAAATTCCAGAAAAATTCCTATAAATGTTTTGGCACCTAATAAACTCAATAAACATAATTAGAATTTCTAAAAACATTTTTAAGTTCCACAAATAAATAGATTTTGGTTTCCGGAAAATAGAAAAATATTCCGAAAAATATGAAAATTTACCGAGCGCTTCTATAAGATATGTTAACATGTTTCAAACACATTTTGCACTTAGAAACACCATGCAACGGCATGAATGCAACAACCAAAGTGCCTCTAGGGCTCATTCCACTAGGTTTACGCTAATATAAAACAAAATAATTCTCCATTTTTAGGGAAAAGAGAAAGGAAAGCGAAGAACTGAGAGAGTAACACCTGAATTTGGTGGATATTAGAAAAGAAATTTTATACCCCCAAATTCAGGGTGTTACAAATCTAACCCCCTTAACAGAATCTCGTCCTCGAGATTCAAGAAGAGGCTAGCAAGAAAATGAGATTGGTTCATTAGTCTTTCATAGCTTTTTCTAACTCAACTTTGACTCCGCCGGCTTGACTTGTGGATTGGTTGCTTTGACCATCAGATGCTTGAGACCGATTGATGCAATTCTTGAGGATCTCCTGGACCTGTGGTTTAGGACCCACACACGCTTTCGCTGCGCCACTCTGATCTTGTTGGTTGATGTTGATTGCATTGTCTTCATTGGGGTTAGCGGCTAACCCCCTTAACAAGAGCATTGATACACACTTGATGAAGATGTTGTCGACTCTGATCTTGACTGATTTGGAGGAGTTGGAGGTTGCCAAAAGGACAGGTGCAAGAGGAAAGAATAACGAGAAAAGGTAAGTATAGATGGATTAGAGAGAGCAGGGGGAGAACCCAACTACTTAACTCTATGGCACTCACCTAGTAAACAGATTCCATTGCGGTCCAAGGGCCACAACACATCAACACTCATTCCAAAGAAGCAAATTAGTCATAGCAGAAGGACAAACATCATGAGCACACATCAACAAACATCTCGTTGATATACGTTCCTTTTAATTAAATGGTGGTCTTTCCTTAAAAAAGGGAAACTACTCTAAGGCCAACAAAAGGCAAGGGGAATAATAAGACATGGAGGGTAGGGGCATGAGCATAATAAAGGATGGAGGTAAAGCAATGATTGTAACCGACAAGGGAGAGAATGCAACCAAGGTCAGGATAGGTAAAACACCATTCTCAAATCGAGATGGAAAAGATTATATTTCAAAAGGTAGGCATAAGATAACATCATGGAAAGATCTAGAGATTACAAAGGTAAGGGAGGTGAAAGGCAAAAACACGCCAAAAGATAGAGTTAGGACAAGACTTGCAACACGACAGAGGAAAAAGGGAATAAACAAGAGCAGGATAGGCAAGACATCACTCTTGAAATGAAATGGGAGAGGAGGCTTTAAAATGCAGGTGCAAGATAAGCATCATGGTAAAGATCAAGGGATGACAAGGGTTAAGGTGATAACAGACAAACACAACCAAGGATGTATTTTAGACAAAACTTGTGAGGCGTCAAAGAAGGGGAAGCAATCAATGGTCAAGTAGGTGAGGCATTATCCTCAAACATCGATGAAAAAGAAGAGGCTTTAAAGGGTAGGTTCAAGATAAGAATGTGGGCAAGGGCATAGGTATCACGAGGGTTTAAAGGTAATAATGGACAAGGATGTAGAAGAGGAGGTAAATGGGTATAAGAACCAAGGATATAAATACCACAGAGGGTGGAGTTAAGACAGGACGTGCAAGTGAAAAAAAGAGGGTACGTCCAAGGGCCAGATAGGTAAACTGCCACTCTCAATTTGAGGCAGAAGAGCGGAGATTTTTTTGAGTATGAATAAAGATGAGTATCAAGGCAAGATCGATGGATGACAAGGTGATGGTGATAGAAAATCAAAACACAGCAAAGGATGGAATTAAGACAACACTTGTAAGGCGAAAAGAAGTGAAGAGAAATCAAGGGAGAGGTAGGTAACTCGCAACTCTCAAACTGGGTTGAAAGAAAGGGGAGGATTTAAAGGATAAGTTTAAGGTAAGCATTTAGGTAGAAGACATAAATATCGCAAGGGCCAAAGGCGATAACGGACAAGGGTGTAAGAGAAAAGATAAAGGCATAGAAGAGCAAGTGGTACAAATACAATAACGAATGGAGTTAAGTCTAGGCCTACACGCGGTAAAGAAGAGGATATAGTCAAGGGTGAGATAAGTAAAACATATCTCTCAAATTGGGATAGAAAAGAGGGGATTTCAACAAGCAGACCTAAGATAAGTATCAAGGCAAGATCTACAGATTACAAAGGTAAGGATGATATCAAACAAAAGCTCAACAAAGGATGAAGTTAAGGTAAGACAAGACTTGCAAAGCGACAAAGGGAAAGGAAACGAACAAGAGCAGGATAGGGAAAATAACACTCTCGGATTGAAATGGAATAAGTGAGGCTAAGAAATAGGTAAACATCATGGTAAATATGGAGAGAGGTCAAGGGTCAAAGGTGATAATAGGCAAGGATATACAGGAAGAGGTAAATGTGCATAAAATACCAGGAATCTAGGTACAATCAAGAATAGAAATAAGATAAGTCTTGCAAGAGGTAAAGTATAGGATATAACCACAGGTGAGATAAGTAAGTGACCACGCTTGAACTAAGGTGGGAGATTGGAGGTTTTAGATAACGAACATAGCGTAACCACCAAGGTAAGATTGAGAGATGAGAAGGGTAAAGGCAATAAGAAGCAAAAGCACAACAAAAGATGAGGTTACAAACTCGCGAGCCAAAGAAGAGGATACGACTAAGAGAAAGAAGGTATGAGACAGAAGAGGGGCGATTTTAAAGGGCAGGTATGAGACAAACATCAATGTAGGATATAGAGGTGTCAAGGGTGCATATGATAATAATTAAAAAGCATAACAAAGGATATAGTTAAGACAAGACTCGCGAAACGACAAAGTGGAGAAAACAATCAAGGGTAAGATCGGTAAGGTTCCAACAGAAGGGTTGAAGTAAAGATTCATTACCGAGTGAAGTTACAAGGAAACAACGAGATTACTACAGGTGTGCAAAATAAAATGATCACTCATGGATCATTAGGAAACAAGGGTGGTCAAGGGCATGTTAACTGAAATATTTCAAAAAGATATTGGGACATAAAGGTAAGCATATATAAAAATAAGAGTATGCAAGATTCCAATGCTACGAGCATACCAAGACCAAGAAAGTACAAATTGCCAAAATGATAGCGACTTATCAATAGAATAAGAAAGGGTCTCAAAAGACAGTAAGATCATGGACATATAAACTAAAATGTTTAAATAGGTAGTAGAGGTACAAGGGTAAGTGCTTTAGATTAAGGGATAAGGGTATTAAAAATGCAAGGATACGAGCATGTCAATAACAAAATGGAATAAAGATGGTCAAATAGTAGCAATTTAATAATGGATGAGGAAAGAGTCCCAAAAGACTAAAGGCTATGGTCAGGGGGCATCTACAAAGATGTCGCAAGCACAAGATAAGATCGGATCTAATAGATTGAGAGAAGTATAGACCATACTAGAATAAAATACTTTTTGACAAGGGGGCATATAGGAGCACAACATAGAATTAGTCGAGGTGACTAATATTTTGAAGCAGAATCAAGGATGAGATGAAGTAATAATCAATAAGTCCTTAAAACGGCCAATGCTACTCTAGGTCAGCGGTCCTACAGTCAGCGACTTTGATACCACTTATGTCACACCCAGTTTTAGAAGGTAAACCGAATGCGAACCATGTACGTGCCAGGATCAGAAATTCACGTACACAACGATTACATAAATGACTCATCATAGCACAATGCTTCGAATTACAATAAAGAGTAAGTAATGGTATTACAAACTAGAGTCATTTACATAATATAAATCAAAGTACACAGAATCGAAACGTAGCCAACGTAAACAACCCACCACAGACAGCTGACTGGGGGAGGTCGCTAGCCTAATCCTCGAACTCGTCGATGTCCTGGAACTCCTGGAGATCCGCCTCGACACCGTTCTCCTTCTTCTTTACCTGAGCATAGATTGCACCAAAGGCAACCTGGTGTTTTGTGAAAGCAAGGGTGAGTACACATCAACGTACTCAGCAAATGTCCCGTTTGGCTGAAGTGGGCTAGCTTTATGTGGGGTTAAGGTCAAGCAGTTGCTTTTAGTTGGTCAGGTAATTATTAATAGTAGAGAGCCAAGTTTTAACATTAACCCAAGTTGTTAACCCAAAAGCACCCTTTCCAAACGGAAAGAATACCACTTACCATTACCATAATCATAATCAAAACCATCATTCTCATCACCACCTGTAATCCGAACATCTCTGATCAAGTATCACTAATCAATGGAGCTCCCTTGGCTGCTCATAACCGCGAGCACGACTGATATATCAGTTTTCAAACACTCTGCAGAGGTTGTGCACTTTACCCACAAGCCGTGATTCCCTTTCTGCCCGGAGAGAGCTACTCCCCATTGACCACTACCTAGGTGGCCCAGCAGGGCATCACTACGTAGCCTTTACAAAGATTCCCCAGGGCTGTAGCTGCCCGTTAGGTTTCCTAAATGCACCGCACTCCTCCCCAAGGGGGCAAACCCAAGCTTGGCAGAGCGAGCCGCATACACCGAGCCCCATTAACGGCACGACGGCTAAGCGAACTACACCCCGGATCCTCTAATTATTCAGCTAAGGGCACCCCATTCCACCCTCATGGTTGCACTGTTTTCCCGGGCGGTCATCCAACGAACAGGTCCTTACGGAGAGGCACTCGAGAAACCGCTCGAGCCCCCTTGAAGACCACAAGTATAACATCATAATAAAGGAGGGGAAAACAGCTTATCATTGATAAATCTCATCATCTTCATTGATTAGAGTTGAGCAATAGCATAAAGCTAAACAATAATAATCCAACCTAAATAGGTAAACAAGGACATGGATAACAAAAACTAGTCAATCCTTAGGTATAACTGTGAAATGCGGGAGATGAATTAAAGAATGTATAGGACAGAGATAGGTCAAGGGACACTTGCCTTCACCAAACAGATGCTCAGGGTCTTCGATCTCGTAGAACTCGAAGAGTTCGATCACTTGGTCGCCATGCTTGATCGTCGATTCCTCGAAGCTCAGAAACGAATCGCGAACTAATCGCAACGCGAAGCGAAGACAAACAGGCACAAGCAAACAAACATATACATGTGCATAAGAACATTACACCATACAAGATAAAATGTTATAAAAGCGAGCAATATAAAATAGAGAGCGCCTCTACGGTTACGCGAGGAAAAGAACCACGATAGTCGAAGCTACGGTCGAGGGGTTAGCACGTTTACGTTAAACAAGTACTAATTAGAACATTTAATCCGACATTTCTATATTAATGGATATTAATCAAATGTAAATTAATACTACTACTTAGTTTTGACTAACTTGCTATTTTAATAGTTGACAGTTAAGCAAGTAACTTAATGAATATGAGCGATTCTAAGCGAGACGAATTAACGACGCACGACGTGCAAACACGATGTGCGCAACGCGCGGACACAAACGACTTAGCGCGCGGACAACGCGCGATACGCGCGAACGGCACGTGGCAAGGCGCGCGACACACGCGAACGGCACACGATAACATGTGCGAACAACACGCGCGACACTCGCGAACGACGTGCGCGAAACAGCACCGCAGCACGCGCGGACCGACATGCGAAACTAATAAACAAACAATGTGATTAAACTAAATAATTATTAATAAATAACATTTCAATTAAGGTTAATCATATTGGTGACTAATTATAAATGCGCAAATCGAATTCCTAAATTAGGTTTTTAAATTGAAACGTCGTTATAGTAGCCACTGGTTAAACAAACGTTTAACTAAATAAAATAAAATGTGCAAAAATTGGGATAAATATTTCTAAATTAAGATAATTTTAATATGAATCTAACGCAACTTGAATGGATCGAATCGGGTTTAAAACGCAAAAGTTATGAATGTTTTAAACTATACTGTAATTCGCGCGGACTAAATTTACGAGACTGTCATCGTCTTCTTCCTCTCTTCCTCTTCTTCCTCCCATCTATGGAAGAGAGAGGAGAGGAAGGGAAGAGGGCTGCGCAGGGGAGGACGAGGTTGGGCCGGCCGGGGTGGACGCGGCCGAACGGGGCGCGAGGGGCGCGGCCACCGCTACCGGATAGGGGTGCGCGCAGGCGTGGGGCGCGGGAGCGCGAGCGCCGCCGTCGGCCACCGCCGCCACCGCCGGAGAGGGGAAACAAAGGGGGGAGGGGCGCCGTCGCCGGGGAAGGTGTAGGGAGAGTGGGAGATGCTCTGCACAGACGGGAAAACGAAGAAACGATAAAACCCTAGGTGCAACAATGGAGGTTTTTCACCGGGAAAGAAGACCCTCGCCGGAGTCGAGAGAAAATCCGTCGATTGCCGAAGATTCTGGGATCCAATCGACAAACCGAACGCGCTGCGACGAAGCCCTCGACGAGACGAACGCAGCGGTACCCTCGGATTCCGCAGGCGATGCACCGATTGGGAGTAATTGCTCGCCGGAGTTGTAACCGCCCCGAACTTCGGCAAGCAATACCGGGAGCTAGAGATTGGATTTGGAGAAAACGTTTCATGTTCTGGAACGGGCTCGACGAGATGAAGCCGGACATGTATATATACCTAGGGTTCGGACGAGATAAAAATTCGGTTAAAATTCGAATTTTACTATTTTTAAAATTCGAAAAAGCCTAGAAATCCATATTTTATGCTCAAAATATTATATATGCTTTCAAAAATTCCAGAAAAATTCCTATAAATGTTTTGGCACCTAATGAACTCAATAAACATAATTAGAATTTCTAAAAACATTTTTAAGTTCCACAAATAAATAGATTTTGGTTTCCGGAAAATAGAAAAATATTCCGAAAAATATGAAAATTTACCGAGCGCTTCTATAAGATATGTTAACATGTTTCAAACTCATTTTGCACTTAGAAACACCATGCAACGGCATGAATGCAACAACCAAAGTGCCTCTAGGGCTCATTCCACTAGGTTTACGCTAATATAAAACAAAATAATTCTCCATTTTTAGGGAAAAGAGAAAGGAAAGCGAAGAACTGAGAGAGTAACACCTGAATTTGGTGGATATTAGAAAAGAAATTTTATACCCCCAAATTCAGGGTGTTACAGCAGCCACTGGACCCAAATCAGGAGACCCTTTCTCTTTGAGAGGCCCGAAGCCAGAAGAGGAAGGCCACTAGTCCAACACTCCAGGAGGAGTAGTTGGACCAAGAAATCAGAAACATGGAGATGCTTCATCAACAAGTACAAAAGAAGAAGGAGAAGATGGCTCGACTAGCTGATCTTCAAAGGCAGATTGACGAAGCCACTGAAGAAGTATGCCATCTTGCTCAAGATGAACAAGAATGAAGGCCCCAACACAGGGAGCTTCATCAAGAAGGCTTGTTCGACGATGATGGATGATACGATAATTTTAATCATGGTACCTTTACTTTTGACGATGCTTCTCCCTTGGCAGTAGAACTGCAGGCTATCCCATGGCCCCCATCATATAAGCCACCTCAGCTTCCAATGTATGATGGGCATTTAGACCCGAAGCAGTTTTTGATGAGTTATGAAGCAACCATATCTTCATATGGAGGCAACGCAACTGTCATGGCCAAGTCCTTCATCATGGCGGTTAAGAATGTGGCCCAAACGTGGTATTCTTCTCTTCGGCCAGGAACTATCACTTCATGGCAGAAGCTCAAGGATATGTTAGTGACAAGTTTCCAGGGCTTTCAGACGAAGCCAGTCATAGCTCAAGCTCTGTTTCAATGCACGCAAGATCATGAGGAGTATCTCCAGGCATACGTCCGAAGGTTCTTGCGTTTGAGAGCACAAGCGCCTACAGTGCCCAATGAAATTGTCATTGAGGCCATGATCAAGGGGCTTCGTCCAGGACCTACTGCCCAGTATTTTGCTAGAAAGCCTCCACAGACTTTGGAGAAGCTGCTTCAAAAGATGGATGAATACATCCGGGCTGACAATGACTTTTGCCAAAGAAGAGAGGAAGCCTACATGTTCTTTGAGATGACCAGGGGCTTCAGAGGAAGAATCCACCCAAGGCATGTCAGGTCAATCCACTCCACCCAGAGTGACGACAAAGGAAGTCAACAACAGAGGCCACAATATTCCTCGCAAGCTTCGGGGCAACAACAAAGCTCTTTTCGACCGTCAGCTCCAAGAGGCGCCAGGGGCTTCGGAGGAAGGTTTGGGGATCAGCCTAGAAAAATTTATTGCTTATTCTATGGTGAGGACAAGGTCCATACTACAAGGATGTGCCATGTCACCATTCAGAAACAAAAGGAAATAGCAGAGGCCGCAGCTCAGCAGAACCAACCGAAGCAGGTCATGCATACTACTTCGTATCACTCACCCTACATACCAGAGTATGTGGGTAACCATCCTGCAGCGTCTGTTGCTTCCCCTAGTTAGCCACAGGCATCCTGACCACAACCCCCACCTCCGCCACCACTACAACCTGTATATTCACGAGGCCAACAGCCAAAAGGGAGCCAATAGACCCATCAGCAGCGAGATTTCAGGGAGGAGTCCGAAGCTCGCACAATCAACAGTACTGTGCCAGAGTCGAAGCATATCTATTGAGAAATATCCTACCCTGAAACAATTTTTACATTCGTTGTTATTTTCTTTTTTAATAAGGAACCATTATTGAAAATCTAGTTCTTTTGTCATTTTCAATTTCTTGTAATAGCTTCGTTCTTGCCATAGTGAAAAAATATCTTCTCCACAGACTCACGAAGTCCAAAAAGTAGCTGAAGCACAAAAGTCGTTCCTAAGGGAACGCGGGGCTAAAAATCACATTACAAGTATCACTGAAGCTACAAAACGTCGTTCTAAGGAACGCAGCGTAAGTTTGCCGAAGATACAAAAAGTCGTTCCTAAGGGAGCGCAGTGTAAGTTTTCTGCTCAAAAGTCGTTCCAAAGGGAATGCAGAGCCAAATACCGCCGAAATATAAGGCGAAGCACGAAAAGTCAACGCGAATACCGCCGAAATAGAAGGCGAAGAAGTTCAAAAGACGTTCCTAAGGGAATGCAGAACTTACAGCGAAAAGTCAGCGCTGATACACCGAAAAATAAGCGGTGAAGCCGAAAAATAAGCGGCAAAGAGATTGTGTATTCCACTATGGAGGTGTGAGTGTGTGTCTTCGGCATAAATATCATTTTGCATAACATAACATCATCACATCATTTTGTATAACATAACATCATACATCATATTGCATCAATGGCACAAGAAGGGGATACAATGTTGACCTTCGGAGAATGCTTCGAAAAAGTGAAATTGTGCTAAGGCACAAAATAAGTTTTGAAGAAATACAACTTCATCAGCTCTGATGTGGAGGAAAAATCTATTTTTGACGAAGCATTAATGTTTTTGCGATGCTTGGAGGATTTTTTTACGAAGCATAAAAGCTCCTCTTTACGAAGCATGAAAAGAAGGGAAGGTGTTTTTTCGCCGAAGGCTAAAAAACGGTATGTACATAAAAGTTTCATGCATCGCAAAGAAATGAATTACAAAACCATTCATATATTACATTCAAAACCTAGAAGCACCAAATATTACAAGCATAGTACAGCAAATGTTACATTAATATTCTAGCAATGTTTTTACAATAGCTACTCCTCTTCTTTCAAAACTTTATCTGCAGCTTCGGTCAGCAGTTGGGTAACGACTTCGTCTACAATAGTTTTGGCCATGTTAATAATTTCTGTTGATTCCTTTGCCTCTGGGTCAGCCAATGACTCGAAGGGCTCTGGGGGACGAGATAGTTTAGCTGCGGTAGAAAACGTAAATCAGTTCGAAGTCACAAAAATAAACAACAAAGTTAAAAACCACTAAGTAATACCTATTCGTCTCTCAAGCTCCGCAGCCTTTTCAGCTGCTTTTATTGACTCTCGAGTGTCATGAATATCTTTTTCGTTTTTCTTTATTATTTCATGGGCCATCCCTCGGCCACCATTTTCCTAGATACCAGTGAAAATTTTTCCACCTATTGAGTTTGCTTCGGCCGAGGGGTCCTTTATATCATCGATGGAGAAGGCAGCTTCGGCCTGGGCCAAAGTTTTAACATGTTCGCACCCTGCTTTCTCCAAAATAGCTGCAACTTCTCTTGCACCAGAGAAGGCACAGACGTCCCCACGGTCACTCAAAATCTCTTCAAAGGCTTCGGCCTCACCGCTGATCCACTCGATTACGCCTTCGGGGTCGCCCCGTATGAAGTTATCTTCGCTTGAATATGCGCCAACGTTGGCGAAGCTAGTTTTAAACTTTTTCACGCAGTCCATAGATTTTTCAAAGCATCTTTCCTTGGATGTGCGAAGTTCTTTAACGTTTTCTCTAAATGATTTGTCCAGTGTTCGCTAATTTCTCGTTTAGCTTCTGCGACTACGCATTTCTCTTTAGCTTCGGCTAGTTGCTTCCGAAGGTCTTCAATCTCAATTTTTTGGGCTTCAGATTGGGTTTTGAAGTTAGCTTCATCTTCTTTTACTTTATCCACCAATGTAAGTAGAATTTTGTCTTTTTCCAAAGCTTCGTTCCTTAGCTTGATAACCTCCGTTCGAAGGTTGTTGAGAGCAATAGTGCAACTCTCGTCTTCAGCATTCTTTTGCGCCCTTAAGGCGTTGCTAAGTATTAAACCCTATATGAAAAGAATGAATGGGTTAATATAAGAACAAAAGAATAATTCAAAATTCATAAACTTCCAAATGCACAATCTTTTGTACCTTCAGACTGTTATATGCAAGACTATCCGCAAGATCGTCCTTCGTCATGGCGCAGAGGCCAGCTTCAAGCTTCGGGAACCCCATACTTCTGGCCATCTCCCGGCAGACAGATAATTCTTTGTTGTCTGGGAGGCAATATAAGAAGTCATCTTCGTTTGTGCCATTAAACACTAAGGCCCCTTTCGGGTACTTCAGTTCTCGGGCGTAGTGCTTAGCTTCAAAATTTTCTTCTTCGGATAATCTTTTTCCCGAAGCGTGTCGAATAATATAATCAAGGACTTCGGAAGGCGCTTCGGGAGTAGGAACGACAGATTTTCCAGGCAAAATCTGTTCTATAGCTTCTTACTCCGCCGCCTTTTCTTCAATTTCTGAGGATTTCTCCTTGGCGGGCTCTGATGGCCTAGCTTCGGCGTCAGCCCGGCTCATTGTAGCTTTGGCTTCGGTCGGCTTTGTCTCGGTTTCAATCTGTGCTTCCGAAGCCTTGGCAACTTTCCCTGGAGTAGAGCTTGAAGCTTTTATTGTCTCCAGCACATCTAGTACACTAGCCATCTTTTTTCTCTTGGGGTCGCTGTTAGACCTTTTTGTGTCTTCGGCACCTCCACTCCTGCCGAAGGGCTTAGAACTTCTAATGTTTTCGTCCCTTCGATTCTCGGTTCTTCAATTTTGTCAGTCTTCGGCATTGCAGTCGGCTCTTCAGTCCTCTGCGTAAGAGCAGGTCCTTTGGATTCAATAGCTAAAGAAGTCTCATCGCCAAATTCAGGCATTGTGACCGGTTCAATGTAGCACGGTCAGTGAGTAAGGACCTTCAACTTTTTCCTCTTCGGTGCGGGCTCGCTTGAAGTAGCCGAAGCAGCAGTCTTCCCAGAAGTCGCACCCTTTCTTTTCTGCCCTCGCGGCGGGTAGCGATAGTCAGGGTACACAAATCCAATAGCATCAAAAACCCTATTTAGTCTTTTATTTTTTCGGCTCCCGAAGGCCGCAGATAGTGCATTATCTTCAGACTTGGAGTATGCTCAAGTAGTTCATCACTAGTATTTTCAACACATTTCAATCAGTCATCGTCTGGTTTGATAAATTGGTCTCCAAACCTGAAGGTATATTTCAATCGAACCAAACCATCCTCGCTAGGGTTAGTGATGGTTTCCTTTGGCATTTCCCAGCTGTCTATCAGTGGCCATATCCTGTAGGCTACATGTTCTTGAACTAAATCTCTCGTCCCGATAAAAGCGCAAAATGTGCTGAAGGCCCTTTGGCATGCTTCGGCTGCCTCATCAATCTCTACCTTCGGTTTGCGGAGGCCGAAGCGGGACCAGATTGGTTGCATGATGATCTCTTTAATATCTTCTCTCGCCTTCAAATCATTTTTTACATAAAACCACTCTTCCATCCAGGCCCCGGGCCAGCTCTTCCAAAAAGTTGGCACTGGGCAGCTTGAGCCAGAACGAGCAATGAAGCCATAACAACCAAAATTGTTATGACACTGTTCTTTACCCCAGGGCTTCGTCTTATACGAAAGTTCATGCATGCTGCAAAAACATTTTGCACTTGGCTCCAGACCTTGACTTCTCACAGCCCAGACGAAGATCCCCACTCTAATAATTGCTTCAGGAGTGATCTGGTGAAGGAAAATCTGATATGTCTTTAAAACTTCAACAACAAATCTGCTCAACGGGAACCGAACCCCAGCCTTGAAGAAGCTTCGGTAGATCACAACTTCGTTCTCTTCGAGGGCAGGAACATCCCTATCTGTGTCAGCCCTCACAATAGACATATCTCGAAAATACCTTCCTCTCATATTATCAAGATGACTCTGTTTGATAGTCGATTTCTCAAAGACTGCATGACTTGGTCGCCAGGGCCAATCTTCAGAGTCTTCGCCTCCACTTTCCGCATCATAACTGTCGCTGTCATCAGTATCTTCAGATAAGCCTTCTAAATTTTCCTTAGTAATCTTTTCTATATTTGTCTTTGCTATTGATTCAATAAATCCAGCAGTCTTCTCAAGGAGCTTCTCCTCTTCGCTCATCTTCGTCTCAGCAACAACTTTTTTGTCTTGAGACATCTTTTCTTCGGAAATGGCGAAAATGTGTCCTTAAAGCCGAAGCTTAGAAAGTCTAAGAAACTAAGCAAGCGCTGGTAAGCAAGGGCTAGAAAATTGAGCAAACAAAACAGGCGGCAAGTAGCGTACCAAATGTGTTCGGGGTGAGTTCTTATTTATACGCCCAGTGCATTCCAAATTGGAGGGCCCCGTCTGTCATCGACTGTTGCTATTCTAGCAAAGGGAAGGTGTTTTTTCGGACCTTCGTCTTAAGGCCTTCATCCATATCACAATTTGAATTTGTTATTTTAACAAATTAATATTACGAGGGGCTACTGTTGGGGGCCTTCGTCTTCCGAAGGTCCTCAAAAATATGATTTAACAATGTTTCTAGAGTATAATACATGAACAGGTACCTTCGGACTCGGATCAGAACCACAGTGTGAGAAGCACCTAGAACACGAAGGTTGACGTAACGCCGAAGCTACGCGCAGGGGAGCTCCGGCATGACAGCAGAAAAAAGGAACCGACTTAAAAGGGAAAAGGCCATTTAGACCTCGATGGATCACTATAGAGTCATTAGCAAATATAAAGGGCATGAGTGTAATTTTACATGGGCTGCGTCCCGTGCCTATAAATAGATGAACAGTGCTCCCGTACTGTTCAGACTGACTTGGCATTTGCTTTTGCGTCACGCTCGTACCTTTACTTTCTATCAAGCCGAAGGTACATTTGTAATTTGGTATCATTTCTATTTTTCCATGATAATGAAATATAAATAAGCTGATAATGCTACATAATTGTTCATGTTATCTCTTACATTCCATATGATTCTCCTTTTATTATAGTATGCTGCAATGATAAAGGTATGTCCTTCGTGACCTTCGTCTGAAGATCATTATATCCTAAGGGAAATAATGTCTTGAAGGACGAAGGGCATTAACATTTAACATTTTTTGTGTTGCCTTGTTTTTAACTCATAGCATTTGAGAACAAGTCTCCAACACCTGCTTTCAAGTCTATTTCATGTAGTAGTCTCATTGTAAAGAAAATAAAGTCCCCGGAGAAAGACAACAAGCTTCCACTTCAAATCTACAAGAACTCTTATGTCTCACAAGCCTGCCATTGGTCTTCAAATGGTTCGCCATTGACTTTCAATTGGCATCTTTGAGACTACATTCGATATCTTTTACATGTCTTCTCCAACATTTGGTTAGATTATATTTCATATATTATACTTCTAATGTTGCTATACATGCATATGTTGTTAAATCATATTCAGTTACCTATGCATAAGGGAAGTTAGTCTAATCAAATCATGTCTTGCAACTCTATTTCTCATATGTTTTTTCCTAAGTAGAAGATCTCTGCTAGGAGGAGTATTTCTTCGTCTCTAAAGGGAGAGAAAATTCTTTCTAAAAGAGAACACTCATTTAGGGAGGGGGGTAATGATGTTAAGCTTCAATCGATATTAATTGATAAATATTTTATGAGGGCAAGTCTTATTTGCTTCCTACATGCTTTTAATGTCTTCCTTTTTGGTGATTGACGCCAAAGGGGAGAAGTTTAGGGACCAAAGCAATGAAAATTGTATCAAACACCACCAAATTAAAAAATTTCAATCCTTGTTCCTTCAAGTGGTTTTGGATCTTTGGTATAAAATAGGAAGTAAGTAAATTATGGAGTTAGGGGGAGGCTTAAGTCCATAATATCACATTATGGGGACAATCATGCATCCTAGCAAGTAGATTGCATATTTACATTCAAATGTTTGTTATATTTGCTTGCTTTGGTTGTGTTGTCATCAATCACCAAAAAGGGGGAGATTGTAAGGAAAATGGATCCCGAGCCATTTGGCTCAATAGGTTTTGGTGTTTGATGATCAACATAACCTGTGGACTAATGTATTTGCTAGTGTTTGTGTTTGTAGTTCACAGGATGCTAAAGTTACTTGGACCAAGGCATTAAGGAAAGCAACACCTCAAAAGAAGACATTATTAAGATCAAGCGAAGTCCAAGAAATAAAGGAAGTGTTGCATGCGGACTGTCCGGTGCACCCGGAATAGTAACCCCAACGACTAGTTCCAGGTGGCACTGTGGAGAGAAGACCACCAGACTGTCCGGTGTAAAAAGCATGCAAGCCAATGGTCGTCTATGGTGTCAGACCAACAGCTAGGCGCACCGGACTGTCCGGTGAGTCGCAGAGAGCAGCGACTTTTCTACAACGGCTAGAATTGTGTTGGGGCCTATAAATACCACCCCAACCGGTCATTTCAAGGTGTGGGAGCCCAAGCAACATACCAAGGCATACTATAGACATTCCCCAGTGCTCATACACCCAAGTGCTTAATAGATCACTCAGTGATTAGCATAGGTGCTTTGCGAAGTGCTTAGGTTAGTTAGACCGCTTTAGCGCTTGCTCTAGGTGAACCCTAGTTAGTTGAGTGAGTTTAGAAAAACCACACAACCCCTCGGCTCTTGCGCGAGCCATTGAAATTGTACCGAGTGGGACGAGAGTCTTGCGAGACCATGACAACCAAGTTTGTGTCACGGCTGCCACCGTGTACCGGAGGGAACAAGGCCTGCGGCGTTTCGATCGAAAGCTCGATAGTGGAGACGACGGGGAGCGTCCGAGAGGAGCCAGAAGCGGAGCACCACTTGTGCGTGGAGAAGGCCCACGACTCTCTACGGAGTTACTCGACCGTGGTGCTTGGCCCTCGCGTGGGCTTCCCTTTGCGTAGGGGCACCAACGAGGATTAGTCGGGACCTTGCGTGGTTCCGGATACCTCGGTAAAAATACCAATGTCATCCACGAGAGTTTGCATCTCTACCTTGCTCTTTAGCTTCCGCATTTATATTAAGCATTTAAGTTTCAATCTTGTCTTTATACTTATATTGTTTAGGATTGAAACTTAGCCATTGTGGTAGAGATAACAACACTTAGAAAAAACCTAAGTTGCGCATTATAGTTTGATTATTTGCATTGGTTTTGCTCTAGGGTTTTATTTGTGGCCTAGTTTAGAAAAAGTTTTAGAAGTCCTAATTCACCCCCCTCTTAGGCGTCACCTGTTTCCTTCCTGGCACCAGAGTATAGGTTGTACCATGTGTGCCGACTAAGCATGCGACTCCTGATGGAACATGCACGACATAGTGTCAGTGATGTCATGATCCGAGGGCAACGACAAAGACTTGAGCAATAGAACCAATAGGAAGGAGAGGAGGCACACTTCTCTCCGCGACGAGGGGCCGATGGAAGTCACCATGGACATCGGTCGAGTGGTACCCCCACTTCACATGACCCTTTGTCAACTGAATCTAACCATTCATCTTGGAGGACCAATTATGACAAGACTGTGCACCCTATGCATCCTCCTAGGAGCATTATGGGTATCACGGTGGCACTTCATCATCATATTAATGTATGCTTAGCAATTTTGATTTTACAGCTTCAGGGCCACCATCCTCCACGTGTTATGCCTCTGATAGCCGAATCATGAGATGCCTTGACTTCATGATGGTGGGAATGGATCTCCATGATCATTACATTGTGGAGATGAGGGGAAAAAATCAAGAAATCAGTCAATGCACTGCATACATCTAGGACCAGGTAAATCAAAATCACAACATGCTCTTGGAAACCAGAGAAATTGCATATACGATATTGGAACACACACATCAGTACCACAATCGACAATGTTTTGACCCCCACCAGTAGCTTGTTTCGAGTTTGGGGGAAGTGAAAAAACTCTGCATCATGGGTACGTTCACTACCTCCTCCTTCCACCTGGTTGTTACCCTTTCTGTGTTTTCCCTGAACTGGCCTCGTTGAGAGAGAGGGGGGATAACAACAACAACAACAACAATAACAATAACAATAACAAAAAATATGTAATAATAATAAATATAATAATAATGATACAGTACATTTACTACTTTAGTTCAATTTCTAGTAATAAATACTTTGTTCACAAGTTTAGCTTATTCATGGAATTAATGAATACTTACCCTATAGTTCTGATAATTATACCTAGAATAAGTGGTATGATTAATATTGTTCTAAATGTGCATATGCTAGAGTAAACTAAGTGTTGTACTTTGTGGTTGCCATTCATTCCTATACCAAGGTTGTTTTGAGTTACATTTGATTATTGTTAAACGAGCTAGTCATTCATGTGTTCCTAATAGGATGACATCTGAGGCTTTTAATTCTGAAAAAAAATTAAGATACTCTTTAGTGTTTTTGTAAAATTGCTACTGTGGAACCGTTGAACCATAAAACTTGGTGCTTTATAATAGTATAGAAGTGGGCCTCATCTTTTTATCTCTTTTTTGATTGGCCAATTGGGCTACCTTACCAATGCACACAGTTTTGTGATAGTTTTGTTAAAGGTTGTTTGGTTCCTGAAAGGGAAATAGGGTTAACCTTTTCTCACAATTAATTTTGGTGGTTGAATGCCCAACACAAATATATGGACTAACTAGTTTGCTCTAGAATACATGTTCTACAGGTGCATAAAGGTTCAACTCAAACCATTAAATATTCAAGTTAGGGATCAAATTCAAAGGAGCAAATGAAACCAAGTGTGCTGTGGTCTGACGCACCGGACAGTGTCCGGTGCAGCAGGACCGTACTGAGTCCAACCAGCCACTCTCGGGTTTCAGCAGGCGCGCTCCGCTATAATTCACCGGACTGTCCGGTGAGACAGCGGGCAACGGCTATCTGCGCGCAACGGTCGACTGCAAAAGTACCTGACGCATGAACAGTGCAGCGGCAGAGTCAGAGCGCAGAGTCAGAGGCGCACCGGACTGTCCGGTGCCACTAGAAGACAACAGCGCCAACGGTCGACTGCTCCCAAACCCTAACGATTGGGTGACGTGGCGGCGCACCGAACAGTGAACAGGGCCTGTCCGATGCGCTCATCGCCAGCAGCCTTCCCCAATAGCCACTTGGTGGTTGAGGGCTATAAATACCCCCAACCACCACAACTCAAGGCATCCAAGTCTTCTGAAGTTTTCATTCAATACAAAAGCTAGTGCATTCACTCCTAGACACAAATCAAAAGATCAAAGCCTCTCCAAGTCCCAAATTCACTCCAACCACCTAATGACTTGAGAGAGTGTTTGTTCGTGTTCTTTTGCGCTCTTGTGCTTGGATCGCTTTCTTCCTTCCTCATTCTTGTTCCCAAGTGAATTGTAATCAAAGCAAGAGACACCTAAGTGTGTGGTGGTCCTTGCGTGGTCTAAGTGACCCGTTTGATTAAGGAGAAAGCTCACTCGGTCTAAGTGACCGTTTGAGAGAGGGAAAGGGTTGAAAGAGACTCGGTCTTTGTGACCGCCTCAACGGGGACTAGGTTCTTTAGAACCGAACCTCGGTAAAACAAATCACCATGTTCATCCACTCTATTTTTTGGTTGATTTGTTTTGCCCCTCTCTCCCGGACTCAATTTAAGTTCTAATTCTAACCCCGACCTGTAGCTTGTGTTTTAAGTTGTAAATTTCAGATTACGCCTATTCACCCCCGTCTAGGTGACTTTCAATTGGTATCAAAGCCTGGTACTTCATTAAGAGTCTAACAACTCAAAGTGCTGTCGGGAGAACACGCCAAGAGGGAGATCGTGACCGACGACAAGCCCGCAAGCTCGGGGAGAACCCTTTTGAGGGAGTCCGACCATAAGCACAAGGAGGAATCCTCTTCCTCCAACAAGACGCATCAGAAGGGTGACAAGAAGAAGAAAATGAAGAAGGTAGTCTACTACGAGACCGACTCTTCGTCACCCTCCACGTCATCAAGCTCCGACTCGTCCGTCGCTTCTAAGCGCCATGAGCACAAGAAGTATAGTAAGATGCCCCTACGCTATCCCCGTATTTCTAAACGCGCTCCATTACTTTCTGTCCCCTTAGGCAAGCCACCATAATTTGATGGTGAAGATTATTGTATGTGGAGTGATAAAATGAGGCATCACCTAACCTCACTCCACGCAAGCATTTGGGATATTGTTGAGTTTGGGGCGCATGTACCTAAGGAAGGGGACGAGGGCTATGACTCAGATGAGGTCGCCCAAATTAGGCATTTTAACTCCCAAGCCACAACTATACTCCTCATCTCCTTGTGTCGAGAGGAGTATAATAAGGTGTAAGGGTTAAAAAGTACCAAAGAAATTTGGGATGTCCTCAAGATGGCACACGAAGGGACGAGGTGACCAAGATCACCAAGCGCGAAACGATCGAGGGAGAACTCGGTCGATTCGCCCTCAACAAGGGAGAGGAGCCACAAGTGATGTACAACCGGCTCAAGACCTTAGTCAACCAAGTGCGCAACCTCGGGAGCACCAAGTGGGATGACCATGAAATGGTCAAGGTTATTCTTAGATCACTTGTTTTTTGTAATCCCACTCAAGTGCAACTAATCTGTGGAGACCCTAGATATAAATAGATGTCTCTCAAGGAGGTAATTGGCAAGTTTGTGAGCTTTGAACTTATGATCAAAGACTCCAAACATATTGTCAACTTGAAGCAAGGCGTCACCTCTACACCCGAGGTGCAACCCGTCGCATTCAAAGTGACAGAAGAGAAGAAAGAGGAGTCTACATCAAGTAGGCTTCCCATCGACGCCTCCAAGCTCGACAATGAGGAAATGACGCTCATCATCAAGAGCTTCCATCAAATCCTCAAGCATAGGAGGGGGAAGGACTACAAACCCCGCTCCAAAAGGGTGTGCTACAAATGTGGTAGCCCGGTCATTTTTTTGCTAAATGCCCATTTTCAAGTGATAGTGACAGGGGCGACGACAAGAAAGGGAAGAAGAAGGAAAAGAAGAGGTACTACAAGAAGAAGGGAGGCAATGCCCACGTGTGTCGGGAATGGGACTCGGATAAGAGCTCCACTGACTCCTCCTCCGACGAGGACGCCGCTAACATCGCCATCAACAAGGGCCTCCTTTTCCCCAACGTCGGCCTCAAATGTTTCATGGCCAAGGACGGCAAAAAGAAGAAGGTACAATCTAGAACCACCCCCAAGTATACAACATCTAGCGATGAGGGTAGTTCTAGTGAAGACGAAGATGATTTACTTACTCTTTTTGCTAACCTCAACATGGAACAAAAATAAAAATCGAATGAATTGATAGGAGCCATTCATGAGAAGGATGAACTCTTGGACAACCACGAAGAATTTCTTATTAAATAAAATAAAAAACATGTTAAAGTGAAAAATGCTTATGCTCAGGAAGTAGAGAAATGTGAAAACCTGACTAAAGAGCTTAGCATTTTCCATGATTCAGTTACCAGTCTTAGAAATGAAAATGCTAGTTTAAATGCTAAGATTGATAAATTGAATGAATCAATTTCTAGCCTTAGGACTAAAAATTCTAGTTTAAATTCTAATGTTAGAGAGTTAAATGTTTGCAATGATTCTATTTGCTGTCTTAGAAATGAGAATGCCACATTACATGTTAAGATAGATGAATTAAATGTTTGCAAACCCTCTACATCTACTGTCGAGCATGTTTCCATTTGCACTAGATGTAGAGATATTAATGTTGAAGCTATTAATGATCACCTTACTCTTATCAAACAACAAAATGATCATATAGCTCAATTAACTGCTAAAATTAATGAGCATGAAATTGAAAATGAAAAGTTTAAATTTGCTAGAAGCATGCTCTATAATGGGAGACGCCCTAACATTAAGGATGACATTGGTTTCCAACAGGGAAACAATGTCAAGCTTAATGCCCCTAAAAGATTGTCTAATTTTGTTAAGGGCAAGGCTCACATGGTTCAGGATAATGAAGGCTACATTTTATATCCTGCTAATTATCCCGAACATAAAATTAGAAGAATTCATGCTAGGAAACCTCATAATATTTCTCACCATGTTTTTATGTATAAAAATGAGGCTTCTAGCTCTAGGCATTCTACCCATGTTAAAATGCCTAAAAAGAAAACTCCTGCTGCATCAAATGAGCATAACATTTCATTTAAAACTTTTGATGCTTCTTATGTGCTTACTAACAAATTAGGCAAAATAGTTGCCAAATATGTTAGGGGCAAACACAAGAGTTCAAAGACTTGTGTTTGGGTACCCAAGGTGCTTGTTTCTAATGTAAAAGGATCCAAGACCGTTTGGGTACCTAAGAACAAGGCCTAAATTTGTTTTGTAGGTTTATGCATCTGGTGGTTCAAGTTGGATAATCGATAGCAGGTGCACAAACCACATGATAGGGTAGAAAAGAATGCTCTCCTCCTATGAGAAAAACGAAGATCCTCAACGAGCTATCACATTCGGGGATGGAAATCAAGGTTTCGTCAAAGGCTTGGGTAAAATTGCTATATCACCTGACCATTCTATTTCCAATGTTTTTCTTGTAGACTCTTTAGATTACAATTTGCTTTCTGTTTCTCAATTATGTAAAATGGGCTACAACTGTCTATTTACATATGTAGGTGTTACTGTCTTTAGAAGAAGTTACGATTCAATAGCATTTAAGGGAGTGTTAGAGGGTCAACTATATTTAGTTGATTTTAATGAAAACACAGCTGAACTTAACACTTGTTTAATTGCTAAGACTAATATGGGTTGGCTCTGGCATCGCCGACTAGCCCACGTTGGGAAGAAGAATCTTCACAAACTTCTAAAGGGAGAACACATTTTAGGACTAACCAATGTTCATTTTGAGAAAGACGGGGTTTGTAGCGCATGTCAAGCAGGAAAGCAAGTTGGTGCTCACCATCCACACAAGAACATTATAACGACTGACAGGCCGCTCGAGCTACTTCACATGGATCTATTCGGCCCGATAGCTTACATAAGCATCGGCGGGAGTAAGTACTGTCTTGTTATTGTGGATGATTATTCTCGCTTCACTTGGGTATTCTTTTTGCAGGAAAAATCATAAACCCAAGAGACCTTAAAAGGATTCTTAAGACGAGCTCAAAACAAGTTTGGATTAAGGATCAAAAAGATAAGAAGCGACAATGGGACGGAGTTCAAGAACTCTCAAATCGAAGGCTTTCTTGAGGATGAGGGCATTAAGCATGAGTTCTCTTCTCCCTACACACCTCAACAAAATGGTGTAGTAGAGAGGAAGAATAGAACTCTACTGGACATGGCACGGACCATGCTTGATGAGTACAAGACACCGGACTGGTTTTGGGCTGAGGCAATTAACACCGCCTGCTACTCCATCAACCGGCTCTACCTTCACCGAATCCTCAAGAAAACATCTTATGAACTCCTCACCGGTAAAAAGCCCAATGTTTCATATTTCAGAGTCTTTGGTAGCAAATGTTTTATTCTTATTAAAAGAGGTAGAAAATCTAAATTTGCACCTAAGGTTGTAGAAGGCTTTTTACTAGGATATGACTCAAACACAAGGGCATATAGAGTCTTCAACAAATCCACTGGATTAGTTGAGGTTTCCTGTGACATTGTGTTTGATGAGACTAATGGCTCCCAAGTGGAGCAAATTGATCTTGATGAACTGGATGATGAAGAGGCTCCGTGCGTCGCGCTAAGGAACATGTCCATTGGTGATGTGTGTCCTAAGGAATCCGAAGAGCCTACAGAAGCACAAGATCAACCGTCATCTTCCATGCAAGCATCTCCACCAACTCAAGATGAGGAACATGCTCAAGATAATGAAGATCAGGAGGATGAGCCACCTCAAGAGGAGGACCATGATCAAGGGGGATATGAAGACAAGGAAGATGAGCAAGAAATATAGGGACAAAGACCGCCACACCCAAGAGTCCACCAAGCAATCCAACGAGATCACCCCGTCAACTCCATCCTTGGTGACATTCATAAGGGAGTAACAACTAGATCTCGAGTTGCACATTTCTGTGAGCATTACTCTTTTGTCTCCTCTATTGAGCCATACAGGATAGAGGATGCACTAAGAGACTCGGATTCGGTGCTGGCTATGCAAGAGAAACTCAACAACTTCACGAGAAATAAGGTATGACATTTAGTTCCACGTCCTAACCAAAATGTTGTAGGTACCAAATGGGTATTCCACAACAAGCAAGACAAGCATGGTGTGGTGACAAGGAACAAAGCTCGACTTGTGGCCAAAGGTTATTCACAAGTCGAAGGTTTGGACTTTGATGAAACTTATGCACCCGTAGCTAGGCTTGAATCAATTCATATATTACTTGCCTATGTTACTTACCATGGCTTTAAGCTCTATCAAATGGACGTGAAAAGTGCCTTCCTCAATGGACCAATCAAGGAAGAGGTCTATGTTGAGCAACCTCCCGGCTTTGAAGATATTGAGTACCCTAATCATGTGTATAACAGTATAAACTCTCAAAGGCGCTTTATGGGCTCAAGCAAGCCCCAAGAGCATGGTATGAATGCCTGCGATATTTTCTTATCACTAATGGCTTCAAAGTCGGAAAAGCCGATCCTACTCTCTTTACTAAACTATTGCAAAAGATTTGTTTGTATGCCAAATTTATGTTGATGATATTATATTTAGGTCTACTAACAAATCAACTTGTGAAGAGTTTAGTAGGATCATGATACAAAAATTCGAGATGTCAATGATGGGGGAGTTGAAGTATTTCCTAGGATTTCAAATCAAGCAACTCCAAGAGGGCACCTTCATCTGTCAAACGAAGTGCATTCAAGACATACTCAAGAAGTTTGGGATGATGGATGACAAACCCATCAAGACACCCATGGGAACCTGAGAGCACCTAGAGGGGGGTGAATAGGTGATCCTGTAAAAATTCAACAACTAATAGCCACAAAACTTGGTTATAGAAATGTTAGTGCGACTAAGTAGTTGCGAAGCGAGTTCTTCTGGGCAAGACAATCACAAATAGATCAACACAAGAGACACGTGATTTTATCCCGTGGTTTGGCCAAGTAACACTTGCCTACTTCCATGTTGTGGCGTCCCAATGGACGAGGGTTGCACTCAACCCCTTTCAAGTGATCCAATGATCAACTTGAATACCACAACTTTTCTTTGCTTATCTCTTTTTCCTGTTTGCGAGGAATCTCCACAAGTTGGAGTCTCTCGCCCTTACAACAAAGATCACAATGAAAGCACGGAGTAAGGTTGGGAAGAGCAACGCACACTAGAATTAAATCCACACCGCAAACACGCACACAAGTGAGAAGATGAGCACACAAAACACGCGTGGAGAGTTTACAACTCGAAAAGTGCTCCAATCTCAAGAACGATGAACGATTGCGTGAAAGTGAGGACTAGAAGTCTTGGAATGCTTAGAGTGTGCTTGGGTGACTCCTCCATGCGCCTAGGGGTCCCTTTTATAGCCCCAAGGCAGCTAGGAGCCGTTGGAGGCCAACAAGGAAGGCTATCCTTGCCTTCTGTCGGGTGGCGCACCGGACAGTCCGGTGCACCACCGGACAGCCACTGTTCATGTCCGGTGCGTGATCTCCTTCCAATTTTGGCACAGATGACCGTTGAACCTTCAGGCAAGTTGGCGCACCGGACAGTCCGGTGCCCCCTGCTGACCGTTGGCGCGGGCCACGCGTCGCCCGCGGATTGCGTGGCCGACCGTTGCACTGGCGGTCGTTGGCTCACCGAATAATCCGGTGCACCACCGGACAGTCCAGTGAATTATAGCCGTATGCCGCTGGTTTTTCCCGAGAGTGGCCAGTTCACCGGAAGCCAGCCTGGCGCACCGAACACTGTTCGGTGCACCACCGGACAGTCCGGTGTGCCAGACTGCGCTGAGAATTGGCTGCTCAGAGCCAAGTTCTTTTCTCCTTCTCTTTTCTCTGTTTCTAGCACTTAGACGGAATATGTTAGTACTCAAACCAATGTACTAAGTCTAGAAACATACCTTGTTACATGATTTGCACTTCTCTCTTTATTTGGCACATAATAACACACTCACTATGTGTTGGTCACAAAATCACCAAAATATAATAGAAATGGTCCAAGGGCACATTTCCCTTTCAGAACCAATGGGTATCTCGACCTCGACACAGGAGGTAAGTCCGTAGATCAAAAGGTATATCGATCGATGATAGGATCTTTACTCTATTTATGTGCATCTCGACCGGATATTATGCTTTTCGTATGCATGTGTGCAACTTTTTAGGCCGACCCTAAGGAAGTTCATCTTAGGGCCGTGAAGAGAATCATGAGGTATTTAGTTTACACTCCTAAGTTTGGGCTTTAGTACCCCAAGGGATCCACTTTTGATTTAATAGGATATTCCGATGTCGATTGGGCAGGATGTAAAATTGATATGAAGAGCACATCAGGGACTTGTCAGTTTCTAGGGAGATCCCTGGTGTCTTGGGCTTCTAAGAAACAAAACTCAGTAGCTCTTTCCACCGCCGAAGCTGAGTACATTGTCGCAGGCCATTGTTGTGTGCAATTTCTTTGGATGAGGCAAACTCTCAGGGACTATGGCTACAAGTTAAGCAAAGTCCCTCTCCTATGTGACAATGAGAGTGCAATCCGCATGGCGGATAATCCCGTTGAACACAGCTGCACTAAGCTCATAGACATTCGGTATCACTTTTTGAGAGATCACCAACAAAGGGGGATATCCAAATTGCTTATGTAAACACCAAAGAACAATTAGCCGATATCTTTACCAAGCCATTAGATGAGAAAACCTTTAGCAAACTTAGGAATGAACTAAATATTCTTGATTCTCGGAATTTTGATTGAAACATTGCACACATAGCTATATTATATATACCTTTGATCATATCTCTTTCATTTGGTACAAATGCATATTTCTTATTATTTATGTATCAAGGCTACGACTAATGTGTTTTCAAGTGTATTTCTATACTAAGTCGTAGATTGAAAGGGAAATGAAGTATGTGACGAAGACAAGGCTTCCACTCCACTCTAACGGTATCATTTATCCTTCGTCGCTACTTCGCACACTCTCAATTGATATAATCTTTCACTCATATTTACTTGAACCAATGGGGGAGAAAATAAAAGGGCTCTCAAAGTCTCCGTTTTTGGCGATTAATGCCAAAGGGGGAGAGAGTATTAAGCCCAAAACAAAAGGACCGCACCACCACCTATTTTTAACTGTGTTTCAAAATTTTTAATTAATTTGGTATATTTCAAATTGGTATCTAATTGATATATTTAAAGGAAGATTTTTAAAATTAGCATCTATTAAAACTCTCTTGAAAACGAAGAGGAGAATTTCATTCAGGGGGAGTTTTGCTTAGACAAAGGAAAAACATTTGAAATAGGGGGACAAATTTCAAATCTTGAAAATGCTTCTTGCAATCTTATTTATATGCCTTTGACTATTTGCAAAAGAATTTTGAAAAGACTTGCAAAAACAAAACATGTGGTGCAAAAGTAGTCCAAATATTAAATAAACGAAAGCAATCCACTCATATCTAGTAAGATTATCAATTGGTTTAACTCCAAGCAACATATGCACTTACCTTATGCAAACTAGTTCATCTCTGCACTTTATATATTTGCTTTGATTTGTGTTGGCATCAATCACCAAAAAAGGGGAGATTGAAAGGGAAATAGGGTTAACCTTTTCCCACAATTAATTTTGGTGGTTGAATGCCCAACACAAATCTATGGACTAACTAGTTTGCTCTATAATACATGTTCTACAGGTGCATAAAGGTTCAACTCAAACCAATAAATATTCAAGTTAGGGATCAAATTCAAAGGAGCAAATGAAACCAAGTGTGCTGTGGTCTAGCGCACCGGACTGTCCGGTGTGCCACCGGACAATGTCCAGTGCACCAGGATCGTACTGAGTCCAACCAACCACTCTCGGGTTTCCACAGGCGCGCTCCACTATAATTCACCAGACTGTCCGGTGAGACAGCGGGCAACGGCTATCTGCGCGCAACGGTCGACTGCAAAAGTACCTGACGCATGAACAGTGCACCGACAGAGTCAGAGGCGCACCGGATAGTGTCCGGTGTGGCACCGGACTGTACGGTGCCACTAGAAGACAACGACGCCAACGGTCGACTGCTCCCGAACCCTAACAGTTGGGTGACGTGGCGGCGCACCGGACAGTGAATAGGCCCTGTCCGGTGGCGCACCGGACTGTTCGGTGCGCCCATCGTCCGCAGCCTTCCCCAACGGCCACTTGGTGGTTGAGGGCTATAAATACCCCCAACCACCACAACTCAAGGCATCCAAGTCTTCTGAAGTTTTCATTCAATACAAGAGCTAGTGCATTCACTCCTAGACACAAATCAAAAGATCAAAGCCTCTCTAAGTCCTAAATTCACTCCAACCACCTAGTGACTTGAGAGAGTGTTTGTTCGTGTTCTTTTGCGCTCTTGTGCTTCAATCGCTTCCTTCCTTCCTCATTCTTGTTCCCAAGTGAATTGTAATCAAAGCAAGAGACACCTAAGTGTGTGGTGGTCCTTGCGGGGTTTAAGTGACCCGTTTGATTAAGGAGAAAGCTCACTCAGTCTAAGTGACCGTTTGAGAGAGGGAAAGGGTTGAAAGAGACCCGGTCTTTGTGACCACCTCAACGGGTACTAGGTTCTTTAGAACCGAACCTCGGTAAAAACAAATCACCGTGTTCATCCGCTATATTTCTTGGTTGATTTGTTTCCACCCTCTCTCTCGGACTCGATTTAAGTTCTAACGCTAACCCCGGTCTGTAGCTTGTGTTTTAAGTTGTAAATTTCAGATTACGCCTATTCACCCCCTCTAGGCGACTTTCAGTTCCAATCTCCTTAACTTTAGTGAGTCACTTTTAATCACTAAAATATCAATGGGATGACTAAAATATGTCTTTCAAATAGAATTTTTAGGGACTAAAGTTTAGTCCCTAAAGTTTAGAAGGGTGACTAAAGTAATCAAACACCCCCTAAATAGGCATCTAGTTTTAATTTAGTCTTATAAATAAAATCTAATATATTGATTTATGAATAATGTAGTTTACAAAAAAAACATATGCCTGTCCACGTAAACATTAATTAGTGTTGATCTTGAAGTGGCTTGTTCCACTTGAGTTATTTAAAAAATGGTTTATTCGGACTATGAGTGAAAATGGTAACAATAATTTTTGATTACCGGAAATCGTTTGAAATTTTACCTAAATTTAGGACTAAACGGAAATGGAAACAGTTACCGAAAATACGGAAACGAAATCGGTACAAAAAACTCGAAAACGGAAACGAAAGCGATTTGAGTCTCTTCCGCCCGTTTTCGAAAATTACTGTATTTATTCGATATTTTATCGTTTGTAATGAATTCAATATTTTTTTATAGAAAAACATTAAATTTGAACTGATCTTTATAAATTCATAAAAGATTCATCCGTGCTTTGAAAAATATGAAACAAATTTTATTATTTTGTCTAAAATCAAGGTCTATCTAATGTTATGTAGTTTAGATTTGTTCGAATCTTTTATGGATCTTATTTATAGTTTCTTTTCAATTACTACTCTTGATACATATATTCATGATTTGCACGATGACCTCAGAAGGACTAGGACGATACCAATTATGTTGACTTTCTAACTATATGTATGTGTGGACAATGCTTGCCACTTGTATTGTGAAGTATTGTTTTAATATTTTTGTGAGATCTATTCTCGCAATATTTTTTTTCTCCTTTTGGACTCAACCACAAAGGATTCGTTTAAACCAATTAACAAACTCTTGCTTCGATTTTCTGGGGTACCTTTCAAGTGTACCAATAAATACTTTGTTAGTAAGGAATCAAATGTTGGAGAATTCTTTTCTAATAGATACTCGAATGAAAAATTTGATACCACAGTCCTTGCAACTCCCCTTGTCGGATCCTTATTAAAAGCTCCATTTTGTACTGGATTGGGGCATCCTATTAGTAAACCCGTTTGGACTGATTTATCAGATTGGGATATTCTTGATCGTTTTGTCTTCTAGAGGATTTCAAAGACGATTATTTTATTTACGGAGTTGGTTACAAAATATCCATCTCTCAAACTGGATTTACGGAGATGGTCAAAATTAGTACATCTCCCAAAATCTATTAAGGTGGTGTGACTATTCAAACTAAAATCTATTTTCTAATTGGTTCGCACATATTGTTGTATGGGATCGATCAAGTCGTATACTTACATGGCTACTGTCATGTTCTATTGTTTGATATGTTTATCATTATCATTTTAAAATAATAGTTTTGGTAATTTTCGATCGTTATCGATTCATATACTTACATGTTATCGATTCATATACTTACATGGTTACTGTCATGTTCTATTGTTTGATATGTTAATCATTATCATTTCAAAAATAATCGTTTTGGTAATTTTCGATCGTTATCGATGCAATTTCGATCATATACTTTTGTTATCGACATTATCAAAATATCGATGTCGTTTTCGTTTTCGATAATATCGTATCGTTTTTTATACCGTCAAAATAATTTGAAAGTGAAAGTGGTGGAGCCTTTTTCCGATCGTTTGCTATCGTTTTCAGCCTTAGATCAGACGACCTGTTAAACACACGGCAACGACTGCTATGCAAGCAGCCTTCTTTGCAAGCGTGCAAGCAAATTATCTGGTTCATTAGATCGTGATCCAACCGTAGGTCACATTTAACACTTAAACCCTTCCACCACCAGCTCAATAATCTTTATAAAAAACACTCTAACAAACCATGGTTGTATTTGTAATTGAATCGTAATTTAATGGACCAGATGGTTTGCTTGCACGTTTGTAAAGAAGGACTGCTTGCATAATAATTGTTGCCTAAACACATACCCGCCGCTACGGCCTATTACTGAGATGATAAATCTAAATACTTCTTTATAATCTGTTAGGACCATAAATTATTTTTAGTTTAAAAATAAATAAAAATAGTATCCAATTCTAATTCCTAAATTTTATACAGCGCATTGTCAGAGGCCCTCCTGAGCTGAGTCCCTTCCCTTTCCCCCGGTCCAGTGGCGGACGCCCTAGCCAGGCACCACAGGCCACAGCCTGGGCTGCCCCACTGCCCCTGTCGCCGTCGGGCAAGCGCCGTCCAACCTGTGCGTCACCGCCTCCGCCTTCAGTTTCGCCTCCAGCAGGGGCGCCGCGTGGGGTATTCGGTTCGTCGTCGAGGAGAGAGAGTCACTTCTGCCGAGGGAGCAGGGATGGAGCCGGTCGTGGGGATCGTGGTGTCAAACAAGATGCAGAAGTCGGTGGTGGTTGCGGTGGACCGCCTCTTCCACTATAAGATGTACAACCGCTATGTCAAGCGCACCTCTAAGTTCATGGCACACGACGAGGCTGACTCCTGCAACATTGGCGACCGGGTCGGTAATTATTGCTGCATCGTCGTATCCGCCCCTTCCTCGTTCTGATGCTGTAAGGCTGTGAAAATTGGCGATGCTTAGACTGGTGTCAATTTGTTATTGGATAGTCCTAATTGTTAGCTACTCGGCGCCTGGGGTTTTTGGGTAGGCGAACTATTTTTTTAGAGTTCCGCATCTCTAGCATCGCACTCGGGAATTAGGACCAAGCGTTAAAGAGCGTTTACAGACCAGCTAGCACTAGGCAAGGCTTAATTTCAGGCACCCACACATAAGTTTAAGCAGTTTTACGGACAACGGTACCAAGCAAGGCCTCAGAGTTTTTACACCTGGATGCTGAAAAAGACACTGCTGAAGCCATTTGTAGCTTCTCGCACTTCGATTTCAGAAGGACGGTAGCTGCATATCAGCTATCCACTTCATGTCGATCTCCCTCTGTCCATGAATTAGGCACTAGCAAGAAAAATCCTCTTTAGCCTTGTCGCCAACCCCTCGATCCTTTGTAGTGAGCTCTGGCCTTGTAGTCCAACTAATTGGTCACGCGGAAGTTGCATTTTCACACCCTTTTGCAAATTTTTGGATAGATACATCAGTGGTAAATGAAAAAAAAATCGGATGGGTGAATAATGGCATTTCAATTGTTAGGTACTCTTAGGCCTAGATTAGTTGGAAATCACATGGTATCTATCTTTTTTCGATAAAGGAAGCTTTATTGAATTTTCAAGTCCATACATCGAGATGATTGTCTTGAAAACACTTCCGGCTCTGCATATCAGGATGCACACAACCTAAAAAGAAAAGGAAAAAAAAACGACATGGTAGACCTCAAGCACTAATGACAGTTGATCCTAAGGCTAGACTGCCACCCATACGCCTGGGTAAAAATGTCCTTGGCCACTAGCGTCAAGTGTTTAAAAGAGCTGAATTACGTTCAGTTATATATTGGATGCATGTGGTTGCTATTGTTACTATGTGTCAGTGTTCAGTGATCTCTCTACTGCAGGCTTGACGTTTTGAATGAGGTCTGACAGGAGTCATCCACTCTAAGGTCGCTGAGGATGACACCTGATTTTGCAGGATTAATCAGTGTCCTCATAAGTGCTAGATATACATCGGCTGATGCTGCTTAGGGCTACATGGTGGTTTGGTGCTAGGCGGGTGGCACCGGGGATGACACCTTAATTTGTAGGTTTAATTAGTGTTCTCATACGTGCTAGACATACACTGAATGGTGTCTAACCACTGCTTAGATGGGCTACATGGTGGTTTGATGCTAGGCTGGTTTCTACTAGTAGCTGACTCTTGAAAAATTACACTAGTGCACTAAATTGACTAGTAATCTGATAATGCCAGAATATAACTACTATGAACACACACGAACCCAACACATGCATACCTCACACACATCTAGATTTAATAACTATACTCAGATAGAATAGAATACCACATTCCTGGACAGATCACCATAACCATTCCAACCCCTGGTAGGTTGGGCGCATTTTATTCCCATTGTGGCACCACAGGAGAGTGACTGCAGATGTTTTACTTCTTTATTTTGTGTGTGTGTGCACGCCTGTGTGTGTGGGAGGTCAGATTTGTATTCAACCTGCTTGCAACCCGCTGAGTGAGCCATCCAAGGTGGAGGTCATCCCCTGAAGCTGGCTCTTAATGGAGAAAGGAAAACCTAATCTAAACACCATTTTTTTTCAAGTCGTCTAGTCAGGCCTAGTCATGTAGTTACCGACCAGTCGATTAGTCGTCGACCAGATCAACTAATCGAGCCTAGTCGAGTTAGTTGTCATGAAACTAATGATCTCCATGCACTACCACAGAAGCTGAGAAACGAAGATATTCATCAGTTGAACGTGGATATCCAGATTTGTAAAAAATGCTTAATTGACATTTTTGTTAAAACTCAAAATCCTGGTTTTGTGGAAACCATAGTTTTTTTGTATATGCAAATTGGTTGGAGTTTCCAAACAAAGCTTTTGTGGTTGTTAGGCTAAATCCTTTTAGGAAATCTGGTTTTCACTAAAATGAATTTTCTAGGCATTTTGAGGTTTGAGAATTTTTAGGAGGAAATTGGTTGCTCCTTGTTCTTTATATTATGTTGATGAGATTATGGTAGAACTATGGATCCTACCAGGAAGATTGCGCAGGTTGTAGGGTGGGGATTGGGCTCGAGAAGGGCGGCGGCGCTGGGGCGCTGTCGTGACCCTGGCTGGGTCGCGCGCAGGGAGAAGATTCCAGGAGACTCTGGCTTCATCTGGGAAGCCAGAATAAATTGGTATTCTGCTTGCCTTTATTCAAGTGTTTACAGATCTATATATAGAGCTTTTCTCAAGTCTATCTACTAGCTTTGGATAAGTATAACTATCTAGATAGAGATAGAGCTGATCTATTGGGCCTTGGGCCCATCTGGCGCCCCCCTCTAGCCAGCCTTGGCCCTATTGCGCCTAACATAGGTCTGGCCATACATAACAGATTAACTATTTGCATTGCATCTAAGACTCCCTAGTCTCTTTATCTGTTTATTGGGAGCTAGCGTTCCTTTGAACTAAGGTTCTGTTGAAGTCCATTCACGATAAATTAGTTTTCCTCTCAGAACTCTTTTTATGATGGCTGTATACTGTTCTTTCAGGTTAGGCTGGACCCTTCTAGGCCCTTGAGCAGATATAAGCACTGGGTTGTTGCTGAAATTCTTCGCAGAGCTAAGGTATATGTTCCACCAGCTGCAACAGCGTCCAGTCAGTCCAGTGAACATAATAGCAAATCTCAAAAGGCTGGTGTTGCTACCAAATGATCCATATGCAGTTACTCAAGCAAGATGCAGCTATGGCTTTTTTTCTTCTTCTGTATGTTTGTTTGGAATGTGGATGCCATGTTTAGCCATGGAAGAAAAAATAGCACGCAGCCACCATCTTCGCTTAATTTAGTTTGTTCTCCTGTGGTGTCCTCCCTTTAATGGTAGCCATCGAGGATATAATTACCATATTCAACAAGACCAGTGGATACTATATCGGCAGTTGTCTTTGTATTTGCATGCATGGTTGGCAGGTGTCTAATACTGCTGAAATGAGCAGGCGGAAAGATCCGAAGAGTAAAGGGTTGTTTGGTTCTTGGCTACCTGTCTTTAAACTTTAAGGTTAATAAGTCAAATTGAAGAACTAACCTTAGATAGAAAAATTTAGTTGAACTATAACAAATTAGACACCACACCAAACAGGCCCTAAAATGCTGATAATAATCTATATGAACTGGTTGTCTTTGCCGTGTTCATATTCGTACTATCAGGTGGATGAATCGTTTTCTGTGCTGTTTGCTGCATACTCGTAAATTCATGGTGATGTGCAATCAAGATTCGGAAAGTAGACCTCGATTTCATGTCGGATTGGGCTTTTGTTAAGCCGAAGTACATCTGATACTTCCGGTGCAGTTTGTACGTCCCAATTAACAATTTCTCTGAACCAGGAACAAAGTAGGTATCGTTCTTAGGTAGTATTTTCAAATGGTACTACTCAAATATTTATCGCCCGTTAGTTTAACTGATATGAATAACATACGACGGTGGAAGTAATTAAATAATGACATACCTCAGTTTTCAATTCACCACTCTACCAGACTACCACCTCTTAAAAGCTAGAACACAGTACAATGAACACATTCCTTGTGAAAATTATTACATAAATATTAGTCTCCATGTCGAACTATACATTAATATAGATGTTTGCATTAATAGGTATTTTATACATTGACAATCACCTTATTCTCCTTCTTGAGGTCTCTATTATTTTATAGTACAGTACATGCATGCGCACATAATGGATTATACTCACAAACACAAATATTGGTAGCGCTAGCCGAAACACACGACTACAGAAGAACTAACATGTGCACCGCATCCTCCAACCCAAGGTCGCTTCACGGCTCACTTGCCGTGCCCACTGCCAGCGTAAGAGCCAGCACGAGCCCCAGCATACGAGCCAGCGCCAGAACCCCCATATGGACCAGTGCCAGAGCCAGCGTACGAGCCAGCCTCAGAGCCAGCGTACGAGCCGGCACCAGAACCCCAGTGAGGCCCAGCGCCGGACCCTGCGTACGAGCCGGCATTGGAGCCCGCGTACGAACCCGCGCCTCCGCCGTTAGAGCCGGCGTACGAGCCAGCGTTGGAGCCCGCGTACGAACCTGAACCTCCGCCGTTAGATCCAGCGTACGAGCCGGCGTTGGAGCCCGCGTACGAACCTGAACCTCCACCGTTGGATCCAGCGTACGAGCCGGCGTCGGAGCCCGCGTACGAGCCTGCGCCTCCTCCGTTTGAGTCGGCGTGCGAGCCAGCGTACGAGCCTGCGCCCGACCCTCCGTCCCCACCGTTCGAGCCCGCGTGAGAACCCGCGTACGATCCTGCGCCGCCAGACCCCGCGTTCGAGCCTGAGTTCGAGCCGGACCAGGACCCCGAGCCCGAGCCGGATCCTGACCCGGACGCAGAACCAGAGCCCGAGCCTGCGCCGGATCCTGAGCCGGAGCCGGAGCCACCAATGCCGATGCCGATCCCAGTGCCGATACCCAGGCCGCCGCCAACGCCGACCCCTAGGCCACCGCCGCCGCCGAGGCTGACGCCCAGGTCCTTCCGAGCAATGTGGCGGCTCTCAGCAGCGAGAAAGAAGGCGGCCACCACCGCCGCGCCGAGGACGACGGCGGCCTTCTTCGTGCAATAATAGGCCATTGTTTTGTGTTCGCACCCCACGCTGCTAGCTACGAGATCGATCGAATTGGACTGAGGACGAGTCAAGTAAGTTTACGCACTTCAGCTAGCTCTGGGGACTGGGGATGCAGTCGTGCATGCAACTCTGTGCGATGGATTGATGTGGAGATGGCGGGGTTGCGGGCAGGTGTATATATATATATATATTTATAGGGCGAGGAGGAGCGCGACGCGAACGCGATCGACAAACGCGCGGTGGTGCGGGCGGGGTAGTGGGTTTGGAATGGTGGCGCGAGCTTGTGGCGCTGGCCGGCCGAGTCCTCTCTCTCAGCCGCTAATACTGATGCTAGTGGAGCAGTGCGACCGCGCACAATGGCTGACCTCCCGAGCGCCGCTCGACACGTATACGTACGACGACGTTCGAGGTCTCTTGGTGCATGTAATGTACCTTTGTTGCTTGTCAAGCAGTAATCATTCGTCGTCGTCCGGCGACTGTACTGTGTGATGCCAGCCAGTAAATCTATCGGTTCTGGAGATTGGATTCATGGGAAGGTTCGAGAAAGCCAGCCAAACACGTGCCAGTAAATCTATCAGGATATATGTGGCTTAGCTGGGTGCGTGCATGCAAGACTGCCGTCTGCAATCGTCTCGTGCTAGTGCTCGTCATTTTCATCAGTCAACGTTGGATTGAAGCTGGCCGCAGCGGTGCCTCAAGTCGTGCGCATTTCACCTTTCCATATGGATAGAAACCAGGTTTCATGTTTGGTGCTACTGGTTTAACTTTTTTTTTATTTAAGGTTAGTTCGTCAATTCACACAACTAATTTTAGATAAAGTGTGTCATAGTTATACACGAACCAAACAGTCCTTTACATGCTGCTTGGTTGGACTCCAGCTCGTTTGGTGATGGCGTTGTACCTACACGTATTGGGACGAAGCATAGCTTACACTATAAACGATCATTTTTGGCGACAAGAAGCAGTTGAAAATAGGTAGCTTATTTTTAGCATCAGTATATGACCTATTTTCGGTGGCATCTGACCGCCAAAATAAATTGGTCGAAAATTAACTTCTATTTTTGGTGATCGAAACCTAGGTCGCCGAACGAAAATAAGGTATTTTCACAAGTTTTATTCATACCGCTGGAAATAACTCATGAATTTCGCCGGTCTGACTGTAGCCACCGAAAACTATATAGACTTATTTTTGGCAGCCTAGACATGGACGTAGAAAATAAGTAATTCCAGAGAAAAATGTAAAATCAACAACAATTTCAACGACAATATAATCACAATATTATGATAGCAACGAAATACCTCACAAATACAAAACAGTCCACCAAAACACCTTACAAATTCATTACAATCTACCACAAACTCACAATTCCATCACAAATACATTATAATCCATCGCATCGGTCAAATTCACCACAAGAGTCAAATCATCACATATATGGGTTGTTTGAGTTGTGACCACGACCTTTAGAAACGAAGAAGTTGTTTACGAAGTCGTCTATCTCGTTTGGAGTCTAAAAGAAAGAAGAATACATTAATAACTACAATATTAACTTGACCACTATTCGAACAAATTGTTTGTCAAACTAAACTCTTCTGTAGTAGCTCCCTCCCCTCCAGAAGCTCCTCCTGGTGCTAATATTAGTGGTGGTGGTGTGTTGTGGCCCATAACTCTAGATCCCTACAAAATCAAGTTAAATCAAGATTTGAAAAGTTAATACAAACGACAAGTCTAAACTAAATTGACGCACCTGAGGTGGAGGTATCGAAGCATGTAATCCACACTGAGGCATCGATGGCTGAAATTGAGGGAAAACGAATGGTTGCTGCTGTGCCTGCTCTGTAAACCAAGACTGTTGCAAATATAATATATTAGTTATAAGACAAATATACGACTGTATTGAGAATAAATAAGACACTAATGTTCATTGCTTGTTGCTGTTGTGTCAGTGGCCACCGAAAATAAGGTTATTTTCTGTGGCTGTTGAAGACCGCCGAAAATAGTCCTGGCAGCCGAAAATGCTTATTGTTGCTGTTGCGTTGGTTATATCACTGCCATAATAAATTGAGATATAGTATATCGTTTTAACCAGGGATCTATCTTTTCTTCTTTGATCATATATATGATGTAAAAAAAAGATCATATTAGGGCATGCGCCTCCATTTCTGGATGCCGTGTTCAAGAATATTCCCACGTGCACAATTAACTGATTTTCATATGTTTATTTTTTCAAGTATGTTGTTGAGAACTGTAAACACTTTGTTTCATAATGTCCTATTTTCCATCCATGCATTTTCTCACGAAGGAAACTACACATATGATTTCTACATTACACAACATTTTATCATATGTTCTCTAATTTTTTAGTTGTTTTTTGTTAATTAGTTTAATTTTTTACTCTCTAAATGCCGTGACTTACTTTGCTCCTACATTAAAGTTTACATGAACTTGAGATACACTAATCCCAATATAATTCATTAAACTATATATTTTTACTCAATCCTTTTGTTTTCTTATAGGACACATAATGATTTGATGAATTACAATTTCTCTATAAGTTTTCCAACATAGCAATCAGTCGAATATTATAGCTCACCTTTTAATAGAATATTTATTTGCAGATATTGATAATATATTGTAAGAGCAAAAATACAAATTTTCAAGTACAACTTTGAAATGGTTTTTGAGTCTTAATATGTTCTAGAAAAACCCAAGAAAGTGCCAATATGACCTCACTGAAAGTGTACATTCCTTTAGTCGTCCCATATGGATAATATAGTTGAGAATGCTTTCTAAATCATTTTCAAATTAAAAGGATCAAGATGTTCAAGAGAGACAGGGTAAACTGGGCTAACCTAAAAATCCTTGCAATAATCAAATTATATGAAATAGCCCACTTCATCTCTTGTACCTAAGGGTGTTACCTATTCTACACAGGAGTTTTGTACCCAAGGTTTCAACCCTATTCTAGCTTGACAATTCTAGTAATTGAAAGACAAGAATTGAATTGCTCAAATATAGATGTTCAAAGTAAAGAAGGGTCACAAACACAATGACATTTTGATGAGAAATCAGAGAGTCGACACTCTCCACTACTCCTCATTGGAGCACCTACACAAGGGTGTCGCTCCCTATTGATCCACGTAAGGTCCAAGTGCTTTCTACATGTTGATTATTTGCCACTCCGATACAATGAATCACCCATAATCATTTATACTTTGAGTTGGACCACCCATAATCTTCACTAGGTGATCACCAAACTTCTGATCGCCACCAACCCGTCTAGGTGATGTCGATCACCTATAATAACAAGCACAACTCTCACTAGACCTAACCAAGTCTAATGAGAATGGTAGGTGCACACTTGCTTCTCTTAATGCACTAACATGCACAAATCTCATGATTATCAAATCTCAATCACCTCATAATAAATGGCTCTCCCTTTCTCTCTAAATGGTTTCTTCAGCTAAAGAAATGGGTAAGGGACCTCAAATGAATGAGATGAAGGGGTATGTATAATCCCAAGCAAAGAAGCTAGTAATAGCCTCTCCACTTAGCTTTCACAGACACACTAGATATGTTCTATGCAAGTCCAATGGTTAGTTTTAAAAACTAGCTATTACCATATTGGTATTGCGATACGATGACTAATGCCTCACTAGACACGTCCGATGAGTATATCACTTGAGGTGCACATTTACAAACCTCTCAGAGTACCCTGTCCAGTGCCACGCTAGACACATCATGTGAGTACCTACCCATTTTGCAACTTCTCTATGTGCCCTATTCGGTGCTACACCAGACACGTCTAGTGAGAGTATGACCTCTCACAATTGTCTGCATATGCTCTCTAGGTGCTCTGTCTAGTGCATCAAGTATGGTGAACACTAGACACACCTTTGTTAACTCTATTCTGACTAGGTCAAACTCTTGTTTGGTGTATATCCAGTGCCAATTGGATATGTCTAGTGCCTATGCTACACGACCAACTTGCTAGAATCAAATACTTCCCGAGTCGATTTTGATCTCAAACTTATCTTGGGATTTCATAGGGTTACCGAACACTAGATTTCACAAGTGTGCGTTGTCACTCATCACTAGACTTACATAGGTCAAGCTACCCATCCATGCCCCCTTATAGTATGGCTAAAGGAAACATAAAGTTCCTATTGCTACTCTATGTGTCCATCAACTCTATTGACACTTAGAACTATCCAATCATCAACCTCCATGCTCATCTTTTGAAAATTGATAATTGACTTCCATTAATAGGGGAGCAAATACCATATAAGCCAATCAATCACTATTATTGTGACCAAACTGAATTTTCCTTTGCAAAACACATATTAATCACAATAATCTAATGTTGTCATTAATCACTAAACTTAACTATGGGCCTAGATGCTTCCAATATCCCCCTTTTTGGTCATTGATGACAACACAACCTTGAGTATGTGAAAGAAAGATTTGATGATTTTTAAAGTATTTGATTTGCATGAACTTGTGACATTAAAGCATGGGTGTTAGTGAAAGTTTATACAAATCAAGTCCACAGTATGTACCATAGAAGTGAATGGTTAAGCACAAGTACATGACTAAATAAGCTTGTTTGCGTGAATTTTAAATAGAAGAGCATAAACGAGCAAGATTGACATGGTATGAATACAAATAGAGTAGCACATGTCATGACATATCATACCATGAAAATGTAAAATATTATACAATGCATAAGGAGGATGTGCATGCAACATAGGTGTAATACCCAAATAATTGGATAAATAATGTATAAGAATTGTGAATTATAAAAAGGTTTATGTGATTACTTGTTCTGTTTTCTTCTTTTTGTATATTCAAATAATGGGATCAAGTGGACTACTAACAATTATATTAAATGTATAAATTAAATGTGCATTACGTGTTGGGTTCTTGTATTTTGCATTTGTGTTGGGGACTTGTTCTCAAATACTATGAATTAAGAACAAAGCAACATAAAATGTTAAATATTAATGCCCTTCGTCCGCTGAAGCATTATCTCCCCAAGGATTTAATGAACTTCGGACGAAGGCCATGAGCAAAATATCACGAAGGTCGCACCTTCGTGATCAGACTTACAAAACAACGTAAAATGAAATATAAAACATAAAATATTATAGAAAGATATACCAAAAACAGATAATATTATTCACATATTTTATTATGCAAACCTAAATATTAAAACATAATATTTGGGTACATTTATACCTTCGTCTTGACAGAAAGCAGTAATTCCAGCGTAACGTGTCAGTGATTACCAGATTCCGCGAACAGTACAGGGGTACTGTTCACCTATTTATAGGCACAAGGCGCAGCCTGTGTAAAATTACATTTATGCCCTTTACAATCGACTACAATAATGACACAAAACATCATGGGTCTTTAAGTCATTTCATCTTTAAGTCGGTTCACCCCTTCGTCCTGAGATCTGTCACTGTGTCGAAGCTTTATAGGTGATAGCTTCGACGCTGCTTCTGAGAGGATTTGCCGAAAGTGTTCTCTTTCTTTTGGATCTTCGACTATGAAGCATACCCCCAACAGTAGCCCCTTCGCGGTGCTAGATCGTTTTTCGTAACGAGCTTGATCCGTGAAAAAGTCTTCTAGGCTTCGGGATGCCGAAGATCCGAAAAACACCTTCCCTGAGCTCGTTGGCGAGAAACTAACGATTAAAATAATCCGCGCGCGAAGTGGCCCTATCTTGCAGCAGTTACGCGCGCCCTGGCGATTCACCTTCTCGGACCTTGTGGCCCACTGTTCAGTGAGTGCGGGTGGCTGTTTGTCCGGTGCAAAAGACCTTGATGATTCACCTTCCCACCTGCGGCACTATATAAACAGACGGGTAGGTGTGAAGTTACCTCAGCATTCATTGCTATTGTACTGTTTTGCTGCCAAAATATTGACCAAAGCCGAAGCTATTTACTTTGCTCAAGCTTCGTAAAATGAAAGAGCTTCGACTAAGTAAAGAAAACATTTTCAACTTCATTCAAAAAACAAGAAATTCAATCATCAGATGGCCAGAGTGCGTTCCACAGCTAGAGTTACGCGCGACGGAGAGGAAGCCGAAGGTGCTGAAACTGCCCCAATCTCCAAAGTGATGCAGCGCTCAGGGCTGGTAGCATCGGAGGATGCACCTGCCGCTGGAGCAGAGCAGGCTGATGTTGAGACTGAGTCTAAAGATGATTACAGCGCGGTGCCAAGTAAACCCAGCCACCCGGACTTCGGGAAATCCACCATCTCTGAAGATGATTTGCCTAAGTTGCTGAATTTGGGCTATTTTAATGAAGCGAAGAAAGAGCTGGTTCGTTTTAGTGGGGAAGAGACTACTCCGAAGCCAGGAAAGGATGAAGTAGTGGTCTTCAAAAGTTTCTTTAAAGCTGGTTTAAGATTTCATTTGAACAAGATGATTGATGATGTACTGAAGAAGTTTGGGATCTACCTTCATCAGCTAACTCCTAACGCTATCAGTAGGCTTAGTGTTTATATCTGGGCTCTCCGAAGCCAAGGGGTCGAGCTATTTGGCGAAGGCTTCTACCGAGTGCACGAGCTCCATTATCAGACGAAGGCTAGAGGAGATGGGCTACATGAAAATTTTGGCTGCTACAACTTTGCCTATCGCAAGAATACAAAATTTCCAGTGATTAGCTACCGAAGCAAGTGGCCAGCTGGCTGGAAGTCTGAGTGGTTCTACATCAAAGTTGACGAAGAGAAGGAGAAGCTAGTCCAGAGTCCGTTGGAATTGATCTTCGGAGAGACCAGACCCCGGTGCGACATGACACCAGGGAGTCCGAGCCAAATTGCCCTGGCTGAATTTCGAGTTATTGCATATCATATCGGCACTAGGGACTTAGTGCAAGAATTTTTGGCCTTCAGAGTGTTCCCAACTTTGAAGGAGTGGGACATGCCGAAGCTGAAGGGAGAAAAGAAGAAGGGGGAATTTATTCGGTTGCCTTACCATTATAAATTCAAGAAACATTTCAAAGTGCCATGCCAAGAGTGGCTGGACACGATAGAAGTAATGTGCAATGAAATATTCGACAATTACTCTAAAAAAGAAGATCAATTGATGACTGCAGCCTTCGGCACCCGTCCGAAGCGAAGGTTAAACCGAGTAATGGATGCTCTGGACTTCGAGTATCCCGACTATGAGCGGATAGACAAGGATGCCGAAGGGCAAAAGAGAAAGAGAGTGGCTAGTGCTCTGAATAAAGACGATGAAGAACAATTAAAAAAGGAAAAGCTAAAGCCTGAGCCAAAAACAGATGCTTCGAAGAAGAGGAAAGCTACAGCTCCGAAGCAGAAGGCAATTGATGAAGAAGAAGAAACTGCTGCAACACCCTCTGCCACCGACGTGGAGGAAATTCTAAAGGTAATGACTGAATCTTAGCCTGTCAAGCTAAGTCCACTGGGGCCACATCTGACGAAGCTTTTTCAGAAGGAAAAGGAGCCTGCAAAAACAAAGAAAGCAGCTAGGCCAAAAAAGCAAAGAATCATTAGAGTGACAGAAGCCATCGAAGGGACACCACCACAAGCTTCAGCTCCGAAGGCCCCAGTTGTTGAGAGCACAACAGCTACCGAAGCTGCACCTTCGGAAGCTACAGCTGCCGAAGATATTCATTTAGAAAGCACAATTGCTGATATTGATAAGATACTGCTAAACATGGCCGCATAAGAAGCTGCCGCAGCCACCGAAGAGACTATGGCCCTAGAGCCCAAGAAGGATAAAGAAATAGTCGAAGACACTTCGGAGGATGAAATTTTTAACTTTCAAAACTTCGTTGGTCAAGAGTTGACAAAGGCTGAAAAAGAAGAGCTGAAAGAATATGCTATATCTTGCGGATATCGGCCGGGAGCACTTCTCTTCGGTGGCATCGATGACGAAAAGTTGGGCTGTGTCCGGGATCAGACCGGAGCGAAGGTTATCGGTACTCTATCAAAGAGTATTGGTTTCCCGAAGCTCGAAACAGATATTAGCCGCTACCGACGACAGCACATCGTCGGAAGTTTATTCTATTCCAATTTCAAGGTAAACAACTTTTTTCTAACTTTTATTGTTTTTAATAACGAAGATGTTTCCTAACAAAGGTTGTTTATGTGCAGAGGTATGCTACTGAGCAAAGCTTTGAGAATGCAGCAAGATCTGGAAGATAAGGAACACGAGGTTATAATTGAGAATTTAGAAAGCAAAGTAAAAGACCAATCTACTGCTCTTGAAAAGAAAGACTTCGAGCTTCAGACAACCGAAGGCTTATTAGCAGAAGCTGAAGCTAAAATAGCAGAATTAAATACGAAGCTTCTCTCCCAGTCAGAAAGCTTCGAACAAGAAAAGCAGAAGCTTAATGCAAATTTTGAGGCCGAGGTCCAGAAAAGTTCTAATTTGAAAAAATCATTGACAAGCCTTCAAAATAAATGTCTGGAGTTTAGTAATCGATGCGTTCAACGGCTGAAGCAGGTCTTCTATTCGGTTGGAGCCAGCAGCAAAAAATTTAATCCTTCATCTGAATATATCGAATGTGAAATTGATGACCTTGAAGAAGTTATAGCTGGTCATGGTGACTTTTGTGCCCTGGTAGCTTCTCGGGGCACAGCTGTCGCCTTCCTAAAATCTGGCTGCGAACATGGAAAGGTTATCAATAGACCCAATTTCAGCTTATCACCAGCAGACCTGGACAATATTCCCAACCTTGCCCGAAGCATAGCAAATAGATTTATAAAACTGGTATGGACAAAGGGTGGACGAAGCAAAGCTGGTGATGAAGCTCGGAGTCATCTTAAGCGGTAACAAAATCATACCTTATGCTTACCTCTTCCTTCGAACTTGAATTTTGCTTACAATACTTGAATACGTACAGGATGACGAAGCCAAGGCCGAAGCTAAAGAGTAAGAAGACGAAGCCGAAGCCGAAGCCGAAGCTCAATGGATACTAATGAAGCTTGAATAGATGTATGTAGAAAAAACTCTAAAAACTCTTATAATAACTTGTGTAAAGAATAATGTAATTAAATTTCACTTTGTGGACTTTGTCCATACCTTGTAATACATTCTTACCTTTCCATCAATGTATAAAATGCTTTGGTGTGAACGAAATTAGCATTTTTGAGCCGAAGGCGAAAAACACCTTCCCTTCTTTTCGTACATAGCGAAGCATAAAACTGCTTCTTTTTCTTTTTTCTGAAGCCTTTGCCTTTAGAGCTGAAGCAACGACCTGTGTTATGATTATGATGATCCTATGTATGTCTAAATGAATGTTTATGAATGCAAATGTATGATGTAATGTACCGTGCAAATGAATGTCCAAACATACGCATACGAAGCCACAACCAAAGCCTTCATTCCCTTAGGAATAATCAAAGTCTCTTTGCTGTTTATTTTTCGGCTTCATCGCTTATTTTTCGGTGTATCAGCGCTGAATTTTCGCTGTAAGTTCTGCATTCCCATAGGAACGTCTTTTGAACTTCTTCGCCTTCTATTTCGGCGGTATCGCGTTGACTTTTTGCGCTTTGCCTTGTATTTCGGCGGAATCAGCGTTGACTTTTCGCTGTAAGCTCTGTATTCCCTTAGGAACGACTTTTGAGCAGAAAACTTACGCTGCACTCCCTTAGGAACGGCTTTTTGTAGCTTCGTCGTGCTCTGCATCCCCTTAGAGACGTCTTTCGAGCTTCTCCCTGTTTTTTCTTTTCTCTTTGCACTCGATGGTGCATGCTCAGCTTTTACATTTACATTTTTTGGGGGATATTGTTCTTGTAGAGCTAAAATAAGGAAAAGAGAAATTACATGCTATGGCCCCATTAAAAACCTTTCTCCCCCTTTGGAAAGGAAAAGGGTGCCATAGAAAAAAATAAAAAAGATTACATCAAGCTACACATAATATTGCCGAAGCTCATCCGCATTCCAAGATCTAGGAATGTCGTTGCCGTCCATATCCTTCAATATGTAAGAACCGGGTCTTGACGAAGATACTACCAGAAAAGGTCCTTCCCACTTTAACTATAGCTTGCCTACTGTATCTGGGTTGGCAACTCTCCGAAGTACCAAGTGCCCTGGCCTGATATTTTTTAACCGGACTTTTCTGTCATGCCATTTTATTGTTTCGGCTTGATATTTATTGATATTCTCCACAGCCTGAAGCCTAATCCCTTCTATAGCATCTTTTGCCACAGAATAATCAGCTTCGTCCTCTGCCGAAGCCACTGTTCTTATCGATTCTGCTTTAGCTTCTTCTGGGGTTATTGCTTCGTCGCCAAACAGTAGTTTGAATGGTGTAAAGCCTGTTGTCCTTGACATTGTTGTGTTGTGACTCCATACTACTTTGATTAATTCATCTGGCCACTTTCCCCTGGGCTGATTGAAGATTAACTTCATTATTCCCGTCATTATAATGCCATTAGCTCTTTCGACAAGTCCATTTGACTCCGAATGTCTAACCGATGCAAAATGGATCTTCGTGCCAATTTGCTCACATAACTCTTTGAAAGCTTCAGCATCAAACTGTGTTATGTTGTCCACAGTAATAGCCTTCGGCACTCCGAAGCGACAAACAATATTTTGCCAGAAATTTTTTTGAACAGTGACCGAAGTTATTGTGGCTAAAGGCTTCGCCTCAATCCATTTGGAAAAATATTCTACCGCCACCACAACATATTTTAAATTTCCTTGTGCTGGTGGAAGTGGGCCTAGCAAATCAAGGCCCCACCTTTGCAACGGCCAAGTGGGCTGTATTAACTGAGTCAGAGATGAAGGTTGTTTTTGATCTCTTGCACATTTTTGATAGCCTTCACACTTTTGGACTAATTCTACTGCATCCGAAGCTGCCTTTGGCCAATAAAATCCCTGACGAAAAACTTTCCCCATCAAGGGCCTAGATCCGATGTGGGATCCACACAGACCTGCGTGTATTTCCTTCATCAATTCTATACCTTCAGCTCTGGATAAACATTTGAGCAATGGAGAGCAGACTCCATGTTTGTATAACTCCCCTTCTATTATTACATATGGTCAAGCTCTTGCCTCTATTCTCTTGTTATAAGCTTCGTCATCTGAAAGGCAGTTGCCCTGGAGGAAAGATATAATTTCGGTTCTCCAATCTTCACTATGAACAGGAGATATATTGAGCACTGCTCTTTCAAGAAGTTCCACCGAAGGTGCTTTTTGAAAGGGAAATGTGCCCTTGGGCCATTTCTAAGTATTTTGGTGATTGAGTGCAAACACAAGGGCCTAAATGTGAAAATATGCTCATGGATGAACAAAGTGTAAATCACAAGTAAAGGTATGTTTCTAAGCCTTAGTACATTAGTTTTGTGTACTAACATCTTGTCTAAGTGTTAGAAACAGGAGAAAGAAGAAAAGAAAAGAAGTGGAGAGTGGCTGTGTACAGCCAAAGGCTGCTTCGGGCTGGGGCACCGGACTGTCCGGTGTGCACCGGACAGTGTCCGGTGCGCCAGATCAGCGCAGCGCAAACCAGCCGCTCTCGGGTTTTTCTCCGGCGACTTCGGCTAAAATTCACCGGACTGTCCGGTGTGCACCGGACTGTCCGGTGAGCCAACGGTCGGCCAGGACCAACGGTCGGCCGCGCAATCCGCGCGGGACACGTGACTGAGCCAACGGTCGGAAGACGGCACCGGACTGTCCGGTGTGCACCGGACATGTCCGGTGCGCCAACAGCGCCAGATCTGCCAACGATCTGCAACGGTCGTCTTCGCCGTTTAAGGAAACAAATCGGGCACCGGACAGTGTCCGGTGTGCACCGGACTGTCCGGTGCCCCCGACGACAGAAGGCAAGGATGGCCTTCCGGATTTGCTCTCAACGGCTCCTAGCTGCCTTGGGGCTATAAAAGGAGCCCCTAGGCGCATGGAGGAGATACACAAGCAACCTTTGAGCATTCTTGATCATCCACACTAAGTCTCTGCGCATTCGTTTGTGTTTCTAAGTGATTCGAGCTCTGTTCTAAGTGAGAACTCTGAGATAGTCTTGTGAGCTCGATTCTTGGCCGTGTGTGTGCGCTTTTGCTGTGGATTTGTGTGTGTTGCTTCCCCCCTTACTCTGTGTTTCATTTGTGATCATATACTTGTAAGGGCAAGAGACTCCAATTTGTGGAGATTCCTTGCAAACGGGATAGTGAAAGGAAAACAAAACACCGTGGTATTCAAGTGGGTCTTTGGACCGCTTGAGAGGGGTTGATTGCAACCCTCGTCCGTTGGGACGCCACAACGTGGAGTAGGCAAGCGTTGGTCTTGGCCGAACCACGGGATAAAACCACTGTGTCACTCTGTGCCTGATTCTCTTGTGGTACTGTGTTTTGTTGAGATTGTTGAGACTTCACCTTAGCCACTTGGAAATAATCGTGCTAACACTTAACAAGTTTTTGTGGCTTAAGTTTGAAGTTTTTACAGGATCACCTATTCACCCCCCCCTCTAGGTGCTCTCAATTGGTATCGGAGCCGTTCTCTTCAAGAAAGGGACTAACCGCCCGAAGAGATGGATCCTAAGGGGAAGGGAATTGTGATCAACGACAAGGAGAAGGAGTCCTTCGTCAACGAGCCAAGGGATGACAAGTCCAATGACTCGGGCTCGGGCCACAAGCGAAGAGATGGGAAGAAGAAGAAGACAAGACGCATCAAGGAGATCGTCTACTACGACAGCGATGAGTCTACTTCTTCCCAAAAGGACGAGGACCACAACAACTACGAGAGAAGAAAACCGGTTAATTCGAACTTTTCTTTTGATTACTCTCGTATTCCGCAAAGTTCACATTCTCATTTGCTCTCCATTCCACTCGGCAAGCCCCCACACTTTGATGGAGAGGACTACGGATTTTGGAGCCACAAAATGCGTAGTCACCTATTCTCTCTCCATCCTAGTATATGGGAGATTGTAGAGAGTGGAATGCATTTTGATAGTTCGGATAGTCCCATGTTCATTAATGAACAAATTCATAAGAATGCACAAGCTACTACTGTTCTTCTAGCTTCCTTGTGCAGGAATGAATACCATAAGGTGAGCGGCTTGGATAACGCCAAGCAAATCTGGGACACCCTCAAGATTTCTCATGAGGGGAACGGCGTCACCTTACTCACCAAGATGGAGTTGGTGGAGGGCGAGCTTGGACGGTTCGCAATGATAAGGGGCGAGGAGCCAACGCAAACATACAATCGGCTCAAGACCCTTATCAACAAGATAAGAAGCTACGGGAGCACGCGATGGACGGACCACGACGTCGTCCGCCTAATGCTAAGGTCATTTACCGTTCTTGATCCTCACTTGGTGAACAATATACGTGAAAATCCCAGGTACACCAAGATGTCGCCCGAAGAAGTTCTTGGGAAATTTGTTAGCGGGCGAATGATGATCAAGGAGGCGAGATATGTGGACGACGCCTTGAATGGTCCGATCAACGAGCCGCAACCTCTCGCTCTCAAGGCAACACGAAGCAAGAAGGCGCTACCTAGCAAGGTGGCACAAATTGAGGCGGCCGGACTCAACGATGAAGAGATGGCTCTCATCATCAAGAGATTCAAGACGGCGCTAAATGGTCGCAAGGGGCAGCCAAGCAAGACCAAGACCAAGGGGAAGCGCTCATGCTTCAAATGCGGTAAGCTTGGTCATTTTATCGCTAACTGTCCCGATAATGAAAGTGACCAGGAAAAGGGGAACAAAAGAGAAAAGAAGAAGCAATACAAGAAGGCAAAGGGCGAGGCGCATCTAGGAAAGGAGTGGGACTCGGATTGCTCCTCCTCCGACTCCGACAACGAAGGACTCGCCGCCACTGCCTTCAACAAATCGGCTCTCTTCCCCAACGAGCGTCTCACATGTCTTATGGCAAGGGAGAAGAAGGTGAGTACTCAAGACTCCACTTATGCTTCTTCTAGTGATAGTGAGTCTAGTGATAATGACATAGATTATTCATACTTGTTCAAGGGCTTAGATAGATCTAAGATAGATAAAATCAATGAATTGATTGATGCATTGAATGAAAAGGATAGGCTTTTAGAAAAGCAGGAGGATTTATTGTATGATGAACATGATAAATTTGTAGAGGCACAAAAATCATATGCTTTAGAAGTAAAAAGAAATGAAATGCTTTCTTATGAACTATCTACTTGTCATGAAACCATTTCTACTTTACAAGGTGTTAACAATGATTTAAATGCTAAGTTAGAAGTAGCAAATAAATCTAATTCTTGTGTAGAACATGTTAAGATTTGCACTAGGTGTAAGGATTTCGATGTTGATGCCTGTAGTGAACATCTAGTTTTAATTTCCAAATTAAATAAGGAAGTGGCTAGTCTTAATGCCCAACTTAAGACTAGCAAGAATGAAGTTGATAAAATAAAATTTGCAAGGGATGCCTATACGGTTGGTAGACACCCCTCAATTAAGGATGGTCTTGGCTTCAAGAGAGAGGCCAAGAACTTAACAAGCCATAAGGCTCCCATCTTCGTCAAGGAGAAAGGGAAGGCCCCTATGGCTAGTAATGCTAAAAAGAACCATGCTTTTATGTATTATGATAGGAGAAATGCTAGAAATGCTTATAATGATTTTGATTCACATGTTTATGATTCTCATGCCATGTTTGCCTCTAGTTCTTCTTATAAGCATGATAGGGATATGCCTAGGAGAAATATTGCTCATGTGCCTAGAAAGAATGTTATTCATGCTCCTAGGAAAGTAGTGAATGAACCTTCTATAATTTATTGTGCTTTAAACACTTCCTTTGCTATTTGTAGAAAGGATAGGAAAATAGTTGCTAGGAAGTTAGGGGCAAAATGCAAGGGAGACAGGACTTGCATTTGGGTCCCTAAGGATATTTGCACTAACCTTGTAGGACCCAACATGAGTTGGGTACCTAAGACCCAAGCCTAAATTTGCCTTGCAGGTTTATGCATCCGGGGGTTCAAGCTGGATTATTGATAGCGGATGCACAAACCATATGACGGGGGAGAAGAAGATGTTCACCTCCTACGTCAAAAATAAGGATTCCCAAGATTCAATCATATTCGGTGATGGGAATCAAGGCAAGGTAAAAGGGCTAGGTAAAATTGCAATTTCTAATGAGCATTCTATATCAAATGTATTCTTAGTGGAGAGTCTTGGATATAATTTGCTATCTGTCAGTCAATTATGTCAAATGGGATATAATTGTTTATTTACAAATGTAGATGTGTCTGTCTTTAGAAGAAGTGATGGTTCACTAGCTTTTAAGGGTGTATTAGACGGCAAACTTTATTTAGTTGATTTTGCAAAAGAAGAGGCCGGTCTAGATGCATGCTTAATGGCTAAGACTTGCATGGGCTGGCTGTGGCATCGCCGCTTAGCACATGTGGGGATGAAGAACCTCCACAAGCTTCTAAAGGGAGAACATGTGATAGGTCTAACCAATGTTCATTTCGAAAAAGATAGACCTTGTGCAGCTTGTCAAGCAGGGAAACAGGTGGGAGGAGCGCATCACAGCAAGAATGTGATGACCACTTCAAGACCCCTGGAGCTGCTGCATATGGATCTCTTCGGACCCGTCGCCTATCTAAGCATAGGGGGAAGTAAGTATGGTCTAGTTATTGTTGATGACTTTTCCCGCTTCACTTGGGTGTTCTTTTTGCAGGATAAGTCTGAAACCCAAGGGACCCTCAAGCGCTTCCTCAGGAGGGCTCAAAATGAGTTTGAGCTCAAAGTAAAAAAGATAAGGAGCGACAACGGGTCCGAGTTCAAGAACCTTCAAGTGGAGGAGTTCCTTGAAGAAGAAGGGATCAAGCACGAGTTCTCCGCTCCCTACACACCACAGCAAAATGGTGTGGTAGAGAGGAAGAACAGGACGCTCATCGACATGGCGAGGACGATGCTAGGAGAGTTCAAGACCCCCGAGTGCTTTTGGACGGAAGCCGTGAACACGGCTTGCCACGCCATCAACAGGGTCTACCTTCATCGCCTCCTCAAGAAGACGTCATATGAGCTACTAACCGGTAACAAACCCAATGTATCGTACTTTCGTGTATTTGGGAGTAAATGCTACATTCTAGTGAAGAAAGGTAGAAATTCTAAGTTTGCTCCCAAAGCTGTAGAAGGGTTTTTGTTAGGTTATGACTCAAATACAAAGGCGTATAGAGTCTTCAACAAATCATCGGGTTTGGTTGAAGTCTCTAGCGACGTTGTATTTGATGAGACTAATGGCTCTTCAAGAGAGCAAGTTGTTGATTGTGATGATGTAGATGAAGAAGATGTTCCGACAGCCGCTATACGAACCATGGCGATTGGAGAAGTTCGGCCACAGGAACAAGATGAGCAAGATCAACCCTCTTCCTCAATTATGGTGCATCCCCCGACTCAAGACGACGAACAGGTTCATCATAAGGAGGCGTGTGATCAAGGGGGAGCACAAGATAATCAAGTGATGGAGGAAGAAGCGCAACCGGCACCTCCAACCCAAGTTCGAGCGATGATTCAAAGGGATCATCCCGTCGACCAAATTCTGGGTGACATTAGCAAGGGAGTAACTACTCGATCTCGATTAGTTAATTTTTGTGAGCATTACTCCTTTGTCTCTTCTATTGAGCCTTTCAGGGTAGAAGAGGCCTTGCTAGATCCGGACTGGGTGTTGGCCATGCAAGAGGAGTTAAACAACTTCAAGCGCAATGAAGTTTGGACACTGGTGCCTCGTCCGAAGCAAAATGTTGTGGGAACCAAGTGGGTGTTCCGCAACAAACAGGACGAGCACGGGGTGGTGACAAGGAACAAAGCTCGACTTGTGGCAAAAGGTTATGCCCAAGTCGCAGGTTTGGACTTTGAGGAGACTTTTGCTCCTGTGGCTAGGCTAGAATCAATTCGTATCTTGCTAGCATATGCCGCTCACCATTCTTTCAGGTTGTTTCAAATGGATGTGAAGAGCGCCTTCCTCAACGGGCCAATCAAGGAGGAGGTGTACGTGGAGCAACCCCCTGGCTTCGAGGATGAACGGTACCCCGACCATGTGTGTAAGCTCTCTAAGGCGCTCTATGGACTTAAGCAAGCCCCAAGAGCATGGTATGAATGCCTTAGAGATTTCTTAATTGCTAATGCTTTCAAGGTTGGGAAAGCCGATCCAACTCTTTTTACTAAGACTTGTAATGGTGATTTGTTTGTGTGCCAAATTTATGTCGATGACATAATATTTGGTTCTACTAACCAAAAGTCTTGTGAAGAGTTTAGCAGGGTGATGACGCAGAAATTCGAAATGTCGATGATGGGCGAGTTGAACTACTTCCTTGGGTTCCAAGTGAAGCAACTCAAGGACGGCACCTTCATCTCCCAAACGAAGTACACGCAAGATCTGCTAAAGCGGTTTGGGATGAAGGACGCCAAGCCCGCAAAGACTCCGATGGGGACCGACGGACACACCGACCTCAACAAAGGAGGTAAGTCCGTTGATCAAAAAGCATACCGGTCAATGATAGGTTCTTTGCTTTACTTATGTGCTAGTAGACCGGATATTATGCTTAGCGTATGCATGTGTGCTAGATTTCAATCCGATCCTAAGGAGTGTCACTTAGTGGCGGTGAAGCGAATTCTTAGATATTTGGTTGCTACGCCTTGCTTCGGGCTCTGGTATCCAAAGGGGTCTACCTTTGACTTAGTTGGATACTCAGACTCCGACTATGCTGGATGTAAGGTAGATAGGAAGAGTACATCGGGGACGTGCCAATTCTTAGGAAGGTCCCTGGTGTCATGGAACTCTAAGAAACAAACTTCCGTTGCCCTATCCACCGCTGAGGCCGAGTATGTTGCCGCAGGACAATGTTGCGCTCAACTACTTTGGATGAGGCAAACCCTCAGGGACTTTGGCTACAATCTGAGCAAAGTCCCACTCCTATGTGATAATGAGAGTGCTATCCGCATGGCGGAAAATCCTGTTGAACACAGCCGCACAAAGCACATAGACATCCGGCATCACTTTTTGAGAGACCACCAGCAAAAGGGAGATATCGAAGTGTTTCATGTTAGCACCGAGAACCAGCTAGCCGATATCTTTACCAAGCCTCTAGATGAGAAGACCTTTTGCAGGCTGCGTAGTGAGCTAAATGTCTTAGATTCGCGGAACTTGGAGTGAATTGTAGCATACATGTGTTTATGCATTTGATCAGGTTCATTCTGCATTTTGTTGCTTATTGTGGTGCTCAAGTTGTACCAACACTCCCTGGACCTCACAAGTCCGTTGCAAAGTGATGCACATGTTTAGGGGGAGATGTGTTACAACTTGACCCTTTGAGACTAACCTTGTGCTTGAGTTTGATAATTTAGTCTCGAAGGAGGATTGAAAGGGAAAAGGTGGACTTGGACCATGAAAGACTTCCACTGCACTCCGATGAGAGGGTAACTAATTCCAAGTTCATCTCATGAAATCTTATTGCCATTTGCTCTTAATTGAAGACTTTGGTGAGGCAATGGGGTTAAGAGGCCAAGATTGATCCCGTTTTGGTGCTTGATGCCAAAGGGGGAGAAAATAAAGGCCAAAGCGATAAATGGATCAGCTACCACTTGAGAGATTTTGAAAAGAGTAGGATAGAGTTTTTTGTTTTTGTCAAAAGCTTTTATTGTCTCTTATTGTCTCTATTGTCAAAAGTTGGCTTCTTGTGGGGAGAAGTATTGAGTATGGGAAATAGGGGGAGTTTTTGAAATCTTTGATCAATCTCTTTTGGAATGACTCTCTTTAAACTTCAACATGTGTGTTTGACTTAGAGATAGAGATTTGAGTTTGATTTGCAAAAACAAACCAAGTGGTGGCAAAGGATGATCCATATATGCCAAAATTGAATCAAAACCAATTTGAGTTTTTATTTGAAGTGATTTTGCACTTGTTCCACTTGCTTTATGTTGTGTTGGCATAAATCACCAAAAAGGGGGAGATTGAAAGGGAAATGTGCCCTTGGGCCATTTCTAAGTATTTTGGTGATTGAGTGCAAACACAAGGGCCTAAATGTGAAAATATGCTCATGGATGAACAAAGTGTAAATCACAAGTAAAGGTATGTTTCTAAGCCTTAGTACATTAGTTTTGTGTACTAACATCTTGTCTAAGTGTTAGAAACAGGAGAAAGAAGAAAAGAAAAGAAGTGGAGAGTGGCTGTGTACAGCCAAAGGCTGCTTCGGGCTGGGGCACCGGACTGTCCGGTGTGCACCGGACAGTGTCCGGTGCGCCAGATCAGCGCAGCGCAAACCAGCCGCTCTCGGGTTTTTCTCCGGCGACTTCGGCTAAAATTCACCGGACTGTCCGGTGTGCACCGGACTGTCCGGTGAGCCAACGGTCGGCCAGGACCAACGGTCGGCCGCGCAATCCGCGCGGGACACGTGACTGAGCCAACGGTCGGAAGACGGCACCGGACTGTCCGGTGTGCACCGGACATGTCCGGTGCGCCAACAGCGCCAGATCTGCCAACGATCTGCAACGGTCGTCTTCGCCGTTTAAGGAAACAAATCGGGCACCGGACAGTGTCCGGTGTGCACCGGACTGTCCGGTGCCCCCGACGACAGAAGGCAAGGATGGCCTTCCGGATTTGCTCTCAACGGCTCCTAGCTGCCTTGGGGCTATAAAAGGAGCCCCTAGGCGCATGGAGGAGATACACAAGCAACCTTTGAGCATTCTTGATCATCCACACTAAGTCTCTGCGCATTCGTTTGTGTTTCTAAGTGATTCGAGCTCTGTTCTAAGTGAGAACTCTGAGATAGTCTTGTGAGCTCGATTCTTGGCCGTGTGTGTGCGCTTTTGCTGTGGATTTGTGTGTGTTGCTTCCCCCCTTACTCTGTGTTTCATTTGTGATCATATACTTGTAAGGGCAAGAGACTCCAATTTGTGGAGATTCCTTGCAAACGGGATAGTGAAAGGAAAACAAAACACCGTGGTATTCAAGTGGGTCTTTGGACCGCTTGAGAGGGGTTGATTGCAACCCTCGTCCGTTGGGACGCCACAACGTGGAGTAGGCAAGCGTTGGTCTTGGCCGAACCACGGGATAAAACCACTGTGTCACTCTGTGCCTGATTCTCTTGTGGTACTGTGTTTTGTTGAGATTGTTGAGACTTCACCTTAGCCACTTGGAAATAATCGTGCTAACACTTAACAAGTTTTTGTGGCTTAAGTTTGAAGTTTTTACAGGATCACCTATTCACCCCCCCCCCCTCAAGGTGCTCTCACTTTTATTGTCTCGAAGAATACTTCCGAAGGTAAAGGCAGCCCCTGTGCTGCTGACTTGGCTAGCAGATCAGCGTGCTCATTTTCTCCTCGTGGAATATTCTTGACAGAAAACCCTTCGAAAGAAGCTTCAAGCCTTCGAACTGTATCCAAATATTTCTTAAGCTTCGGGTCTCTTGCTTTACAACTCTTGTCAACATGACCAGAAATAACTTGGGAATCAGTTTTGAGAACTGCCCTTCTTATCCCCATTGCCTTTAACTTCCGAAGCCCCAAAAGCAAAGCTTCGTATTCAGCAATATTATTTGTGCAGCTGAAATCAAGTTTCACTGCATAGCATGTTCTGACTTTGGAAGGTGCAACTAAAATAGCAGCTGCACCTGCCCCGAAGGTTCCCCAGGATCCATCGCAGAACACTGTCCAAGCTTCAACATCATTACTTGCTTCTTCCTGAGCCCCTGGTGTCCAGTCAGCGATGAAGTCTGCTAACGCCTGGGACTGAATCGAGGATCTATGCACATAATCAATGCTGAATTCGTTGAGTTCCGTAGCCCACTTTCCAATTCTTCCAGTAGCTTCTCTATTCCTCATAATATCCTTCAAAGGCTGTGATGAAGGAACAATTATATGATATGCTTGAAAGTAGTGTCGAAGCTTCCTGGAGGCCATTAAGACAGCATATAGCACCTTTTCCAATTCTGTATAGTTTTTCTTTGATAAACTGAGGACTTCGGAGACAAAGTATACTAGGGCTTGCTTTTTAGTTTGTCCTTCAAGCTTCTCTTGGACAAGTGCTGCACTCACTGCAGAGTGTGAAGCTGCCACATACAGCAGCAAAGGAGCCCCTGGCGCTGGTGGAGTTAGCGTCATTAGATCTATCAGATACTGCTTCAGCTCTTCGAAGGCTTTCTGTTGAGCTGATCCCCATTGAAAGACTTCGGCCGACTTCAGCACTTCAAAGAATGGTAAATTTCTCTCTGCTGATCTAGATATAAATCGATTCAAAGATGCCAATCTTCCTGTCAGCCGTTGAGCCCCCTTCTTTGTGCTTGGCGGCTCCATCCGAAGAATAGCTTCGATTTTGTTTGGATTAGCTTCGATCCCTTTTGTTGAAACTAAACAACCAAGGAATTTCCCCTTCTTTACTCTGGAGACACATTTTTCTGGATTCAACTTCAGGCTAGCTTGCCTAAAATTAGCGAATGTTTCCTGCAGATCAGCAATGTGATTCTCTTGCTTCGTGCTTTTTACTATGATATCATCAACATAAGTTAGCACATTTCTGCCTATCTGAGAATGAAGGACTTTCGCTGTCATTCTACTGAAGCTTCCTCTAGCATTCTTGAGCCCCGCAGGCATCCGAAGATAACAATATGTACCGCTGGGGGTTATGAAGCTTGTTTTTGGCTCATCTTCCTTTTTCATCCAGATTTGATGGTAGCCTAAATAACAATCTAGTAGACTCATGAGCTCTGATGAAGCTGCTGCATCTACTAGAGAATATATCCTTGGTAATGGAAACTCATCCTTCGGACAAGCCTTGTTGAGATCAGTAAAATCAATGCACATTCTCCATTTACCATTGGCCTTCTTCACCATAACAGTGTTAGCTAGCCATTCTGGGTATTTTACTTCTCTGATGACTCCAGCGCTAAGAAGTCTCTTCACTTCATTCCGAGCACCTTCGGCTTTGTCATCAGACATTTTCCGAAGCCTCTGCTTTCTGGGTCTGAAGGATGGATCGACATTGAGCGAGTGTTCAATGACATCCCTGTTGACACCACAGAGACCATTGGCGGACCATGCGAAGACATCTTTGTTGTTGAACAGAAACCTTGTTAGGTTTTTCTCCTGTTCCTTAGACAATTGAGATCCCAACAACACCTTCTGCTTTGCTATATCTTCACACAAGAGCATGGGCTTCGGCTGATCGGCCGAAGCAGCCTTCTCCCTTCTGTACTTGTATTGCTCACAAGCTTCGGCTCCATCTATATTATGGATTGCTTTTGAATCTGTCTAGTTTCCTTCAGCCTTTCTGGCAGCTTCCTGACTTCCATGAATAGCAATAAGCCCTTGTTCCGAAGGTATCTTCATGCAAAGATATGCTGGATGAAGAATTGCTTCAAAAGCATTGAGTGTCCCACGACCAATGATTGCATTGTAGGGGTACTCCATGTCGACAATACCAAACACAACTTGCTCAGTCCTTGTATTGTTGACAAATCCGAAGGTCACTGGCATCGTGATCTTGTCGAGCGCTACAATCTGTCTTCCTCCGAAGCCATAAAGAGGGTGTGTAGCATCATGAATCTTATCCTCTTGCTCTTGCATCTGTCTGAAGGCCTTAGCAAATATAATATCCGCTGCACTGCCTGTGTCAACCAGAACATTGTTAACCAGAAATCCTTTGATAACACAAGAAATAACCATAGCATCATTGTGAGGGTAATCCTTGAGCTGAAGGTCCTCTTGGGAGAAGGTAATTGGGATGTGGGACCATCTTGACTTGATGAAGGGTCCCTGCACCCCGACATGTTGTACCCTTCTCTGTGCCTCCTTCTTCTGCTTCTTGTTGACCGGCTCTGAGCACGAACCGCCTGTTATCGGAAGTACCAGCTTCGAAGCCGAAGCAGCTCCAGCTTGGTTGTTGAACGAAGCCATCAGCTCAAAAAGTGGAAGTGAGTTCACTGGAGGTGGGCGCCAATGTTGGGGACTTGTTCTCAAATGCTATGAATTAAGAACAAGGCAAGATAAAATGTTAAATATTAATGTCCTTCGTCCGCTGAAGCATTATCTCCCCAAGGATTTAATGAACTTTGGACGAAGGCCATGAGCAAAATATCACGAAGGTCGCACCTTCGTGATCAGACTTACAAAACAACATAAAATGAAATATAAAACATAAAATATTATAGAAAGATATACCAAAAACAGATAATATTATTCACATATTTTATTATGCAAACCTAAATATTAAAACATAATATTTAGGTACATTTATACCTTCGTCTTGACAGAAAGCAGTAATTCCAGCGTAACGTGTCAGGGATTACCAGATTCCGCGAACAATACAGGGGTATTGTTCACCTATTTATAGGCACAGGGCGCAGCCTGTGTAAAATTACATTTATGCCCTTTACAATCGACTACAATAATGACACAAAACATTATGGGTCTTTAAGTCATTTCATCTTTAAGTCGGTTCACCCCTTCGTCCTGAGATCTGTCACTGTGCCGAAGCTTTATAGGTGATAGCTTCGGCGCTGCTTCTGAGAGGATCTGCCGAAGGTGTTCTCTTTCTTTAGGATCTTCGGCTATGAAGCATACCCCCAACAATTTGTATTCAAATTTGCAAGACAAGTTTAAGTTTGAAAATTAGAATTTGAAAATGAAGAAAAGGAAAAGAGAAGAGAAGAAAAAGTATATACACTATAAGGAAAAATATACATGAATAAATATATCCCTTCATGTTAGTACTTTTATTTATGCACTTGAATTCTGTGTGAAACCAACACACAAATTTGAATTCAAATATCATATTTTTAAAACAAAGCAAAAAATAGAAATAATAAAGAAAAAGAAAAGAAAAAGCTGAAACTGGTTCTGTGTTGAATCTACTCACCACTTGGCCAACAACACAGTCGCGTAGCCCAGCTCGGTCCACTACCACGTTGCGCTTTGCCGACATGCGGGGCCCACACCCTGACCCCTCATACCGCCGCGTGCACTTGAGTCTTGGCCAATGACGTGTGGGACCGGCTGCTTAGACCCTTACCGTATCTCCACGGCGCAGTCCTCGGTGCAACCACTCACGTGGGATTCGGGAGCTCGTTGCAACAACCCAATTGTCATGCGCTTGTTGCCACCCCACCTAGTGATTTAAGCACCGAGAAAGAAATATTAAGACCGCCATTAGCGCTCGTCAGTGTAGAAGAAAGAGGAAGGGGGAGTAGAGAGCTTGTGCGGGCGTCGAAGAGAGAGGGTGAGCGCGGGCGGAGTCAAGCGGTGGTGGGCCACGACGATTTTCCTTGCTAAGCCGGGGGGTCATCCGAAGCATCACTAGGGCGTCGGGCCGGCGCATCACCATCAGCAATCAAAGGCACCATCGACTGATCTTCCAAGGGCAACCTTGCTCACGCTACAGACGCCAGTATGATCGCAACCTAATAGTTTGTCATTATCTCCGCGTTATGCAATTTCTGTCCATGCTCCGAATCATGGCTGCTAGGATGGCGCTCACCGGGATTGCACCCTCCTGGCACTTGTGACCGCCGTTCTATTGTCAAGGGGAAGAAGACGAGTCCAGGGCCATCGATCTCATGATGAACAGTTAAGATTAGAAGTGATTGTGTGGTGGTTAGAACCGTAGGATTTTAAATGGGAGGCGTAGATCAGATGTTGTGTACCCCTTCATTTCGTAGGATTTGGGCCGGCGGATCGGAATCGTGCGGTTCGAGTCTGGGTCCTGCTTTCATAAAACGCGGACCATTGGATCTAGATCCGAGGCTCTATATTGCGTACCCTTTCAGAAGAGACCAGGTCTAATATGCACCGTAGGTCGATGATTGGACAACCAGAGATCGTTGATACCCTTTCAGTTGAGTCGTTTTGTAAAAGAGCCCCTGCCCCTTTTGCATATCAACCCACAGTCCACACCCAGTGCAAGCTAATTTCATCTGTGCCCTGGAAAATGATAAAACCAGCCCTGTGTTTCCTGGATTTCATGGCCACCGTCCAAATTCTATAGTAACCCAAATAAACAATTACTGAATCGTTGATAATCATTTATAGATGCAAAAATAAGTATAGAAATCCTAGAATAGTCATAACTTAACCATTTTAATTCCAAATTAAACCATTCTCATTGTATTAGTCCCATATTAATATTCTGTATTGTCCAGTAACCTTATATTGTCATGAAATATAGGTTAGAATATATATTTAATTTGTTCTATATCTATCACTTAAATCTTCGGAAAATCATAACTCTTTAACCGTAAATCCGAAATTAGTGGTTCTCGAACCTACGATCTCGTTATGATGCATAGAATATATCATGCATTCTATTCTGATGTTTGGTGTGATGTTAATTTCTCATGTACCATGTTTGTTTGTATTATTGCGAGTAGACGAGCAAGCAACCGAGGACCCAGGTGCTCAGCAGGTGGAAAATACTGAGCAGGAGCTCGTTGAAGGCAAGTTGTGCCCTTGACCACTTTTTATTTACCCAGTAATGTTCCCTATAATCACCATGGCATGTTTAGGCTTAATTTTGATGGGACCCAATAGGTCACCCTAGTCTGCTTTACCTTATGCCTTGATCACCACTGAACTTTAGGGTAGTCCTGCTATTGCTATATGTGGTTTTGGGTGTTAAGATAAATTTGACACATGATCATTCTTTATTATTACTGTTGATTACTTATTGTTCATAATAAGATCACTATGTTAATTGGAATATGGAGAACCACCTGGGAAAAAGTGCTACCACAAGGCTGCAATGGGACACCCTTGGCCAAGTAATTAGGAAAGCTAGGGAGAGACTACCTTACTTGAAAGGGCAAGCGGGGAGGCGTTGCTGCAAAGTATAGGGAGGTTCTCGGGTCAGACTGTCTGTTTAGCTTTTCGGACTGGGGGATGTCTTTGCTTCCTTTTCCTGAATCCGTAGCGGGTTTTCTCAAACTAGTGGAACTTTGGAAAGGCCTCGTAGTGCTATCCTACTTCGTCTCCTTGGTAGAGATGAATGGGACTTCTAGACCCTTGGCAAATGGGTAGCATGGCTTGTTGGTAAATACGCGCAATCTCTGTAGAGTGTAAAACTGATATATCAGCCGTGCTCACAGTCATGAGCGGTTCGGACACTCACATGATTAATTTATGGAAGTAAATTCAGTTTGTCATTTGCATCGCATTGTGGTTTAATTCTTAATTTTGATCTACTATTACTTTGGGCTGGTATACACTTACATTTAGTAACTGCTAATAATATTTTACTAACCTATTAAAAGCAATGCTCAGCTTTAAACATTATCTGTTGATCAGCCTTACACTTTGGTGAGTTCATGCACATTATTCCCCACAACTTGTTGAGCTATGATCTTTCGTGAGCTCACCCTTGCGATATATAAACCCCCCACAGGTGAAGAGCAGGTAGTCTAGGAGGATGACTACTATGAGGAGTATGAGAAAGTCTAGGTGGCATCTCCCAATCAGCTTAATGGCGCCAAGGAATAATATTAGTTCACTTTATTGTTATCATTTATTTTTGTAAGACACTTTCGCTATGTAATAATATTTGTGACATTTATCTCTGTACACTTGGTCATTATATGTGTTGTTCTTCTTTGGCGCACATATGAGACGCACCCAACTTTACCCCTTAAATCTAGATGTGACAGAAGTGGTATCAGAGGAAATGTTGACTGTAGGACGAAACCTAGATAGAACTGGACAAAACCCTTACCTACTTACCTTTACTCTGATTCTTTCTATACTTTTTTTGATCATGTCGCACCTTTGGCTGATCTACTCTGACTACTCTTATCTTTTTCACTCTAGAAAGATAAGAAGGATTTCTCACCTTGGAATCCTACATCTAAGACTCCCGGCCTAAGGAGATAGGAGACCTAAGACAAAATAATAATATATATATTCTCTTTCTAAAGTGTTTGGATGTTTGTGCTGATGATAAATGCTTGATTGGCTTCTTTGATTGACTGAAATAGTATAGTAGGACATTTTAGCATGTACCACCATAGGGTAATGTAATAGCATTAAGTAGATGACATTCTAATTTGCTGAGCTATTATGACCCAACGGATCATAACCTAAAAGTGGGATGTCTCGTAACTACTCGTCTTATCTGCAATTCTATCTTACCATGTATTTCTAACCTAGATGGTCAATACCAGGAAGGGAGGAGGTATCGATCTACCTGCTCGCATCCGTCGCCGGAGGATTGTTACCCAACCACAACCAGAGATGAATCGTCTGTCGAACCCTCCACCGACTGGAACAGATCCTATAGCTGCCGCTCAGTTGCATCTGGTGCAACAGATGGCGAATACCATGATGGAAATGTAAGCGCAGATTCGTCAGGAACGTCAGGAGATGCGTCAGGAGCGTCAGGAAATCCGGCTAGAACAGCAGGAACGACAACAACTACCACCTCCACCACCACAAGCTCCACCCCAGGACAAGCACCGGGAATTCATGAGTCACAAGCCACCCACATTCTCTAGCTCTCTAGATCCTCTTCAGGCAGATGATTGGCCGAAGACAGTGGATAAGATGCTCAACATTGCTCAATGTACTGATCAGGAGAAGGTTCTCTATGCATTGGGTCGCCTCACTGGCCCCGTTGCCGACTCGTGGGACTCCTATTGTGCTGCTCATGCTACTGCTAATACTATTACTTGGGCAGAATTCTCTACACATTTCAGGAACTATCATATTTCCACTGGTCTAATGAAAATTAAGAAGGAGTTCTTGTCACTTAAGCAGGGCAACATGACAGTAAGTGAATACCGAGATAAATTCATTCACCTGTCATGGTATGCTCCAGAGGAGGTTGCTGACGACGAGAGGAAACATGAGCAGTTCATGGAGGGACTCATTGGGCCACTCCAGTACCAGTTGATATCCCACACCTTCCCATCTTTCCAGAGGCTTCTGGACAAGGCCAGAGCTCTTGAACACAAATGTGTTCAGCTGAGCGAGATAAAGAGGAAGGCCATCACACAGGGGCAGGGAGCAGCAGCATCCACCCTCGCTAAGCTCCACCCCAGGGTACACCAGCTCGTCCTGGAGGAGGGCAACAGTCTCACCAGCTGTGGGGGACAGATATCCCCGGGTCCACTAGAAGGATAAAAGACCTCACGAAAGGCCCAAGGGCCCAATAAATCGTAAGGTCACTCCTTCATGGGTCTGGGGAGGAACGACCAGTGAAGCAGATCGACATAAGGCCGGGTTGGTGCAAGCCCGAATGGCCCCACAGCGTTGAGCAAACGACCGCAACAGAAGATCCGACTTTCCCGCGCTGGAGCCCCGTACGACGTAACCAGGCGAGGATAAGTCGGCAGAATCATAGGAAGATAGACAAGAACGGTTCACTATCTTTTAGGTGCACATTGTTATTATATCCACATGTATTGCCTCACGGTCAAATATATAAGGCCTAGGGGGCACCCCTTCAGAATGATCGATCCCACTACTCAGCCATCCACCTCAACTCTCTACAAGAGCTACCTTGTAACCCATCACACAAAGCATACTCGCCAGGACGTAGGGTGTTACGCATCTCAAAGCGGCCCGAACCTGTAAACACTGTCCATTGTTACTCGTGCATCTGGCACGAACCATTTAGCTACAGTCGGCGACACCGTCCTACTCCTAAAACACCTTGAGGGGCAACCCCGGGTGTGCGGTCGGACCCAAAACACCGACAGCTGGCGCGCCAGGTAGGGGGTGTGTCGACGATCCAAGCTAGCTCAATGGTCGTCACCTTCTACAGCAAGATCACCCTCTGTCCCGGATCCGTATTCTGCTTTGGAACGATCTCGTCCATAGCAGATGAAGAGGGAACTCTACACCGCATTGCAGATCCGCCGAAAAAGAAGTCTCCTCCAACAAACTCTGAAAATATCGGAGAAGCGCAACCTTCAGCTTTCCGGAAAAAGATTGCCTTCAGAAAGCCAGGGGCCGAGGGCCCGCTGACCCAGAAAACTCCACTGTCTACTTCCCCGACAAAAGAATGGACACAGATCGCAAGGAAGAAAGAGGCCAGGAGGAAGCAAGTTGTTCTTTCCGTGCCCCCGCCCTCAAAGGAGAACGGAAAGAAGATCGCCACGACAGCCGCGCCATTCTACCCCGACGTTCTTTTCATCGGGAGAGTGGAGTCGCCCCCGTCTCCGACGACGAGCCGACCGCGCCCGGAGAAGAACCACCTCAGCGGGAATCCCGCCGACGGAGAAACCGGCGCCGAAACATTCGGCGACATCACGAGGCCGGAGAACGGGATCCGGAGCAACCTGTTTCGCGGGACGAGGTCTCAGGGATAGGAGAAACTCCGGAGGAACGTGTCTTCAGAGAATGAAGGAATTCCCGCCGACGTGATCGCCGACGAGCTCAGGAACAAGCCGAGCAAGACGCGAGGCAGCGCCGGGAAAATCCACTCTTCGGGCGCAACCTGAATCCCGACTTCGCCCGAGCCATGAACACGCCGAGTGAAGTCGGAGGGGTACTAGCTCGGATAGCTGATGGACTCCCTCGGACTCCCGACGCCGAGGGCTATCGATGACTGTTCACCCAGGCAGCCAACCATCTTCTACCGCTCGCTCACCCACCGAACGATCTACGACACGCCATCAATAGTCACCGGGACGCGCGAAGCTCCATCAACGCTTCGCGTGAACGACGGCATGAGAACGAGATCCGCCACCGGGAGGAGTACGACAGGGATCATGGCATCCCAGCTCGGAGTCAGGCCACCAGAACCGAGTCAGCAACAACCTCGACTTGCGGTACTACCCGGGGACGGTCGAGGAACCACAACAACTACTCCCCTCCCCGGGACAGACATCATCCCCGATGACAGGAGGACACGTGTGGAGTGACAGCCCTTACTCCACGCCTCAGGGCCATTCAGTGGCCCCCTAACTTCAAGGTATCCAATGTCGACAAATATGAACCTAAGCAGGATCCAGGAGCCTGGCTGGCCGTCTACACCACCGCCGCCCGAGCCGCCGGAGCATCCGAGGACATGATGACTGCGTACTTACCCATTGTCCTCGGGCAAGACGCACTGCAATGGCTGTGACATCTACCTCGACACTGCATCGACGACTGGAGCGACTTCAGTCGACGCTTCACCGCCAACTTTCAATCCCTCTCCGACAAACCAGCGCAACCGTGGGATCTCAAATCCATCAAGCGCCGGGGGGACGAAACCCTCCGGTCGTACCTCAAAAGGTTCCAGACCATGAGAAATCGTATCCCCGAGGTCACGGAGGCGGTCGTGATCGAGGACTTCTACAGAGGATCCAATGACTTGGCCTTCATCCGAGCCATACTGCAGAAAGCGCCGACTACCTCCGAGCAGCTGTTCCGGGAAGCCGACCTCTACATCACCGCCGACGAGCGAGCTCAAGACCTCATTGGGGGAGCGAAGCCCGCACCGGCAGCACCATGACGTGATGCGAACCAGCAACCCGACAAACGCTGGGAGAAGAGACCGCGCGAAGAAGTGCACGCCGCCGGACCACCTGCCTCTCGCGCCCCTACGGAGGGCCTCGCGGAGGTGAGCGCACGCTGGACGACATCCTCGACGCCCAGTGCCCGTACCACAAGGACATGCGCCACACCCTTCGGAACTGCAGGGACTTCAAGCACTCCATCGGACATGGCCGACCCTTCCAACCTCTACCTCCTCCTCCGCCGCGGGGAGGACCAGAAGAACCACGACAACCCCAGCAGTAGGAGGAGGGGGAAGGAGGAGCCTTCCCACGTGTTGACAGGGAGGTCAACGTCATCTTCGGCGGACATGGATCGCAGGAGAACAGAAGACAACAAAAGCTCAACGATCGCCAGATATTGGTGGCGACCACCGGTCCTCCTGCTCCGTACCGATGGTCGGAGCACCCGATCACTTTCACTTGGGCAGATCAATGGCTCAACTTCAACCACCCAGGCAAATACCCGCTCCTTGTCGATCCGGTGATCCGAGAGAGCAGGGTGAAGAAGGTGTTAGTGGACGGGGGAAGCAGCATCAACGTCACCTTTCCCTGGACACTCCAAGGCTTGGGAGTTCACCTCAAAGAACTCCGCGAGTCAGACACTCCTTTCTTCGGCATCGTGCCGACCGAAGGGGAATACCCGCTGGGCCACTTCTACATGCCCGTCACCTTCGGAACTCCGGAGAATTACAGAACCGAGTTCCTGAGGTTCGAAGTGGCAAACTTCGACTGCGGGTACAACGCCATCATCGGGAGGCCAGGATTGGCAAAATTCATGGCCATCCCGCATTACACGTACATGATACTGAAGATGCCAGGATCACAAGGAATCATAACTGTGCGCGCTGACTTCCAAGGCGCCGCAGAATGTTTCCGAGAGGCCATCCAAGCGGCCCTCACCACCAAACCGTCGGCATCTTCTTCAGCGCAGGCGAACTCTAAGCCTGAGGAAGACCTTACAGCACCGGCGAACGAAGCTCAAGCCGCGACCTCTATGCGGCCGACTGAAGAAACTAAAAGGATCAACCTGGGGTTTGTTGATGAACGCAAGACTGCCATCATCAGCTCCAGCCTGGACGATAAATAGGAAAGCGCGCTCATCCGGTTTCTGCAAGACAACCGAGACGTATTCGCATGGCAACCTGCGGATATGCCGGGAGTCCCGAGAGAACTGGCCGAGCACAAACTGAAGGTCTACCCCCAGGCAAGGTCGATCCGGCAAAAACTACGTCGCTTCACGCCCGACAAAAGAGAGGCCATTCGCGCTGAGTTGGCTCACTTGGTCGCGGCTGGGTTTATTAGAGAGGTGTTACATCCCGAGTGGTTAGCCAACCCTGTTCTTGTACTCAAAAAGAATAAAGTGGATTGGCGCATGTGCGTCGACTATACAGATCTCAACAAACATTGTCCAAAGGATCCCTTCGGGCTCTCTAGGATAGATCAGGTGGTAGACTCCACCGCTGGATGTTCTGTGCTGTCTTTTCTGGACTGCTATTCCGGATACCATCAGATCAGTTTGGCGAAGGAAGACGAGGAAAAAACAGCGTTCATCACTCCATTCGGTGCTTTCTGCTATACCTCCATGCCGTTTGGCCTCAAAAACGCTGGAGCGACTTATTAGAGAGCCATTCAAACATGCTTAGCCGATCACTGGGGCAAGCGTGTGGAAGCCTACGTGGACGACGTGGTAATCAAAACAGAAAACTCGGAAAACTTCATCGAAGACTTACAACTGGTTTTCAACAGTCTACGACGATATCGATGGAAGCTTAATCCCGAAAAATGTGTCTTTGGAGAACCAGCAGGGAAGCTACTCGGATTTATTGTCAGCCACCGGGGAATTGAAGCTAATCCGGATAAGATTGAAGCTATCATGAAAATGGAAGCTCCACGATCACAAAAGAAGGTTCAGCGACTTACCGGATGTATGGCAGCCCTGAGCAGATTTATATCCAGGCTGGGAGAAAAAGGTTTACCATTTTACAAGCTACTCAAGAAAGTGGACAAGTTTCAGTGGACTTCAGAAGCACAGGAAGCCCTAGATGCACTGAAGAAATTCTTGACAACCCCACCAGTACTGAAACCACCACGGCAAGCCACATCAACTCAACCAGCTGAAGATCTGCTGTTGTATATCTCTTGCACGACTCACGTGGTAAGCACCGCGTTGGTAGTCGAGCGTGTGACGGAACCTCCCAAGTAATTAGGCCCACCTACAGTTGTCCTTGTCCAACGGACTTCAGACAACCCTGTAGGTGCCCCTGAACTACTTGACAAGTTCGGTATCTTTCCTTACCTCACCAGGAACGTTTCACCCGTCTTGCAGACATTACAGAACATCGGAGATAAAGAAATGCGGAAGCGATTACATAACTTACATTTATTAAAAAGTAAGCTCAAGTTGTTATTACAGACCAGAAATATAAGCGAGTGCTGAGTAGTATTATTACACATACCAAGGGAGGCACAAACTCCTCCCGATAGTCTTAAGCAAAAGTTTTCTATATGGAGGACCAAGTCCTCCCGCATCTTCACTCTTGTTTCTCATCATGGGGAACCACCTTAGCACAGAAGCAACAGAAATCTGCTACTTCCTCACCTAAAAACAACGAAGGGATAAACCCTGAGTATGGAATTACTCAGCAAGTCTTACCCGACTAAGGAAAAGACTCTCAAGGGTATGCTGGATAAATAGGAGTCAAGGAGAGGCTTTAGCAAAAATCAACTTATACTTTTGCAGAAGAAGCTTACTAAAGTGAGTCCTTACTTTCAATCTTTTAACGCCATATTAAGTATTAATAGACTCTATTTGCATCTAGTCTAATTTCACCATCTCATTAATACAACATCATTTTTATCCATAGTGTTCACATCCTGACTTAGGTTGCAGGGAAGTGACCAAGTCTTCATAACCGCGAAGGTACGGCGATCCGAATCGATTATACTCAGCTGAGGATCTCCAATCACACGACATATGTAGCACTTAACCCTTGCATATGTCAACCCACCACCGGGGTTCTTAAGACCAGATCAGGTTCACGCAAACCGAGAGCACAGATACACCACCGTCCAGCCTCTTGCCACGGAGGGTACACGCTACTCTCGCCACCGCTCCACGCCCATTTCGTGTTATCTTATTCTGGCCTTAGTCTGCCCGAGGCAAGGCTTACCCATGACGAGGCATGTGACCAGTTAAAGGGTCCTCGGTCAGCACGCCTACATATGCATCAATCCTTAATCAACCTGGGTAGAACATCACCTGTTCCTAACCCAAGTCTCAATTTAAGTATTTCCATCCTTAGGATTGTTTCTATTCCTTAGGATGAAAAGAGCATCACAGGGAACTTTGCAGTAAGATCCCACCATTGCTCCAAATGAAAATATTCTTGCAGGTAGAAGCCATCCTTTCTCGAGCTAGGCTAAGGACAACCTCTATCCACAAGATCTAAGCAAGGCTAAGCATTTTTGTAAATCATATTTTGATACTTCACAGAAATATCTATAAAGGTATGGATATCAAGGAAAGCAATGCATCAAAGGGTTTCAAGCAATTCCTATAAACTTAATGCACATTTCACTAGACTTAAAGTGTGCGAAAATTATTTAAAAAACACAAGGAAAGGGGTTGCATGCACCGGGGCTTGCCTTCGTTCAGAGGTGAGTCTGGCTCGGATCCACAAATATCAAAGTAGAAGCAGTTGCCTGCTTGAGAATCCGAGGGTTGTGGTGTCCTTTCTTCGGTGACTTCCACTTCTTCTTCACGTTCTAACATAACCATATATATACATATATAAGAATGAATGCCATGTAATGCGCATGAGAGCATGAAGATAATAAAGATTTAGTATCTAAGTCTTGAATATAACTTTCCTTCACGGAACTCCGAGAACTTAGGGTTTTCGAAGTCGGTAAAGGAGTTCATAGGGCAGGGGGGGTGTTTTGGGTTCTAGTTATCAAACATGGTCCAAATCAATTCAAACTCTACCCAAGGCTTCTAAATATTGTTTTAAGTTCCCATAAAAAGTTTGGGCATTTTTTGACTTAGCAATTATTTTCTAAAAATCCATAACTAATACTTTTAACTACTTTAAATGCCCTAAAATTTCTTATTTCCACTAAAAATCACAAAACTATTTTTATTAAATTCTAGGGAAAATAACGAGCCTAGGAAAATTGGTTTCACAATTTTAGGATTTTTCTACAATTTTTAACATATTTCCAAAGCTCTGCTGAAAAAGAAAAAGGAAAAGGCTTCAACAGTAATGGGCTGGTTTCAGCCCAGGCGGCCCAGTCCAGAGGGAAAGGCGCCCGCGCCCGCGCACGCTAGCGACTTTGCATAGGGGCCCTCGCGTTTCTGTCTAACTGCGAACGGGTTCAGACACTATTTGTATCAGTCACTGACAACTTGCACCGAGGTCCCTGAGGTTCTATTTCTTCACAGGCGAGGTCCCCGACGACGGCAGCGTGCGGAGGAACTCCAGCGAGGTAGCAGGCCGGTCGATTGGGGAAAGGACTGATGCCCTTCTTCGGTCGAAACCGAATTCACGCCCCAATCAGCGTTTCCCCTAACTTAATTGCGCTTATGATCAACTACGGAGCTCTGGCCACGGTGGTCGTGAGTATCGCGGCTATACTGCCGTGTTCCCGGCGACCAGAGGACCCCTAGTCCAATTGGATGGGTCAGTAAGCATCGCAGACACGTGAGGAAGCTTAAACGAGGGAGAGGGAGGGTTGGACTGACCGAAAAAGGGTTGGCGACGGTGAAGCTCGTTTCACGGTGGCGGAAAGAGATTTGGGGGAAAACTCGAATTCGAGCTCACTGGTGGATGATTGCTAACGATTAGCGGGGGCTGGCTAGCTGATGACTTTGCGGAACTGGTGCGGGGCTCAATTTATAGATCCCAGAGGCGGCGGGCGTGAATTTTGAGCAAGACACGCGGCGGTCGGAGGTGGAGAAGAACACTGGGCGCGGTGAATACGTGTCCAGAGGCGTGGCGGTTGTTCCGGCGATCAATGGTGAGAAGGGGTAAGTCGTGGCGATGCGGTGGAAAGGGTAAACACGCGGCACAAGGCCGGAGGGCGGCGGTCACCGGCGTTTCCACGACGGCGCAGGCAGACCGCCCACGTCGCAGTGACTAGAATCACGACGATAAGCTCTGATGTGTGATCCTATCCACTCCTCCCCACGAGATCTTTACTTCACCGAAGTTATCTCCCCGCCAGCGAACACAAATCCCAACGATGGCGTGAATCACGGCGTGTGGGTCATCGGCGGCGAAGGGGAAAGAAGGGGTATCTTCTACAGTTACTGTACCATGGGAAAAGCTGATTCAGTCGCCTGACAGATCATCTTAGATCTCCACTTTCTCTAATTTTCAAATGGCAACACATCTAGTGACCTATAGCAAAGTTGTAGAGCTATATACCATCTACAATTCGACTATAGGGACTAAGCTCGTTTGATCACTAGATCATGGTTGAATTCACACTCAAAGCTGACCCTACTACACTGAATAGCTGAATTTCAGAATGAAACCAGCCTGACAGCCAAGCTTTGAGCATGTTTATCTTCAAACTTCTCTTAACAACTATGCTCACACCCTTAAACAAAGTTGTGCTCCTATGATTGGGCTACAATCTTAATGTGGTGACCTAGGGCAAAAACTCTATAGTTTGAAAGTTACAAGGCTCCAAAGTTGAGCACAATACACTGAAATTAGACTTAGTCAAAAGAGTTCAAATGTGACTCTTTTGCAAATAAGTCCAAAACTCAGGGTTTGGCTTGTAAATCTTCCCAAATGTGAACCATGTGACTTAAGATACTTATTTAACTTGGTTTTTGCACTTTAGTCCAAAAGTGGGCTAATTTTGCACATAAGCCCCTAGGGTTTGGTTTTAGGGTTTTCCAGGGTTCCAATTAGGATTTTTGGCATCCCAGGGGTATAAATGTGATTCAACTTTATTTTTGGGGATATTTTATGACTCTTTCCCTAAAGCCTTTAGGTTTTCTCAATTTGGGTTAAGTTTTACCTCTTTAATCCCTATTTAGGGTTAAGTTTCCTATCCAGGGTTCTACTTGCAAAATACCAAAACAATACAACTTGTTTGAAATTTTTGCCTAGTGGATGCACTCTAGGTGTGTCAAACATATGCAATGCCAGTGCTTATGATGTCATGCTCAAGTTTTAGTTATAGTAACACCAGGGGTGTTACATCCTTCCCCCCATAAAAGAATCTCGTCCCGAGATTAAAAGTCCTAGGGTGAGTAATGGAAAAGGAAACGCGGCATACTTTTATTTCCTTATTTCTGGTACAAGGCAGGGGTGATGTGGGGGTCACTTCTTTATTACAAGACTAACTATACTTTACAAATTACATGAGGCTAAAAAGCCTGGGAAATTCTTATCTAAAAAGTCTTGAGTTTCCCATGTAGCCTCATCTTCAGAATGCTGGTTCCACTGTATCTTATAAAACCTGAGAGTTTTTCTCCAGGTAACCCTGTCCTTTTGATCCAAGACTCAAATAGGGTGCTCAAAATATGTCAAATCCGGTTCAAGGACAACATCTGTCACTTCAACGGTTCGATCAGGAACCCGAAGACACTTCTTCAATTGTGACACGTGGAACACATTATGCACATCAGACAATGTTTCGGGTAGTTGGAGTCGATATGCCACTAGTCCACATTGCTCAAGTATAGTGAAGGGACCAATGTACCTGGGTGCAAGCTTCCCTTTAATCCCGAAACGTGATACACCCTTCATTGGTGAAACTTTCAGGTAGACATAATCTCCTACGAGAAAGCATAAGGGTTGTCGTCGTCGGTCTGCATAACTCTTTTGACGAGTTTGGGCTTTCTTCATATTATGTATTATTTTCTGAACTTTGTCTTCAGTTTCTTTTACCAGGTCAGGCCTAAAGAAGTACCTTTCACCTGGTTCAGACCAATTTAGCGGAGTACGACATCGTCGTCCATATAAAGCTTCAAAGGGTGCCATCTTGATGCTTTCTTGATAGCTATTATTATATGAAAACTTCGCTAAGGGCAAACATTCATCCCATTTTTGTGAGAAGTCCAGAACACATGCCCGCAGCATATCTTCGAGTATTTGATTGACCCTCTCAGTCTGCCCACTGGTTTGAGGATGATAAGCCGAACTGTGGAGCAATTTAGTACCCAGGGATTTATGAAGTTCTTCCCAGAATTTGGATACGAACTGAGGTCCACGATCCGACACTATAGTCTTCGGAATACCATGCAAACTGAGAATACGAGCAATGTATAATGCTGCATAGGTGGCCACTGTATACTTTGTCCTAATAGGCAAGAAGTGGGCAATCTTTGTAAGTCGATCAATAATCACCCAGATAGAGTCATACCCTTTTGCGGTCCTGGGCAATCCCACAATGAAGTCCATACTGATGTCTTCCCATTTCCATGTCGGTATTGGTAGTGACTGTAATAGACCGGCAGCTTTCAAATGTATGGCCTTGACACGTCTGCAGGTGTCACATCTAGCCACATAGCGTGCAATTTCGATCTTCATCTTTGTCCACCAGTAATGTTGCTTCAAGTCTTGGTACATCTTAGTGCTTCCAGGATGAATAGAATAGCGGCTAAGATGTGCTTCATCAAGAATTTGCTGGCGGAGCTCTTCATTCTTTGGCACCACTATGCAGTTATTAAACCATACAATGCCTTGATCATCTTCCTTGAAACATTTGGCTTTTCCAGCCCTTAACTTCTCACGAATGTGTTTCATACCCTCATTATATTTTTGGGCATCAATTATCCTTTGCAAGAGGACTGACTCAAGCTCTAGCTGACTCAAAGTTCCTTGTTGGACTATTCCCAGGTTTAGCTTCTCCATCTCTTGACATAAAGTGAGGTCAGAGGTCTTCATCGTTAAACAATGGCAGGAAACCTTGCGGCTAAGTGCATCTGCCACAACATTGGCTTTACCTGGGTGATAATGAATTTCCAGTTCATAGTACTTAATAAGCTCAAGCCATCGTCTCTGCCTCATATTCAATTCTGACTGGGTGAAGATGTACTTCAAGCTTTTATGATCTGTATAGATATGACAGACATTTCCCAGCAGATAGTGACGCCAAATTTTCAGGGCATGAACAACAGAAGCTAGTTCCAGATCATGAGTTGGGTAATGCTCCTCATGTCGGCGCAACTGCCGTGAAGCATATGCAATTACTCGGCCCTCTTGCATTAGTACACAGCCGAGTCCACTGCCAGATGCATCACAATATACATCAAAAGGCTTGGTGATGTCCGGTTGAGCCAATACCGGAGCAGTGGTCAATAGTGTCTTTAATTGTTCAAAGGCTTCGTCACACTTCGAAGACCAATTGAATTTAACATCATTCTTCAATAAACTTGTGATTGGCTTCACAAGCTTAGAAAAGTCTGGTATAAATCTGCGGTAATATCCAGCCAGTCCAAGGAAACTTCGGACCTGATGAACAGTGGTCGGGGGTTTCCACTCCAAAATGTCCTTGACTTTGCTGGGATCTACCACAATCCCTCTAGCAGATAGAACATGTCCCAGAAATTGAATTTCTTCCAGCCAAAACGCGCACTTGTTGAAGTTGGCATACAACTGATGTTCCCTCAGGCGCGTTAACACGATCCGTAAATGTTGGGCATGCTCCTCTTCATTTTTGGAGTATATCAAAATGTCATCAATGAAGACCACCACAAACTTGTCTAGCTCAGGCATGAACACCGAGTTCATCAAATATGTGAAGTGGGCCGGAGCATTTGTTAACCCGAAAGACATTACCAGATATTCAAATAACCCATATCGCGTAGTGAACGCGGTCTTTGGTATATCTTCGGGCCGAATACGGATCTGGTGATAGCCTGATCGGAGATCAATCTTTGAAAATACCCTTGCTCCAGTCAATTGATCAAATAGAATATCAATCCTTGGAAGAGGGTACTTGTTTTTGATGGTGACCTCATTCAAGGGTCGATAATCCACACACATTCGTAAGGTTTGATCCTTCTTTTTAACGAATATGGCTGGACAACCCCATGGTGATGAGCTTGGCCGGATAAATCCTTTCTCCAGGAGATCTTGTAATTGAATCTTCAACTCTGCCAACTCATTAGGAGGCATTCGGTACGATCTTCGAGAAATGGGAGTCGTACCGGGCTTCAACTCTATTACAAACTCTACCTCCCGCTCAGGTGGCAATCCCGGCAAATCCTCAGGAAAGACATCAGGGAACTCACATACTACCGGGATTTCCTTAATTTCCGGTACCATAACTTCATAAACTCTGCCAGTGGTTTTGTTTAGAATAGGGATGGGAAAAAGAATTTCTTCTTGATTATGACTCAACCTGATGGTTCTTTGATCAGTATTGAGTGTTGCTTTATGCTTGGCCAACCAATTCATACCCAGAATAACATCTATGTCTTGGCCTTTCAGGACGATCATATTGGTAGGAAAGTCCCGTTCGGCCAATGATACGGGCACTTGATAGGCCACTTCTCTAGTAAAGATTTGTCCCCCAGGTGAGTGTATTTTAAATCCCTCTTTTGATTCATGGCATGCAATGTGATGTTGCTCCACAAACTTCTTGCTAATAAACGTATGCGAAGCACCAGAATCAAAAAGAATAATTGCAGCGTGACTGGCCACGAGAAACGTACCCATCATCACCGGTTCTCCTTCCGGTGTAGTGGCCACTTGAGTATAGTATACGTGTCCCGTCTTCTTGAAATTTTTGCCCACATTATTTCCCTTGGGCTGAGCTGATTTCCCAGATCCTTGCTGAGCATTTGCTTGATTCTGCTTGGGATATGGGCAGTCCTTGATGAAATGTCCAGACTTGCCACAATTAAAACACCCGAATGAAGAGCTAGGCAAAGCAGGGAATCGAGTGTCGGGGGCACTCGGCTGACTTGGGGCAGTGGGGGCTTTGTTGGGACGAATAATTATCGGCTGCTTGAAAGGGAAGGATGGTGCACGTGGAGGAGTCTGGTTTGAAGGCCGGAGAATAAACCGTTGCCTTTTCGCCTAGCCCTGATTAGTCTTCTCACCACCAAATCCCTTGTTCTTTCCGGAACCTGCATATTTTGCTTCAACAGATAGGGCTGTGCTGACAGCCTTCCCATACGTGAGATCTATGCAGGCAGCCATTTTCCTCTGCAATCGATCGTTTAATCCTCTCATAAAGCAGTTTCTCTTTTTAGATCAGTGTTCACCTGATCGATTGCATATTGCGACAGGTGATTAAACTTGTTGAGATACTGATTGACAGTATCTCCTCCTTGTTTTAGCTTCATGAACTCTTCTTGCTTCAGATGCAGAACACCTTCGGGTATATAATGCTCACGGAATGCCACTTTGAATTCCTCCCAGGTTACTTGATGATTGGCCGGCTGAACGGCCACAAAATTACCCCACCAGGTACTGGCAGGTCCGCGTAGTTGTTGCGCTGCGAATAATGGCTTCTGTATCTCTGAACAGCGCAAAAGACCAAATTTTTGCTCAATAACCCGTATCCATTCATTGGCTTCCAGTGGATCTTCAGCTTTCACAAATAGTGGTGGACGGGTTTCCGAGAAGTCCAGATAAGAAGTTTCGCGGGGGCCTTGTTGATAGCCCCGCCCACCAGGCTGCTGGAACTGTTGGCCCGCCATTTCTCTCAGAAAGCGGGTGTTGTCAGCAGTTGTGTTCACTAAGGCAGCAATTGCCTCAGCCAAAGTTGGAGGAACAGGAGGTGGATTGGGTGTGGATTCCTGCCCTCGGGAGGTACCAGCTCCATCCTGAGCTCGAGTCTTGGAAGGCATCTGTGGCAACAACATTTGAAAACAATATGATATGCCAAAGAAAAAGCCATTCCATTCTACATTACCAAAAGTAATGTTACAGACTCAAGACTCTTACAACAGGGTACAATACCTAGTATACAATAGCATTACCTATTATACACCAGTACAACCTACAATACACTACACTACTTCTACTTCTATTACACCATTAGTCCTGTTTCCCGTTGCTCTTGGCGGCCTCGTTGTCAGGTGTGGGAGTCCATACGTCAACCAGCCTCATGGAAGGAGGGGGCTCAAAAAGGTCTAACTCCCCACCCAGCACGTGTCCCGCAACGTGGGAGGGTCCGGCTTCCGCCTCAACGGGGTGCGCAGGTGCACTAGGGTGTAATTGCGAATACAGTACATGGACTTCCTCATGTAACGTATTGCAATAGACCTGCAGGTCGTCGACAGTTGAGCTAAGTTCCTTGATTCGGGCTTGAGCCCTTGCTTCCTTAGCACATGCCAGCAAATGGGACTGTACTGCCCAGTCGAGTGCTAAGTCCCGATCAGCAAGCTGATCCCGCAGGTGACGGATGTCTCTTCTTAGTTCATTTATTCTATCTCCGTCCGCAACCCAAGTGTTGGTCCTGTGTTGCAACTCCGCTTGAAGTCGACTTACTTGGGCTTCAAGATCTCCTATTGGGTCATTACTCCCGCTGCTACTGTTTTCATGTCGAGGGGCCAGTTGATGTCGGGGCACACCGATTGGTCCAGTTGACTTGCGCGCCGTTAGCCTTGTGCGTGGCGGCATCTTTCTAAGGGGGAAAATGTTATTAGTATAATTCTTAGCATGATGCATGTGTAAGTACAGAATCAACCTTAGTTGATTCAACCTTCTATACATTGCACTCTTCCTATCTGGTCTTTAAGATAGACTCTTCAGAATACTTAGGTAAGAAGAGAAGAGAATTTCTAGGTAAGACTTTTAGAAAATCCTTTTGAAGATGCCTCATAATATCTGCAAAGAAGGGCTACGCTCTGATACCAGCTGTGACGGAACCTCCCAAGTAATTAGGCCCACCTACAGTTGTCCTTGTCCAACGGACTTCAGACAACCCTGTAGGTGCCCCTGAACTACTTGACAAGTTCGGTATCTTTCCTTACCTCACCAGGAACGTTTCACCCGTCTTGCAGACATTACAGAACATCGGAGATAAAGAAATACGGAAGCGATTACATAACTTACATTTATTAAAAAGTAAGCTCAAGTTGTTATTACAGACCAAAAATATAAGCGAGTGCTGAGTAGTATTATTACACATACCAAGGGAGGCACAAACTCCTCCCGATAGTCTTAAGCAAAAGTTTTCTATATGGAGGACCAAGTCCTCCCGCATCTTCACTCTTGTTTCTCATCATGGGGAACCACCTTAGCACAGAACCAACAGAAATCTACTACTTCCTCACCTAAAAACAACGAAGGGATAAACCCTGAGTATGGAATTACTCAGCAAGTCTTACCCGACTAAGGAAAAGACTCTCAAGGGTATGCTGGATTAATAGGAGTCAAGGAGAGGCTTTAGCAAAAATCAACTTATACTTTTGCAGAAGAAGCTTACTAAAGTGAGTCCTTACTTTCAATCTTTTAACGCCATATTAAGTATTAATAGACTCTATTTGCATCTAGTCTAATTTCACCATCTCATTAATACAACATCATTTTTATCCATAGTGTTCACATCCTGACTTAGGTTGCAGGGAAGTGACCAAGTCTTCATAACCGCGAAGGTACGGCGATCCGAATCGATTATACTCAGCTGAGGATCTCCAATCACACGACATATGTAGCACTTAACCCTTGCATATGTCAACCCACCACCGGGGTTCTTAAGACCAGATCAGGTTCACGCAAACCGAGAGCACAGATACACCACCGTCCAGCCTCTTGCCACGGAGGGTACACGCTACTCTCGCCACCGCTCCACGCCCATTTCGTGTTATCTTATTCTGGCCTTAGTCTGCCCGAGGCAAGGCTTACCCATGACGAGGCATGTGACCAGTTAAAGGGTCCTCGGTCAGCACGCCTACATACGCATCAATCCTTAATCAACCTAGGTAGAACATCACCTGTTCCTAACCCAAGTCTCAATTTAAGTATTTCCATCCTTAGGATTGTTTCTGTTCCTTAGGATGAAAAGAGCATCACAGGGAACTTTGTAGTAAGATCCCACCATTGCTCCAAATGAAAATATTCTTGCAGGTAGAAGCCATCCTTTCTCGAGCTAGGCTAAGGACAACCTCTATCCACAAGATCTAAGCAAGGCTAAGCATTTTTGTAAATCATATTTTGATACTTCACAAAAGTATCTATAAAGGTATGGATATCAAGGAAAGCAATGCATCAAAGGGTTTCAAGCAATTCCTATAAACTTAATGCACATTTCACTAGACTTAAAGTGTGCGAAAATTATTTAAAAAACACAAGGAAAGGGGTTGCATGCACCGGGGCTTGCCTTCGTCCACAGGTGAGTCTGGCTCGGATCCACAAATATCAAAGTAGAAGCAGTTGCCTGCTTGAGAATCCGAGGGTGGTGGTGTCCTTTCTTCGGTGACTTCCACTTCTTCACGTTCTAACATAACCATATATATATACATATATAAGAATGAATGCCATGTAATGCGCATGAGAGTGCGAAGATAATAAAGATTTAGTATCTAAGTCTTGAATATAACTTTCCTTCACGGAACTCCGAGAACTTAGGGTTTCCGGAGTCGGTAAAGGAGAAACATGGTCCAAATCAATTCAAACTCTACCCAAGGCTTCTAAATATTGTTTTAAGTTCCCATAAAAAGTTTGGGCATTTTTGGACTTACCAATTATTTTTCTAAAAATCCATAACTAATACTTTTAACTACTTTAAATGCCCTAAAATTTCTTATTTCCACTAAAAATCACAAAACTATTTTTATTAAATTCTAGGGAAAATAACGAGCCTAGGAAAATTGGTTTCACAATTTTAGGATTTTTCTACAATTTTTAACATATTTCCAAAGCTCTGTTGAAAAAGAAAAAGGAAAAGGCTTCAACAGTAATGGGCTGGTTTCAGCCCAGGCGGCCCAGTCCAGAGGGAAAGGCGCCCGCGCCCCCGCGCGCGCTGGCGACTTTGCACAGGGGCCCTTGCGTTTCTATCTAACTGCAAACGGGTTCAGACACTATTTGTATCAGTCACTGACAATTTGCACCGAGGTCCCTGATGTTCTATTTCTTCACAGGCGAGGTCCCCGACGACGGTAGCGTGCGGAGGAACTCCGGCGAGCTAGCAGGCCGGTCGATTGGGGAAAGGACTGACGCCCTTCTTCGGTCGAAACCGAATTCACGCCCCAATCAGCGTTTCCCCTAACTTAATTGCGCTTATGATCAACTACGGAGCTCTGGCCACGGTGGCCGTGAGTATCGCGGCTATACTGCCGTGTTCCCGGCGACCAGAGGACCCCTAGTCCAATTGGACAGGTCAGTAAGCATCGCAGACACGTGAGGAAGCTTAAACGAGGGAGAGGGAGGGTTGGACTGACTGGAAAAAGGGCTGGCGACGGTGAAGCTCGTTTCACGGTGGCGGAAAGAGATTTGGGGGAAAACTCGAATTCGAGCTCACTGGTGGATGAGTGCTAACGATTAGCAGGGGCTGGCTAGCTGATGACTTTGCAGAACTAGTGGGGGGCTCAATTTATAGATCCCAGAGGCGGCGGCCGTGAATTTTGAGCAAGACGCGCGGCGGTCGGAGGTGGAGAAGAACACTGGGCGCGATGAATACGTGTCCAGAGGCGTGGCGGTTGTTCCGGCGATCAATGGTGAGAAGGGGTAAGTCGTGGCGATGCGGTGGTAAGGGTAAACACGTGGCACAAGGCCGGAGGGCGGCGGTCACCGGCGTTTCCACGGCGGCGCAGGCAGGCCGCCCATGTCGCAGTGACTAGAATCACAGCGATAAGCTCTGATGTGTTATCCTATCCACTCCTCCCCACGAGATCTTTACTTCACCGAAGTTATCTCCCCGCCAGCGAACACAAATCCCAATGACAGCGTGAATCACGGCGTGTGGGTCATCGGCGACGAAGGGGAAAGAAGGGGTATCTTCTGCAGTTACTGTACCATGGGAAAAGCTGATTCAGTCGCCTGACAGATCATCTTAGAGCTCCACTTTCTCTAATTTTCAAATGGCAACACATCCAGTGACCTATAGCAAAGTTGTAGAGCTATATACCATCTACAATTCGACTATAGGGACTGAGCTCATTTGATCACTAGATCATGGTTGAATTCACACTCAAAGCTGACCCTGCTACACTGAATAGCTGAATTTCAGAATGAAACCAGCCTGACAGCCAAGCTTTGAGCATGTTTATCTTCAAACTTCTCTTAACAACTATGCTCACACCCTTAAACAAAGTTGTGCTCCTATGATTGGGCTACAATCTTAATGTGGTGACCTAGGGCAAAAACTCTATAGTTTGAAAGTTACAAGGCTCCAAAGTTGAGCACAATACACTGAAGTTAGACTTAGTCAAAAGAGTTCAAATGTGACTCTTTTGCAAATAAGTCCAAAACTCAGGGTTTGGCTTGTAAATCTTCCCAAATGTGAAACATGTGACTTAAGATACTTATTTAACTTGGTTTTTGCACTTTAGTCCAAAAGTGGGCTAATTTTGCACATCAGCCCCTAGGGTTTGGTTTTAGGGTTTTCCAGGGTTCCAATTAGGGTTTTTGGCATCCCAGGGGTATAAATGTGATTCAACTTTATTTTTGGGGATATTTTATGACTCTTTCCCTAAAGCCTTTAGGTTTTCTCAATTTGGGTTAAGTTTTACCCCTTTAATCCCTATTTAGGGTTAAGTTTCCTATCCAGGGTTCTACTTGCAAAATACCAAAACAATACAACTTGTTTGAAATTTTTGCCTAGTGGATGCACTCTAGGTGTGTCAAACATATGCAATGCCAATGCTTATGATGTCATGCTCAAGTTTTAGTTATAGTAACACCAGGGGTGTTACATCCTTCCCCCCTTAAAAGAATCTCGTCCCGAGATTAGAAGTCCTAGGGTGAGTAATGGAAAAGGAAACACGACATACTTTTATTTCCTTATTTCTGGTACAAGGCAGGGGTGATGTGGGGGTCACTTCTTTATTACAAGACTAACTATACTTTACAAATTACATGAGGCTAAAAAGCCTGGGAAATTCTTATCTAAAAAGTCTTGAGTTTCCCATGTAGCCTCATCTTCGGAATGCTGGTTCCACTGTATCTTATAAAACTTGAGAGTTTTTCTCCAGGTAACCCTGTCCTTTTGATCCAAGACTCGAATAGGGTGCTCAAAATATGTCAAGTCCGGTTCAAGGACAACATCTGTCACTTCAACGGTTCGATCAGGAACCCGAAGACACTTCTTCAATTGTGACACGTGGAACACATTATGCACAGCAGACAATGTTTCATGTAGTTGGAGTCGATATGCCACTGGTCCACATTGCTCAAGTATAGTGAAGGGACCAATGTACCTGGGTGCAAGCTTCCCTTTAATCCCGAAATGTGATACACCCTTAATTGGTGAAACTTTCAGGTAGACATAATCTCCTACGAGAAAGCATAAGGGTTGTCGTCGTCGGTCTGCATAACTCTTTTGATGAGTTTGGGCTTTCTTCATATTATGTATTATTTTCTGAACTTTGTCTTCAGTTTCTTTTACCAGGTCAGGCCTAAAGAAGTACCTTTCACCTGGTTCAGACCAATTTAGCGGAGTACGACATCGTCGTCCATATAAAGCTTCAAAGGGTGCCATCTTGATGCTTTCTTGATAGCTATTATTATATGAAAACTCCACTAAGGGCAAACATTCATCCCATTTTTGTGAGAAGTCCAGAACACATGCCCGCAGCATATCTTCGAGTATTTGATTGACCCTCTCAGTCTGCCCACTGGTTTGAGGATGATAAGCCGAACTGTGGAGCAATTTAGTACCCAGGGATTTATGAAGTTCTTCCCAGAATTTGGATACGAACTGAGGTCCACGATCCGACACTATAGTCTTCGGAATACCATGCAAACTGAGAATACGGGCAATGTATAATGCTGCATAGGTGGCCACTGTATACTTTGTCCTAATAGGCAAGAAGTGGGCAATCTTTGTAAGTCGATCAATAATCACCCAGATAGAGTCATACCCTTTTGCGGTCCTGGGCAATCCCACAATGAAGTCCATACTGATGTCTTCCCATTTCCATGTCGGTATTGGTAGTGACTGTAATGGACCGGCAGCTTTCAAATGTATGGCCTTGACACGTCTGCAGGTGTCACATCTAGCCACATAGCGTGCAATTTCGATCTTCATCTTTGTCCACCAGTAATGTTGCTTCAAGTCTTGGTACATCTTAGTGCTTCCAGGATGAATAGAATAGCGACTAAGATGTGCTTCATCAAGAATTTGCTGGCGGAGCTCTTCATTCTTTGGCACCACTATGCGGTTATTAAACCATACAATGCCTTGATCATCTTCCTTGAAACATTTGGCTTTTCCAGCCCTTAACTTCTCACGAATGTGTTTCATACCCTCATTATCTTTTTGGGCATCAATTATCCTTTGCAAGAGGACTGACTCAAGCTCTAGCTGATTCAAAGTTCCTTGTTGGACTATCCCCAGGTTTAGCTTCTCCATCTCTTGACATAAAGTGAGGTCAGAGGTCTTCATCGTTAAACAATGGCAGGAAACCTTGCGGCTAAGTGCATCTGCCACAACATTGGCTTTACCTGGGTGATAATGAATTTCCAGTTCATAGTCCTTAATAAGCTCAAGCCATCGTCTCTGCCTCATATTCAATTCTGACTGGGTGAAGATGTACTTCAAGCTTTTATGATCTGTATAGATATGACAGACATTTCCCAGCAAATAGTGATGCCAAATTTTCAGGGCATGAACAACAGCAGCTAGTTCCAGATCATGAGTTGGGTAATGCTCCTCATGTCGGCGCAACTGTCGTGAAGCATATGCAATTACTCGGCCCTCTTGCATTAGTACACAGCCGAGTCCACTGCCAGATGCATCACAATATACATCAAAAGGCTTGGTGATGTCCGGTTGAGCCAATACCGGAGCAGTGGTCAATAGTGTCTTTAATTGTTCAAAGGCTTCGTCACACTTCGAAGACCAATTGAATTTAACATCATTCTTCAATAAACTTGTGATTGGCTTCACAAGCTTAGAAAAGTCTGGTATAAATATGCGGTAATATCCAGCCAGTCCAAGGAAACTTCGGACCTGATGAACAGTGGTTGGGGGTTTCCACTCCAAAATGTCCTTGACTTTGCTGGGATCTACCGCAATCCCTCTGGCAGATAGAACATGTCCCAGAAATTGAATTTCTTCCAGCCAAAACGTGCACTTGCTGAACTTGGCATACAACTGATGTTCCCTCAGGCGCGTTAACACGATCCGTAAATGTTGGGCGTGCTCCTCTTCATTCTTGGAGTATATCAAAATGTCATCAATGAAGACCACCACAAACTTGTCTAGCTCGGGCATGAACACCGAGTTCATCAAATATGTGAAGTGGGCCGGAGCATTTGTTAACCCGAAAGACATTACCAGATATTCAAATAACCCATATCGCGTAGTGAACGCGGTCTTTGGTATATCTTCGGGCTGAATACGGATCTGGTGATAGCCTGATCGGAGATCAATCTTTGAAAATACCCTTGCTCCAGTCAATTGATCAAATAGAATATCAATCCTTGGAAGAGGGTACTTGTTTTTGATGGTGACCTCATTCAAGGGTCGATAATCCACACACATTCGTAAGGTTTGATCCTTCTTTTTAACAAATATGGCTGGACAACCCCATGGCGATGAGCTTGGCCGGATAAATCCTTTCTCCAGGAGATCTTGTAATTGAATCTTCAACTCTGCCAACTCATTAGGAGGCATTCAGTACGATCTTCGAGAAATAGGAGCCGTACCGGGCTACAACTCTATTACAAACTCTACCTCCCGCTCAGGTGGCAATCCCGGCAAATCCTCGGGAAAGACATCAGGGAACTCACATACTACCGGGATATCCTTAATTTCTGGTACCATAACTTCATAAACTCTGCCAGTGGTTTTGTTTAGAATAGGGATGGGCAAAAGAATTTCTTCTTGATTATGACTCAACCTGATGGTTCTTTGATCAGTATTGAGTGTTGCTTTATGCTTGGCCAACCAATTCATACCCAGAATAACATCTATGTCTTGGCCTTTCAAGACGATCATATTGGTAGGAAAGTCCCGTCCGGCCAATGATACGGGCACTTGATAGGCCACTTCTCTAGTAAAGATTTGTCCCCCAGGTGAGTGTATTTTAAATCCCTCTTTTGATTCATGGCATGCAATGTGATGTTGCTCCACAAACTTCTTGCTAATAAACGTATGCGAAGCACTAGAATCAAAAAGAATAATTGCAGGGTGACTGGCCACGAGAAACGTACCCATCATCACCGGTTCTCCTTCCGTTGTAGTGGCCACTTGAGTATAGTATACGCGTCCCGTCTTCTTGAAATTTTTGCCCACATTATTTCCCTTGGGCTGAGCTGATTTCCCAGATCCTTGCTGAGCATTTGCTTGATTCTGCTTGGGATATGGGCAGTCCTTGATGAAATGTCCAGACTTGTCACAATTAAAACACCCGGTTGAAGAGCTAGGCAAAGCAGGGAATCGAGTGCCGGGGGCACTCGGCTGACTTGGGGCAGTGGGGGCTTTGTTGGGATGAATAATTATTGGCTGCTTGAAAGGGAAGGATGGTGCACGTGGAGGAGTCTGGTTTGAAGGCCGGAGAATAAACCGTTGCCTTTTCGCCTGGCCCTGATTAGTCTTCTCACCACCAAATCCCTTGTTCTTTCCGGAACCTGCATATTTTGCTTCAACAGATAGGGCTATGCTGACAGCCTTCCCATATGTGAGATCTATGCAGGCAGCCATTTTCCTCTGCAATCGATCGTTTAATCCTCTCATAAAGCAGTTTCTCTTTTTTAGATCAGTGTTCACCTGATCGATTGCATATTGCGACAGGTGATTAAACTTGTTGAGATACTGATTGACAGTATCTCCTCCTTGTTTTAGCTTCATGAACTCTTCTTGCTTCAGATGCAGAATACCTTCAGGTATATAATGCTCACGGAATGCCACTTTGAATTCCTCCCAGGTTACTTGATGATTGGCCGGCTGAACGACCACAAAATTACCCCACCAGGTACTGGCAGGTCCGCGTAGTTGTTGCGCTGCGAATAATGGCTTCTGTGTCTCTGAACAGCACAAAAGACCAAATTTTTGCTCAATAACCCGTATCCATTCATTGGCTTCCAGTGGATCTTCAGCTTTCACAAATAGTGGTGGACGGGTTTCCGAGAAGTCCAGATAAGAAGTTTCGCGGGGGCCTTGTTGATAGCCCCGCCCACCAGGCTGCTGGAACTGTTGGCCCACCATTTCTCTCAGAAAGCGGGTGTTGTCAGCAGTTGTGTTCACTAAGGCAGCAATTGCCTCAGCCAAAGTTGGAGGAACAGGAGGTGGATTGGGTGTGGATTCCCGCCCTCGGGAGGTACCAGCTCCGTCCTGAGCTCGAGTCTTGGAAGGCATCTGTGGCAACAACATTTGAAAACAATATGATATGCCAAAGAAAAAGCCATTCCATTCTACATTACCAAAAGTAATGTTACAGACTCAAGACTCTTACAACAGGGTACAATACCTAGTATACAATAGCATTACCTATTATACACCAGTACAACCTACAATACACTACACTACTTCTACTTCTATTACACCATTAGTCCTGTTTCCCGTTGCTCTTGGCGGCCTCGTCGTCAGGTGTGGGAGTCCATATGTCAACCAGCCTCATGGAAGGAGGGGGCTCAAAAAGGTCTAACTCCCCACCCAGCGCGTGTCCCGCAACGTGGGAGGGTCCGGCTTCCGCCTCAACGGGGTGCGCAGGTGCACTAGGGTGTAATTGCGAATACAGTACATGGACTTCCTCATGTAACGTATTGCAATAGACCTGCAGGTCGTCGACAGTTGAGCTAAGTTCCTTGATTCAGGCTTGAGCCCTTGCTTCCTTAGCACATGCCAGCAAACGGGACTGTACTGCCTAGTCGAGTGCTAAGTCCCGATCAGCAAGCTGATCCCGCAGGTGACGGATGTCTCTTCTTAGTTCATTTATTCTATCTCCGTCCACAACCCAAGCGTTGGTCCTGTGTTGCAACTCCGCTTGAAGTCGACTTACTCGGGCTTCAAGATCTCCTATTGGGTCATTACTCCCGCTGCTACTGTTTTCATGTCGAGGGGCCAGTTGATGTCGGGGCACACCGATTGGTCCAGTTGACTTGCGCGCCGTTAGCCTTGTGCGTGGCGGCATCTTTCTAAGGGGGAAAATGTTATTAGTATAATTCTTAGCATGATGCATGTGTAAGTACAGAATCAACCTTAGTTGATTCAACCTTCTATACATTGCACTCTTCCTATCTGGTCTTTAAGATAGACTCTTCAGAATACTTAGGTAAGAAGAGAAGAGAATTTCTAGGTAAGACTTTTAGAAAATCCTTTTGAAGATGCCTCATAATATCTGCAAAGAAGGGCTACGCTCCGATACCAGCTGTGATGGAACCTCCCAAGTAATTAGGCCCACCTACAGTTGTCCTTGTCCAACGGACTTCAGACAACCCTGTAGGTGCCCTTGAACTACTTGACAAGTTCGGTATCTTTCCTTACCTCACCAGGAACGTTTCACCCGTCTTGCAGACATTACAGAACATCGGAGATAAAGAAATGCGGAAGCGATTACATAACTTACATTTATTAAAAAGTAAGCTCAAGTTGTTATTACAGACCAGAAATATAAGCGAGTGCTGAGTAGTATTATTACACATACCAAGGGAGGCACAAACTCCTCCCGATAGTCTTAAGCAAAAGTTTTCTATATGGAGGACCAAGTCCTCCCACATCTTCACTCTTGTTTCTCATCATGGGGAACCACCTTAGCACAGAAGCAACAGAAATCTACTACTTCCTCACCTAAAAACAACGAAGGGATAAACCCTGAGTATGGAATTACTCAGCAAGTCTTACCCGACTAAGGAAAAGACTCTCAAGGGTATGCTGGATAAATAGGAGTCAAGGAGTGGCTTTAGCAAAAATCAACTTATACTTTTGCAGAAGAAGCTTACTAAAGTGAGTCCTTACTTTCAATCTTTTAATGCAATATTAAGTATTAATAGACTCTATTTGCATCTAGTCTAATTTCACCATCTCATTAATACAACATCATTTTTATCCATAGTGTTCACATCCTAACTTAGGTTGCAGGGAAGTGACCAAGTCTTCATAACCGCGAAGGTACAGCGATCCGAATCGATTATACTCAGTTGAGGATCTCCAATCACACGACATATGTAGCACTTAACCCTTGCATATGTCAACCCGCCACCGAAGGTTCTTAAGACCAGATCAGGTTCACGCAAACTGAGAGCACAGATACACCACCGTCCAGCCTCTTGCCACGGAGGGTACACGCTACTCTCGCCACCGCTCCACGCCCATTTCGTGTTATCTTATTCTGGCCTTAGTCTGCCCGAGGCAAGGCTTACCCATGACGAGGCATGTGACCAGTTAAAGGGTCCTCGGTCAGCACGCCTACATACGCATCAATCCTTAATCAACCTAGGTAGAACATCACCTGTTCCTAACCCAAGTCTCAATTTAAGTATTTCCATCCTTAGGATTGTTTATGTTCATTAGGATGAAAAGAGCATCACAGGGAACTTTGTAGTAAGATCCCACCATTGCTCCAAATGAAAATATTCTTGCAGGTAGAAGCCATCCTTTCTCGAGCTAGGCTAAGGACAACCTCTATCCACAAGATCTAAGCAAGGCTAAGCATTTTTGTAAATCATATTTTGATACTTCACAAAAGTATCTATAAAGGTATGGATATCAAGGAAAGCAATGCATCAAAGGGTTTCAAGCAATTCCTATAAACTTAATGCACATTTCACTAGACTTAAAGTGTGCGAAAATTATTTAAAAAACACAAGGAAAGGGGTTGCATGCACCGGGGCTTGCCTTCGTTCACAGGTGAGTCTGGCTCGGATCCACAAATATCAAAGTAGAAGCAGTTGCCTGCTTGAGAATCCGAGGGTGGTGGTGTCCTTTCTTCGGTGACTTCCACTTCTTCACGTTCTAACATAACCATATATATACATATATAAGAATGAATGCCATGTAATGCGCATGAGAGTGCGAAGATAAAAAAGATTTAGTATCTAAGTCTTGAATATAACTTTCCTTCACGGAACTCCGAGAACTTAGGGTTTCCGGAGTCGGTAAAGGAGTTCATAGGGCAGGGGGGGTGTTTTGGGTTCTAGTTATCAAACATGGTCCAAATCAATTCAAACTCTACCCAAGGCTTCTAAATATTGTTTTAAGTTCCCATAAAAAGTTTGGGCATTTTTGGACTTACCAATTATTTTCTAAAAATCCATAACTAATACTTTTAACTACTTTAAATGCCCTAAAATTTCTTATTTCCACTAAAAATCACAAAACTATTTTTATTAAATTCTAGGGAAAATAACGAGCCTAGGAAAATTGGTTTCACAATTTTAGGATTTTTCTACAATTTTTAACATATTTCCAAAGCTCTGTTGAAAAAGAAAAAGGAAAAGGCTTCAAGAGTAATGGGCTGGTTTCAGCCCAGGCGGCCCAGTCCAGAGGGAAAGGCGCCCGCGCCCGCGCGCGCGCTGGCGACTTTGCACAGGGGCCCACGCGTTTCTGTCTAACTGCGAACGGGTTCAAACACTATTTGTATCAGTCACTGACAACTTGCACCGAGGTCCCTGAGGTTCTATTTCTTCACAGGCGAGGTCCCCGACAACGGCAGCTTGCGGAGGAACTCCGGCGAGCTAGCAGGCCGGTCGATTGGGGAAAGGACTGAAGCCCTTCTTCGGTCGAAACCGAATTCACGCCCCAATCAGCGTTTCCCCTAACTTAATTGCGCTTATGATCAACTACGGAGCTCTGGCCACGGTGGCCGTGAGTATCGCGGCTATACTACCGTGTTCCCATCGACCAGAGAACCCCTAGTCCAATTGGACGGGTCAGTAAGCATCGCAGACACGTGAGGAAGCTTAAACGAGGGAGAGGGAGGGTTGGACTGACCGGAAAAAGGGCTGGCGACGGTGAAGCTCGTTTCACGGTGGCGGAAAGAGATTTGGGGGAAAACTCGAATTCGAGCTCACTGGTGGATGAGTGCTAACGATTAGCGGGGGATGGCTAGCTGATGACTTTGCGGAACTGGTGGGGGGCTCAATTTATAGATCCCAGAGGCGGCGGCCATGAATTTTGAGCAAGACGCGCGGCGGTCGGAGGTGGAGAAGAACATTGGGCGCGGTGAATACGTGTCCAGAGGCATGGCGGTTGTTCCGGCAATCAATGGTGAGCAGGGGTAAGTCGTGGCGATGCGGTGGAAAGGGTAAACACGCGGCACAAGGCCGGAGGGCGGCGGTCACCGGCGTTTCCACGGCGGCGCAGGCAGACCGCCCACGTCGCAGTGACTAGAATCAGGGCGATAAGCTCTGATGTGTGATCTTATCCACTCCTCCCCGCGAGATCTTTACTTCACCGAAGTTATCTCCCCGCCAGCGAACACAAATCCCAACGACGGCGTGAATCACGGCGTGTGGGTCATCGGCGGCGAAGGGGAAAGAAGGGGTATCTTCTGCAGTTACTGTACCATGGAAAAAGCTGATTCAGTCGCCTGACAGATCATCTTAGAGCTCCACTTTCTCTAATTTTCAAATGGCAACACATCCAGTGACCTATAGCAAAGTTGTAGAGCTATATACCATCTACAATTCGACTATAGGGACTGAGCTCATTTGGTCAATAGATCATGGTTGAATTCACACTCAAAGCTGACCCTGCTACACTGAATAGCTGAATTTCAGAATGAAACCAGCCTGACAGCCAAGCTTTGAGCATGTTTATCTTCAAACTTCTCTTAACAACTATTCTCACACCCTTAAACAAAGTTGTGCTCCTATGATTGGGCTACAATCTTAATGTGGTGACCTAGGGCAAAAACTCTATAGTTTGAAAGTTACAAGGCTCCAAAGTTGAGCATAATACACTGAAATTAGACTTAGTCAAAAGAGTTCAAATGTGACACTTTTGCAAATAAGTCCAAAACTCAGGGTTTGGCTTGTAAATCTTCCCAAATGTGAACCATGTGACTTAAGATACTTATTTAACTTGGTTTTTGCACTTTAGTCCAAAAGTGGGCTAATTTTGCACATAAGCCCCTAGGGTTTGGTTTTAGGGTTTTCCAGGGTTCCAATTAGGGTTTTTGGCATCCCAGGGGTATAAATGTGATTCAACTTTATTTTTGGGGATACTTTATGACTCTTTCCCTAAAGCCTTTAGGTTTTCTCAATTTGGGTTAAGTTTTACCCCTTAATCCCTATTTAGGGTTAAGTTTCCTATCCAGGGTTCTACTTGCAAAATACCAAAACAATACAACTTGTTTGAAATTTTTGCCTAGTGGATGCACTCTAGGTGTGTCAAACATATGCAATGCCAATGCTTATGATGTCATGCTCAAGTTTTAGTTATAGTAACACCAGGGGTGTTACAGAGCGAGTAGAAGAAGGACATGCATACCCAGTGCAACATCCTGTTTATTTCATCAGTGAAGTTCTGGGTCCCTCGAAGAAAAAGTATCCTCAAGTTCAGAAGCTATTATACGCAGTACTTCTAACTGCCCGCAAGCTACGTCACTACTTTGACGACCACAAAGTCATAGTAGTCACTGATTTTCCGATAGGGGATATCCTTCACAACAAGGAAGCCATTGGCCGAATAGCCAAGTGGGCCTGTGAAATGGGATCTCATGACATCGAATTTCGACCTCGCACTGCCATCAAAACTCAAGCATTGATTGACTTCGTATCAGAATGGACTGAACAACAAGTACCAGAGAACCCAGAAACTGCAGAAGTATTGCGGATGTATTTTGATGGCTCGTTGAAGCTGCAGGGAGCAGGCGCGGGAATTCTCTTCATCGCACCTGGAGGCGAGCACCTCAAATATGCCCTCCAGTTGCTATTTCCGGCCTCTAACAATGCAGCCGAGTATGAAGCTCTGATCCATGGACTGAACATCGCTATATCATTGGGCATCAAGAGACTGATGGTATACGGAGATTCTTTGGTAGTCATAAGCCAGATAAACAAAGAATGGGACTGTTCGAGTGATTCAATGGGAAAATACTGCATTGCCGTCCGAAAACTAGAAGATAAATTTGAAGGCCTGGAATTTCATCATGTAGAAAGAGATCGAAACACGGCAGCTGATGTATTATCAAAGCTAGGATCCAGTCAAATTCAGGTCCCACCTGGAGTCTTTGTACAAGAAATACCACAGCCAAGCATCTTAATGGATCAGGCAGAAGAGTGTAATATCGTGAATCAACCAGAGTCAGGCTCTGATGACTGGAGAAGGCCGATCATCAGATATATAAAGAATGAAGAGGAGCCAGACGATAGAAGTGCAGCTGAGCGCATCGCTAGACAGTCAGCTCACTACACACTCATTGGGGAGACACTATACAGAAGGGGCGCATCAGGCATCTTCATGAAATGCATTCTCTCATCTACTGGGAAGCAACTTCTGGAGGAGGTTCATGCTGGACAATGTGGAATACACGCAGCGTCCAAGACACTAGTCGGGAAGGTCTTCAGGTCGGGGTTCTATTGGCCAACAGCGAAAAGTGATGCAGCCGAGTTAGTTCAGAGGTGCGAAGCTTGCCAGTACTTGTCAAAGCAACAACATCTACCAGCACATCAACTGCAGACCATACCGGTGACTTGGCCCTTCGCATGCTGGGGACTAGATATGATTGGACCTTTCAAGAAAGCTCAAGGAGGATACACTCACGTGTTGGTAGCAATCGACAAATTCACTAAATGGATAGAGTTCAAACCCATTGCTTCTTTAACCTCAGCTAAAGCCGTGGAATTCATACAAGACATAATATTTAGGTTCGGAATACCAAACAGTATCATAACCGACTTGGGATCCAACTTCACAAGTTCAGAGTTCTTCGATTTCTGCGAGCAAAAAAGCATTCAGGTCAAGTATGCTTCGGTAGCGCACCCGAGAGCCAACGGGCAGGTTGAACGAGCTAACAGGATGATATTGGAGGCACTCAGAAAAAAGGTCTTCAATAAAAATGAAAAGTTCGCAGGAAAGTGGATAAGGGAATTGCCCTACATCGTTTGGAGCCTAAGAACCCAACCTAGCCGAGATCTGCATGGGAACACTCAAGTTTGGAGCGCCGAGGTTGATCTTTGAAAGCATAGCAGAGGCCGAAGCAACTAGGCTAGAAGATGTTGATGTACTCGAAGAAGAGCGGCTGAACGGAGTAATTCAATCGGCACGGTACCAGCAGACTCTGAGACGCTATCACGACAAGGTCGTGCGACAACGATCCTTTTCAGTAGGAGATCTCGTCCTCCGCCGAATTCTAACGGGGGAGGGACGGCACAAGTTATCACCCTTATGGGAAGGACCATTCATAGTAGCAGAATTCACTCGGCCGGGATCATATCGTCTCACTCAAATGGACGGCACAGAAATTGGGAACTCCTGGAATACAGAACACCTCAGGAAGTTTTATCCCTAGCTATATTTCAAAAGCTATCGGGACGACGATGTACTTTGTAAAATGGGGAATATGTCATCAATAAAAAAGGCTTCAAGAATACTCAATTTGTTCATGATTGACTTGCATTCTTACTTAACTCGGGGTGACCACTATGCCCTGCTAACGGAGCAATCGGCTTAAGTCGGCAACAACTTAAGACGGTGCAACATGCTCGCGCTTACTTAACTCGGGGTGACCACTATGACATGCTAACGGAGCAATCGGCTCGAGTCGGCAACGACTTAAGACGGTGCAACATGCTCGCTCTTACTTAACTCGGGGTGACCACTATGCCCTGCTAACGGAGCAATCGGCTCGAGTCGGCAACGACTTAAGACGGTGCAACATGCTCGCGCTTACTTAACTCGGGGTGACCACTATGCCCTGCTAACGGAGCAATCGGCTTAAGTCGGCAACGACTTAAGACGGTGCAACATGCTCGCACTTACTTAACTCGGGGTGACCACTATGCCCTGCTAACGGAGCAATCGGCTCGAGTCGGCAACGACTTAAGACGGTGCAACATGCTCGCGCTTACTTAACTCGGGGTGACCACTATGCCCTGCTAACGGAGCAATCGGCTTAAGTCGGCAACGACTTAAGACGGTGTAACATGCTCGCGCTTACTTAACTCGGGGTGACCACTATGCCCTACTAACGGAGCAATCGGCTTAAGTCGGCAACGACTTAAGACGGTGTAACATGCTCGCGCTTACTTAACTCAGGGTGACCACTATGCCCTACTAACAAAAGCAATCGATCTAAGTCAGCAACGACTTAAGGCGATCTCGCATGCTTACGAATACTCATATAGGGGTGACTTCTATATCCCGTAAACAAGTTTCAAAACATCACACAGCATTTTACTACTGCAAATTTACGTACTGTAGAATTCTAAAACAATAGGAGAGTAACAATATCATTCAAACGCTGAACTGGTGTCCTCTAACAAATATTCGATCATGCTAACCGCGCGCTCAAAGCACGCAAAATATTTCTCTATTTCGCAATATCTTTCTCAGGAGCAATCAACGAAGAAGGGCGACTTAAGGAATCAGGAGCAGCGTTCACGTCAGCCCTTATATCATCAGGAACAACCACGCCTGTAACACCCTGAATTTGGGGGTATAAAATTTCTTTTCTAATATCCACCAAATTCAGGTGTTACTCTCTCAGTTCTTCGCTTTCCTTTCTCTTTTCCCTAAAAATGGAGAATTATTTTGTTTTATATTAGCGTAAACCTAGTGGAATGAGCCCTAGAGGCACTTTGGTTGTTGCATTCATGCTGTTGCATGGTGTTTCTAAGTGCAAAATGTGTTTGAAACATGTTAACATATCTTATAGAAGCGCTCGGTAAATTTTCATATTTTTCGGAATATTTTTCTATTTTCCGGAAACCAAAATCTATTTATTTGTGGAACTTAAAAATGTTTTTAAAAATTCTAATTATGTTTTTTGAGTTCATTAGGTCCCAAAACATTTATAGGAATTTTTCTGGAATTTTTGAAAGTATCTATAATATTTTGAGCACAAAATATGGATTTCTAGGCTTTTTCGAATTTTAAAAAATAGTAAAATCCGAATTTTAACTGAATTTTTATCTCGTCCAAACCCTAGGTATATATACATGTCCGGCTTCATCTCGTCGAGCCCGTTCCAGAACACAAAACGTCTCCCCCAAATCCAATCCCTAGCTCCCGGTATTGCTCGCCGAAGTTCGGGGCGGTTCCAACTCCGGCGACAACTCCGGCGAGCAATTACTCCCAATCCGTGCATCGTCTGCCGAATCCGAGGGTACCGCTGCGTTCGTCTCGTCGAGGGCTTCGTCGCAGCGCGTTCGGTTCGTCGATTGGATCCCCGAATCTCCGGCAATCGACGGATTTCTCCTCGGCTCCGGCGAGGGTCTTCTTCCCCGGTGAGAAACCTCCATTGTTGCACCTAGGGTTTCTTCGTTTCTTCGTTTTCCCGTCCGTGCAGAGCCTCTCCCACTCTCCCCTCACCTTCCCCGGTGGCGGCGCCCCTCCCCCTTTGTTTCCCCTCCTCGACGGCGCCCCTTTCTCCCTCCCCGGCGGCGGCGGCGGTGGCCGGCGGTGGCGCCCACGTCCCGTGCTCCCGCGCCCGCGCGCACCCCTCCCCGACAGCGATGGCCGCGCCCCTCGCGCCCCGTGCGGCCGCGCCCACTCCGGCCGGCCCAACCCCGACCTCCCCTGCGCAGCCCCCTCCCCTTCCTCTCTTCTCTCTTCCATGGATGGGAGGAAGAAGATGAAGAGAGGAAGAAGATGGCAATTCTGTAAATTTAGTCCGCGCAAATTACAGTATGGTTTAAAACATTCATAACTTTTGCGTTTTAAACCCGATTCGATCCATTCAAGTTGCGTTAGATTCGTATTAAAATTATCTTAATTTAGATATATTTATCCTAATTTTTGCATATTTTATTTAATTTAGTTAAACGTTTGTTTAACCAGTGGCTACTAGAACGACGTTTCAATTTAAAAACCTAATTTAGGAATTCGATTTGTGCATTTATAAGTAGTTACCAATATGATTAACCTTAACTGAAATGTTATTTACTAATAATTATTTAGTTTAATCACATTGTTTATTTATTAGTTTCGCATGTCGGTCCGCGCGTGCCGCGGTGCTGTTTCGCGCACGTCGTCGCGTGTCGTTCGCGAGTGTCGTGCGTGTTGTTTGCACGCGTTGTCGTGTGCCGTTCGCGTGTGTCGCGCGCCTTGCCGCGTGGCATTCACGTGTATCGCGCGTTGTCCGCGCGCTAAGTCGTTTGTGTCCGCGCGTTGCGCACATCGTGTTTGCACGTCGTGCGTCGTTAATTCGTCTCGCTTAGAATCGCTCATATTCATTAAGTTACTTGCTTAACTGTCAACTATTAAAATAGTAAGTTAGTCAAAAATAAGTAGTAGTATTAATTTACATTTGATTAATATCAATTAATATAATTATGTTGAATTGGATGTTCTAATTAGTACTTGTTTAACGTAAACGTGCTAACCCTTCGACCGTAGCTTCGACTATCATGGTTCTTTTCCTCGCGTAACCGTAGAGGCACTCTCTATTTTATATTGCTCGCTTTTATAACATTTTATCTTGTATGGTGTAATGTTCTTATGCATATATATGTTTGTTTGCTTGTGTCTGTTTGTCTTCGCTTCACGTTGTGATTGGATCGCGATTCGTTTCCGAACTTCGAGGAATCGACGATCAAGCTTCAGCGACCAAGTGATCTAGCTCTTTGGGTTCCACGAAGTTGAAGACCCTGAGCATCTGTTTAGTGAAGGCAAGTGTCCTCTGACCCATTATGTCCCATTTACTTTATAATACACTGTCCCGCATACTATGAACAACCTAAGAATTTACTAGCTTTCTATTTACCTTGTCCTTGATTTACCTTTTGGGTTACTATGGTTAGCTACATGCTAGCGCTTTACTTTAATCAATGAACATGATGAGATACTATGATGATACTATGATTTTATCTGGATATGATGATATACTTGTGGCATTTAGGGGACTCGGGCTGTTTCCCGAGTACCTCTCCGTAAGGACCTGTTCGTTGAGAGACCACCCGGGATAACAGTGCAACCATGAGGGTGAAATGGGATGCCCTTAGCTAATTAATTAGAGGAACCAGAGGTGTAGTTGCTTCGCCGTCGTGCCGTCAATGGGGTCCAGGCACAGTGCTTGCTCTACCGAGGCTGAGTGCCGAGGTTCTTTCGTTTTGCTTTTGTTAGTCACCCTCCTGCGGGGAGAGGTACTGTGTTTATCAAACTGGAGAAACCTAACGGGCGGCTATGACCTCTAGGGAATCTTTGTAAAAGCTACGTAGTGATACCCTGCCGGACCACCTAGGAAGTGATCAATGGGGAGTCATGATCCCTGGGCAAAACGGGAATCACGGCTCATGGGTAAAGTGTGCGACCTCTGCAGAGGGTAATGAAACTGATATATCAGCCGTGCTCACGGTTAAGAGTAGCCTTGGGATCCTCTTTGATTAGAGATACAAATGATCTGAGATACAATGGTTCTATTTATTATTTTGGTTCGATGACAATAATGATGTTCCTCGATGAGGAAATGATTCACGGGTTGGTTATATGATAAAACTTGGCTTCCACTAATAATAAATACCTGACCAACTAAAAGCAACTGCTTGAGCTTAACCCCACATAAAGCTAGTCCACCTCAGCCAAACGGGACATTTGCTGAGTACGTTGATGTGTACTCACCCTTGCTTTCACAAAACACCAGGTTGCCTTTGGTGCAATCTATGCTCAGGTAAAGAAGAAGGCGTCGAGGTGGATCTCCAGGAGTTCCAGGACGTTGATGAGTTCGAGGATTAGGCTAGCGATCTCCCCCAGTCAGCTGCCTGTGGTGGGTTGTTTACGTTGGCTACGTTTCGATTCTGCGTACCTTGATTTATATTTTGTAAATGACTCTAGTTTGTAATATTATTACTTACTCTTTATTGTAATTCGAAGCATTGTGCTATGATGAGTCATTTATGTAATCGCTGTGTACGTGAATTACTGATCCTGGCACGTACATGGTTCGCATTCGGTTTACCTTCAAAACCGGGTGTGACAACGCCGGATCTCCTCATCAAGATTCGCCCCGCGCGAATGGCTTTATCCATCGCTCTGTCGCGCTGGGCCCTCAGAGTAATGGAAGTTTCTTCAGCAACTTTGACAGCCAATTGAGCGGTCTCTAGCTCTTGGGCGATGGATTTCTTGGAAGCACGGAGTTCTTTGATAGCAGCATCTTTAGCTGATATCAACTGCCGGAGACAGATCACTTCATCCGTGGATTCCTGCAGCTTACAGCGATGATTGTCTAACTCCTCCATGGTGAAGCGATGACTCCTCTCTAGGATGGTCAACGAGTTGCTGGAATCACGATACAGTCTGTCAAGATTGTCGCGAGAAGCAACAAGGGCACTTTTTTCTTCCTGCAAACAAGAATCAACTCCTTCAAACATCATGCAAGCAATAAGAACACAGCAATACAAGGCACAATTTCATAAGTCACCTTTTCAGAATCAAGCTGAGTGCGAAGGGTAGAGTTCAGCGTGTTAGCGTCATTCAGAGCAGCCGAGACCCGGCCTAGCTCAGTCTGGCTTTGAGAATACCTTTCCTCAAAATCAGAACACCGCCGGACCAGCTCGGCCTGGCCTTGAGAATGTTTTTCTTCAAGGACAGAAATCTGCCGATCCATATCTGTCGAGAGATAATCAAACAAAAAGAGTCAAAGTGTGAAGCAGTTCAATAAGGTAGACGAAGAGAAGCAAAAGAGCACTAACCAGCACTTGTCGCCTCCAAGTCAGAAACACGATGTTGAAGCAGCACCGGGTTCCAACGCGCCAGAGACGAAACTCCTTCTGGAACAGAAGCACCTTGCAACCTCAGCTGACTAGCCATCCCGTCCACCAATGCCTGATATGGAGAACAGATGAGCGTAATGACAACAGTTCGTACGGTGTAAAAGTCAGGCCAGAATATACCATAGTACCTGGAGATTGGAGAAGAACGAAGGGACTCCCAAATCGTGAGAGATCAATTGATGACCTGGCATAAGGTCGCCACCCGAAGCAGCTTGCAATGAACCAGCAGGGACCAACTCGGTACCATCAACAGAGCCCAAAACTTGGTCAGCGGGAATGCTAGCCTCTAAAGCGACTCCCTGGCCCAAAGCTTGGGCTACCACCATGCAACCGGAGCGCGGAGAAAATCCTGCGTGAACATCCATGGAAGTACAAGAGGGAGACCCCGCTCGGACACCCTCGGGGGCTGGGCTATAGTTTGCGCTACCCACTTGAGCCGGATCATCTCCGGCAGTACCCTCAGGGGCTGGGCAGTGGCTTGCGTTTCCCACCCGAGCCAAGTATCCCCGGCAACTTCCTCGGGGGCTGGGCAAGTGTCAGCACCATCCTTGAGGACCAAGTTCTCTGCAGTAGCCGCCTCTAAGGCTGAGGGTCCCTCAATTACTTCCATAGGACCAAGACGATCCAAGTCAGTCTCCTGACCCTCAAGACCGCGCTCTAAGGTCGATGAGGCGCGGGACGCTGCCCGAGATGACCCCAACCCGGTGTCGAGCACATCAGCACAAACCTTCATCACACCATCATCCGCCGGCTCTGATAACAGGTCTTTTGGAACCATATCTTCAAGAGTCTGATCAAAGTTTGCCAGGGACAATTCTTGTATACCAATGAGGGCAGACAGAGTAGGAGAAGGAACTCCACTACTTTCCCCACTGACGACATACTGCCGACTGTTCTTCCGAGTCAAAGGGACCTCATCCTCTTCCTCCTCGTCATTTTCATCAGCAACACAGACAACACACCCATTGGGGTCAGCAGCAGATGGAGTACACCCATTGGGGTCAGCAGAAGATGGAGCACCCCCATTGGGGTCAGCAGCAGGTGGAACACACCCATTGGGGTCAACGTCAGTAAATTCAGGCACAAGCACTTCTTCAGCAGCAGGAACTGAAGGACCAACGTCCTGATCCAAACTAGATACTCGCCGAAGGCGTCTCTTTTTCTTCTTCTGCTCATCAGCAGAAGGATCAAGTTGATTGGCTCGGCAAGGGCATTTTGGGCGAACACTGACAGGTCTCTGAATATCCAAGGCTGTATCAGTTCTTGGGAGAGGCGCCACCACCATTGTCCCAGCAGGAGCAGCGTCAGAAGAATCCTCAGCCAGCAAATCAAGCATAGCACTTATCTCCGCGTCACTAGGATCCAAAGGCACCTCAAAGTGGACCTGCCATTCATCATCAGGAATTCACTCGAGCGAGGCAACCAAGGCATTAACTTCTTCAGCAGAGGGTCGAACTCTAAGGCGCAAACCGCCATCAGCAACAGGTGGATTCGAAGCAAAATGAGTGAAGGCTTTGGAAGGAGGCAGGTTCCAGGCCGAGTATGCCACTGGGGCACCAACATTTGATACCTTGCCTCTAAGAATCATCTCAAGTCGGTTCACCAAGTCTACGGAGGGAATTCTTCTGCTGGTAACCCGAGTTGAGTCAGCTAGGCCTCGATACAGATAAGCCGGGTATGCCCTGTCCTTCAACGGCTGAATGTTCTTGAAAACAAAATCAGCAACCACAGCCTCAGCAGTCAGACCCCTCTCTTTCAGCAGTCCAACTTCAGCTAGCAAAGCCCCTGCCTCAGCTACCTCCTGATCCGTGGGGGACTCGGTCCAACTCGGAGTGCGAACATCCGGCTGTCTTCCCGACCGTGGGGGGAGAGAATTTCCATGGTTCTCAACAATAAACCACTCCAAGCGCCATCCCTTGATACTGTCTTTGAGAGGGATCTCAAGATATTCAGTCTTCCTTCCACGACGCATCTCCATACTAGCACCCCCAACCAGCTGATGCTGCCCCCCGGCCATTCCAGGGCGACAGTGACACATATACTTCCACAATCAAAAATGTGGCAGCACGCCAAGAAAAGCTTCGCACAAATGAACATAAATGGAAATTTGCAGAATAGAATTGGGATTCAGATGGGTCAAATTAAGACGATAGAAATCAAGAAGGCCGCGGAAAAGGGAGAAATGGGAAGACCGAGACCGCGGAGAAGAAAAGGAACGTAAATCACGGATTCATGGGTATCCTCTGTCGGGACAGTGACCCCATGACAAACCCGCCAAGAACAAAGCTCCCTCGGGGGAAGGACCCCGATGGACACGAGGTGGAGAAGGTCAGGCTCGGAGACAACAGACATATGGTTACCTGCGAAAGGCAACTGGCTGTTGGGGTCGATGGGGGGAATCACCGCAGCGGATGAACTCGAGGCCTTTCGCTTGGGCGCCATCTCAACTCTACTGGCGAACAGAGCGGGAGCCGAATTGCAGAGAGGATCTGGAGGCAGGAAAGCAAGAACTAGGGCACGGAAAGCAGAGGCAGCTGAAAGCGCAGTACATATGAGATATTACCGAGTCAGATATCGTTTCCAAAAGCGCCCAGTCAGCACCCGGCAGTTACTTCTAAAAAACACCGGCGTGCCACGCTGTCACCCGATAGTTACTTCTAAAACACCGGCGTGCCACGTTGTCACCCGGCAGATACTTCTAAAACACCGGCGAGCCACGTTGTCACCCGACGGTTACTTCTAAAACCCCGGCGGGCCACATCATCACTCGGCTATTATCCTCAAAGTGGCCGACACGACCCGTTCTAGCTCGGCTGTTATTTCTAAAACGCTGACGTTATCACCAGTCGCTCGGCATTTATCTCTAAAGCGCCGACGATGTCTTCAGTCGCCCGGCGGCTATTTCTAAAACGCCAACGTTATCACCAGTCGCTCGGCATTTATCTCTAAAGTCCCGACGATGTCTTCAGTCGCTTGGCGGCTATCTCTAAAGCGCCGACGATGTCCTCAGTCGCTCGGCGGTTATCTCTAAAAAACGCTGGCGTCGTCACCAGTCACTCGGCTATCACCTCTAAGATCGCCGACGTGGTCAACAGTCATTCCGACGCTGGCATGGTTTCGTCATCACTCGGACTCTATTTCAAATGCATAAATGTTGACAATAATAGCTCGGCCATCACCCCTGAAGCGGCGATATGATGCCCGAATTATTTAGATACTATTCTGAATGAATCAACTTCACAAATAAGAGATCAACTTACTATGAAGCAAAGTAATTGGCACAGGAGGAGACAAAGTCATTCTTCATTAAGGGAAGTAACAGTACTTACAAATCAACTCATTATAAGTTGATACTTCCCTACTGCTGCTGCTGCTACTACTACTACGCTACACTATACTACTCTACACTACTAATATTACTACATTATTTTACTACACTATACTAATATCTAAAGACCAGTGGCATCTAGCCACTGGCCTTGTTGCTGCCCTTGCTGCTGCCGCCGTCGTTGCTGCCCCTGCTGCTGCCGCCGTCGCCACCCTTGCTGTCGCCGTTGCCGCCCCTGCTGCTGCCGTTGCCGCCCCTGCCGCCGCCGTCACCGTCATCGCCGTCGTCGCCTCCGTCGTCGTCGTTGTTGTCACCTTCGCCGTCCTCCTCGGGCGAGTCCTCCTCGTCCGAGGAGTACTCCGACTCATCCGAGCCCTCGAGCCCGGAGCGCTCGACGGCCCGGATGTAAGTCCAGACCTCCGCGGCAATCCCCTGAGAGTCGTCCGAGTCGTCGGACGATGCCGGGGGAGAGACGGGAGCCGGAGACCCCTCGGACTCAGAGGAGAACTCCTCCTCTGAGTATTCCGAGTCACCAAAGTCATCGGATGGAGGAGTCGGCTCGCACTTGCGTTTGTTACCCTTGCCCATAGTGGAAGTAAAGAAAGAAGAAGAAAGCAAGCAGCAAAGAACAGCAAGGGATGTGAAAAAACCGGAGAGGCAAAGGCATCATTTATAGAAGAAGAAGGCAACCGCTCACCTCCAACCACGGTCACTGAACAGTCGCAAAGCATTCAATACACACTTCAACCCGTCTGAAGACACGTCAGGCGGCTGACGCCGTTTCACGCAACGCAACACCCATTGGGACTCCAGTCAACCGCGCGGGCGATATGATTACACCCGCTGTCACATCACATTACTACTCAGAAGCAGCCGGCTAAAACACTCAGCGTACCAAGCCGTCCCTTGCCCACACCCATTGGGGGGGGACGCCCAGGAATTATCAGTATATTTTTCAAAACTGTCACATCAGTGTAGGGCATGCAATGAATACCTCAAGACAAAAATGAAATATCAGTAAGGATTAGAGGAAAGCCAAATATAGCCGGTGAAGTACAAAATCTGACCGACATAAGCGACGTGAAGACTAGCCAGGGAACGTCCATCAAATGTCCAATCAGTCGCAGAGCAAGTAAATTACACCACCTAGCAAGATATGGGCGGATCGCGAACTCGGCTGCAAAAGACAAAATACATGCTGACCTCTAAAGCATAATATTGATGACATAATGCTGACCTCTAAGGCATTCGGAAAAAGAAAGGATTACTCTCAGCAAAAAGACACGAAATGAAGACCTTCGAGTGGATCATCTTCAAAAATCCACTCGAAGCTCGGGGGCTACACCTATTGGGTGCACCTCCGGTGCACCCAATGAATCGCCATTTCAAGAGAAAGCAACGCCAGTTTCTAAGGCATAAGGCAAGACTGAAGGCAAGATTTCTGATGAAGGCCTTCGAGCGGATCATCTTCAAAAATCCACTCGAAGCTCGGGGGCTACACCCATTGGGTGCACCTCCGGTGCACCCAATGAATCACCATTCCAAGAGAAAGCAACGCCAGTTTCTAAGGCATAAGGCAAGACTGAAGGCAAGATTTCTGATGAAGACCTTCGAGTGGATTATTTTCCAAAATCCACTCGAAGCTCGGGGGCTACACCCATTGGGTGCACCTTCGGTGCACCCAATGAAGTTCAGGGTCCTACAATATGAAATGTCGACTTCTAAGGCACAAGCATGAAACAGGGCTCCAGTTTACGAGTGATCAAAGCGGGAGGAGGCAGTAAAAAATCGTTTTTGCCAGACTGCATGGAAAGCGTTTCTTGTCATAAACAAAGACTGCAAGCTGGACCTAGGATCTTTGGGCTGATTATCTCAAAATCAGCCCGAAGATCGGGGGCTTGTGGGGGACAGATATCCCCCGGGTCCACTAGAAGGATAAAAGACCTCACGAAAGGCCCAAGGGCCCAATAAATCGTAAGGTCACTCCTTCATGGGCCTGGGGAGGAACGACCAGTGAAGCAGATCGACATAAGGCCGGGTTGGTGCAAGCCCGGATGGCCCCACAGCGTTGAGCAAATGACCGCAACAGAAGATCCGACTTTCCCGCGCTGGAGCCCCGTACGACGTAACCAGGCGAGGATAAGTCGGCAGAATCATACGAAGATAGACAAGAACAGTTCACTATCTTTTAGGTGCACATTGTTATTATATCCACATGTATTGCCTCACGGTCGAATATATAAGGCCTAGGGGGCACCCCTTCAGAACGATCGATCCCACTACTCAGCCATCCACCTCAACTCTCTACAAGAGCTACCTTGTAACCCATCACACAAAGCATACTCGCCAGGACGTAGGGTGTTACGCATCTCAAAGCGGCCCGAACCTGTAAACACTGTCCATTGTTCCTCGTGCATCTGGCACGAACCATTTAGCTACAGTCGGCGACACCGTCCTACTCCTAAAACACCTTGAGGGGCAACCCCGGGTGTGCGGTCGGACCCAAAACACCGACACCAGCGACCTGCTCAACAGACACCACATGCGACACCGCTGACTCTGCGTACTCGGCAGGCTACCCCCACTAGCACCCTAGCGAGACCTACTGGCTAGAACACAGCTACAGGCACCACATGCTTCAAGTGTGGTGAGGTTGGGCATTATGCTAATGTCTATCCTAAGAGGAACCCCAACACACCAGCTCATGGTAATTCTCAGGGCAAGCATACATAGACTCCAGCCAGTAATCGTGGTTATAACATTGCCAGGGTTAATCAAATCAATGCTGAAACTACTGAGGATGGTCCTAACATCGTCATTGGTACGTTCTTCATTAATTTCGTGCCAGTTGCTATGTTTTTTGATTCTAGAGCTTCGCATTCATTCATATATGCTCGTTAAGTTCATGCAAATAGTCTACCTTACCTTGCTATGCGTAGACCTATGATAGTCATTACACCTAAAGGGGCTTATGAGGCAACATATGTGAGTCATAGAATAGAAGTAACAATTCTAGGAAGAAAGTTTTGGGCTATGCCTATAGTGCTAGAAGAAAGTACAATAGACTTAATCCTTGGCATGAACTGGTTAAAACAGTGGAATACAGTAATACATTGTTCTAGAGGAACAATAGAGCTTTCTAGTCCTGATGGGGATAGATTTGAAGTCATAGTTGCATCACCCACATCTAACAGACCTGTTGTATACATGATCAACGGTAAATTTGTGGGAGGTCACATCAAAATTGTTAGAGAGTTTCCAGAGGTCTTTCCAGAGGAGTTACTCGAAATGCCACCAGATGGGGAGGTTGAGTTTGTTATTGATCTCTTACCTGGGACCGCTCCTATATCTAAAAGGCCATACAGAATGTCAGTGGAAGAATTAAAAGAACTTAAGAAGCAACTAACAGAATTGCAGGAGTCGGGATACATTCGTCGTAGTTCCTCACCTTGGGGAGCACTGATTCTGTTTGTTCAGAAGAAAGATGGTTCCCAGAGGATGTGTTTTTATTACAGATCACTTAATGATATCACAATTAAAAACAAGTACCCCTTATCTTGCATTGAAGATTTGTTTGATTAGATGAGAGGTGTCGGGGTATTCTCTAAGATTGATCTCAGATCAAGTTATCATCAAATGAAGATTAGGCCATCTGATATTCCCAATACGGCTTTCTCTACCCGATATGGTTTATATGAGTTCACTGTCATGTCATTTGGCTTGACTAATGCACCAGCCTACTTCATGAATCTGATGAACAATGTGTTTATCGAGAATCTGATATGTTCGTAATGGTATTCATCGACGATGTTCTGATTTATTCCAAGAATGATAGTGATCATGAAGAGCATCTGCAATTAGTGTTGTAGAAGTTGAGGGATAATCGACTCTATGCCAAGTTTAGCAAGTGTGAGTTCTGGCTCGACAAAGTACCATTTCTTGGGCATATCATCTCCAATGGTGAAGCATCCCGATCCTCTGGGACTCAAATGTGATACAATTACTAGTCCCAGGAGGCTATTAAACACATTTATACATCAGATGATTCCAGATCTACTTAAACGAGACAAACCTATAAAGGTGGCGATCAACTTTAAGAGTTGGTCCACAACTCGGGACATATCATCAGAGTGGGGCTGAAGCAGCCCGATATACGCAGTGAAGCAAATTAGCGGTCCAACAGCCACAGGCAAGGTTGGGAACAGTCGTAACTCTTACCCGATCTCCTTTTTCTGAAAAACAACAAATAAGCAAGGGTGAGTACAAACATACTCAGCAGCCCACCTTCACCCGCGGAATGGGGAAATAAGATATAATGCATGGAATATGTGGAGCTTAGGATATTTTGCAGAAACAACAATATCTTATGCAGGGTTGTTTTGTAAAACATTTTGTATTTTGCAAAGCGCATCCTCTCCCAAAGGAGCAGGAAGTTTTTCAGTATAGAACAAAATCCCCTGGATTAAACCATCCAGGTATCTCAGCAGTTTCCCACTAGTTTTCATTTTCAAAAATAGCTACTGGACTTCCCGTCCACCATAGCTCACGGCTCAACCGTCGGACCTTTTAAAAACCACTTTTCTTAAACGCACCTTTTTTTAAAACAAAACACTAATTGTCATACCACACCAGACTCGTCCATTCCTGTGGACACAGACTATTCGGATAGGTTTGAACTCACACTTTACCCACTAGTCCGGCTCTATGATCCCATGGCCAATGAGATCTGAATCCAAATCTCTTTCTTTCCTCGCATGTCCTAACCTTAACGGTTATACCGGAAGGAGTCAGGCCACCGCCATGTCCAAACCAGACAAAACATTCCCCCTCCTTATCCTCCCGGTGCTCCCCAGCCTTCATAACCCTGGGGTTGGACCGTACGAGTTTAGATTGAGTGACTGCCCATACAGTCTCGAGTGGTTGTACTTATCATGAGTATAGGTAGTGAAGGATGACAAACCAGTCCTTATATGAGGGGACGATTCTTCTGCTCACACCTAAACCAGTTGAGCCATCACCTTAGGCCCTCCCCTAAACCAGGGAGTCCCTGATCATCCGTACTCAAAGGTGATAAGGGTGAAAACCCTTCATCATACACATTTTGAAAAGCATTTTCTTTTGAAAACTCACACCTTTTCTCAAATCATTTGGAACAAATATATCAAGGATTGATTGCGGCATGCGGCTGGGTGGCCATAATAACTTATCTCAAAATCATATCATGCATAAAATAACAGGCTGAGGGTTGTGGTTGAAAAATCATAGGTAATTTATGCATCAAAGGGATCCAGTGAGCTTGCCGTGCTTATCCGGCGAAGGGAGAAGGAGAGCTCGCGGAACTGGCTTCTGGCTCCACCGCCTGGCGTAGACTTGTAGATCTGGCCTCCACAAGACGACACGAACGCTCCGATAACTATGCAACATGAACAAGCAAACATACAAACCAGCAAGTATACTAACAAATATTTAGTATAGTGGTCAGAATAGCGATATATGGATGGGTAGAGTCTTGAGTAGAATCTGTGTCATGTGGTGTTGTGATATTACTGGTGGTGGAGCGGAGGTGCTTAACAGGAGGGTGGACTGGAGGCGAAGCGACACTATGCGTGTAGCCGGCAGAGCGGAGTAACTGAGTGGGTGGGGTGTTTGCCTTGGCTGAGGGTGTTGAGTGTGTGTGGAGAGGGAGAGGGTAGCTGGGTGTATTTATAGCTGAGTGTATCTGGTGTAGCACAGTGAAGTTCACTGTTGGTGAGAATAGTGACGAATGAATCGTCTGACTTAGTCTGAATAGGGAGATTATAGGCAGAATATGGGATAAGAGTATTTTAGGAGTTTTCTGGAATATAGACCATGCTTAAGGGATGTTAGAGTTGGATAGGGAATAGTTTGATAAGAATTTAGAAACAAGAATTATTGGAATCTGAGTTTGGAAGCCTGGTTCGAAGGAATCTCAAAGTTAAGCGTGCTCAACTTGGAGAAACCTAGGATGGGTGACCAGATGGGAAGTTCCCTACTGGAAGGAAAATCACAGTCACCGGAGTTCGTATGACTGGAATATGGGTCTGGCTGGTCTTAGGTGGACTAGACAGCATGATGGATGAGTAGTTGAAATTTGGGGTGATCGGATGATCGATGAATAGTAACGATGAATAGGAACGATAAATAGTAACAATGAATAGTAATTGTGAATAGTGATGGTGAATAGTTCGTATGAACGAACGATGAGCGATGAATAGTGACGATGAGCGAACGATGAATAGGAACTATGAACGAACGGAAGAACGATCGAATGATCGGACGAACGAACGATCGGAATTTCGGCAGCATAACGGCAGGACAAAGATTATCTGGAAGAATGATGAATAGGGACTATGAATGAATGATGAACGATGAATAGGAACTATGAACGAACGATGAATGATCGAATGATCGAATGAACGAACGATCGGAATTTCGGCAGCATAACGGCAGGAAAAAGATTATTTGGACGAACGAACAGACGAACGATCGAACGAACGGACGAACGAACCATGAACGATCGGACGAACGATCGAACGATCGGACGAACGAACGAACAAACTAAGAACAGGGGGATGAACGATCGAACAACGACCGAACGATCCTTGTGCTAGTGTGTGCTTGTGTGGAACATGGAGTGGGTGTGTGTGGGGGGGGGGGGAGAGTTGCCATGAAATGGCTTGGGGTGGGATGAGAGGAGGCCCTTGCCCCTCTATTTATAGCCATGGTGGGGGATTAGGGGATGGATGAGAGGATTAGTGGGAGGATGAGAGGATTATTGGGAGATTAGCATGGATTTGTCTTGTATAAGTGAGATTAGCTTGTAGAGCTCACCGTATGACACTGGAGGCGTACGTATACGTATGAGCATGAGGAAAGTTATGAAGAAAATATTTGTAGGGACTTGAAAAATGATTCTGAAGGTATTTCTCAGGAGGAAAATACTTGGAGATGTATCGGTGGAATATCTAGGCAATATTTCTGAAAAGAACTTGAAGGGGATCACTAGGGAAATATCTGGCAGTATTTCTGGAAAAATTTGAGGGGATCACTCGGGAAACATTTGTAGGATATTTTGAGGAGGATTTTGGAGATAATATAGACCACTATATTTTATTTATTGATATCAACTCGCAAACAAACATTTTGAAACGAAATTTGAAATTCATTTTGAATTTAGAGCGAGTTTGAGAAAATTTCAAGATTTAAATTTTTGGGATGCTACAAATCTACCCCACTTAAAAGGAATCCCGTCCTCGAGATTCGACTTAGAAGGGTTATGGGTATAGCTTTACTTCAGCTACATCTCTTCACTTTGTAGACGCTTCGAGGAGATGGAGCTTCAACAAAATCTGGCCTTTGAGGAGCATCTGATTGCTAATTGCAAACGCTGATTCTCGCTACTCAAAGATCATCTTCAGGCTTCTAGGTTTCACTTGGCAGCTAGCTTATTGAAGAAGCAATGATGCCAACACGCAAACCTTCCACTTGCGAACTCCCACATGGATTCCTTCCTTGATTAGTCTTCTGGTGCTTCATCAACAAAACTTGGGTGACCACTTCTCATCCAGAAGCTTATACTTCGATGATCTGGTCCTCCACAAGCTTGCTACATGCCTTCTTCTTTTTCTCCATAGCAGGAACCTTACTGGAACACTACCCCACTTAAAAAGAATGAGGGTAGAACTCTTGAATCTTGGGGATTTGAACTCCTTGAAGTACCTGATAACAAGGGTGTTACGGGGCCTTCTTCTGCTGTTGCTGCTTGAGAAGGCTGCGAAGAGATGACAGACACAGGGTTGATTCTGGGAGAACCTTCTTCTTCTCTTCTCTTCACTATCTTCTTTTCACTGACCCTTTCTTTCTCTTTGCTCTTCCCACTGGAGGATTCTATCAAAGAGTATTACCATCACACATTGGAGGAAACCAAAGACTATGAACCATGTACAACAGTCTTCAACCCAAGAATCATCAAGCATTGTGATCTTAGGGGCGAGGGAGTGGAAAATGGAGTTGCTTGCTATTTGGCAGAGGGGTTTTTATCAGGTGTGTGCTTTGCTTTGAGTGAGGTGGGAGTTGAGGGAGCTGGGGGGTTTATAGGCGAGCAACACTGATGGTGGTGCTCGGGGGGTGTGGAGTGATGGTTATGGAGCAGGTGCCACAAGGCAACAAGTGCGATGGAGGGGGGATGGTGTTGCTGGTGGTAATGGTGGTGGGTGCGCTGCAAAAGGGGGGTGGGCGGCGGTAGTGCGCTGCAAAGGGGGTGTGGGGCGGTGGTAGTGCGCATGGAGGCGGGGCACGCGTGCGGGGAGCACGGGTGAGTGGTGGGGTCGACGACCCTGATGTTTATGGTCTCTGGTTCCAAGAATCTTTGCCTCTCTGTATGGTAATAACTCCTTATGTCCTCTTTTTCTGTTTACTTTGACTCAAGGGCAGTGCTTTGATTCTCACGGTCGGTCCTTTTGACTGAGTGACTGGACTAGTTTCTTCTGTAGCTTATTCCAGGCTTCAAGGGTGAGCTTCCCGGTATCTTCTTGGGTAAGGTGCTTTTCTCTTGAGATGGGTTAAGATGAGAATGGAAGCATAAGGTGAGGATTAGCTCTAATTTGTGATCTATGTTTTTAGAGAAAACCTTTCTTAAAAGAAAGAAAACACACAAGCTCGGCAATAATAAGCACAAACAAATCAAATGTTTTGAATAAGGGAAGAATAGAGTTTTTCCAAAGCACGGACTACTCAGATTCGGGGGCTAAGCATAACTACTATTGCTCGGCTCCTAAATTGAGAACTATGCTAACTAGGACTTATGAGCACTAACGTTAAAGCATCACATATGCACTCAGAAGGGGAAAACATCAAGCAAAATTAATTTTGAAATGCCCTAGGGGGCCACACAATTAGAGTTTTGCCAAAACATGAGTCTACACGATTACCTCTCATACGTGCAGGGCTCTAGCCAAAGTGAAGAAAAATCTTCACTACCCAATGCATGCAGAGGACTGGGCATAACTAACTCAGATCTGGCAGCTTCTCTTCTGGCAAGGCTAGCGCACAACTTCAATCTGAGACATCTCCTGAATGGGTTAAGAGGGAGCTGATGTTGATGACTTCTTCTGGCGGCGACTGAGATGGCAAGACGGGGTCAAACTCTTCTTCAAGCGGGACTGGCTCTTGTAGCTCCTCAGAGGGCGGCGGTGCTGGCGGGGTGCTTGTGGCTTCTTCCTTGATCTCAAGGGAGGGTGCTAGAATCTTCTTCATGGTGAGGGGCTCAAACAACTCTGGCAGGGGATCTTGGGATGATTCGGGGTGCTCTTTCTTATTCATAGCCTAAGGGAAGACTGGAATTCCTTCCAAGACTATGGCTCCTTCCGGGAGTTCCCAAGCCTTCTTTTCTCCTCTGATAGAGACCGGGTGACCTTCAAGAATCTGGGGATCTTCAACTCTCATGGGTTGAACTGGGTTGGATGGAGCGGGCTCTTGGATCCACAGGGCTCTATGTTGGTTATGGGTTACCAAGTAGGCCTCCATCAACTTCTGGACATGCTCTTCCTTGGCTTGCTTCAGGGCTTCAACAGTAATGACTTCACGACTTTCCAAGGCAGTTGCACGAGCTTGAGCTGAGGTGAGATCCACATGGAGCTGACGGTTGCGCTTCTCTGCATCTTCTGCTCGGGCAATCATCTGACGGTGGTGCCGAGCCAAGAAATCATACTGCGCATCCAGGGTGAGCAGGTATGCAGTGAGGTACACAGCTGTGGGGTCGTCCTCAAGCAGCTGCTGACCTTCCAATGCACGCATCCTGGCCATCCAAACTGGACGGTTTCTCTGAAAGGGCGGAAAGAATCTGAGCAGGGTGTCGGCCACTTCCTCTTCATAGATCTGACACAGGGCCCTCAATGCCTTGCGAGCGACGACTTGGCAGGTGTCTTTGAATCTGTGCCCAGCAGCAGTGACACTCCATTCCACATGGTGCGGACTGGATCCAATGTATACGGTCATGACACATTTCTCTTTGCCATGCTCGATGAATTCACAACCATCATACTCTGGCTGGCTCCTGATTCCGAGGCGGACTGTGCATGCTCTCAGCAACTTGGGGAAACCATCTTCATTCTAGCAAAAGCTGGTTTGGCAACGGACCTCCATCTGACTTCTGAGAGAAGGAAAGGGGGAAAGCATTTTTGAAATGAAGGGATGAGAGCAAGAATTTTTTTAAGAAAATAGTTTGGACTCAAAAACTTTTGGATCAGGCTAAGGGTTACGTCCTGCGGCCAACCTAACAGCTCTGATACCACCTGAAGCGTCCCGATCCTCTGGGACTCAAATGTGATACAATTACTAGTCTCAGGAGGCTAGTAAACACATTTATACATCAGATGATTCCAGATCTTCTTAAACGAGACAAACCTATAAAGGTGGCGATCAACTTTAAGAGTTGGTCCACAACTCGGGACATATCATCAGAGTGGGGCTGAAGGAGCCTGATATACGCAGCGAAGCAAATCAGCGGTCCAACAGCCACAAGCAAGGTTGGGAACAGTCGTAACTCTTACTCGATCTCTTTTTTCTGAAAAACAACAAATAAGCAAAGGTGAGTACAAACGTACTCAGTAGCCCACCTTCACCCGCGGAATGGGGAAATCAGATATAATGCATGGAATATGTGGAGCTTAGGATATTTTGGAGAAACAACAATATTTTAAGCAGGGTTGTTTTGTAAAACATTTTGTATTTTGCAAAGCGCATCCTCTCCCAAAGGAGCAGGAAGTTTTTCAGTATAGAACAAAATCCCCTGGACTAAACCATCCAGGTATCTCAGCAGTTTCCCACTGGTTTTCATTTTCAAAAACAGCTACTGAACTTCCCGTCCACCATAGCCCATGGCTCAACCGTCGGACCTTTTAAAAACCACTTTTCTCAAACACACCCTTTTTTTGAAAACAAAACACTAATTGTCATACCACACCAGACTCGTCCATTCCTGTGGACACAGACTATTCGGATAGGTTCGAATAGGTTTGAACTCTGCGCAGAGGGGTACACTTTACCCACTAGTCCGGCTCTGCGATCCCATGGCCAATGAGATCCGAATCCGAATCTCTTTCTTTCCTCGCACGTCCTAACCTTAACGGTTATACTGGAAGGAGTCAGACCACCGCCATGTCCAAACCGGACAAAACATTCCTCCTCCTTATCCTCTCGGTGCTCCCCAGCCTTCGTAACCCTGGGGTTGGACCGTACGAGTTCAGATTGAGTGACTGCCCATACAGTCTCAAGTGGTTGTACTTATCATGAGTACATGTAGTGAAGGTTGACAAACCAGTCCTTATATGAGGGGACGATTCTTCTGCTCACACCTAAACCAGTTGAGCCATCACCTTAGGCCCTCCCCTAAACCAGGGAGTCCCTGATCATCCCTACTCAAAGGTGATAAGGGTGAAAACCCTTCATCATACACATTTTGAAAAGCATTTTCTTTTGAAAACTCACACCTTTTCTCAAATCATTTGGAACAAATATATCAAGGATTGATTGCGACAAGCGGCTGGGTGGCCATAATAACTTGTCTCAAAATCATATCATGCATAAAATAACAGGCTGAGGGTTGTGGTTGAAAAATCATAGGTAATTTATGCATCAAAGGGATCCAGTGAGCTTGCCGTGCTTATCCGGCGAAGGGGGAAGGAGAGCTCGCGGAACTGGCTTCTGGCTCCACCGCCTGGCGTAGACTTGTAGATCTGGCCTCCACAAGACGACACGAACGCTCCGATAACTATGCAACATGAACAAGCAAACATACAAACCAGCAAGTATACTAACAAATATTTAGTATAGTGGTCAGAATAGCGATATATGGATGGGTAGAGTCTTGAGTAGAATCTGTGTCATGTGGTGTTGTGATATTACTGGTGGTGGAGCGGAGGTGCTTAACAGGAGGGTGGACTGGAGGCGAAGCGACACTATGCGTGTAGCCGGTAGAGCGGAGTAACTGAGTGGGTGGGGTGTTTGCCTTGGCTGAGGGTGTTGAGTGTGTGTGGAGAGGGAGAGGGTAGCTGGGTGTATTTATAGCTGAGTGTATCTGGTGTAGCACAGTGAAGTTCACTGTTGGTGAGAATAGTGACGAATGAATCGTCTGACTTAGTCTGAACAGGGAGATTATAGGCAGAATATGGGATAAGAGTATTTTAGGAGTTTTCTGGAATATAGACCATGCTTAAGGGATGTTAGAGTTGGATAGGGAATAGTTTGATAAGAATTTAGAAACAAGAATTATTGGAATCTGAGTTTGGAAGCCTGGTTCGAAGGAATCTCAAAGTTAAGCGTGTTCAACTTGGAGAAACCTAGGATGGGTGACCAGATGGGAAGTTCCCTACTGGAAGGAAAATCACAGTCACCGGAGTTCGTATGACTGGAATATGGGTCTGGCTGGTCTTTGGTGGACTGGACAGCATGATGGATGAGTAGTTGAAATTTGGGGTGATCGGATGATCGATGAATAGCAATGATGAATAGTAATGATGAATAGTGATGCCGAATAGTGATGGTGAATAGTTCGTATGAACGAACGATGAATGATGAATAGTGACGATGAACGAACGATGAATGATGAATAGGAACTATGAACGAACGGACGAACGATCGAATGATCGGACGAACGAACGATCGGAATTTCGGCAGCATAACGGCATGACATAGATTATCTGGAAGAACGATGAATAGGGACTATGAACAAACGATGAATGATGAATAGGAACTATGAACGAACGATGAACGATCGAATAATCGAACGAACGAACGATCGGAATTTCGGCAGCATAACGATAGGAAAAAGATTATTTGGACGAACGAACGAACGAACAATCGAACGATCGGACGAACGGACGAAAGAACCATGAACGATCAGACGAATGATCGAACGATCGGACGAACAAACGAACAAACTAAGAACAGGGGGGCGAACGATCGAAGAACGACCGAACGATCCTTGTGCTAGTGTGTGCTTGTGTGGAACATGGAGTGGGTGTGTGTTGGGGGGGGGGGGGGAGAGAGTTGCCATGAAATGGCTTGGGGTGGGATGAGAGGAGGCCCTTGCCCCTCTATTTATAGCCATGGTGGGGGATTAGGGGGAGGGATGAGAGGATTAGTGGGAGGATGAGAGGATTAGTGGGAGATTAGCATGGATTTGTCTTGTATAAGTGAGATTAGCTTGTATAGCTCACCGTATGACACTGGAGGCGTACATATACGTATGAGCATGAGGAAAGTTATGAAGAAAATATTTGTAGGGACTTGAAAATGATTCTGAAGGTATTTCTCAGGAGGAAAATACTTGGAGATATATGTAGCATCCCAAAAATTCAAATCTTGAAATTTTCTCAAACTCCCTCTAAATTCAAAATGAATTTCAAATTTCATTTCAAAATGTTTGTTTGCGAGTTGATATCAACAAGTAAAATATAGTGGTCCATATTCTCTCTAAAATCCTCCTCAAAATATCCTACAAATATTTCCCCAGAGATCCCCTCTGATTCTTTTCAGAAATACTCCACCGATATATCTCCAAGTATTTTCTTCCTAAGAAATACCTTCAGAATCATTTTTCAAGCCCCCACAAATATTTTCTTCATAACTTTCTTCATGCTCATACGTATACGTATGCCTCCGGTGTCATACGGTGAGCTCTACAAGCTAATTACACTCATATAAGACAAATCCATGCTAATCTCTCACTAATCCTCTCATCCTCCCACTAATCCTCTTATCCCTCCCCCTAATCCCCCCACCATGGCTATAAATAGAGGGGCAAGGGCCTCCTCTCATCCCACCCCAAGCCATTTCATGGCAACTCTCTTCCCCCCCACACACACCCACTCCATGTTCCACACAAGCACACACTAGCACAAGGATCGTTCGGTCGTTCTTCGATCGTTCGTCCCCCTGTTCTTAGTTTGTTTGTTCGTTCGTCCGATCGTTCGTCCGATCGTTCATGGTTCGTTCGTCCGTTCGTCCGATCGTTCGATCGTTCGTCCGTTCGTTCGTCCAAATAATCTTTTTCCTGCCGTTATGCTGCCGAAATTCCGATCGTTCGTTCGTCCGATCATTTGATCGTTCGTCCGATCGTTCATGGTTCGTTCGTCCGTTCGTCCGATCGTTCGATCGTTCGTCCGTTCGTTCGTCCAAATAATCTTTTTTCCTGCCGTTATGCTGCCGAAATTCCGTTCATCGTTCGTTCATAGTTCCTATCCATCGTTCATCGTTCGTTCATACGAACTATTCACCATCACTATTTACCGTTACTATTTACCGTTACTTTTACCGTTACTATTTACCGTTACTTTTTACCGTTACTTTTTACCGTTACTATTCACCGTTACTTTTTACCGTTACTATTTACCGTTACTATTTACCGTTACTTTTTACCGTTACTTTTTACCGTTACTTTTTACCGTTACTATTTACCGTTACTATTTACCGTTACTTTTTACCGTTACTTTTTACCGTTACTTTTTACCGTTAATATTTACCGTTAATATTTACCGTTACTTTTTACCGTTACTTTTTACGGTTACTATTTACCGTTACTTTCACCGTTACTATTCATCGATCATCCGATCACCTCAAATTTCAACTACTCATCCATCATGATGTCCAGTCCACCTAAGACCAGTCAGACCCATATTACAGTTATACAAACTCCGGTGACTGTGATTTTCCTTCCAGTAGGAACTTCCCATCTGGTCACCCATCCTAGGTTTCTCTAAGTTGAGCACGCTTAACTTGAGATTCCTTCGAACCAGGCTTCCAAACTCAGATTCCAATAATTCTCGTTTCTAAATTCTTATCGAATTATTCCCTATCCAACCATGTCATCCCATAAGCATGGTTCATGTTCCAGAAAAATCCCAAAATACTCTTGTACCATATTCTGCCTATAACTCTCATGTTCATACTAAGTCAGACGATTCATTCGTCACTATTCTCACCAACAGTGAACTTCACTGTGCTACACCACATACACCCAGCTATAAATACACCCAGCTACCCTCTCCCTCTCCACACACACTCAACACCCTCAGCCAAGGCAAACGCCCACCCACTCAGTTACTCCGCTCTACCGGCTACACGCATAGTGTCACTTCGCCTCCAGTCCACCCTCCTGGTAAGCACCTCCGCTCAACCACTAGTAGTATCTCAACACCACATGACACAGATTCTACTCAAAACTCTATCCATCCATATATCTCTATTCTGACCACTATACTAAATATTTGTTGGTATACTTGCTTGTTTGTATGTTTGCTTGTTCATGTTGCATAGTTATCGGAGCGTTCGTACTGTCTCGTGGAGGCCAGATCTACAAGTCTACGCCAGGAGCCAGAAGCCAGTTCCGCGAGCTCTTCTTCCCCCTTCGCCGGATAAGCACGACAAGCTCATTGGATCCCTTTGATGCATAAATTACCTATGTTTTTCAACCACAACCCTCAGCCTGTTATTTTATGCATGATATGATTTTGAGACAAGTTATTATGGCCACCCAGCCGCTTGCTGCTATCAATCCCTAATATATTTGGTATAAATGATTTGAGAAAAGGCGTGAGTTTTCAACAGAAAATGCTTTTCAAAATGTGTATGATGAAGGGTTTTCACCCTTATCACCTTGTGAGTGGGATAATCAGGGACTCCCTGGTTTAGGGGAGGGCCTAAGGTGATGGCTCAGCTGGTTTAGGCATGAGCAGAAGGATTGTCCCCTTGTATAAGGACCGGTTTGTCATCTTTCACTACCTGTACTCATGATAAGTACAACCACTCGAGACTGTGTGGGCAGTCACTCAATCTGAACTCGTACGGTCCAACCCCAGGGTTATGAAGGCTGGGGAGCACCGGGAGGATAAGGAGGGGGAATGTTTTGTCCGGTTTGGACATGGTGGTGGCCTGACTCCTTCCGGTATAACCGTTAAGGTTAGGACGTGCGAGGAAAGAAAGAGATTCGGCATTCGGGTCTCACAACGGTGAGATCGCAGAAACCGGACTAGTGGGTAAAGTGTACACCTCTGCGCAGAGTTTGAAAACCTATTCGAATAGTCCGTGTCCACAGGAATGGACGAGTCTGGTATGGTATGGCAATTAATGTTTTGTTTTCATAAAAGGTTGCATTTGAGAAAAATGGTTTTCAAAAGGTTCGGTGGTTGAGCCGTGAGCTATGGTGGACGGGAAGTCCAGTAGCTGTTTTTGAAAAGGAAAACCAGTGGGAAACTGCTGAGATACCTGGATGGTTTAGTCCAGGGGATTTTGTTATAATACTGAAAAAACTTCCTGCTCCTTTTGGAGAGGATGCGCTTTGCAAAATACAAAATGTTTACAAAACAACCCTGCATAAAATATTGTTGTTTCTGCAAATTATCCTGAGCTCCAGATATTCCATGCATTATATCTGATTTCCCCATTCCGCGGGTGAAGGTGGGCTGCTGAGTACGTTTGTACTCACCCTTGCTTATTTGTTGTTTTTCAGAAAAAGGAGATCGGGTAAGAGTTACGCTTGTTCCCAACCTTGCCTGTGGCTGTTGGACCGCTGATTTGCTTCACTGCGTATATCGGGCTGCTTCAACCCCACTCTGATGATATGTCCCGAGTTGTGGACCAACTCTTAAAGTTGTTCGCCACCTTTATAGGTTTGTCGTTTAAGCAGATCTGTAATCATCTGATGTATAAATGTGTTTACTAGCCTCCTGGGACTAGTAATTGTATCACATTTGAGTCCCAGAGGATTGGGGACGCTTCAGGTGGTATCAGAGCTGTTAGGTTGGCCGCAGGACGTAACCCTTAGCCTGATCAAAAGTTTTTGAGTCCAAACTATTTTCTTAAAAAAAATCTTGCTCTCATCCCTTCATTTCAAAAATGCTTTCCCCCTTTCCTTCTCTCAGAAGTCAAATGGAGGTTCAGTGCCAAACCAGCTTTTGCCAGAATGAAGATGGTTTCCCCAAGTTGTTGAAAGCATGCACAGTTCGCCTCGGAATCAGGAGCCAGCCAGAGTATGATGGTCGTGAATTTGTCGAGCATGGCACAGAGAAATGTGTCGTGACTGTGTACATTGGATCCAGTCCGCACCATGTGGAATGGAGTGTCACTGCTGCGGGGCACAGATTCAAAGACACCTGCCAAGTCGTCGCCCGCAAGGCATTGAGGACCCTGTGTCAGATCTATGAAGAAGAAGTGGCCGACACACCGCTCAGATTCTTTCCGCCCTTTCAGAGAGACTGTCCTGTTTGGATGGCCAGGATGCGTGCATTGGAAGAGCAGCTGCTGCTTGAGGATGACCCCACAGTCGTGTACCTCACTGCATACCTGCTCACCCTGGATGCGCAGTATGATTTCTTGGCTCGGCACCACCGTCAGATGATTGCCCAAGTAGAAGATGCAGAGAAGCGCAACTGTCAGCTCCATGTGGACCTCACCACAGCTCAAGCCCGTGCAACTGCCTTGGAAAGTCGTGAAGTCATTGATGTTGAAGCCCTGAAGCAAGCCAAGGATGAGCACGTCCAGAAGTTGATGTAGGCCTACTTGGTAACCCATAACCAACGTAGAGCCCTGCGGATCCAAGAGCCCGCTCCATCCAACCCAGTCCAACCCATGAGAGCTGAAGACCCCCAGATTCTTGAAGGTCACCCGGTCTCTATTAGAGGAGAGAAGAAGGCTTGGGAACTACCGGAAGGAGCCATAGTCTTGGAAGGAATTCCAGTCTTCCCTCAGGCTATGGATAAGCAAGAGCACCCCGAGTCCTCCCAAGATCCCCCGCCAGCACCGCCGCCCTCTGAGGAGCTACAAGAGTCAGTCCAGCTTGAAGAAGAGTTCGACCCCGTGCTGCCATCTCAGTCGCCGCCAGAAGAAGTCATCAACATCAGCTCCCTCTTGACCCATCCAGGAGATGTCTCAGATTGAAGTTGTGTGCAAGCCTCGCTAGAAGAGAAGCTGCCAGATCTGAGTTAGTTATGCCCAGTCCTCTGCATGCATTGGGTAGTGAAGTTTTTCTTCACTTTGGCTAGAGCCCTGCATGTATGAGAGGTAATCGTGTAGACTCGTGTTTTGCAAACTCTAATTGTGTGGCCCCCTAGGGCATTTCAAAATGAATTTTCGCTTGATGTTTTCTTCCCTTTTGAGTGCATATGTGATGCTTTAACGTTAGTGCTCATAAGTTGCATTTAGCATATTCAGGAGCCAAGCAATAGTAGTTATGCTTAGCCCCCGAATCCAAGTAGTTCGTGATTTGGAAAAACTCTATTCTTCCCTTATTCAAAACATTTGATTTGTTTGTGCTTGTCATTGTTGAGCTTGTGTGTTATCTTTATTTTTAAGAAAGGTTTTCTCTAAAAACATAGATCACAAATTAGAGTTAATCCTCACCTTATGCTTCCATTCTCATCTTAACCCATCTCAAGAGAAATGCACCTTACCCAAGAAGATACCGGGAAGCTTACCCTTGAAGCCTGAAATAAGCTACAGAAGAAACCAGTCCAGTCGCTCAGTCAAAAGGACCGACCGTGAGAATCGAAGCACTGCCCCTAAGTCAAAGTAAACAGAAAAAGAGGACAGAAGGAGTTATTACCATACAGAGAGGCAAAGATTCTTGGAACCAGAGACCACAAACATCAGGGTCGTTGACCCCACCACTCACCCATGCCCCCCCGCATACGTGCCCGCCTCCATGCGCACTAGCACCACCGCCCACGCCCCCTTTGCAGCGCACTACCGCCACCCCACGCCCCCCTTTTGCAGCACACCCACCGCCATTACCGCCAGCAACACCACCCCCCTCCGTCGCACCTGCTGCCTTGTGTCACCGACTCCATCACCGCCACTCCGCACCCGAGCACCCCCACTCGCCTATAAAACTTCCCCACCAGCTCCCTCAACTCCCATCTTGCTCAAAGCAAAGCACACTCCAGATAAATCCCCTCTGCCAAATCGCAAGCAACTCCATTTTCCACTCCCTCGACCCTAAGATCATAATGCTTGGTGATTCTTGGGTTGAAGACTGTTGTACATGGTTCATAGTCTTTGGCTTCCTCCTCTGTATGATGGTAATACTCATCGATAGAATCCTCCAGTGGGAAGAGCAAAGAGAAAGAAAGGGTCAGTGAAAAGAAGATAGTGAAGAGAAGATGAGAAGAAGGTTCTCCCAGAAATCAACCCTGTGTCAGTCATTTCTCCGCAGCCTGGTCAAGCAGCAACAGCAGAAGAAGGCCCCGTAACACCCTTGTTATGAGGTACTTCAAAGAGTTCAAATCCCCAAGATTCAATAGTTCCACCCTCGTTCTTTTTAAGTGGGGTAGTATTCCAGTAAGGTTCCTGCTATGGAGAAAAAGAAGGCCTGTAGCAAGCTTGTCGAGGACCAGATCATTGAAGCATATAAGTTTCTGGATGAGAAGTGGTCACCCAAGTTCCGTTGATGAAGCACCAGAAGACCAATCAAGGAAGGAATCCATGTGGGAGTTCGCAAGAGAAAGGTTTGTGTGTTGGCATCCATGCTTCCTCAATAAGCTAGCTGCCAAGCGAAACCTAGAAGCCTGAAGATGATCTTTGAGTAGCCAGAATCAGTGTTTGCAATCGGCAACCAGATGCTCCTCAAAGGCCAGATTTTGTTGAAGTTCCATCTCCTCGAAGAGTCTGCAAAGTGAAGATATGTAGCTGAAGTAAAGCTATGCCCATAACCCTTCTAAGCCGAATCTCGAGGACGAGATTCCTTTTAAGTGGGGTAGATTTGTAGCATCCCAAAAATTCAAATCTTGAAATTTTCTCAAACTCCCTCTAAATTCAAAATGAATTTCAAATTTCATTTCAAAATGTTTGTTTGCGAGTTGATATCAACAAGTAAAATATAGTGGTCCATATTCTCTCTAAAATCCTCCTCAAAATATCCTACAAATATTTCCCCAGAGATCCCCTCTGATTCTTTTCAGAAATACTCCACCGATATATCTCCAAGTATTTTCTTCCTAAGAAATACCTTCAGAATCATTTTTCAAGCCCCCACAAATATTTTCTTCATAACTTTCTTCATGCTCATACGTATATGTATGCCTCCGGTGTCATACGGTGAGCTCTACAAGCTAATTACACTCATATAAGACAAATCCATGCTAATCTCTCACTAATCCTCTCATCCTCCCACTAATCCTCTCATCCCTCCCCCTAATCCCCCCACCATGGCTATAAATAGAGGGGCAAGGGCCTCCTCTCATCCCACCCCAAGCCATTTCATGGCATCTCTCTTCCCCCCCCACACACACCCACTCCATGTTCCACACAAGCACACACTAGCACAAGGATCGTTCGGTCGTTCTTCGATCGTTCGTCCCCCTGTTCTTAGTTTGTTCGTTCGTTCGTCCGATCGTTCATGGTTCGTTCGTCCGTTCGTCCGATCGTTCGATCGTTCGTCCGTTCGTTCGTCCAAATAATCTTTTTCCTGCCGTTATGCTGCCGAAATTCCGATCGTTCGTTCGTCCGATCATTTGATCGTTCGTCTGATCGTTCATGGTTCGTTCGTCCGTTCGTCCGATCGTTCGTCCGTTCGTTCGTCCAAATAATCTTTTTTCCTGCCGTTATGCTGCCGAAATTCCGTTCATCGTTCGTTCATAGTTCCTATCCATCGTTCATCGTTCGTTCATACGAACTATTCACCATCACTATTTACCGTTACTTTTACCGTTACTATTTACCGTTACTTTTTACCGTTACTTTTTACCGTTACTATTCACCGTTACTTTTTACCGTTACTATTTACCGTTACTTTTTACCGTTACTTTTTACCGTTACTTTTTACCGTTACTATTTACCGTTACTATTTACCGTTACTTTTTACCGTTACTTTTTACCGTTAATATTTACCGTTACTTTTTACCGTTACTTTTTACCGTTACTATTTACCGTTACTTTCACCGTTACTATTCATCGATCATCTGATCACCTCAAATTTCAACTACTCATCCATCATGATGTCCAGTCCACCTAAGACCAGTCAGACCCATATTACAGTTATACAAACTCCGGTGACTGTGATTTTTTTTTCCAGTAGGAACTTCCCATCTGGTCACCCATCCTAGGTTTCTCTAAGTTGAGCACGCTTAACTTGAGATTCCTTCGAACCAGGCTTCCAAACTCAGATTCCAATAATTCTTGTTTCTAAATTCTTATCGAATTATTCCCTATCCAACCATGTCATCCCATAAGCATGATTCATGTTCCAGAAAAATCCCAAAATACTCTTGTCCCATATTCTGCCTATAACTCTCCTGTTCATACTAAGTCAGACGATTCATTCGTCACTATTCTCACCAACAGTGAACTTCACTGTGCTACACCACATACACCCAGCTATAAATACACCCAGCTACCCTCTCCCTCTCCACACACACTCAACACCCTCAGCCAAGGCAAACGCCCACCCACTCAGTTACTCCGCTCTACCGGCTACTCGCATAGTGTCACTTCGCCTCCAGTCCACCCTCCTGGTAAGCACCTCCGCTCCACCACTAGTAGTATCTCAACACCACATGACACAGATTCTACTCAAAACTATATCCATCCATATATCTCTATTCTGACCACTATACTAAATATTTGTTGGTATACTTGCTTGTTTGTATGTTTGCTTGTTCATGTTGCATAGTTATTGGAGCGTTCGTACTATCTCGTGGAGGCCAGATCTACAAGTCTACGCCAGGAGCCAGAAGCCAGTTCCGCGAGCTCTTCTTCCCCCTTCGCCGGATAAGCACGGCAAGCTCACTGGATCCCTTTGATGCATAAATTACCTATGTTTTTCAACCACAACCCTCAGCCTGTTATTTTATGCATGATATGATTTTGAGACAAGTTATTATGGCCACCCAGCCGCTTGCCGCTATCAATCCCTGATATATTTGGTACAAATGATTTGAGAAAAGGTGTGAGTTTTCAAAAGAAAATGCTTTTCAAAATGTGTATGATGAAGGGTTTTCACCCTTATCACCTTGTGAGTGGGATAATCAGGGACTCCCTGGTTTAGGGGAGGGCCTAAGGTGATGGCTCAGCTGGTTTAGGCGTGAGCAGAAGGATTGTCCCCTTGTATAAGGACCGGTTTGTCATCTTTCACTACCTGTACTCATGATAAGTACAACCACTCGAGACTGTGTGGGCAGTCACTCAATCTGAACTCGTACGGTCCAACCCCAGGGTTATGAAGGCTGGGGAGCACCGGGAGGATAAGGAGGGGGAATGTTTTGTCCGGTTTGGACATGGTGGTGGCCTGACTCCTTCCGGTATAACCGTTAAGGTTAGGACGTGCGAGGAAAGAAAGAGATTCGGCATTCGGGTCTCACGACGGTGAGATCGCAGAAACCGGACTAGTGGGTAAAGTGTACACCTCTGCGCAGAGTTTGAAAACCTATTCGAATAGTCCGTGTCCACAGGAATGGACGAGTCTGGTATGGTATGGCAATTAATGTTTTGTTTTCATAAAAGGTTGCGTTTGAGAAAAATGGTTTTTAAAAGGTTCGGCGGTTGAGCCGTGAGCTATGGTGGACGGGAAGTCCAGTAGCTGTTTTTGAAAAGGAAAACCAGTGGGAAACTGCTGAGATACCTGGATGGTTTAGTCCAGGGGATTTTGTTATAATACTGAAAAAAACTTCCTGCTCCTTTTGGAGAGGATGCGCTTTGCAAAATACAAAATGTTTACAAAACAACCCTGCATAAAATATTGTTGTTTCTGCAAATTATCCTGAGCTCCAGATATTCCATGCATTATATCTGATTTCCCCATTCCGCGGGTGAAGGTGGGCTGCTGAGTACTTTTGTACTCACCCTTGCTTATTTGTTGTTTTTCAGAAAAAGGAGATCGGGTAAGAGTTACGCTTGTTCCCAACCTTGCCTGTGGCTGTTGGACCGCTGATTTGCTTCGCTGCGTATATCGGGCTGCTTCAGCCCCACTCTGATGATATGTCCCGAGTTGTGGACCAACTCTTAAAGTTGTTCGCCACCTTTATAGGTTTGTCGTTTAAGCAGATCTGTAATCATCTGATGTATAAATGTGTTTACTAGCCTCCTGGGACTAGTAATTGTATCACATTTGAGTCCCAGAGGATTGGGGACGCTTCAATATATTGGTGGAATATCTAGGCAATATTTCTGAAAAGAACTTGAAGGGGATCACTAGGGAAATATCTGGCAGTATTTCTGGAAGAATTTGAGGGGGGTCACACGGGAAACATTTGTAGAATATTTTGAGGAGGATTTTGGAGATAATATAGACCACTATATTTTATTTGTTGATATCAACTCGCAAACAAACATTTTGAAACAAAATTTGAAATTCATTTTGAATTTAGAGCGAGTTTGAGAAAATTTCAAGATTTGAATTTTTGGGATGCTACAAATGGTGGAATATCCGTGGACCCGGCTAAAGTAAGGGAGATAGTAGGATGGAAGATACCGAGTTTGGTCACTAAAATCTGGAGTTTCCTGGGACTCACAGGTTATTACCGACGTTTTATTGAGGGATTCTCCAAGATAGCAAAGCCTATGACCTCACTATTGGAGAAGGGAAGAGAGTTTAAGTGGACACATGAATTCCAAGAAAGTTTCAATCAACTGAAGTTTAGATTGATGTCACCCCAGTGTTGATTATGCCAGATCTGCAGAAGGGATTTGATATATATTGTGATGCTTGCCGCCAGGGCTTGGGGTGTGTTCTTATGTAAGAAGGACATGCCATTGCCTACGTGTCTCGCCAGTTGTGGAAACATGAGTCGAACTACCCCACTCATGACTTAGAACTGGCAACCGTAGTGCATGCTCTCAAGATTTGGAGACATTATATAATGGGGACTAAGTGGCAAGTCTATACTGATCATAAGAGCTTAAAGTATATCTTCACTTAGAAAGTCTCAACCTTAGGCAACGCCGTTGGTTGGAGCTCATCAAAGATTATGACTTGGAGATTCACTATCATCCGGGCAAGGTGAATCTGGTTGCGGATGCCTTGAGTCAGAAGGAACATGTTCATGCAGCTACAGTCACCCAATTACCTGATGAGTTAGCAGAAGACTTTGAAAGGCTCAACTTGGGAATAGTTACACAAATTGAAGGAATTACTATAGAAGTGGAACCTACCTTGGAGCAAGAGATACACAAGGGTCAAATCGGAGATGCTAAAATTCAAGAGATCAAAGATCTGATGGCAGAAGGTAGAGGTCTAGACTTCACGGAGGATGAATAAGGCACAATATGGTTCAAGAACAGGATATGTGTTCCTGAGATTGACAGCCTCCGTGAAACCATTCTACAGGAAGCCCATGACTCTGATTATTCTATTAATCCTAGTAGCACCAAGATGTATCAGGATATGAAGCAAAAGTATTAGCGGTATGGGTTGAAAAGGGATGTAGCCTCACATGTGGCAGTATGTGATGTTTGCCAAAGGGTAAAGGCTGAACACCAGAGGCCAGCTAGATTACTCCATCTCCTAAAGATACCCGAATGGAAGTGTGAAGAAATTGGTATGGCTTCATCGTTAGTCTACCTCGCACTTCTGTTGGGTATGACTCCATTTGGGTAATCATGGACAGACTAACCAAAGTAGCTCACCTCATTCCTGTGAGAACTAATTACACGGGGGCCAAGCTAGCCGAGTTGTATATGGCACGAACAATTAGTCTGCACGGAGTACCTAAGAAGATCTTGCCTGACCGGGGATCCCAGTTCACATCTCGGTTCTGGCAGAAGTTACATAAGTCCCTAGACACAAAGTTGAATTTCAGCTCGACCTATCATCCCCAAACTGATGGCTAGACTGAGAGAACCAACAAAGTACTAGAAGATATGTTGAGAGCTTGTGCTCTTAAGCATGGTGGCAGTTGAGAAAAGAGCTTACCATATGCAGAGTTCTCTTACAACAACAGTTACCAGGCTAGTCTGAAGATGTTCCCATTTGAAGCTTTATATGGCAGAAAGTGCATAACCCCTCTATATCGGGATCAAACTGGCGAGAGGCAGTTCTTTGGGCCTGAAATCATTCAAGAGGTAGAAGAACAAGTTCAGATGATCAGGGAGAACTTGAGGATAGCACAGACTCAGCAGAAGAGCTATGTTGATAACCGAAGAAGACCACTAGAATTCGAAGAGGGTGATCACGTATACCTAAAGGTGTCACCAATTCGTGGTATGAGAAGATTCAAAGTTAAAGGCAAGCTATCCCCTCGCTTTACTGGACCATTCAAAATTCTTAAGCGAGTTGGGAAGATGGTCTGCTAGCTTGAGCTACCAGATCATCTATATGATGTTCATGAAGTGTCTTCGTGTCCCAGAGGAACAGTTGCCTATGGAAGAACATAGTGTGCAGGGTGATCTAACCTACACTGAGCATCGTATCAAGATCATTGATACCTTGACTCGAGTTACGTGGAACAAAGTGATCAAAATGTCCAAAGTGCTATGGAGTAATCATGGAGAAGATGAAGCTACTTGGGAGAGAGAAGCGGAATTACAAGTAGAGTTTCCCCATCTTTTTCCTAGCTCATAGTAATCTCTAGGTCGAGATTATTTTTAAGGGGGGTAGGATTTGTAATACCCAAATAATTGGATAAACAATGTATAAGAATTGGGAATTATAAAAAAGTTTATGTGATTACTTGTTCTGTTTTCTTCTTTTTGCATATTCAAATAATGGGATCAAGTGGACTACTAACAATTATATTAAATTTATAAATTAAATGTGCATTACATGTTGGGTTCTTATATTTTTGCATGTCACACCCGCATTTAAGGGATAAAGTCGGGTGCGTCTCATATGTGCGCCAAAGAAGAACATCACATATAATGACAAAGTGTATGGAGATAAATGTCACAATCATTATTACATAGCGGAAGTGTCTTACAAAAATAAATGATAACAATAAAACGAACTAAATAATTATTCCTTGGCGCCATCAAGCTGACTGGGAGACGCCACCTAGATTAGCTCGTACTCCTCATTGTATACCTTCTCTTGGGCCACATGTTCTTCTCCTGTGGGGGGTTATATATATCGCAAGAGTGAGCTCACAAAAGATCATAGCTCAACAAGTTGTGGGGAATAATGTGCATGAACTCACCAAAGGTGGGAGCTCATGTGAAGTGTAAGGCTGATCAACAAATAAGGGTTAAAGTTGAGCATTGCTTTTAATAAGTTGGTCAAGTTTTATCAGCAGTTACTAAATGTAAGTAGATACCAAACCAGAGTAATCAAATATCAAAATTAATAATAAAACCACAATGCGATGCAAATGACAAATTGAGTTTAATTCCATAAATTAATCATGCAAGAGTCTTGAGCTTCTCATGACCACGAGCACGACTAGTATACCAGTTTTACACTCTGCAGAGGTTGTACCCTTTACCCACAAGTCATGTTACTCATCTGCCAAGGGTTCAAGAATCTCATACGCCTCTACCAAGGAAGCGAGGTAGGGTATAATTACGAGGCCTTTACAAAGTTCCACTAGCTTCAGAAAACCTGCTACAGTTTCTAGGGAGCGCAATGCAGGAATCTCCTATCTGAAAAGCCATCGCAGCAAAATCAACTCAAGAACCTCACTACACTAACAACTCCCCTACTGCCCTTGCCCCTTTCGGGTAAGGTAGACCTCCACTAGCTTTCCAAATTAGTCAGCCAAGGGCGTCCCATTCCACCCTTGTGGTGGCACATGTTTCTCAAGTTAAGCTCCATGTTCTAGTTCACATAATAGTCTTATCATGAACAGAATAAAATAACAATAATAAAGTATGACCATGTGTAATAATTATCTTAACACTTAAAACCACATATAGTAATAGCAAAGACTACCCAAAAGTTCAGGGGTAAGCAAGGTGTAAAGATGACCAAACTAGGGTGACCTATTGGGTCCCATCAAAATTAAGCCTCTGCATGGCAAAGTGATTATAGAGAACATTATTGGGTAAGTAAAAGTGGTCAAGGGCACAACTTGCCTTCAACGAGCTCCTGCTCAGCTGTTTTCACCTACTGGGTACCGGGGTCCTCGATCACTTGCTCATCTACTCGAAGCAATACAAACATGGTATAGGAGAAATTAACATCAAATCAAACAGGAGAACATGATGCATAATAATATTCTACGCATCGTAACGAGATCGTAGCTTCGAGAATCACTAAATTCAGAGTTACGGTTATTGAGTTATGATTTTCCATAGTTATTAAGTGTTTAATATAGACTAAGTTAAGTGGATAATTTTAATTTATGTTTCATGATTAAACAGAGTTACCAGGTGATAAACAATATTAATATAAAACAAATGCAACTGGAATAGATAAAAAAAGGAGTTAAAATGAGTTAGTTATGAATTAAATATGTTTCTGGAATTATTTTTACACTAAAAACCAATTTCCAGCTAATTTTAATAAACCTGCAAATTGTTTGACTGCGCACACAATTCTGGAATTGCTCAGGGTTAAATATGCAAATTCTCGGGCCTCTCTGTAATGATCTTAATACGGTCCTGGACTGCGGGTTGATTTACCAAGACAGTAGGGGCCCGACTGCAAAGTGTTTCGGTCGAAAGGGTATCGGCAGTTCTGAGTCGTCCGATCATAGCCGATCGGCGCAGATTAGATTCTGGGTGAAGTGAACCGGTATGCAGTCGTGGCCATTGGATCTACAATCAATTGTCCATGTTTAATGAAATGCGATCTACTCTACATCGTTCATTACCCGATCGACGGCCAGGATTCCCCGACAGCGAAGGGGTATTTCTTGCCATATCAGGAACGTTCTTCCGTGGATCGACAGCTGAGCTGCTGTCTTCCCCAGCCCAAAGCCAAACCCGATGGCGTAGCTGTGGGGGACAGATATCCCCCGGGTCCACTAGAAGGATAAAAGACCTCACGAAAGGCCCAAGGGCCCAATAAATCGTAAGGTCACTCCTTCATGGGCCTGGGGAGGAACGACCAGTGAAGCAGATCGACATAAGGCCGGGTTGGTGCAAGCCCGGATGGCCCCACAGCGTTGAGCAAACGACCGCAACAGAAGATCCGACTTTCCCGCGCTGGAGCCCTGTACGACGTAACCAGGCGAGGATAAGTCGGTAGAATCATAGGAAGATAGACAAGAACGATTCACTATCTTTTAGGTGCACATTGTTATTATATCCACATGTATTGCCTCACGGTCGAATATATAAGGCCTAGGGGGCACCCCTTCAGAACGATCGATCCCACTACTCAGCCATCCACCTCAACTCTCTACAAGAGCTACCTTGTAACCCATCACACAAAGCATACTCGCCAGGACGTAGGGTGTTACACATCTCAAAGCGGCCCGAACCTGTAAACATTGTCCATTGTTCCTCGAGCATCTGGCACGAACCATTTAGCTATAGTCGGCGACACCGTCCTACTCCTAAAACACCTTGAGGGGCAACCCCGGGTGTGCGGTCGGACCCAAAACACCGACAGCTGGCGCGCCAGGTAGGGGGTGTGTCGACGATCCAAGCTAGCTCAATGGTCGTCACCTTCTACAGCAAGATCACCCTCCGTCCCGGATCCGTATTCTGCTTTGGAACGATCTCGTCCATAGCAGATGAAGAGGGAACTCTACACCGCATTGCAGATCCGCCGAAAAAGAAGTCTCCTCCAACAAACTCTGAAAATATCGGAGAAGCGCAACCTTCAGCTTTCCGGAAAAAGATTGCCTTCAGAAAGCCAGGGGCCGAGGGCCCGCTGACCCGGAAAACTCCACTGTCTACTTCCCCGACGAAAGAATGGACACAGATCGCAAGGAAGAAAGAGGCCATGAGGAAGCAAGTTGTTCTTTCCGTGCCCCCGCCCTCAAAGGAGAACGGAAAGAAGATCGCCACGACAGCCGCGCCATTCTACCCCGATGTTCTTTTCATCGGGAGAGTGGAGTCGCCCCCCGTCTCCGACGATGAGCCGACCGCGCCCGAAGAAGAACCACCTCAGCGGGAATCCCGTCGATGGAGAAATCGGCGCCGAAACATTCGGCGACATCACGAGGCCGGAGAACGGGATCCAGAGCAACCTGTTTCGCGGGACGAGGTCTCGGAGATAGGAGAAACTCTGGAGGAACGCGTCTTCAGAGAATGAAGGAATTCCCGCCGACGTGATCGCCGACGAGCTCAGGAACAAGCCGAGCAAGACGCGAGGCAGCGCCGGGAAAATCCACTCTTCGGGCGCAACCTGAATCCCGACTTCGCCCGAGCCATGAACACGCCGAGTGAAGTCGGAGGGGTACTAGCTCGGATAGCTGATGGACTCCCTCGGACTCCCGACGCCGAGGGATATCGACGACTGTTCATCCAGGCAGCCAACCATCTTCTACCGCTCGCTCACCCGCCGAACGATCTACGACACGCCATCAACAGTCGTCGGGACGCGCGAAGCTCCATCAACGCTTCGCGTGAACGACGGCATGAGAACGAGATCCGCCGCCGGGAGGAGTACGACAGGGATCATGGCATCCTAGCTCGGAGTCAGGCCACCAGAACCGAGTCAACAACGGCCTCGACTGGCGGTACTACCCAGGGACGGTCGAGGAACCACAACAACTACTCCCCTCATCGGGACAGATATCATCCCCGACGACAGGAGGACACGTGTGGAGTGACAGCCCTTACTCCACGCCTTAGGGCCATTCAGTGGCCCCCTAACTTCAAGGTATCCAATGTCGACAAATATGAACCTAAGCAGGATCCAGGAGGCTGGCTGGCCGTCTACACCACCGCCGCCCGAGCCGCCGGAGCATCCGAGGACGTGATGACTGCGTACTTACCCATTGTCCTCGGGCAAGACGCACTGCAATGGCTGCGACATCTACCTCGACACTGCATCGACGACTGGAGCGACTTCAGTCGACACTTCACTGCCAACTTTCAATCCCTCTCCGACAAACCAACGCAACTGTGGGACCTCAAATCCATCAAGCGCCGGGGGGACGAAACCCTCCGGTCGTACCTCAAAAGGTTCCAGACCATGAGAAATCGTATCCCCGAGGTCACGGAGGCGGCCGTGATCGAGGACTTCTACAGAGGATCCAATGACTCGGCCTTCGCCCGAGCCATACTGCAGAAAGCGCCGACTACCTCCGAGCAGCTGTTCCGGGAAGCTGACCTCTACATCACCGCCGACGAGCGAGCTCAAGACCTCATTGGGGGAGCGAAGCCCGCACCAGCAGCACCACGACGTGACGCGAACCAGCAACCCGACAAACGCTGGGAGAAGAGACCGCGCGAAGAAGTGCACGCCACTGGACCACCTGCCTCTCGCGCCCGGGGAGGGCCTCACGGAGGCGAGCGCACGCTGGACGACATCCTCGACGCCCAGTGCCCGTACCACAAGGACATGCGCCACACCCTTCAGAACTGCAGGGACTTCAAGCACTCCATCGGACACGGCCGACCCTTCCAACCTCTACCTCCTCCTCCGCCGCGGGGAGGACCAGAAGAACCACGACAACCCCAGCAGCAGGAGGAGGGGGAAGGAGGAGCCTTCCCACGTGTTGATAGGGAGGTCAACTTCATCTTCGGCGGACATGGATCGCAGGAGAACAGAAGACAACAAAAGCTCAACGATCGCCAGATATTGGTGGCGACCACCGGTCCTCCTGCTCCGTACCGATGGTCGGAGCACCCGATCACTTTCACTCGGGCAGATCAATGGCTCAACTTCGACCACCCAGGCAAATACCCGCTCCTCATCGATCCGGTGATCCGAGAGAGCAGGGTGAAGAAGGTGTTAGTGGACAGGGGAAGCAGCATCAACGTCACCTTCCCCCGGACACTCCAAGGCTTGGGAGTTCACCTCAAAGAACTCCGCGAGTCAGACACTCCTTTCTTCGGCATCGTGTCGACCGAAGGGGAATACCCGCTGGGCCACATCTACATGCCCGTCACCTTCGGAACTCCGAAGAATTACAGAACCGAGTTCCTGAGGTTCGAAGTGGCAAACTTCGACTGCGGGTACAACGCCATTATCGGGAGGCCAGTATTGGCAAAATTCATGGCCATCCCGCATTACATGTACATGATACTGAAGATGCTAGGACCACAAGGAATCATAATTGTGCGCGCTGACTTCCAAGGCGCTGCAGAATGTTTCCGAGTGGCCATCCAAGCGGCCCTCACCACCAAACCGTCGGCGGCTTCTTCAGCGCAGGTGAACTCTAAGCCTGAGGAAGACCTTACAGCACCGGCGAACGAAGCTCAAGTCGCGACCTCTATGCGGCCGACTGAAGAAACTAAAAGGATCAACCTGGGGTTTGCTGATGAACGCAAGACTGCCATCATCAGCTCCAGCCTGGACGATAAACAGGAAGGCGCGCTCGTCCGGTTTCTGCAAGACAACCGAGACATATTCGCATGGCAACCTGCGGATATGCCGGGAGTCCCGAGAGAACTGGCCGAGCACAAACTGAAGGTCTACCCCCAGGCAAGGCCGATCTGGCAAAAACTACGTCGCTTCACGCCCGACAAAAGAGAGGCCATTCGTGCTGAGTTGGCTCGCTTGGTCGCGGCTGGGTTTATTAGAGAGGTGTTACATCCCGAGTGGTTAGCCAACCCTATTCTTGTACTCAAAAAGAATAAAGTGGATTGGTGCATGTGCGTCGACTATACAGATCTCAACAAACATTGTCCAAAGGATCCCTTCGGGCTCCCTAGGATAGATCAGGTGGTAGACTCCACCGCTGGATGTTCTGTGCTGTCTTTTCTGGACTGCTATTCCGGATACCATCAGATCAGTTTGGCGAAGAAAGACGAGGAAAAAACAGCGTTCATCACTCCATTCGGTGCTTTCTGCTATACCTCCATGCCGTTTGGCCTCAAAATCGCTGGAGCGACTTATCAGAGAGCCATTCAAACATGCTTAGCCGATCACTGGGGCAAGCGTGTGGAAGCCTACGTGGACGACGTGGTAATCAAAACAGAAAACTCAGAAAACTTCATCGAAGACTTACAGCTGGTTTTCAACAGTCTACGGCGATATCGATGGAAGCTTAATCCCGAAAAATGTGTCTTTGGAGTACCAGCAGGGAAGCTACTCGGATTTATTGTCAGCCATCGGGGAATTGAAGCTAATCCGGATAAGATTGAAGCTATCATGAAAATGGAAGCTCCACGATCACAAAAGAAGGTTTAGCGACTTACCGGATGTATGGCAGCCCTGAGCAGATTTATATCCAGGCTGGGAGAAAAAGGTTTACCATTTTACAAGCTACTTAAGAAAGTGGACAAGTTTCAGTGGACTTCAGAAGCACAGGAAGCCCTAGATGCACTGAAGAAATTCTTGACAACCCCACCAGTACTGAAACCACCACGGCGAGCCACATCAACTCAACCAGCTGAAGATCTGCTGCTGTATATCTCTTGCACGACTCACGTGGTAAGCACCGTGTTGGTAGTCGAGCGAGCAGAAGAAGGACATGCCTACCCAGTGCAACATCCTGTTTATTTCATCAGTGAAGTTCTGAGTCCCTCGAAGAAAAAGTATCCTCAAGTTCAGAAGCTATTATACGTAGTACTTCTAACTGCCCGCAAGCTACGTCACTACTTTGACGACCACAAAGTCATAGTAGTCACTGGTTTTCCGATAGGGGATATCCTTCACAACAAGGAAGCCATTGGCCGAATAGCCAAGTGGGCCTGTGAACTGGGATCTCATGACATCGAATTTTGACCTCGCACTGCCATCAAAACTCAAGCATTGGTTGACTTCGTATCAGAATGGACTGAACAACAAGTACCAGAGAACCCAGAAACTGCAGAAGTATGGCGGATGTATTTTGATGGCTCGCTGAAGCTGCAGGGAGCAGGCGCGGGAATTCTCTTCATCGCACCTGGAGGCGAGCACCTCAAATATGCCCTCCAGTTGCTATTTCCGGCCTCTAACAATGCAGCCGAGTATGAAGCTCTGATCCATGGACTGAACATCGCTATATCATTGGGCATCAAGAGACTGATGGTATACGGAGATTCCTTGGTAGTCGTAAGCCAGATAAACAAAGAATGGGACTGTTCGAGTGATTCAATGGGAAAATACTGCATTGCCGTCCGAAAACTAGAAGATAAATTTGAAGGCCTGGAATTTCATCATGTAGAAAGAGATCGAAACACGGCAGCTGATGTATTATCAAAGCTAGGATCCAGTCGAATTCAGGTCCCACCTGGAGTCTTTGTACAAGAAATACCACAGCCAAGCATCTTAATGGATCAGGCAGAAGAGTGTAATATCGTGAATCAACCAGAGTCAGGCTCTGATGACTGGAGAAGGCTGATCATCAGATATATAAAGAATGAAGAGGAGCCAGATGATAGAAGTGCAGTCGAGCGCATCGCTAGACAGTCAGCTCACTACACACTCATTGGGGAGACACTATACAGAAGGGGCGCATCAGGCATCTTCATGAAATGCATTCTCTCATCTACTGGGAAGCAACTTCTGGAGGAGGTTCATGCTGGACAATGTGGAATACACGCAGCGTCCAAGACACTAGTCGGGAAGGTCTTCAGGTCGGCGTTCTATTGGCCAACAGTGAAAAGTGATGCAGCCGAGTTAGTTCGGAGGTGCGAAGCTTGCCAGTACTTGTCAAAGCAACAACATCTACCAGCACAGCAACTGCAGACCATACCGGTGACTTGGCCCTTCGCATGCTGGGGACTAGATATGATTGGACCTTTCAAGAAAGCTCAAGGAGGATACACTCACGTGTTGGTAGCAATCGACAAATTCACTAAATGGATAGAGTTCAAACCCATTGCTTCTTTAACCTCAGCTAAAGCCGTGGAATTCATACAAGACATAATATTCAGGTTCGGAATACCAAACAGTATCATAACTGACTTGGGATCCAACTTCACAAGTTCAGAGTTCTTCGATTTCTGCGAGCAAAAAAGCATTCAGGTCAACTATGCTTCGGTAGCGCACCCGAGAGCCAACTGGCAGGTTGAACGAGCTAACGGGATGATATTGGAGGCACTCAGAAAAAAGGTCTTCAATAAAAATGAAAAGTTCACAGGAAAGTGGATAAGGGAATTGCCCTACATCGTTTGGAGCCTAAGAACCCAACCTAGCCGAGCTCTACATGGGAACACTCCTTTCTTCATGGTCTATGGTTCAGAGGCAGTACTACCTGCTGATCTCAAGTTTGGAGCGCCGAGGTTGATCTTTGAAAGCAAAGCAGAGGCCGAAGCAACTAGGCTAGAAGATGTTGATGTACTCGAAGAAGAGCGGCTGAACGCAGTAATTCAATCGGCACGGTACCAGCAGACTCTGAGACGCTATCACGACAAGGCCGTGCGACAACGATCCTTTTCAGTAGGAGATCTCGTCCTCCGCCGAATTCTAATGGGGGAGGGACGACACAAGTTATCACCCTTATGGGAAGGACCATTCATAGTAGCAGAAGTCACTCGGCCGGGATCATATCGTCTCACTCAAATGGACGGCACAGAAATTGGGAACTCCTGGAATACAGAACACCTCAGGAAGTTTTATCCCTAGCTGTATTTCAAAAGCTATCGGGACGATGATGTACTCTGTAAAATGGGGAATACGTCATCAATAAAAAAGGCTTCAAGAATACTCAATTTGTTCATGATTGACTTGCATTCTTACTTAACTCGGGGTGACCACTATGCCCTGCTAACGGAGCAATCGGCTTAAGTCGGCAACGACTTAAGACGGTGCAACATGCTCGCGCTTACTTAACTCGGGGTGACCACTATGCCCTGCTAACGGAGCAATCGGCTTGAGTCGGCAATGACTTAAGACGGTGCAACATGCTCGCACTTACTTAACTCGGGGTGACCACTATGCCCTGCTAACGGAGCAATCGGCTCGAGTCGGCAACGACTTAAGACGGTGCAACATGCTCGCGCTTACTTAACTCGGGGTGACCACTATGCCCTGCTAACGGAGCAATCGGCTTAAGTCGGCAACGACTTAAGACGGTGCAACATGCTCGCGCTTACTTAACTCGGGGTGACCACTATGCCCTGCTAACGGAGCAATCGGCTCGAGTCGGCAACGACTTAAGACGGTGCAACATGCTCGCGCTTACTTAACTCGGGGTGACCACTATGCCCTGCTAACGGAGCAATCGGCTTAAGTCAGCAACGACTTAAGACGGTGTAATATGCTCGCGCTTACTTAACTCGGGGTGACCACTATGCCCTGCTAACGGAGCAATCAGCTTAAGTCGGCAACGACTTAAGACAGTGTAACATGCTCGCGCTTACTTAACTCAGGGTGACCACTATGCCCTACTAATAAAAGCAATCGATCTAAGTCAGCAACGACTTAAGGCGATCTCGCATGCTTACGAATACTCATATAGGGGTGACTTCTATATCCCGTAAACAAGTTTCAAAACATCACACAGCATTTTACTACTGCAAATTTACGTACTGTTGAATTCTAAAACAATAGGAGAGTAACAATATCATTCAAATGCTGAACTGGTGTCCTCTAACAAATATTCGATCAAGCTAACCGCGCGCTCAAAGCACGCAAAATATTTCTCTATTTTGCAATATCTTTCTCAGGAGCAATCGACGAAGAAGGGCGACTTGAGGAATCAGGAGCAGCGTTCACGTCAGCCCTTATATCATCAGGAACAACCACGCCAGGTCTCCTCATCAAGATTCGCCCCGCGCGAATGGCTTTATCCATCGCTCTGTTGCGCTGGGCCCTCAGAGTAATGGAAGTTTCTTCAGCAACTTTGACAGCCAATTGAGCGGTCTCTAGCTCTTGGGCGATGGATTTCTTGGAAGCACGGAGTTCTTTGATAGCAGCATCTTTAGCTGATATCAACTACCGGAGACGGATCACTTCATCCGTGGATTCCTGCAGCTTACAGCGATGATTGTCTAACTCCTCCATGGTGAAACGATGACTCCTCTCTAGGATGGTCAACGAGTTGCTGGAATCACGATACAGTCTGTCAAGATTGTCGCGAGAAGCAACAAGGGCAATTTTTTCTTCCTGCAAACAAGAATCAACTCCTTCAAACATCATGCAAGCAATAAGAACACAGCAATACAAGGCACAGTTTCATAAGTCACCTTTTTAGAATCAAGATGAGTGCGAAGGGTAGAGTTCAGCGTGTTAGCGTCACTCAGAGCAGCCGAGACCCGGCCTAGCTCAGTCTGGCTTTGAGAATACCTTTCCTCAAAATCAGAACACCGCCGGACCAGCTCGCCCTGGCCTTGAGAATGTTTTTCTTCAAGGACAGAAATCTACCGAGCCATATCTGTCGAGAGACAATCAAACAAAAAGAGTCAAAGTGTGAAGCAGTTCAATAAGGTAGACGAAGAGAAGCAAAAGAGCACTAACCAGCACTTGTCGCCTCCAAGTCAGAAACACGATGTTGAAGCAGCACCGGGTTCCAACGCGCCAGAGACAAAACTCCTTCTGGAACAGAAGCACCTTGCAACCTCAGCTGACTAGCCATCCCGTCCACCAATGCCTGATATGGAGAACAGATGAGCGTAATGACAATAGTTCGTACAGTGTAAAAGTCAGGCCAGAATATACCACAGTACCTGGAGATTGGAGAAGAACGAAGGGACTCCCAAATCGTGAGAGATCAATTGATGACCTGGCATAAGGTCGCCACCCGAAGCAGCTTGCAATGAACCAGCAGGGACCAACTCGGTACCATCAACAGAGCCCAAAACTTGGTCAGCGGGAATGCTAGCCTCTAAAGCGACTCCCTGGCCCAAAGCTTGGGCTACCACCATGCAACCGGAGCGCGGAGAAGATCATGCGTGAACATCCATGGAAGTACAAGAGGGAGACCCCGCTCGGACACCCTCGGGGGCTGGGCTATAGTTTGCGCTACACACTTGAGCCAGATCATCTCCGGCAGTACCCTCGGGGGCTGGGCAGTGGCTTGCGTTTCCCACCCGAGCCAAGTCATCCCCGGCAACATCCTCGGGGCTGGGCAAGTGTCAGCACCATCCTTGAGGACCAAGTTCTCTGCAGTAGCCGCCTCTAAGGCTGAGGGTCCCTCAATTACTTCCATAGGACCAAAATGATCCAAGTCAGTCTCCTGACCCTCAAGACCGCGCTCTAAGGTCGATGAGGCGCGGGACGCTGCCCGGGATGACCCCAACCCGGTGTCGAGCACATCAGCACAAACCTCCATCACACCATCATCCGCCGGCTCTGATAATAGGTCTTTTGGAACCATATCTTCAAGAGTCTGATCAAAGTTTGCCAGGGACAATTCTTGTAGACCAATGAGGGCAGACAGAGCAGGAGAAGGAACTCCACTACATTCCCCACTGGCGACATACTGCCGACTGTTCTTCCGAGTCAAAGGGACCTCATCCTCTTCCTCCCTGTCGTTTTCATCAGCAACACAGACAACACACCCATTGGGGTTAGCAGCAGATGGAGTACACCCATTGGGGTCAGCAGAAGATGGAGCACCCCCATTGGGGTCAGCAGCAGGTGGAACACACCCATTGGGGTCAATGTCAGTAAATTCAGGCACAAGCACTTCTTCAGCAGCAGGAACTGAAGGACCAACGTCCTGATCCAAACTAGATACTCGCTGAAGGCGTCTCTTTTTCTTCTTCTGCTCATCAACAGAAGGATCAAGTTGATTGGCTCGGCAAGGGCGTTTTGGGCGAACACTGATAGGTCTCTGAATATCCAAGGTTGTATCAGTTCCTGGGAGAGGCGCCACCACCAATGTCCCAGCAGGAGCAGCGTCAGAAGAATCCTCAGCCAGCAAATCAAGCATAGCACTTATCTCTGCGTCACTAGGATCCAAAGGCACCTCAAAGTGGACCTACCGTTCATCATCAGGAATTCCCTCGAGCGAGGCAACCAAGGCGTTAACTTCTTCAGCAGAGGGTCGAACTCTAAGGCCTAAACCGCCATCAGCAACAGGTGGATTCGAAGCAAAATGAGTGAAGGCTTTGGAAGGAGGCAGGTTCCAGGCCGAGTATTCCACTGGGGCACCAACATTTGATACCTTGCCTCTAAGAATCATCTCAAGTCGGTTCACCAAGTCTACGGAGGGAATTCTTCTGCTGGTAACCCGAGTTGAGTCAGCTAGGCCTCGGTACAGATAAGCCGGGTATGCCCTGTCCTTCAACGGCTGAATGTTCTTGAAAACAAAATCAGCAACCACAGCCTTAGCAGTCAGACCCCTCTCTTTCAGCAATCCAACTTCAGCTAGCAAAGCCCCTGCCTCAGCTACCTCCTGATCCGTGGGGGACTCGGTCCAACTCGGAGTGCGAACATCCGGCTGTCTTCCCGACCATGGGGGGGAGAGAATTTCCATGGTTCTCAACAATAAACCACTCCAAGCGCCATCCCTTGATACTGTCTTTGAGAGGGATCTCAAGATATTCAGTCTTCCTTCCACGACGCATCTCCAAACTAGCACCCCCAACCAGCTGATGCTGCCCCCCGGCCAATCCAGGGTGACAGTGATACAGATACTTCCACAATCCAAAATGTGGCAGCACGCTAAGAAAAGCTTTGCACAAATGAACATAAATGGAAATTTGCAGAATAGAATTGGGATTCAGATGGGTCAAATTAAGACGATAGAAATCAAGGAGGCCGCGGAAAAAGGGAGAAATGGGAAGACCGAGACCGCAGAGAAGAAAAGGAACGTAAATCACGGATTCATGGGTATCCTCTGTCGGGACAGTGACCCCATGACAAACCCGCCAAGAACAAAGCTCCCTCGGGGGAAGGACCCCGATGGACACGAGGTGGAGAAGGTCAGGCTCGGAGACAACAGACATATGGTTACCTGCGAAAGGCAACTGGCTGTTGGGGTCGATGGGGGGAATCACCGCAGCGGATGAACTCGAGGCCTTTCGCTTGGGCGCCATCTCAACTCTACTGGCGAACAGAGCGGGAGCCGAATTGTAGAGAGGATCTGGAGGCAGGAAAGCAAGAACTAGGGCACGGAAAGCAGAGGCGGCTGAAAGCGCAGTACATATGGGATATTCCCGAGTCAGATACCGTTTCCAAAAGCGCCCAGTCAGCACCCGGTAGTTACTTCTAAAAAACACCGGCGTGTCACGCTGTCACCCGGCAGTTACTTCTAAAACACCGGCATGCCACGTTGTCACCCGACAGATACTTCTAAAACACCGGCGAGCCACGTTGTCACCCGGCGGTTACTTCTAAAACCCCGGCGGGCCACATCATCACTTGGCTATTATCCTCAAAGTGGCCGACACGACCCGTTCTAACTCGGCTGTTATTTCTAAAACGCCGACGTTATCACCAGTCGCTCGACATTTATCTCTAAAGCGTCGACGATGTCTTCAGTCGCCCAGCGGCTATTTCTAAAACACCAACGTTATCACCAGTCGCTCGGCATTTATCTCTAAAGTGCCGACGATGTCTTCAGTCGCTCGGCAGCTATCTCTAAAGCGCCGACGATGTCCTCAGTCGCTCGGCGGTTATCTCTAAAAAACGCTGGCGTCGTCACCAGTCACTCGGTTGTCACCTCTAAGATCGCCGACGTGGTCAACAGTCATTCCGACGCTGACATGGTTTCGTCATCACTCGGACTCTATTTCAAATGCATAAATGTTGACAATAATAGCTCGACCATCACCCCTGAAGCGGCGATATGATGCCCGTATTATTTAGATACTATTCTGAATGAATCAAGTTCATAAATAAGAGATCAACTTACTATGAAGCAAAGTAATTGGCACAGGAGGAGACAAAGTCATTCTTCATTAAGGGAAGTAACAGTACTTACAAATCAACTCATTATAAGTTGATACTTCCCTACTGCTACTACTACTACTACGCTACACTATACTACTCTACACTACTAATATTACTACATTATTTTACTACACTATACTAATATCTAAAGACCAGTAGCATCTAGCCACTGGCCTTGTTGCTGCCCTTGCTGCTGCCGTTGCCGTTGCTGCCCCTGCTGCTGCCACCGTCGCCACCCTTGCCGTCGCTGCTGCCGCCCCTGCTGCTGCCGTTGCCGCCCCTGCCGCGGCCGTCACCGTCATCGCCGCCGTCGCCTCCGTCGTCGTCGTCGTCGTCGTTGTCACCTTCGCCGTCCTCCTCGGGCGAGTCCTCCTCTTCCGAGGAGTACTCCGACTCATCCGAGCCCTCGAGCCCAGAGCGCTCGACGACCCAGATGTAAGTCCAGACCTCCGCAGCAATCCTCTGAGAGTCGTTCGGGTCATCGGATGATGCCGGGGGAGAGACGGGAGCCGGAGACCCCTCGGACTCAGAGGAGAACTCCTCCTCTGAGTATTCCAAGTCACCAAAGTCATCGGATGGAGGAGTCGGCTCGCGCTTGCGTTTGTTACCCTTGCCCATAGTGGAAGTAAAGAAAGAAGAAGAAAGCAAGCAGCAGAGAACAGCAAGGGATGTGAAAAAGCCGGAGAGGCAAAGGCATCATTTATAGAAGAAGAAGGCAACCGCTCACCTCCAACCACGGTCACTGAACAGTCGCGAAGCATTCAATACACACTTCAACCCGTCTGAAGACACGTCAGGCGGCTGACGCCGTTTCACGCAACGCAACACCCATTGGGACACCAGTCAACCGCGCGGGCGATATGATTACACCCGCTGTCACATCACATTACTACTCAGAAGCAGCCGGCTAAAACACTCAGTGTACCAAGCCGTCCCTTGCCCACACCCATTGGGGGGGACGCCCAGGAATTATCAGTATATTTTTCAAAACTATCACATCCGTGAAGGGCATGCAATGAATACCTCAAGACAAAAATGAGATATCAGTAAGGATCAGAGGAAAGCCAAATATAGCCAGTGAAGTACAAAATCTGACCGACAGAAGCGACGTGAAGACTAGCCAGGGAACGTCCATCAAATGTCCAATCAGTCGCAGAGCAAGTAAATTACACCACCTAGCAAGATATGGGCGGATCGCGAACTCGGCTGCAAAAAACAAAATACATGCTGACCTTTAAAGCATAATATTGATGACATAATGCTGACCTCTAAGGCATTCGGAAAAAGAAAGGATTACTCTCAGCAAAAAGACACGAAATGAAGACCTTCGAGTGGATCATCTTCAAAAATCCACTCGAAGCTCGGGGGCTACACCCAAATCGCCATTTCAAGAGAAAGCAACGCCAGTTTCCAAGGCATAAGGCAAGACTGAAGGCAAGATTTCTGATGAAGACCTTCGTGCAGATCATCTTCAAAAATCCACTTGAAGCTCGGGGGCTACACTCATTGGGTGCACCTCCGGTGCACCCAATGAATCACCATTCCAAGAGAAAGCAACACCAGTTTCTAAGGCATAAGGCAAGACTGAAGGCAAGATTTCTGATGAAGACCTTCAAGTGGATTATTTTCCAAAATCCACTCGAAGCTCGGGGGCTACACCCATTGGGTGCACCTCCGGTGCACCCAATGAAGTTCAGGGTCCTACAATATGAAATGCCGACTTCTAAGGCACAAGCATGAAACAAGGTGTTGGGACCATGCTTCGTCGCTGAAGGTCCTGCAAAAAGAAACAGCTTCAGCTGAAGCTGCTTGAACATGATGCCGAAGACACCGTTCACGAAGCTTCAGAACTACAGCATATCCGAAGACGAAGGGTCGAACCGACTTAAAGATATAATGACCTTTTAGCCTTCAAAGGTCTGAGTCATTGTTGTAAACTTTTATGAGGGGCATAATTGTAATTCTTCATGAGTTGTGTCCTGTGCCTATAAATAGTGAACAATATTCCTTTACTGTTCACGCATTTTTTTCTGTAATTGCTAACGCATCACTCGGGCATTATTGTTTGTCAAGGCAAAGGTATAAATGTACCTAATCATTGTGTTTAAATATCTTAAATTCATATAATGATATATATGAATGATGGTATTCATTTTCAATGTATTTATCTCTAATGTTTCATGCTTTACCTTACTTTGTATTAATTCTATAAGTTTAATTACGAAGGTGAAACCTTCGTAATATTATGTTTGTGACCTTCGTCCGAAGCTCATTTGATCCTTGTGGAGATAATGCTTTGACGGACGAAGGGCATCGATATTTAACATTTTATGTTGCCTTGTTCTTAATTCATAGCATTTGAGAGCAAGTCCCCAACATTGGCGCCCACCTCCGGTGAACTCACTTCCACTTTTTTGAGCTGATGGCTTCGTCTAACATTCAAGCTGGAGCTGCTTCGGCTCCGAAGCTGGTACTCCCGATAACAGGCGGTTCATGCTCAGAGCCAGCCAACAAGAAACAGAAGAAGGAGGCACAGAGAAGGGTATAGCATGTCGGGGTGCAGGGACCCTTCATCAAGTCAAGATGGTCTCACATTCCAATTACCTTCTCTCAAGAGGATCTTCAACTCAAGGATTACCCGCACAACAACGCTATGGTTATCTCTTGTGTGATCAAAGGATTCCTGGTCCATAATGTTTTGGTTGATACAGCAGCGCAGCTGATATTATATTTGCTAAGGCCTTCAGACAAATGCAAGAGCCCGAAGACAAAATTCATGATGCCACGCATCCCCTTTGTGGCTTCAGAGGAAGGCAGATTGTCGCACTCGGCAAAATCACAATGCAAGTGACCTTCGGATTTATCAACAACACAAGGACTGAACAAGTTGTGTTTGATATTGTTGACATGGAATACCCTTACAATGCAATCATTGGTCGAGGCACTCTCAATGCCTTCGAAGCAATTCTTCATCCATCTTATCTTTGCATGAAGATACCTTCAGACCAAGGGCCCATTGCTATTTATGGAAGTCAGGAAGTTGCCAGAAGGGCCGAAGGAAATTGGATAGACTCAAAAGCAATCCATAATATAGATGGAGCTGAAGCTTGTGAGCAATACAAGTTCAGAAGGGAAAAAGCTGCTTCGGCTGATCAGCGGAAGCCCATGCTCTTATGTGAGGACATAGCAGAGCAGAAGGTGTTATTGGGATCTCAACTGTCCAAAGAACAAGAGAAAACCTTGATAAGGTTTTTGTTCAACAACAAAGATGTTTTTGCTTGGTCAGCTAATGATCTTTGCGGGGTTAACAGGGATGTTATTGAGCACTCGCTCAATGTTGATTCATCCTTCAGGCCAAGAAAGCAAAGGCTTCGGAAGATGTCTGATGACAAGGCCGAAGGTGCTCGGAACGAAGTGAAAAGACTCCTCAGTGCCGGAGTTATCAGAGAAGTAAAATATCCAGAATGGTTGGCTAACACTGTTATGGTAAAGAAGGCCAATGGTAAATGGAGAATGTGTATCAATTTTACTGATCTCAACAAGGCCTGTCCGAAGGACGAGTTTCCATTGCCAAGGATAGATTCCTTAGTCGATGCAGCAGCTTCATCAGAGCTTATGAGTCTGCTGGATTGCTATTCAGGCTATCACCAAATCTGGATGAAGAAGGAGGATGAACCGAAAACCAGCTTCATAACCCCTAGTGGAACATATTGTTACCTTCGGATGCCTGAGGGGCTTAAGAATGCCGGAGGAAGTTTCAGCAGAATGACAGCGAAGGTCCTCCATCCTCAGATAGGCAGGAATGTGCTAACTTATGTTGATGATATCATTGTAAAAAGCACGAAGCAAGATAATCGTATTGCTGATCTACAGGAGACCTTCGCTAATTTTAGACAGGCTGGTTTAAAGCTAAATCCGGAAAAATGTGTCTTCGGAGTGAAGAAGGGGAAATTTCTTGGTTGCCTAGTTTCAACAAAGCGAATTGAGGCTAATCCAAGCAAAATCGAAGCTATACTTCGAATGGAACCACCAAGCACAAAGAAGGGGGCTCAAAGATTGACAGGAAGGCTGGCATCTCTCAACAGATTCATATCTAGATCAGCAGAGAGAAATTTACCATTTTTCGAAGTGCTAAAGTCAGCCGAAGTTTTTCAATGGGGACCAGTCCAGCAGAGAGCCTTCGAAGAACTGAAGCAATATTTGATAGATCTAACAACACTAACTCCACCAACGCCAGGGGCTCCTTTGTTATTATATGTGGCAGCTTCGCACTCAGCGGTAAGTGCAGCACTTGTCCAGGAGAAGCTTGAAGGCCAAGTCAAGAATCAGGCCCCAATATATTTTGTATCTGAAGTTCTTAGTTTATCAAAGAAAAATTATACAGAATTGGAGAAAGTACTGTATGCTGTTTTGATGGCCTCCAGGAAGCTTCGGCATTATTTTCAAGCTTACAACATAATTGTTCCTTCTTCACAACCTTTGAAGGATATTATGAGAAACCGAGAAGCTACTGGAAGGATTGGAAAATGGGCTGCAGAGCTCAATGAATTTTGTATTGATTATGTCCACAGATCTTCGATTCAGTCCCAAGCGTTGGCAGACTTCATTGCTGACTGGACGCCAGGGGCTCAGGAGGAAGAAATGAATAAAGATGCCGAAGCTTGGACAGTGTTTTGCGATGGGTCTTGGGGAACCTTCGGAGCAGGAGCAGCTGCTGTGTTGGTTTCACCTTCCAAAGTTAAAACTTGTTATGCGGCAAGACTTGATTTCAGTTGTACAAACAATATTGCTGAATACGAAGCTCTGCTCTTGGGTCTTCGGAAGTTAAAGGCAATGGGGATCAGAAGGGCCATTCTTAAAACTGATTCCCAAGTTATTTCTGGTCATGTTGACAAGAGCTATAAAGCAAGAGATCCGAAGCTTGAAAAGTATCTAGATACAGTCCGAAGGATCGAGGCTTCCTTTGAAGGATTCTCTGTTAAAAATATTCCTCGTGGAGAAAATGAATATGTTGATTTATTGGCCAAGTCAGCAGCACAGGGGCTGCCTTTACCTTCGGAAGTATTTTTCGAAACAATAAAAGCACCTTCGGTTGAGCTTCTTGAAAGAGCGGTCCTCAATATATCCCCTGTCTATAGTGAAGATTGGAGAACTGAAATCATCTCTTTCCTTCAGGATAATTTTCTTTCAGACGACGAAGCTTACAACAAAAGAATAGAAGCAAGAGCTCGACCATATGTCATAATAGAAGGGGAGCTATACAAGCGTGGGGTCTGTTCCCCATTGCTCAAGTGTTTATCCAGATCCGAAGGTATAGAATTAATGAAGGAAATACACGCAGGCCTGTGTGGATCTCACATTGGATCTAGGCCTTTGCTTGGGAAAGTTTTTCGTCAAGGATTTTATTGGCCAAAGGCAGCTTCGGATGCAGCGGATTTAGTCCAAAAGTGCGAAGGTTGTCAGAAATGTGCAAGAGATCAAAAACAACCTTCGTCTTTAACTTAATTAATACAACCCACTTGGCCGTTGCAAAGGTGGGGCCTTGATTTACTAGGTCCATTACCACCAGCACAGGGAAACTTAAGATATGTTGTAGTGGCAGTGGAATATTTTTCCAAGTGGATTGAGGTAAAGCCGCTAGCCACAATAACTTCGGTTACTGTTCAAAAGTTTTTCTGGCAAAATATTGTTTGTCGCTTCGGAGTGCCGAAGGCCATTACTGTGGATAATGGGACACAGTTTGATTCTGAAGCTTTCAGAGAATTTTGTGATCAAATTGGCACGAAGATCCATTTTGCATCAGTTCGACATCCGGAGTCAAACGGACTTGTCGAACGAGCTAACGGGATCATAATGACAGGAATAATGAAGTCAATCTTCAATCAGCCCAGGGGAAAGTGGCCAGACGAGTTAATCAAAGTGGTGTGGAGCCATAACACAACCATGTCAAGATCAACAGGCTTTATACCTTTCAAACTATTGTTTGGGGATGAAGCAGTAACCCCGGAAGAGGCCAAAGCAGGATCAATAAGAACGGTAACTTCAGCAGAAGGTGAAGACGAAGCTGATTGCTCTGTGGAAAAAGATGCTATAGAAGGGATCAGACTTCAGGCTGTGGAAAACATCAATAAATATCAAGCCGAAACAATAAAATGGCGTGACAGAAAGGTTAAGCTGAAGAACATTGAACCAGGACATCTGGTGCTTCGAAGAGTAGCTAACCCTGAGACAGTGGGCAAATTACAGCTGAAGTGGGAAGGACCTTTTTTGGTAGTATCTTCGTCAAGACCCGGTTCCTATAGATTGAAGGATATGGACGGCAACGACATCCCTAGGTCTTGGAATGCGGATGAGCTTCGGCGATATTATGTTTAATTTGATGTAATTTTTTTTCTATTCTTTTTGTGGCACCCTTTTCCTTTCCAAAGGGGGAGAAAGGTTTTTAATGGGGCCACAACATGTAATTTTTCTTTCCTTATTTCGGTTCTATAAAAGTGATATCCCCCAAAAAATGTAAATGTAAAATGCCAAGGGAAAAGAAAAGAAAACAGGGAGAAGCTCAAAAGTCGTTCCTAAGGGAATGCAGAGCTTACAGCGAAAAGTCAACGCTGATTCCGCTGAAAGTAAAAGGCAAAGAAGCTCCTAAGGGAGGCTTACAGCGAAAAGTCAACGCTGATTCCGCTGAAAGTAAAAGGCGAAGAAGCTCCTAAGGGAGGCTTACAGCGAAAAGTCAACGCTGATACACTGAAAAGTAAACGATGAAGCTGAAAAGTGAAAAGATTTGAATCATTCTCAATATTCATCTCCACAATACATTTCATCATGTCATTTGCATTCATAAACATTCATTTAGACATATATAGAATCATCATCACATCACACGAAAAAGATAGGCGTTTCGGCAATGAGGAAAGACTTTGAAAAAGGAAAAAATTTTATGCTTCGTTATGAACGAAAAGAAGGGAAGGTGTTTTTCGCCTTCGGCTCAAAAAAGAAGTTTCGTCCACAACAAAGTAGATTGTACATAGATAGCGGAAACAAAATATATTACAAGGTATGTACAAATTTACATGAGTTTTTTCCATAATAATATTACAAAAGTCTCCCCAGAATTTTTGCAGGAAAGAACATTGTAGCAACTATCAAGATTCAGCTTTGTCATGCTTCAGCTTCGTTATACTTCAGCTTCGTCATCCTACGAATATTAAAGAATAGAATAAGAAAGGTGCAAATTTCAAGGAGAAGGTAAAGGTAACAAATATAAGCTTCTTACCGGCTTAAGATGACTTCGAGCTTCGTCACCCGCCATTTACCCAAATCTGGGTCATAAATCTATTCTCGATGCTTCGGGCTAGGCTTGGAATATCTATCAGATCTGATGATGATAAGCTGAAATTGGGCCTATTAACAATTTTTCCATGCGTGCAGCCAACCTTCAGAAAAGCGGTAGCTGTGCCCCGAGAAGCTACCAGGGCGCAGAAGTCAGCATGGCCACCAATAACTTCGTCAAGAGCTTCAACCTCGCCTTCGATATATTCTAATGTGCTGGGCAAGTTTTCGGCTGAAGGTGTAAATTTTTCAGAGCTGGCTCCAATAGAATGAAACACATCCTTCAGCCGCTGCACGCATCGGCTGCCGAAGCTTAGGCATTTCTCTTGAAGCTCTTTCAAGGACTTTTGCAAATTTGAATTCTTTTTCATCTCAGTTTTAAGACTTGCTTCAAGGTGTTTCTTTTCCTGCTCAGATTTTTCTAGTTGTTTGAGCAATTCATTCTTTAAGCTGTTATTCTCGGCTTGGACCTCAGCCAAGGAGCCTTCCATGGACTGAATAACAAAGTCTTTCTTTTCTAATGCACCTTCGTGTTCTTTAGTCATGATTTCAAGGTCCTGGATGGTGAAGTCCTTCTTTTTCAGAACAGCTTCGTAGTTTTCAACTTTTTCTTCCAAATCTTTGATGATAGTTTTGTTCTTCTCTTCTTCGAGATCTTGTTGCATTTCAGAACCTTACTCAATAGTATACTCTGCCAAAACAATCTTCGTCAGTAAATGACCTAAACATAAATAAAATAATAATAATAAAATTTGTTACCTTAAAATTAGCATAGAGCAGGCTTCCGGCAATATGGTGTCGTTGATATCTGCAGAGGTCAGCTTCTAGTTTCGGTAGGCCAACGCTTTTGGAGAGGGTTCTAACAACTTTGGCCTCGGTGCGGTTCCGAAGGCATCTTAGCTTCCCTTCGTTGACTCCACCAAATAGTGTAGCCCCTGGCTTATACCCGCAAGATATGGCATATTTTTTCAACTCTTCTTTTTCGACGCCTGTTAGCTCTTGTCCAAGCAAATCTTGAAAGTTAAAACTTTCTTCTTCTAAAGTGTCATCAATCTGCTCCTTTCCCTTTCCAGTTGCAGTGGTTACCGCAGCCACAGCAACTTCTTCCTCAGCCATTTTCAGGAGAATATTATCAATAACTTCAAGGGTGGTTTCCAGATTCAAACCTTCCGTGGTCCCAGCTTCGGCCCCAGCAGCTTCGGCGTTGCCGGTTTCAGCTTCAGTGGTCTCCACTTTGGAAGCTTCGGCTGCGGTGCCTTTGGCTTCAGCGGTCTCGACAAAAGCAATTTTCGGCACTGTCGCCGGTGGCGGCATCTGATGAATCACATCTGCTATTTGAATAATTCTTCGTTTTTTCGACAGTGCAGGACTTTCTTCTGCCGAAGCTGCTTTGTCCTTCTAAAAAATCTTCGTCAGTTCCGGCGCCAGCGGACTTAGCTTGACAGGCAAGGGTTCAGTCATTACCTTCATAATCTCTTCTACTTCGACAGCAGAAGGCGTTGCAGGAGTATCTTCTTCTTGAACCAACGTTTTTGGTTCTGGAGATGCAGTTTTCCTTTTTCTTGTAGCGGCCACCTTCGGCTCAGGGTTCAACTTTTCAGGGCTCAGCTTTTCAGAAATCTCCTTTTTCTTTTTTGTCACTTTGGTGCTCTCTTCGTTAACGGCACTGGCAATTCTTTTTCTCTTCGGGGCGCCAGCATCTCCACCCAGTCGCCCATAGTCAGGATATTCAAAGCCTATAGCATCAAGTACTCTGTTTAGCCTTCGTTTCGGTCGGGTGCCGAAGGCTGCTGTCATCAATTGGTCCTCTTTTTTAGAATAATTTCCAAGAATTTTAGTACTCATTATTTCGATGGTATCGAGCCATTCTTGGTAGGGTGCCTTAAAATATTTCTTGAATTTATAATGATAAGGTAGTCGGACAAGCTCCCCCTCTTTCTTCTCTCCTTTAAGCTTCGGCATAGCCCATTACTTCATAGTTGGGAATACTTTGAAAGCTAGAAATTCTTGCACCAAATCCCTAGTGCCAATGTGCTCTGCAATAATTCTGAATTCAGCCAACGCCGTTTGGGTTGGACCTTCTGGTGTCATATTGCACTGAGGTCGGGTTTCTCCGAAGATTAATTCAAGCGGACTCTACACAAGCTTCTCCTTGTCGTCATCAACTTTGACGTAGAACCATTCCGATTTCTAGCCTGCCGGACACTTGCTTCGATAGCTGATCACAGGAAATTTTGTAGTTTTCCGATATGCAAAGTTATAACAACCAAAATTTTCATGTAGCCCATCCTTTCTGGCCTTAGTTTGATAGTGTAGCTTGTGTACCCGGCAAAAACCTTCGGCAAATGGCTCCACTGCTTGGCTTCGGAGAGCCCAAATATAAACACTAAGCCTAACAATAGCATTAGGAGTTAGTTGGTGGAAATAGATCCCAAATTTTTTCAGCACATCGGCAATCATCCTATTCAAAGGAAATCTCAAACCAGCTTTGAGGAAACTCTTAAAAATCACTATTTCATCTTTTTGTGGCTTCGGGGTAATCTCTTCTCCACCAAAGCAAATCATCTTTTTCTCATCTTCGCTGAAGTAGCCCGACTTCACCATCTTTGGGAAATCAGCCTTCGAGATAGTCGACTTTCCGAACTCCAGGTGACTAGGCTTGCTCGGTACTGCGATATTGTAATCATTGTCAGTACCAGCCTCCTCAATATCTGCTTGTTCTACTTCAGCAGCAGGGATGTCTTCTGATGTCATCAATCCAGATCGCTTCATTGCTTCAGAGATAGGAACAATTTCCGCACCTTCGGCTTCATCTCCCTCGCGCTCAACTCTAGCAGTAGAGCGCACTCTGGCCATTTAATTTTGAATTTCTTGAAAAAATTCTTAGAAAATAATAGTCTTCTCTTCCGAAGCTATTCTTCTGACGAAGCAAACACTAAATTGGAGCTTCGTTTGAATGCGAAAGTCAAGCTTTGGCTATGGTTGAAAATGTTGGCAGCAAAACAGTGCAATAGCAATGAATGCTGTGGTAACTTCACACCTACCCGTCTGTTTATATAGTGTTGCAGGTAAGAAGGTGAATCGTCAGGATTTTTACACCAGGTGAACAGTTGCTCGCACCCGCTGAACGGTGGGCCGCAAAAACCAGAACAGTGAACCTGCATGGTGGGACCGCTACACGCTCGAAAGTTGTATCGTTTCTCGACAACGAGCTCAGGGAAGGTGTTTTTCGGACCTTCGGCTTCCTGAAGCCTAAGAGACTTTTTTCACGGATCAAGCTCGTTACGAAAAACGATCTAGCACCGCGAAGGGGCTACTGTTGGGACCATGCTTCGTCGTCGAAGGTCCTGCAAAAAGAAACAGCTTCAGCTGAAGCTGCTTGAACATGATGCCAAAGACACCGTTCACGAAGCTTCGGAACTACAGCATATCCGAAGACGAAGGGTCGAACCGACTTAAAGATAAAATGACCTTTTAGCCTTCAAAGGTCCGAGTCACTGTTGTAAACTTTTATGAGGGGCATAATTGTAATTCTTCATGAGCTGTGTCCTGTGCCTATAAATAGTGAACAGTATTCCTTTACTGTTCACGCATTTGTCATGTGCCTATAAATAGTGAACAGTATTCATTTACTGTTCACGCATTTTTTTCTGTAATTGCTAACACATCACTCGGGAATTATTGTTTGTCAAGGCAAAGGTATAAATGTACCTAATCATTGTGTTTAAATATCTTAAATTCATATAATGATATATATGAATGATGGTATTCATTTTCAATGTATTTATCTCTAATGTTTCATGCTTTACCTTACTTTGTATTAATACTATAAGTTTAATTACGAAGGTGAAACCTTCGTAATATTATGTTTGTGACCTTCGTTCGAAGCTCATTTGATCCTTGTGGAGATAATGCTTTGACGGACGAAGGGCATCGATATTTAACATTTTATGTTGCCTTGTTCTTAATTCATAGCATTTGAGAGCAAGTCCCCAACACAAGGCTCTAGTTTATGAGTGATCAAAGCGGGAGGAGGCAGTAAAAAATCGTTTTTGCCAGACTGCTTGGAAAGCATTTCTTGTCATAAACAAAGACTGCAAGCTGGACCTAGGATCTTTGGGCTGATTATCTCAAAATCAGCCCGAAGATCGGGGGCTTGTGGGGGACAGATATCCCCCGAGTCCACTAGAAGGATAAAAGACCTCACGAAAGGCCCAAGGGCCCAATAAATCGTAAGGTCACTCCTTCATGGGCCTAGGGAGGAACGACCAGTGAAGCAGATCGACATAAGGCCGGGTTGGTGCAAGCCCGGATGGCCCCACAGCGTTGAGCAAACGACCGCAACAGAAGATCCGACTTTCCCGCGCTGGAGCCCCGTACGACGTAACCAGGCGAGGATAAGTCGGCAGAATCATACGAAGATAGACAAGAACAGTTCACTATCTTTTAGGTGCACATTGTTATTATATCCACATGTATTGCCTCACGGTCGAATATATAAGGCCTAGGGGGCACCCCTTCAGAACGATCGATCCCACTACTCAGCCATCCACCTCAACTCTCTACAAGAGCTACCTTGTAACCCATCACACAAAGCATACTCGCCAGGACGTAGGGTGTTACGCATCTCAAAGCGGCCCGAACCTGTAAACACTGTCCATTGTTCCTCGTGCATCTGGCACGAACCATTTAGCTAAAGTCGGCGACACCGTCCTACTCCTAAAACACCTTGAGGGGCAACCCCGGGTGTGCGGTCGAACCCAAAATACCGACAGCAGCGTCCCGCAACGGCGAACCTCGCCGGAGACCGACGATTCAGCCCAAAATGCGACCACGCTAGATCTCGACAGATCCAAACATAGCTCAGTGTATGGCGGATCGAGCGGAGCTTCTCACACACGAGCGAACAACTACAGATTCCCGTCTACGGAGATAAGTGTAAATCGACGGCGACACAACTCCGTCAAGAAATTCTAGTCTACTAGGTGGGTGAACGAGGCCAGATTCGACGACGCATGGTCGGAGGAAGGAGATAAATGCGAAGTAGTTGAACATCACCGGTGGTAGATGTGTGGAATCCCCAATCCACGATGAGGGGCGAGTGCGGGATCCGCCTTCACTCCAGTGGGCGATTCCAGGCGCGATGACAGCTCCCATGTAACACCCCATCCAATCCCTGGACCGGCGGTACTTACTCCTGGCAGCTCTCTAGGATCATATATTGTCCCCATGGCGCAGCGTCCCGCAATGGCGAACCTCGCCGGAGATCGACGATTCAGCCCAAAATGCGGCCACGCCAGATCTCGACAGATCCAAACATAGCCCGGTGTATGGCGAATCGAGTGGAGCTTCTCACACACGAGCGAACAACTACAGATTCCCGTCTACGGAGATAAGCGTAAATCGACGGCGACACAACTCCGTCAAGAAATTCTAGTCTACTAGGTGGGTGAACGAGGCCAGATTCGACGACGCATGGTCGGAGGAAGGAGATAAATGCAAAGTAGTTGAACACCACCGGTGGTAGATGCGTGGAATCCCCAATCCACGATGAGGGGCGAGTGCGGGATCCGCCTTCACTCCAGTGGGCGATTCCAGGCATGATGACAGCTCCCATGTAACACCCCGTCCAATCCCTGGACCGGCGGTACTTACTCCTGGCAGCTCTCTAGGATCATATATTGTCCCCACAGACCAACACGAGCATTTTGTGCGCACTTTGTCCTCACTCATGCGCACCCAAGAAAACTTCCCGGCCGGTCACCCATCCCAAATTGCTCCAAGCCAAGCACGCTTAACCTAGAGGTTCTTTCGAGATAGGTTTCTGAAAAAGAAGATGCATCTTGTTGGTATGAATACTCTATTAATTCTATTAAGCCTTGGGCCAGGAAATCACCATCCCAGGGGCCAGGATATCACAATCCATCCCCCTTAGAAAACCGACGTCCTCGTCGGTCAACCCCAATCCAGGAACCTCCCCTCTTAGCCACGTCTGTGTGCCTAGTGTCATCATATGCCATGCCATGTGACCACTACGGGCCCACATGCACCATGCGCCATATACCTGAACCCCCTAACCCACACACACCCGTGAAACCGCAAGGGTTGGACTGGCGGTACTTACTCCTAGCAGCTATCTAGGATCATATATTGTCCCCACAGACCAACACGAGTCTTTTATGTGTACTTTGTCCTCACTCATGCGCGCCCGAGAAAACTTCCCGGTCGGTCACCCATCCCAAATTGCTCCAAGCCAAGCACGCTTAACTTGGAGGTTCTTTTGAGATAGGCTTCCGAAAAAAGAAGATGCACCTTATTGGTATGGATACTCTATTAATTCTATTAAGCCTTGGGCCAGGAAATCACCATCCCAGGGCCAGGATATCACATCCCACAAATCGACGACGCCAGGAATAGCGCAAGCGTGTAGGGCAGCAACGACGGCGTGGTTTGCCTATGGTGGGGCGAGGTTCTCCTATTGCTTCGGCGCGGGCACAACGAAGTGCACAACCGAGGGCCGACCTATCACATCCCACCAATCGACAACACCAGGAATAGAGCAAGCGTGTAGGGCAGCAACGACGGCGTGGTTTGCCTATGGTGGGGCGAGGTTCTCCTATTGCTTCGGCGCGGGCACAACGAAGTGCACAACCGAGGGCCGACCTTGGGTAAAAATGGTCAGGGTGCTCGCAGATTTGGGGCGAAGGTGGGTATGGCCGCATCCAATTGTGCACCAGGTAGGGCCAGCTTGTGGGTTGTTGTAACAACCAGGGGATCAGCACCGGATTTTCAGCCTCCACAGCCAGCGTGTGTCGGAGAAGATCCACAACGCAGGATGGCCCACCTGACAGCGACCCCGCGCGATAAGGAGTGAGGCTGACCCATGGTCCCGTCGGGTCGGTGACCGCGATAACGGCACATGGACTCTGCGAGGGAAACGGGCACACGAGTGGCCGATGTTGAGGGCCCTCCTATCGCCGCAAGGATCCAGCGGCCCGAACACGTGTAAGACGCGGACACGTGGGGCGCACACTGCAGTGGCACAGGGTATTCAATTTCGAAATTTTTCCTGAGTTTCCCACAACATTAGTACACAAACAAAAATGCTAGCATGATACAATCTATTATTATTATTATTATTATTATTATTATTATTATTATTGTTGTTGTTGTTGTTGTTGTTGTTGTTGTTATTGTTATTATGTATTTAGAAGATTCATCCATATTAATTGGTATTACATATATCTATATATATGTGCTCAAGGAAAGGGGCAATGTATGTAATGTACATCCAAAATTTCTATCTCCTTTATTTACTACAAACTGGGTATTACATTGCAGTTGTATTCAAATTTGTGAGACAAGTTTAAGTTCGAAAATTAGAATTTTAAAATGGAATGAGAAAAAGAAAAGAGAAGAGAAGGAAAAGAATATACATTATAAGGAAAAATATACATGAATAAATATATCCCTCCATGTTAGTACTTTTATTTATGCACTTGATTTTTGTGTGAAACCCACACACAAGTTTGAATTCAAATATCATATTTTGAAAACAAAGCAAAACAAAAATAGAAATAATAAAGAAAAAGAAAAGAAAACGTTGAAACTAGTTCTGGGCTGAATCTGCTCACCACTCGACCCAACAACACAGTCGCGTAGCCCAGCTCAGTCCACTACCATGTTGCGCTTCGCCGACAGGCGAGGCCCACACCCTAACCCCTCATACCGCCACGTGCACTTGAGTCTTGGCCAATGACGTGTGGGACCGGCTGCTAAGAACCTTACCGTATCTCCACGGCGCAGTCCTGGGCGCAACCACTCATGTTGGGGACTTGTTCTCAAATGCTATGAATTAAGAACAAGGCAATACAAAATGTTAAATGTTAATGTGCTTCGTCCTTCGAAGGATTATTTCCCTTAGGATATAACGATCTTCAGACGAAGGTCATGAAGGACATACCTTCATCAGCGCGATATATGTTAATAAAAGAAGAAGCATATGAAATATAAGAGACAACATAAATAGTCATATCATAATATTAATTCATTCTCATTATATTATCACGGAAAATCAGAAACAATATTGAATTACAAAGGTACCTTCGACTTGGTAGAAGGTAAAAGTACAAGTGTGACGCACCAATGAATACAAGTCAGCGTGAACAGTACGGGGATACTGTTCATCTATTTATAGGCACAGGACGCAACCTGTGTGTTGGGGGCCTTCGGCTTCCGAAGGTCCTCAAAAACATGATTTAACAGTGTTTCTAGAGTGTAATGTGTGAACAGGTACCTTCGGACTTATGTCAAAGAGGGAGAACCTCAAAAGATACGAAGGTTGGCAGTGCCGAAGCTGTGAAGCAGGAAAGCTTCGGCATGTTCGCAGAAAAGGGAACCGACTTAAAGATGAAAAGGCCATTTAGACCTCGATAGATTGTTATGGAATTATCACCAAATGTAAAGGGCATGTATGTAATTTTGTATGGGTTGTATCCCGTGCCTATAAATAGGTGAACAGTACCCCCGTACTGTTCACGCTGACTTGGCATTTGCTTTTGCGTCACGCTTGTACTTTTTATCTTCTCTCAGGACCGAAGGTACATTTGTAATTTGAAATCATTTCTATTTTTCCATGTTAATAAAATAGAAATGATTCTATGATGATGCTTATATTATATTTCATGCTTTATATGAATCCTTCGTCATTACTTGTTATGTTCACGAAGGTATGTCTCTTATGACCTTCGTCCGAAGCTCATTATTTCCCGAAGGGACATAATGCTTCGAAGGACGAAGGACTTTAACACTTAACACTTTTTATGTTGCCTTGTTCTTAACTCTTAGCATTTGAGAACAAGTCCCCAACATTGGCGCCCACCTCCGGTGAACTCACTTCCATTTCCTGAGCTTTTCGACACCTTCGGCAAGCATCAGCTTCGTCATGCCGCCGAAGAAGGCTTCAGCAACAGGGGCTGGCACGCTGCAGCCGCTGGACCCCAATCAAGACGTCCTTTCTCTCAGAGAGGCACGAAGCCAGAAGAGGAAGGCTACCAGTCCAACACATCAGGAGGATGATCTAGATCAGGAGATTTAGAATCTGGAAATCCTTCAGCAGCAGGTTCAACGCAGGAAGGAGAAGATGGCCAGGCTAGCTGAACTGCAGAGGCAGATAGATGAAGCCTCTGAAGAAGTTCGTCATCTTGCTCAGGATGAGCAACACCGAAGGCCTCAGCATCAAGACCTTCATCAGGAGGGCTTTCACAACGAAGACGACTGGTATGACAATTTCCATCGTGGGAATTTTGTTTTTGATGATACTTCTCCCCTGTCCGCTGAGTTACAGGCTACACCTTGGCCTCCGTCCTACAAGCCGCCTCAGCTCCCCGTATTTGATGGCCATTCAGACCCGAAGCAGTTCTTGATGAGCTACGAAGCAACAGTGTCTTCGTACGGTGGCAATGCTTCAGTCATGGTCAAATCTTTCGTTATGGCTGTCAGAAGTGTTGCTCAAACCTGGTATTCCTCCCTTCGACCAGGAACGATCACTTCATGGCAGAAGCTGAAGGATTTGTTGTTAACCAGTTTTCAAGGATTTCAGACGAAGCCGGTCACTGCTCAGGCTCTGTTCCAGTGCACTCAGGACCACGAAGAATACCTTCAGGCATATGTCCGAAGGTTTCTGCGTCTAAGGGCACAGGCGCCGACAGTGCCCAATGAGATTGTCATTGAGGCCATGATCAAGGGGCTTCGGCCAGGGCCATCAGCGCAGTATTTTGCCAGGAAGCCACCACAAACGCTGGAGAAGCTGCTCCAGAAGATGGATGAATATATTCGAGCTGACAATGATTTTCGCCAAAGAAGGGAGGAGGCCTTCAGATTTTCTGAGATGACCAGGGGCTTCGGAGGAAGATTCTATCCGAAGCATGTCAGATCAATTCATAATTCCAATCAAAATGATGATAAGGGGAGCCAGCAGCAAAGGCCACAGTACTCCTCACAGACTTCGGGGCAACAGCAAAGCTCCTTTCGACCACCAGCTCCAAGAGGCAGAGGCGCCAGGGGTTTCGGCGGAAGATTCGGGGATCAACCCAGAAGAATATTTTGCTTATTCTGTGGTGAAAACAAAGGTCATACTACCAGGATGTGTCATGTTACCATTCAGAAGCAAAAAGAGATAGCCGAAGCTGCCGCGCAACAGGCTCAGCCGAAGCAGGTCATGCACACTGCTTCGTATCATTCGCCCTACATCCCAGAATATGTGGGCAACCATCCTGTAGTCTCTGCTGCTTCGGCAAGTCAGCCTTCAGCTTCCTGGCAACAGCCCCCGCCTCCACCTCCGTTGCAACAAGGCCAGCAGCCAGAAGGGAGCCAATATGCTCCACATCAAAGGGACTTCAGAGAACAGTCCGAAGCTCGCACGGTCAACAGCACCGTGCCAGAGTCAAAACACATCTATTGACAAATATCCTACCTTAATAGCAATCTTTTTCATTCAGTTTTATTTTTTCTAATAAAGGACATTGTTTAGGTTTCATGTAATTAGTTTCGTTGATTCCTACAAGAAAAATATGTTTTCTTCACAGGTTTGTGACAATAAAAAGGACCTTCGGACTATCGAAAATCCTTGTCACAAAAAGTCGTTCCGAAGGGAGCGCAGTGTAAGTTTTCTGCTCCAAAGTCGTTCCAAAAGGAATGCAGAGCATACAGCGAAAAGTCAACGCTGATACCGCCTAAGTAAAAGGCGAAGAAGCTCCAAAGACGTTCCTAAGGGAATGCAGAGCTTATACCGCCTAAGTAAAAGGCGAAGAAGTTCCAAAGACGTTCCTAAGGGGATGCAGAACTTACAGCGAAAAATAAACGCTGATTCCGCTGAAGTAAAAGGCGAAGAAGCTCCTAAGGGAGGCTTATAATGAAAAAGTCAGTATTGATACAAAAGATTGTGCCCCATTGCAGGAATGTGTGTATCTTCGGCACAAAATATCATTTTGCATAACATAACATCATCACATCATTTTGCATAGCATAATCATCATACATCATGCTGCATGTGGCACAAGAAGGGGGCATGTTATCGATCTTCGGAAAATGCTTTGAAAAGGGGCAAATCATGCCAAGTTACAGGGAGAAACAATATTGATTTTCGAGGTATAGCTTCGGAGATTATTTTTATGAAGCTTGGATATTTCTTATCAGAACACTATGGATATTGTCGTGATAAATGATAAATTCTTCTTCACGAAGCATGAAAAGAAGGGAAGGTGTTTTTTCGTCGAAGACTCAAAAATGGTACGTGTTTAAAGTTTCATGCATCGTAAAGAATTGAATCATAAAACAAGTATATTACATACAGGATTACAGAATATTACACAAATCATATATCAAATGTTTTTTGCAATAGCACTTAGTCTTCCCTAAGTACTATCTCTGCAGCTTCGTTCAGCAGTCGATCGACAACCTGATCCATGATAGCTTCGGCCATCTTTTTAATTTCGTCGTCATCTTTAGGCTGAGGGCCCGAAGATGCTTGAGTAGGATCTGAGTGAGGACGGGACACGACTACATTACTATTACAAATCGCAAACAGATCTTAAAAGCCTAAAGATTACAACACGGTAAAAACTATTATTTAGTACCTAATTGACCTTCGGGCTCTGTGCTCTTTTTAGCAGCCTTAGCCACTTCTCTAGCATCATGGATGCCCTTTTCACTTCTCTGAATAATTTCTCTTGCCATTTCTCGGCCACCGTTATCCCAGATATCAGTAAAAAACTTTCCACCAATTATGCTAGCTTCGGCCGAAGGATCTTTTGTATCTTCAAAGGACAAAGCAGCTTCGGACTGTGCTAAAATTTTCACATGCTCACAGCCCTTCTTCTCTAAAATGGTGGCAATCCCTCTGGCGCCAGAGAAGGCACATATATCTCCTCGGCTATTTAAAATTTCTTCGAAGGCTTCAGCTTCGTGGTCAATCCATTCAATGACACTTTCGGGATTGCCCCTCAAAAAATTTTCTTCACTTGAGAATGCGCCGACTTTGGCGAAGCTAGCCTTTAATTTTTTAACACAATCTACAGATTTATTGTAGCATTTCTTTTTGGACGAACGAAGCTCTTCAACAGTCACTTCTAGATGATCTGCCCATTGATCGCTGAGTTCACGCTTTGTTTCTTCAAGTATACGTTCTTCTTTGGCTCTGGCCAGTTGTTTCCGAAGGTCTTCAATTTCGCGTTTCTGAGCTTCAGCTTGACTTTTGAAAGCAGCTTCGTCCTCCTTTATTTTATCTATCAATGAGTATAATATTTTGTCTTTTTCGAGACCTTCGTTCCTCAGTTCAATTACTTCGGAACGAAGGTTGCTCAGGGCTATAGTACATCCTTCGTCCTCAGCATCTTTCTGTGCTCTGAGGGCATTGCTGAGTATCAGGCCCTGCAGACAGGAATATGTCTGTGTCAATAGTTTTAAACAAACGGAAAATTTTGAATTCAACAAAAATATAAGAATTCCATTTGTCGCACCTTTAAACTGTTGTAAGCTAGGCTGTCAGCCAGATCGTTCTTTGACAGCACCGAAAGTCCGTCTTCTAAAGTTGGAAATCCGAAGCTTCTGCTCATCTCCCGACAGACAGAAATTTCCTTGCTGTCGGGGAGGCAATACAAGAAATCTTCTTCTCCACTGCCATTAAATATCAACGCCCCCTTTGGATATTTCAACTTTTGGGCATAGTGTTGGGCCTCTTGTTCTTCTTTTTCTGTTAATTTTTTCCCCGAAGCATGACGAAAAATATAATCACGAATTTTGGATGCTTCGGGGGTAACAACACCAGTTCCTTCAGCAAAAGTTGGCTTTGTTATTTTTTCTGCCTCACTTTCCAAGGTTTTTGCCTTTGAGGGCTCTGAGGGCCCAGCTTCGGCTTCAGTATCTTGCTCTGGAGCTTTAGAACCCAAAGCTTCGACTGTTGTTTCAGGAGTGACGGCAGCCTTCTTCGGAGGGGTGCTTGAAGATTTGATCGTTTCCAGCACATCTAGCACATTAGCCATTCTCCTTCTTTTCGGAGTCACTGCTGGCACTTTTTGATTACTTACTGTTTCAATGTTTGCCACAGGACTCAAAACTTCTGATGTTTTGGAGTCCTCGGTTGCTTCCTTTACTTCTTCCATTTTTTCTGTGAATGGCGCTTCGGCCTTCTCTTTCGTTTCTGGTAACAAAATTTTTGATTGCTCCAATTTTGTCTTCGTTGGTATTTCGGCTGTTTCTGTGACTTCTGGCAGCAAAGTTGGCTCGGCTGGTTTTTCAGCTTCGGTGGCCGAAGAAGTCTCTCCGGTAAACTCAGGCACCGAAGCTGGTTCAATATAACGCGGTCGATAAGTAAGAACCTTTATCTTCTTCCTTTTCGGTTCTGGCTCGCTAGGAGCAGCTGCAGTTTCTTCTTTTGCAGAGGTTGTATTTTTTCTCTTCTGCCTTCGAATGGGGTAGCAATAGTCAGGGTAGACAAACCCGATGGCATCAAATACCCGATTCAGCCTTTTCTTTTTTCGGCCTCCGAAGGCTGCTGACATTGCAGTATCTTCGGCCTTCGAGTATGTCCCAAGCAGCTCATCACTTAAATTGTCAATGCTTTTCAACCACTCATCGTCTGGCTCAATAAATTTATCTTCAAATTTAAAAGTGTACTTAAACCTGACAAGTCCACCTTCGTCGGCCTCTTTAACGGTTTCTTGTGCCATTTCCCATTTCTCCGCAAGCGGCCACACCCTGAAGGCAATATGCTCTTGTACTAAGTCCCTTGTTCCTATAAAAGAGCAGACAACGCCGAAGGCTCTTTGGCACTCTTCGGCGGCTTCGTTCATTTCAACCTTCGGCCTCCGAAGGCCGAAGCTTTGCCAAATAGGACGCATAATTATACCTTTGATGTCTTCTCGTGCTGATAAGTCATTCTTCACATAAAACCATTCTGTCATCCAATCCCCGGGCCATCTCTTCCGAAAGGTTGGTACGGGACAGCTTGCCCCGGACCGAGAGACGAAGCTGTAGCAGCCAAAGTTGTTATGGTACTGTTCTTTGCCCCAAGGCTTTGTTTCATATAATAATTCATGAACATTACAGAAGCTTCTTGCGTCAGGCTTCAGACCTTGGCTTCTCGCGGCCCACACGAAGATATTTAGCCTTATAATTGCCTCGGGAGTAAGTTGATGAAGATAGACTTCAAAGATTTTCAACACCTCCACGACGAAGCTGCTCAAGGGGAATCGCAATCCAGCTTTCAAAAAGCTTCGATACACCACAACTTCATTTTCTTCAGGGTGTGGACAAGTTTTTTCCCCTTCGTCCGCCCTCACAATGGACAGATCCCGGAAATACCTTCCTCTCATATTAACAAGATGATTCTCTTTGATAGTTGATTTACCATAAACTGAATGGCTTGGTCGCCAGGGGCGATCTTCGGAGTCTTCGCCACCGCTGTCCACATCATAACTTTCACTGTCACCAGTATCTTCAGACAGCCCTTCCAGAATTTCCCTGGTGATCTTTTCTGTGTTGGTCTTCGACATTGCTATAAGAAACCCTAAGTTCTTCTCTTCATCAAGACTCAGCTTCATCTCAGCAGCAGCCTTCTTAGCAGCTTTAGACATCTTCGGAAACACTAAAAAACTGTTTTTAAAAGCCGAAGCTTCAAAGCTAAAAACTTAGCAGATCACAGTGCACAAGAGCTAAAAAATGAGTGAGCAGGAGTGGTTGGCCAGAAAGCGTGCAAAATAAGTTTGCGGTATGGCCGTATTTATACGCTTGATGCGTTGAAAGTTGAAAGACCCCACTTGTCATTGAATGTTGCTATTCTAGCAAAGGGAAGGTGTTTTTTCGGACCTTCGGCATAAAGCCTTCGTTCATATCGCAATCTCAATTTATTATTTCAAACAAATTAATATTGCGAGGGGCTACTGTTGGGGGCCTTCGGCTTCCGAAGGTCCTCAAAAACATGATTTAACAGTGTTTCTAGAGTGTAATGTGTGAACAGGTACCTTCGGACTTATGTCAAAGAGGGAGAACCTCAAAAGATACGAAGGTTGGCAGTGCCGAAGCTGTGAAGCAGGAAAGCTTCGGCATGTTCGCAGAAAAGGGAACCGACTTAAAGATGAAAAGGCCATTTAGACCTCGATAGATTGTTATGGAATTATCACCAAATGTAAAGGGCATGTATGTAATTTTGTATGGGTTGTATCCCGTGCCTATAAATAGGTGAACAGTACCCCCGTACTGTTCACGCTGACTTGGCATTTGCTTTTGCGTCACGCTTGTACTTTTTATCTTCTCTCAGGACCGAAGGTACATTTGTAATTTGAAATCATTTCTATTTTTCCATGTTAATAAAATAGAAATGATTCTATGATGATGCTTATATTATATTTCATGCTTTATATGAATCCTTCGTCATTACTTGTTATGTTCACGAAGGTATGTCTCTTATGACCTTCGTCCGAAGCTCATTATTTCCCGAAGGGACATAATGCTTCGAAGGACGAAGGACTTTAACACTTAACACTTTTTATGTTGCCTTGTTCTTAACTCTTAGCATTTGAGAACAAGTCCCCAACACTGTGTAAAATTACATTCATGCCCTTCATATTCACTACTGAGTTAAGAACAAACTGTCGAGGACTAGATAGTCTTTTCCTCCTTAAGTCGGTTCCTCTTTCTGCTACTGAGCCGAAGCTTCCTCGCGCGCAGCTTCGGCGCTGGATCAATCCTCCGTTCCAATCCTGCTTTCCGTACCGTATATGCTTTTAACCCGAGATCGAAGGTACCTGTTCATATGTCACACTTGGAAAACATTGTTAAATCATGTTTTTGAGGACCTTCGGAGGACGAAGGCCCCCAACAGTAGCCCCTCGTAGTATTAATTTGTTTAAGATGACGAATTTAGACTGCGACATGGACGAAGGCCTTAAGCCGAAGGTCCGAAAAAAACACCTCTCCTTTGCTAGAATAGCAACAGTCAATGACGGACGGGACCCCCCAATTTGGGACATGTTGAGCGTATAAATAAGAACTCACACCAGCCACATTTGATACCTTGCCTGTGCCATTTGCTTTATTTTCTCAATTTCATAGCTCCTGCTCACTAACGCTTGCTAGTTTTTCAAGCTTGAGCTTCGGTTAAAAAGACGCATTTTCGTCATTTCTGAAGGAGAAATGTCTCAAGACAAAAATGTTGCTGCTGAGACGAAGCTAACTAAAGAGGAGAAGCTTTTTGAGGAGAAGAAGGTTGTGAATCCTTACATTGTTGGATTTATCGAGTCAATGGCAAAAACAAATACAGAGAAGGTTACTAAGGAGATACTGGAAGGCCTGTCTGAAGATACTGGTGATAGTGATAGTTATGATGCAGATAGCGGGGGCGAAGATTCTGAGGATCGGCCCTGGAGGCCAAGTCATTCGATTTTCGGAAAACCGACCACCAAACAAAGTCACCTTGAGAACATGAGAGGAAGATACTTTCGGGATATGTCTATTGTAAGGGCTGGTGGAGACAACAACGTCCCTGCCCCTGAGGAAAACGAAGTTGTGATTTACCGAAGCTTCTTTAAAGCTGGGCTTCGGTTCCCACTGAGCAGGTTTGTAGTTGAAGTGCTAAAAATCTACCAAATCTTCCTTCATCAGATGACCCCCGAAGCCATATTGAGGATGGGAGTCTTCGTCTAGGCAGTAAGAAGCCAAGGGATAGAGCCAAGCGCAAAGTGTTTCTGTAGCACGCACGAACTTCTGTATGAGACGAAGGCCATGGGTAAAGAACAGTATCACAACAACTTCGGTTGTTATGGATTTATTGCCCGTCCCAACGCAAGCCACCCAGTGCCAACATTTCGGAAGAGATGGCCTGGAACTTGGATGGAAGAATGGTTTTATGTGAAGAACGACTTGACAGCGAGGGAGGACATCAAGGAGATTATCATGCGCCCCATATGGTCCCGCTTCGGTCTCCGAAAGCTGAAGGTTGAAATTGATGACGCCGCCGAAGCGTGTCAGAAGGCATTTGGTACTGTCTGCTTCTTTATTGGTACAAGAGATTTAATTCAAGAGCATATAGCATTCAGAGTATAGCCGCTTGTAGAGAGCTAGGAAATGCCGAAGGAGACCATCACCAAGTCTAGCGAAGGTGAACTGGTCCGGCTGAAGTATACATTCAGGTATGGGGATAAGTTCGATGAGCCAAACGACGACTGGCTAATATGTATCGAGGCTACAAGTGATGAACTGCTTGGATCACATTCCAAGGCAGAAGATAATTCATTATCCACAGCCTTTGAAAGTCGGGGAAAGAAGAGATTGAACAGAGTTTTTGATGCCATTGGCTTTGTCTACCCCGACTACTGCTACCCGCTGCGGGGACAGGGGAAGAAGAGAAAAGCTGATGCTTTGGCGGCCCCAGCTGAGCCTGTGCCGAAGGCTGCGGGCAAAAAGATGAAGGTACTTACCCACCGGCCGCGTTACATTGAACCGGCTGTGATACCTGAACTTGGCGAAGGGACCTCCTCATCTGCCAAGATAAAGGAAACCATTCCTCCCGAGCAGAGGACTGAAGAGCCGGCCATAATGCCGAAGTTACCTTCAGTGAAGGTAGTTGAAACGAAGGTTGATAAGGCTGAAAAGCCAGAAATTGAAGAAATAACGAAGATGCCAGAGGTTTTGAGCCCTCCAGAAAAGGTAACAGTACCGAAGGTACAAATGGGTTCTGTCATGACTCCTAAGAGGAGGAGAATGGTAAATGTACTGGATGTGCTAGAAACAACCAAAACCTTGAGTCCTGCTCCTGCCAGAAAAATTGCCGAAGCTTCTAAGGTGCAACCCAAAGCTGAAACGAAACAGGCAGAAGTCGAGGCTACAATAATTCAAACTGAAACCAAAGCTGGGCCTGCAGAGCCCGCTGAGAAAAAGCCTGCCGAAATTGAAGAAAAGGTGACGGAAGAAAAGGCCACAGAGCAAATTTCATCTGAAAAGGTTGCAACTCCTGCTCCCGAAGCTTTAAAAGAGAGCATTGATTACATCATTCGCCACGCTTCGGGAAAAGGATTTTCTCAAGAAGAAAAACGAGAAGCACAATATTATGCCCAAAAATTGAAATACCCGAAGGGGGCCTTAGTGTTTAATGGCAGTGGGGAAGAAGATTTTATGTACTGTCTCCCGGATAATAAAGAGATATCCGTTTGTCGGGAGATAGGTAGAAGCATCGGATTCCCGAAGCTAGAAGATGGCCTTTCAATATTATCAAAGGATGAGCTCACTGACAGTTTCGCGTATAATAGCATAAAGGTATAAAAGCTAATTTTGTATTTTGAAAACGGAATATTTTATTTGTTTATGCTTAATTCTGTCCTCCTCTTGCAGGGCTTAATCCTTAACAATGCCCTTAGAGCACAGAAAAATATTGAAGTTGAAGGGTATACAATGGCTCTGAACAACCTTCGTTCAGAGGTAATCGAATTAAGAAACGAAGGTCTTGAAAAAGACAAAATATTGATTTCATTGGTAAACAAAGTAAAAAAATATGAAGCTAGTTTCAAAGCTCAAACTGCAATTCAAAAGAATGAGATCGAAGACCTTTGGAAACAGCTGGCCGAAGCCAAAGAAAAATGTGGTCTCGCAGAGGCCAACCGAGATATTAGTGAATATTGGAAAAACTATTTAGAAAAAACAGTTGAAGAACTTCGTGCATCCAAAGAAAGATGCTTCGAAAAATCCCTAGGCTGCGTGGAGAAGATAAAGGCTAGCTTCGCCAATGTGGGCGCCTATTCCAACGAAGATAACTTTATACGAGGCGACCCTGAATGTGTTATCAAATGGATAAGCGGAGAGGTCGAAGCTTTTGAAGAAATTTTAAGTGATCGCGGGGATGTCTGCACGGTCTCCGGTGCAAGAGGAATTTCAGCCATCCTGGAGAAGGCGGGTTGCGATCATGTCAAAACCCTGGCCCAGACTGAAGCTGCCTTCTCTGTGGATGACACAAAGGATCCCTCAGCCGAAGCAAGTTTAATGGGCGGAAAATTTTACACTGACATTTGGGCAAATGGTGGCCGAGAAATGGCTCACGAAATTATAAATAAAAGTGAAAAAGATATTCATGACGCTCGATTGGCAGCAAAACAGGCTGAGGAAGCTGCAGAACGCGAGAGACGCATAGGTATTATTTTGTGGCATTTTAGCTTCGATGTTTGTTTTTATAGCTTCGGACTACTTAACCTTTTCCTTCTTCAGCTGAATTATCTCCACCATTGGAACCGTTCGATCCCCTGGCAGATCCAGAAACGAAGGAAGCTCTAGAGATTATTGGCATGGCTGAATCTATTGTTGACAAAGTTGTCAATAAATTGCTGAATGAAATTGCGGAGAAGGTCCGGAAGGAAGACTAGGACTTTATGTAAAAACATTTTTAGACGATCAATGTAACATTTGCTAGACTAAGACTATAATATTTGGTGTGTATAGTTTTGAATCTAGTATGTAAACTATTTGCAATTCTGTTCTTTGTGATGCATGAAACTTTTATATACATATCGTTTTTGAGCCTTCGGCGAAAAAAACACATTCCCTTCTTTTCATGCTTCGTAAAGAAGAATATCTATACTTTGTGAAAATATCCATGCTTCATAAGAACATCCATGCTTCGTAAGAACATCTAAGCTTCGTAAAAACATCCATGCTTCGTAAACAAGGGATCCCTTCTTTCGCATAAGAGCTGATGAAGCTGTATTTCTCAGCTTACTTTGTGCCTTAGCACCTTTTCATTTTTATAAAGCATTCTCTGAAGATCGACTTCGTATTCAATTCGTGTCATTGGTGCGATATGATGTATGATGTGATGCAATGCGGGATGATATGATGCAAAGAATGATGCTAATGTCAAAGACACACACCCGCACACCCACGCTGAAACACACAATCTCTGTGTCCCCTTAGGAACGATCAAAATCTCTTTGTCGTTTATTTTTCGGCTTCATCGCTTATTTTTCGGTGTAAGTTCTGCATCCCCTTAGGAACGTCTTTTGAACTTCTTCGCCTTCTATTTCGGCGGTATCACCGTTGACTTTTCGGTGTAAGTTCTGCATTCCCTTAGGAACGTCTTTTGAACTTCTTCGCCTTATATTTTGGCGGTATTTGGCTCTGCATTCCCTTTGGAACGACTTTTGAGCAGAAAACTTACACTGCGCTCCCTTAGGAATGACTTTTTTGTAGTTTCGGCGATATTTAGCTCTGCATTCCCTTAGAAACGACTTTTGAGCTTCAGTAGTTTTTGAGCTTCGTATGTCTGTGAAGAAGATATATTTCATTCTGACAGAAGCGAAGCTATTACAGGAAATTAAAACTAGATTTACATTGATTGTTCCTTATTCAAAAACAAAATGGCATAGAACATAAAAGTATTTTGGGGGTAGGATATTGCTCAATAAATGTGCTTTGATTCTGGCACAGTACTGTTGACTGTGCGAGCTTCGGATTCCTCCCTAAGCACCCGTTGTTGCTGGGTGTACTGGCGCCCTTCTGGCTGCTGGCTTCGGGAGTATGTCGGTTGTAGTGGTGGTGGGGGTGGGAGTTGTGGCCAAGAAGCCTGTGAATGGCTAGCCGAAGCAACAGAAGCTGCAGGATGATTACCCACATATTCTGGTATGTAGGGAGAGTGGCACGAAGCTGTGTGCACGACCTGCTTCGCTTGATTCTGCCTAGCTTCGGCTTCGGCGATCTCCTTCTGCTTCTAAATAGTGATTCGACACATTCTTGTAGTGTGGCCCTTGTCCTCACCACAGAATAAGCAGTAGATCTTTCTAGGTTGATCCCCAAATCTTCCTCCGAAGCCCCTGACGCCTCTGCCCCTTGGAGTTGGTGGCCTAAAAGAGCTTTGCTGTTGCCCTGAAGATTGTGAGGTGTATTGTGACCTCTGAGGCTGACTTCCTTTGTCGTCACTCTGAGTAGAGTTATGAATTGACTTGACATGCCTCGAGTGGATTCTTCCTTCGAAGCCCCTGGTCATTTCCGAGAATCTGTAAGCTTCATCCCTTCTTTGGCGGAAGTCGTTGTCAGCTCGGATGTACTCATCCATCTTCTGAAGCAGCTTCTCCAGAGTTTGTGGGGGCTTCCTGGCGAAGTACTGAGCCGTAGGTCCTGGCCGAAGGCCCTTAATCATGGCCTCAATGATAATTTCATTAGGCACTATGGGCGCTTGTGCCCTCAATCGCAAGAACCTTCGGACATACGCCTGGAGGTATTCCTCATGATCTTGCATGCATTGGAACATGGCCTGAGCTGTGACTGGCTTCGTCTGAAAGCCTTGGAAACTGGTCACCAGCATGTCCTTAAGCTTCTGCCACGATGTGATAGTCCCTGGCCGAAGAGAAGAATACCATGTTTGGGCTACATTCCGGACTACCATGACGAAGGACTTCGCCATGACTGCAGTATTGCCCCCATACGAAGATATAGTTGCTTCGTAGCTCATCAGAAACTGCTTTGGATCTGAGTGCCCATCATACATGGGAAGCTGAGGTGGCTTGTATGACGGGGGCCATAGGGTAGCCTGCAGTTCTGCTGCCAAGGGAGAAGCATCATCAAAAGTAAAGGCATCATGATTAAAATCATCATACCATCCATCTTCATTGAATAAGCCTTCTTGACGAAGCTCCCTGTGTTGGGGCCTTCGATCTAGTTCATCTTGAGCAAGATGACGCACTTCTTCAGTAGCTTCGTCGATCTTCCTTTGAAGATCAGCCAGTCGCGCCATCTTCTCCTTCTTCCTCTGTACTTGCTGATGGATAATCTCCATGTCCCTAATTTCTTGGTCCAACTCCTCCTCCTGGAGTGTTGGACTGGTGGTCTTCCTCTTCTGGCTTCGAGCTTCTCGGAGAGAAAGAGTTTCCTGGTTTGGGTCCAGTGGCTGCAGTGCAGCAGCCCCTGTCGCTGAAGCTATCTTCGGCGGCATGACGAAGGTCAGTGCTTGCCGAAGGTGGTCAAATGAGTTCACGGAGGTGGGCGCCAATGTTGGGGACTTGTTCTCAAATGCTATGAATTAAGAACAAGGCAACACAAAATGTTAAATGTTAATGCCCTTCGTCCTTCGAAGCATTATTTCCCTTAGGATATAATGATCTTCAGACAAAGGTCATGAAGGACATACCTTCATCATCGCGATATATGTTAATAAACGAAGAAGCATATGAAATATAAGAGACAACATAAATAGTCATATCATATTATTAATTCATTCTCATTATATTATCACGGAAAATCAGAAACAATATTGAATTACAAAGGTACCTTCGACTTGGTAGAAGGTAAAAGTACAAGTGTGACGCACCAATGAATACAAGTCAGCGTGAACAGTACGGGGGTACTGTTCATCTATTTATAGGCACAGGACGCAGCCTGTGTAAAATTACATTCATGCCCTTCATATTCACTACTGACTTAAGAACAAACTATCGAGGAGTAGATAGCCTTTTCCTCCTTAAGTCGGTTCCTCTTTCTGCTACTGAGCCAAAGCTTCCTCGCGCGCAGCTTCGGCGCTGGATCAATCCTCCGTTCCAATCCTGCTTTCCATACCGTATATGCTTTTAACCCGAGATCGAAGGTACCTGTTCATATGTCACACTTGGAAAACATTGTTAAATCATGTTTTTTAGGACCTTCGAAGGACGAAGGCCCCCAACAACTCGCATGGGATTCGGGAGCTAGTTGCAACAACCCTATTGTCATGCGCTTGTTGTCACCCACCCAGTGATTTAAGCACCGTATAGCCGCCGCCTTTGTCCATCTTGCTTCACCAAGAAAGAAATACCGAGACCGCCATCAGCGCCCGTCAGTGTAGAAGAAAGAGGAAGGGGGGAGTAGAGAGCTGGTGCGGGCGTCGAAGAGAGAGGGTGAGCGTGGGTGGAGTCAAGCGCGGGCGGCCCATGGCGATTTTCTGTGTTGCGCGTGGGGGGGGTTCGTCCGAAGCATCACTAGGGCGTCGAGCCGGCGCATCACCATCAACAAGCAAAGGCACCGTCGCACTGATCTTCCAAGGGCAACCTTGCTCACGCTACGGACGTCGGTATGATCGCAACCTGGTAGTTCGTCATTATCTCCGTGTTATGCAATTTTTGTCCGTGCTCTGAATCATGGCTGCTAGGATGGCACTCGTTGGGATTGCACCCTCCTGGTGCTTGCAACCGTTGTTATGCAGTCGAGGGGAAGAAGACGAGTCCAGGGCCATCAATCTCGTGATGAATGGTTAAGATTAGAAGAGATTGTGTGATGGTCGGAATCGTAGGATTTTAAATGGGCGGCATAGATCAGATTTTGTGTACCCCTTCATTTCGTAGGATTCGGGCGGTCGGATCGGAATCGTGCGGTTCGAGTCTAGGTCCTACTTTCATAAAACGCGGACCATTGGATCTGGATCTGAGGCTCTATATTGTGTACCCTTTCAGAAGAGACCAGGTCTAATCTGCACTGGCGGTCAATGATCGGACTGCCGCAGATCGTTGATACCCTTTCAGTTGAGCCATTTTGTAAAAGAGCCCCTACCCCTTGTGCATATCAACCCACAGTCCACACCCAGTGCAAACTAATTTCATCCGTGCCCTAGAAAATGATAAAACAACCCCTGTGTTTCCTGGATTTCATGGTCGCCATCCAAATTCTATAATAACCAAAATAAACAATTACTGAATCGTCGATAATCATTTATAGATGCAAAAAATAAGTATAGAAATCCCAGAATAATCATAATTTAACCATTTTAATTCCAATTAAACCATTCTAGTTGCATTAGTCCCATATTAATATTCTGTATTATCCAGTAACCTTATATTGTCATGAAATATAGGTTAGAATTATATACTTAATTTGTTCTATATCTAACACCTAAATCTTTGGAAAATCATAACTCTTTAACCGTAAATCCGAATTTAGTGGTTCTCGAACCTACGATCTCGTTACGATGTGTAGAATATTATCATGCATTTTGTTCTAATGTTTGGTGTGATGTTAATTTCTCTTGTACCATGTTTGTTTGTATTATTGCGAGTAGACGAGCAAGCAACCGAGGACCCATGTGCTCAGCAGGTGGAAAATACTGAGTAGGAGCTCGTTGAAGGCAAGTTGTGCCCTTGACTACTTTTTATTTACCCAATAATGTTCTCTATAATCACCATGGTATGTTTAGGCTTAATTTTTATGGGACCCAATAGGTCACCCTAGTCTGCTTTACCTTATGTCTTGATCACCACTGAACTTTTGGGTAGTCCTGCTATTACTATATGTGGTTTTGGGTGTTAAGATAAATTTGACACATGATCATTCTTTATTATTACTATTGATTATTTATTGTTCATAATAAGATTACTGTGTTAATTGGAACATGAAGAACCACCCAGGAAAACAGTGCTACCACAAGGGTGGAATGGGACACCCTTGGTCAAGTAATTAGGAAAGCTTGGGATAGACTACCTTACCTGAGAGGGGCAAGCGGTGAGGCGTCGCTGCAGAGAATAGGGAGGTTTTCGGGTCGGACTGTCTTTTTAGCTTTCCGGATAGGGGATTCCTATGCTTCCTTCTTCCTGGATCTATAGCGGGTTTTCTCAAACTAGTGGAACTTTGGAAAGGCCTTGTAGTGCTACCCTGCCTCATCTCCTCGGTAGAGATGAATGGGACTTTTAGACCCCTTGGCAAATGGGTAGCATGGCTTGTGGGTAAAGATGTGCAACCACTGCAGAGTGTAAAACTGGTATATCATCTGTGCTCATGATCATGAGCGCCTCGGACACTCATATGATTAATTTATGGAAGTAAATTCAATTTGTCATTTGCATCACATTGTGGTTTTATTATTAATTTTGATCTACTATTACTTTGGGCTGGTATACACTTACATTTAGTAACTGCTAATAAAATTTGACCAACCTATTAAAAGCAATGCTTAGCTTTAACCATTATCTGTTGACCAGCCTTACACTTCACATGTGCTCCCACCTTTGGTGAGTTTATGCACATATTCCCCATAGCTTGTTAAGCTATGATCTTTTGTGAGCTCACCCTTGCAATATATAAACCCTCACAGGTGAAGAGCAGGTAGCACAGGAGGAGGACTACTACAAGGAGTACGAGGAAGTCTAGGTGGCGTCTCCCAGTCAGCTTAATGGCGCCAAGGAATAATATTAGTTCACTTTATTCTTATCATTTGTTTTTGTAAGACACTTCCGTTATGTAATAATATTTGTGACATTTACCTCTATACACTTGGTCATTATATGTGTTGTTCTTATTTAGCGCACATATGAGACGCAACTGACTTTACCCCTTAAATCCGGGTGTGACAATAGGAACATATGAGAGTATCACTATTGGGGTGATCGTAGACAAAGACATCCCTAATGTTTTGGAGCAAATTAACAATCACTCTTCTTTTACTCCATGTTTGCTTTTACGACCAACTTCATACTGGGAGAAAGCAATGGGAAAAGGAGAATACTAATGTCTCGTTTAACTTTGGCACAAAGTTTAAAGTAAATACCAAAGCCATTTTATCACCTTTTGTGAACACAAGCTTGACTTGTCCCTTGTGGTTTGGGTTGATGATGAGTGACTGTCAACATGGATAGTACTTTGGTGTGAGTCTTGGACTAACCAGAGTATGAGTTGTGTTTTGTGCAACATGCCTCTTGTCTTGTGATGTGTAGGTGTGCAGTCCAGAGACGGTGGCCGATGGTAAAGGTGAAGATCATGCGGGTTCATGTCAATGGGCTAGGAGCGACAAAGTACGAGCACTAAGCCTTGTTGGGGACTTGTTCTCAAATGCTATGAGTTAAGAACAAGGCAACACAAATGTTAATGGTTAAAGACATTCGTCTTTCGAAGCATTATCTCCCTTGGGATATAATGATCTTTAGACGAAGGTTATGAAGGACATACCTTCATCATTTCAGTATGTAACAATGAAAGCAGAAACATATAAAACATATAAAAGAACATGAATAATCACATTAAATTACCATATTATTTGTGTTCTCATTATATAATCATGAACAAGTATTAATGATATTAATTACATTTGTACCTTCGTCTTGGCAGCTGTGGCAGAACCACCCGAATTATTCCAGCTTAAGTGCCTAAGTCACGCCTCAGGGGCCGTAACACACTTAAATCGGAATAACCCGTCAGTCCTTCAGATCTAGTCTGATAGAGCCACTTAACCAGGATCAAATTCCACAATCTCACTCGAAGGTGAGTCACAGAAGAAATACAATAAAACAGGAAACCTCAAATTAAGTACTGAGTTATTACATAAATCGGAGTTTTTGAGTAGCAAATAAAGTTCACAAAATAAAGTGCAGCGGATAATCGATGTCGTCGGTAATGAGGAAATGGGCAAGGCCTAGCCCACTACTCCTCATGCTCCTCTCCTGCCAGAGCAACACCCCACTCGACCGTCCAACCCGGTGGCAGGGTGGTAGGCCAAGTCACACCATCAACCATTTCCTGAATGGTACCTGCAAAAATGGTGCCACAAGCAAGGCTGAGTATACTAATACTCAGCTAGACTTAACCGATGTGAGGAGTCTACTCCTCTACCTCTAGACTATGCAGCTGTTTGGCTGAGGGGTTTGGTTTGCCAAAAGCACTAGCTGTTTCTAAAATCAATTTTTAGCTTTTCAAATTCTACCATCATTAACTTAGCTAGATTTGCTCCTTCTAAGCATACATGGTAACAATCAATTAGTTCAACCAACAAGTTATCTCATATAACCACATTTCACTTCTTACTCGATGCAGTACAAGGAATCAAGCAGTCTCATTAGCTGCGAGAAGCAGACGATTCGAATCGAGTTTTAAACCTTGCAAGGTAAACCTAAACACACGGCATGTTAGGGTACTCCGACCCCACACATGACAACCGTCCCCATCGATTCCCCATTCGCGTCCAGGCCTCACCGCCTTGGCATACAATGCTCCACTGACCCCGGCTGCCGCCGTGCAGTGACCGCACTTGTACCCACCATAGCTAGCATGGGAGACCCAGTCTCAGGTCGCATGAGGGATAAAGTCCGCGCCCGGCTTCACTCAGGTACTAGGTTTACCGGTTACCATTTTTCCCGGCATGTGCTTAGTACGTTCAAAAGCTTGACTCAGGTATCCACACATTAATCCTTAATTCATTTTTCCCGTCTCATGGACAAGGCATCCTCCCTAGATCCAAGTCCATAGACCAACATAAATCCCGTTATCAAGATGAATACAATCAATTCCTGACCTCGCGCGAGTGCTAGAAAAATCACTCGACTTCTACCAAGATCCTGATTAGCAAGCAGCTACTCGACCTAGCATACTAGTATTCATCTCAAAAAGGAATCCTAAGTTCATGCAACTAGAGGTTTCAAGCAACTCCTACACTTAAGTGCACATTGCAATCCTACAAGCAATAAGTGTAGTAAAGAGCATATAATAACATGGTTATGCATAAAACCGGGGCTTGCCTTCAATTGCTGGGGCTGCGGGGAGATCCTCAATAGCAGCCTCTGAAGCCTGCTCCTGGTCCTCCTCTTGGACAGGTCCTTGCTCGGGGATGAGCACGTACTCTCCGTCGGCAAGATTGCAATCTAATGAATGCAATGCGTAAGATATATGCATGATATGATATGTGCTTTTAGAAATTACAACTTTAAAGGTGTATGATCTTTTAAGTTAAAACAAGTTAACTTTACTTATGTAAAACCCTTAGTGGTATACTTGGTAAATTGGGTTAAACTTAGCTAAGGAAAGGGGTAGGTTAGATTTTGGGATTCTACTGAATTCCTTTTAAGTCTTAGTGATAAATGATAAGTTCTCAAGTTAGACTTATTGAGGTGGGGTTTATTTCTTCTTTCCTTTTCTTTTATTCCTTTAATGTTTTGGAGTAGGTTTGAACTACAAGTTGCTTTTATAAAATTCCAAAAATTCTGCAAAAATTACAGTGGCTTGTTACTGGTGTGTGTTGCTCTGTCTCAAAATTTGGGAATCAGAAGGTGAATAGTTTTCTCTGGACAAAATTACCAAATTCTAGGGCAGAAGGGGTACTTTGAACTACAACTATTATTTAACAGTGGGTAATTCTCTAAAACTTATTTTTGCTGGCTTTTAGGTGTTATAACATGACTTAACACAAATTTCTAGCCATTAATATCTTTTAATTCTTTTCCTATGGTTTTCTTAAGGTTTCTAGCCAAATAGGTGCTTTCTACTACCACTATATTTGAAAAACATCAAACAACAGAGTTCTTATTTTTCTTAGTTAGTATTTTGTGCAAGAGCAATCATTCTGAAGTTTGGCTTCTTTTTGCTTAAGGGAAGGGGTGGTTTGCATTATTTGAATTAAGTGGCCTTTCTCATAATTTACTAACAAAAGGTATGGGTTTACTTCCTTTTCATGGGTTTGTATTTTTCTCTGGTGGCTTGTCTTATCATGGACTTAGCTGATTTTTGGTTGCCCATTATCACATTATTTGGGGTTGTTCATGATTTAGTTGAAAAATGCCTTATTATCACTTTGCATTTAATTTCCTTACTTAAAGAGTTGGGTTGAGGTGCTCTGTATTTTTGTAGTGGGGCTCTGGTGGTTATAAGTCCACTAGATTTTTATTAATCATTTTGGTTATAGTTTTGTAACTCTAATAATTGATTTTCAGTCTATATGAGGCTAAACAAATCATCTTAATTTAAAACTGGTCCAAATTAATGGTCTTTGTATTTTTCCTAGGTTCTCTGTTGCATAAGTAAACTAGGAAAAATATTATTAATCACTGTTCATTAATTTCTAAGGCCTTTCTGATTTTCTCTAAGTTTTGGACAAAATAGCTTTAAATGAAAAACTACATCATATTTTCCAATGCTGGGGTTCCTACTATTTTTAAACAGTGTCTAAATAAGGTTTAAACATCTACAAATTTTCTTGAGCTCAGCACAAAAGAAAAACTAATTTTCCTTAATTAAACAAGGTTTAAGGGGTTTCTGTTTTTAAATTTAAACTTAAAAATTTAGAACAGGAAGCATAGGGTTTACTATTTTTAAATGATAGATCATAATATTCCAGAGCTAGCAAAATTGGTTTGACAACTTTTTATTAAGATTTCATCAAGTTATGGATTTTCTAAGTTCTCTGGTCATTTTAAAAAGAATAACAGAATTGATTAAATGGAAATCCACTTTGCACTGGGGTCCCTGGCGGTTTTCTAAGTTTTCCTCGCGAATCAGTCCTTAGGTTACTATTCACATGAGTCGCTGACATTACAGAAAACCCCTCGGGTTCTACAGAACCTAACCCGAGGTCCTTCTTCTACCTTAAACAGTAGCCGCGGCGAAGAAAAGGGCGGAGGGGCTTACCGGCGGCGAGACTGCTCCGGTGAAGTGGTCGAGGATGAAGGGGAGGTCGCGGGGATCACAACGGTGTGCGGAACGCCGTCGGAGATGGCCGGAGTCGGTCGGTCCACGCGCGCAGGCGGGGATGCTCGTCGGCGGCGAGGAGACCGGCCTGGTCACGGCGAGATAGTTCAATCAAACAGGTCAGGGAGGTCCACGGGATGCCAGAGAAGATATGAGCGAAAGGAATCGGGCGGAGACTCACTGGATGGCTTGGTCCACGCGCGGCGGCGGAAGACCGAAGTCCGGTGAGGTCGATCTCGGGCCTCCGGTGAAGTCCGGTTGGGTCCGAGGGCTTGGCAAGCTTCACGGGCTACTGGCGGAGCTAGCCGAAGCACTGGCTGGGCTTGAGGGTGGCTGGAGTGGGCTGGCCACGGCGGCCGAAGCTCTGGCGGCAATGGCGGGCGGAATTAAGCTCGCCGGAGCTAAGGAAAGGTGGCTGGCCGGTGAGGGTGAGTGCGGGGCGAAGAGAGGTGCGCCCGGGGAGGCTTTATAGGCGCGGGCGAGCACGGCCGAGGGCGTGGGCGCGCGGCGGACTTGACCGGACGCCGGGGTGAGCGCGCGCGCGGGTTGGGCGAGCTCTGGCGTGCCGACCAGGGTCGAACAAGTGTGCCCGTGCGTTCTGCCCAAGTTCTGGCGCGTGTGGTCGCTCATCCGAGCCTGCTCTCGCCTTGGTCAGTGCACAAAACCTCTTCTCCTCCCTACAAGCTACCTTTCTTGTGTGGGGGTCATAGGATTTTGCCTACTGGTTGTAGAGATATGGAGCCAGGAAATCTGGTTTGTCTCCCTGCCCAAACCCGAGGCAAATCCCAGGTTTTGTCGTGTCTAGGGCTCGCGTCCCAATGCCATCTTCTGGCACACGACAGAGGGGTTAGTTAGACAAAATTTTGTCAATGGGGCCATTAGGATTCGAGTTAGGGATCAAGGTGAACATCCCTGATCTTTGGCTCAAGGTCTGAATTTCAGAATTCTGAAATTCAAAATTCCCAATGAGTCCCTACATGAGAAGCTTGATTTGGGGTTTTATTTGAATTATTTTGGCTAAGCTTTCTCAATCTTTCTTGTTGCTTAATAAATATACTTTAACTTGTATAATTGGCTCAACTCAAAATTTTAAATTTTTCATTCCCTTTTCCTCATTTTCTTGAATTTTGTTCATGGGGCTCACTTAGGGTTCTTAATTAGGGTTGCACATTCTTATCTTTCAAAAGTCTCAATTGTTTTGATTATGACACTTTTAAGCATATACTTGGTGAATTCTTTATTACTCAAGTTAATTTGATGCTCATGCTTACTTTGATTTACATGGAATAATGGTTCTTGGTTGGGATTTCTAGGAGAAACCCTAGGTGACACTGGGGTGTCACAGCCTTCCCCCCTTAAAGGAATCTCGTCCCGAGATTCGGGCCAGAGTCCTCCCGGGGTGAAGCGAAGGGTGAGACTGATAGGAAAAAGGGTGGTGATTGTTATTATTAGGGCAAAACTGCTCTTCGAATGTCATTCTCTTTGCAACTTCAGAAGGAAGTCCTTTTAAGTTTTGCTTTATAGCTACTTCATTCTGAGTTAAGATCATATTTTTGGAAATTAGATTCGAAAGGCAGGAGGAGGGGTTGGGGGTGATTACATACCGGCTTCCTTAGGTAGGTAATCGGGGAAGTTGGATCTTAAGAATTCTTCGGTTTCCCAAGTAGCTTCCTCCTCTGAGTGATTACTCCACTGGACCTTGAACATCTTGATTGATTTAGCCCGAGTTGATCTCTCCTTGCAATCCAGAACCTTGGAGGGGTACTCTTGGTACGAGAGATCTGGCTCTATCTCCAATTCTGGCTCTGCTATGATCTCAGTCGGCAATCGAACACACTTCTTCAGCTGAGATACATGGAATACACTGTGAATGGCAGACATCTTTGAAGGTAACTTCAGCTTGTATGCCACGGGTCCACATGCTTCTATGATCTCATAAGGTCCAATGTAACGAGGGGCTAGCTTGCCTTTGATCCCAAACCTCTGCACTCCCTTGGTGGGTGATACCTTGAGGTATACAAAACTTCCCACCTCGAACTGGAGAGGTTTCCTTCTTCTATCATGATAGCTCTTCTGCCTGGCCTGAGCAGCTTCTAGATTCTTCCTGATTAGCTTGACCTTCCTTTCGGCTTCAGTCACCAAATCAGGTCCAAAAACTTCTCTTTCACCAGGCTGAGACCAATTGAGTGGTGTCCTGCACCTTCTTCCATAGAGAGCTTCAAAAGGTGCCATCTTTAGGCTGGATTGATAACTATTGTTATAAGCAAACTTTGCCAAGGAGAGGTGCTTATCCCAGTTCTTGCCACAATCGATCGCACAAGCTCTCAGCATATCCTCCAGAATCTGGTTTACCCTTTCCGTCTGACCATCAGTCTGTGGGTGGTAAGCTGAACTCCTGATTAGCTTGGTTCCCAAAGACTCTTGCAATTGTTCCCAAAATCTGGCAACAAATTGGGCTCCTCGGTCAGAAACAATGGTCCGAGGTAATCCATGCAAACACACGATCCGGTCAATATACAACTCTGCATATTTCTGAGCCTTATCAGTGGTGTGCACAGGAAGAAAATGTGCCACTTTCGTCAATCGGTCCACAATAACCCAAATCGAATCATGATGACGAGAGGTGTTGGGCAGACCCACAATGAAATCCATGCTGATGTCGTCCCACTTCCACGAAGGTACGGACAGTGGTTGCAAGGCTCCAGCGGACTTCAAGTGGCTTGCCTTAATCCTCTGACAGGTGTCACACTCTGATACATATTGGGCTATTTCCCTCTTCATTCTGGTCCACCAGTACAAAGGCTTCAGATCATGGTACATCTTGGTGCTTCCCGGATGCATAGAGAATTTGGAGAGATGAGCCTCATCCAAAATTTTCCTCTTGAGCTCCTGGTCTTTAGGAATTACCAATCTGCCTTTGAACCATAACACACCTTTCTCATCCTGGCGGAAACAATTATACTTCTCAACCTTCTGATGGAGATTCTTCTTGATAATCTGCACTCCCTTGTCACTGAGCTGGGCCATGATAATCTGGTCTTGCAAAGCTGGCTCAACAGCCATTTGAGACAAAGAACCAGAAGGAATCACTTCAATTTGCATCTTGCTCAACTCATCACACAAGGTGTTAACACGGGAATCCATCAGAATGCAATTGCATTGCAACTTCCGACTCAAGGCATCTGCTACCACATTAGCTTTCCCTGGGTGATAATGTACCTCCAGGTCATAATCCTTGATCAGCTCTAGCCATCTTCTCTGCCTCATGTTGAGATCAGCCTGAGTAAAAATGTACTTAAGGCTCTTATGATCAGTGAAGATGTTGCAGTGGGTTCCCATTAGATAGTGCCTCCACATCTTCAATGCATGAACCACTGCTGCTAACTCAAGGTCATGAGTGGGGTAATTTCGCTCATGAGGCCTGAGTGCTCTTGAGGCATAAGCAATGACTCGGTTGTCTTGCATCAAGACACAACCTAGCCCGGTGCCAGAGGCATCACAATATACATCAAAAGGCTTGCTGCTGTCGGGTTGCGCCAATACTGGTGCTGTGGTCAGATGCTGCCTTAACGCATGGAAGGCATCTTCGCACTTCTGACTCCACACAAATTTGACTTCTTTCTTCAGCAACTCAGTAATAGGTTTCGCAATTCGAGAGAAGTCCGGAATAAATCTTCGGTAATAACCAGCCAATCCCAGAAAACTCCGAATCTGGCAAACAGTTGTTGGTGGCCTCCAATTCATCACCTCTTGCACTTTATCAGGATCAACAGCTATTCCAGCCTGAGAGATAGTGTGACCCAAAAATTTGATTTCCTTTAGCCAAAAATCACACTTGGATAACTTGGCATAAAGGTGGTGCTCTCGCAGACGTTGAAGCACTACATGCAAATGCCCGGCATGTTCTTCTTCGTTCTTTGAGTACACCAGAATATCATCGATGAAAACCACCACGAACTTGTCCAATTCCGGCATGAAAACAGAATTCATCAGATACATGAAATATGCTGGTGCATTTGTCAGCCCGAATGACATCACCAAGAATTCATATAGCCCATATCTGGTTGAGAATGCCGTCTTCGGAATATCACTTGCTCGTATTTTGATCTGATGGTAGCCAGAGCGAAGGTCTATCTTGGAAAACACCTTGGCCCCGACCAATTGGTCAAAGAGAACATCAATACGAGGCAAAGGATACTTGTTCTTGATAGTTACCGCATTAAGAGGGCGGTAATCTATACACAGCCTCAAGCTTTCATCCTTCTTCTTCACAAACAGCGCTGGACATCCCCAAGGCGAAGTGCTCGGGCGAATGAAACCCTTATCCAGCAACTCTTGCAACTGCTTCTTCAACTCTGCCAACTCAGCGGGTGGCATTCGGTAGGGCCTCTTGGAAATTGGGGCCGTTCCCGGTTGCAACTCGATGGCGAATTCAATATCCCGGTCCGGTGGCATTCCCGGCAATTCATAAGGAAAGACATCTGCATACTCACAGACCACTGGGATCTTCTTTAGGGGTAACTCCGTCATAGAGAAAGCACATGACTGAGAAGAACCCTGACTAGGCAGAATCAAAGTGAAATTCCCGCAGAAAGGAGAATTAACTTCCACGGTGCGACTGGCTACATCAAGCACAACTTGGTGCAAGGTCATCCAATTTGCTCCTAGAATAATGTCCACATTTTCCAATCCCAATACAAGAAGAGTGGTTTTGATAATGTGGCTTCCCAGTTGAATAGGCACACTTTGGTTTAATTGATTAGTTGCAATTTTACCCCCAGGTGTGACTATCACGAATGACCCTTTTGAGTGAGAGAATGGCAGTTTGCAATTAGCACTGAACTTTTGGCTAATGAAACTATGAGATGCACCAGAATCAAACAGAATTAAAGCAGGTTGATTATAAACTGAAAAGGTACCGGTCATGATAGGAGCTCCTTCTGGCACTTCCTCTAGAGCAGTGAAGTTGAGCTTCCCTTGCCTGACTTGCACCTTCTGCTTTCTTCCCTTGTCTTGATTTGGTGCTGGCATCTGCCTCTGCTGGTTCCTGGGACAATTCTTGGCATAGTGGCCCACATTGCCACAAGTGAAACACTTGTTCCCATTGCCCTGGCGGAACTGCTGCTGCTGCGGAGGCTGATTGTTCCTTGGGGCGGGAGCTGGATAGCGGTTGGGTGCCGGCTGCTGCTGCTGCTGAGGTGGCCTGATCACCCATCTGCCTGCCTGCTGCTGGAAACCCCTGCTCTGATTGTGAGAAACAATCCGGAACCTCTGAGCCTGAGCGGATGGTGCTGCCATTGGTGCCTTTCTCTTCTTCTCTGCCCGGTGAGCAACAATGCAATCTTCCTGGGAGATGGCCATATTGACCAACTCATTGAAGCTATCAGCCCGGACAGTGTTGAGTCGTTCCCGCAGCTTGGTATTGAGACCCCTGCGGAAGCGATCCCTCTTCTTCTCATCAGAATCAGCATGATACCCTGCATACTGGCATAAGTCGTTGAAGGCTTGCGCATACTGCAGTACCGTGCGGGTTCCTTGATTAAGGGCCAGAAATTCATTCAACTTCCGATCAAGAATGCCAGCTGGAATGTGGTGTCTTCTGAAGGCAGTCTTGAATTCCTCCCAAGATACCTCACGATCAGCGGGGAGCGTAGCACGGAAGTGGTCCCACCAAGTCCGAGCAGGGTCGCGAAGCTGCTGTGCGGCGAAGCGAGCCTTGGCCTCGTCAGGGCAGTCTCCTGTGAGGAGGGGAACTTGGACTCGACGACGTGAAGCCACACGTCGGCGACCAACGGATCCTCTGCCTTGGTGAACAAGGGCGGCTGCGTGCTCAGAAACTCCTGGTATGTTGCCATAGCCGGAGGTCGCTGATGCTGGCCTCCACCATGATGTTGTGGGTGGGGCTGGCGCTGCAAGAGCTGTCGTAGAATCTCATTCTGCTGGGCCATCAGCTCCTGCACTGTGGGAGCTGGAGGAGGTGGCGGGGGAGCTTGCTCATTCTGCCCGCGACGCTGCCTAGCTGCCATCTGAAAACAGAGATTGCCGTCATTGTTATCCCAACTCACATTTCCGAACAACAAGATATCATCTCATATGGAAGGAAAATGCCATAATCATAATATTAGGTTCGAAATGAAGATAACATGGTGCCAAGGATCCCACAGATATCAAAAGTTTACAGGGTTACATTAATCAGGGGAAAGTACCCACAAGCCTAGTCCAAAATGTGATATTACTAAGTTCGCATAGGTTTCTATCTGCCTAAAAATGTCGAAGTGACTGCTTAACCCTGAGCGGTGGAAGCGACACTGGATACGGGTGAAGGAGGCATCGCGGAGGTAGTCCCATGGGCACCAGGGGCTGGTCCTAGCTCCTCGGGAGCCTCTTCTCCCTCGCTTCCGGCTTCATTGGCCTCCATCTCTAGGTGGTGCATGTCCAAGTGGTCATTTGCTTCCTCGAGTTCCCTCTGCACGTCGTGAAGCTGGTTCTCCAAGACATCAATAGTGTTGTCTCGGATCTCCACTTGCTGCTCCAGGGTGGTGATACGCTGGCTCAGCCTTTCCACCTGCAGATCCTTCTCCACCAACTCTGTGGATAGGTCGACCACAAAATCTTCCCGACTGTCGAGGGTGAGCTTGGCAGCCTGAGCGGTGTTAGCAAGAAGTGTCATAGCATCGCTCTGAAGGGCCTGAAGGCAGTACATCGCACTCATGCACTGAACAGTGACCCTCCCAACCAAGTCAGGATACATTGCCCACACATCCTTCACATGGCTCACGCGGTTACACCACATGGGATCATCCTTCTTCTCAGCAGGGAAGAGTCCCAAGGGGTGCATCACCATCTCCAGGGGATGGTAGCCACAAAAAGTCGTCAGAGTCTTCATGGCTGCTACCTCAACGGTGTCGTCCGTCCTGAGTCCAATCGTCTCAAAGTCAAGAGAACGCCAACCCGGCTGAAGGGGATGAGCCTCCAAAGTTAGCCAGACCCGACAACGAGGTACCCGATGCTCCTCATACAACTGCACCATGTACAAAGGGGGCATAGGGTAACCGGCGGAGTTAAGCACTTCCCACAAGATGGAAGGAAAGCCATCGCGAGAAAGGAAGTCAGAACTGAAACGAGAGTCCCCTCCACTGGTGGGGGTGGGTGAATTCATCTGCGGAAGGGAATCAAAGATAAAGATTATGGTGGAAGGAAAAAGAAAAAGAGAGCCCGGATGATTTTAAAGAAAAGGGGGTTAGCTCAAATTTTAATTCCTCTTGGTGTTTTATAATGCATGCATGCTGTAAGGAACGTTGCCTCTCAAAAGAAAATAGGGTGCCTTTTTAGGGCATCCTTAAAAATATAAGTATTGGCCCACAGGGCCTAATTAATTAGCCACCTATTTCTCCCTCTATGCCTAAGGCCTTTCGTCCTAGGTCTAGCGATCTAGTCCTGACGATCCGTAGTAGTTTCTAGGCGAGTTTTAGATTTTAAAAATTGGTATTCATGGTTTATTGTCCTTCTCTGTGGTGGAATTTGCTCCGATACCAGCTGTGGCAGAACCACCCGAATTATTCCAGCTTAAGTGCCTAAGTCACGCCTCAGGGGCCGTAACACACTTAAATCGGAATAACCCGTCAGTCCTTCAGATCTAGTCTGATAGAGCCACTTAACCAGGATCAAATTCCACAATCTCACTCGAAGGTGAGTCACAGAAGAAATACAATAAAACAGGAAACCTCAAATTAAGTACTGAGTTATTACATAAATCGGAGTTTTTGAGTAGCAAATAAAGTTCACAAAATAAAGTGCAGCGGATAATCGATGTCGTCGGTAATGAGGAAATGGGCAAGGCCTAGCCCACTACTCCTCATGCTCCTCTCCTGCCGGAGCAACACCCCACTCGACCGTCCAACCCAGTGGCAGGGTGGTAGGCCAAGTCACACCATCAACCATTTCCTGAATGGTACCTGCAAAAATGGTGCCACAAGCAAGGCTGAGTATACTAATACTCAGCTAGACTTAACCGGTGTGAGGAGTCTACTCCTCTACCTCTAGACTATGCAGCTGTTTGGCTGAGGGGTTTGGTTTGCCAAAAGCACTAGCTGTTTCTAAAATCAATTTTTAGCTTTTCAAATTCTACCATCATTAACTTAGCTAGATTTGCTCCTTCTAAGCATACATGGTAACAATCAATTAGTTCAACCAACAAGTTATCTCATATAACCACATTTCACTTCTTACTCGATGCAGTACAAGGAATCAAGCAGTCTCATTAGCTGCGAGAAGCAGACGATTCGAATCGAGTTTTAAACCTTGCAAGGTAAACCTAAACACACGGCATGTTAGGGTACTCCGACCCCACACATGACAACCGTCCCCATCGATTCCCCGTTCGCGTCCAGGCCTCACCGCCTTGGCATACAATGCTCCACTGACCCCGGCTGCCGTCGTGCAGTGACCGCACTTGTACCCACCATAGCTAGCATGGGAGACCCAGTCTCAGGTCGCATGAGGGATAAAGTCCGCGCCCGGCTTCACTCAGGTACTAGGTTTACCGGTTACCATTTTTCCCGGCATGTGCTTAGTACGTTCAAAAGCTTGACTCAGGTATCCACACATTAATCCTTAATTCATTTTTCCCGTCTCATGGACAAGGCATCCTCTCTAGATCCAAGTCCATAGACCAACATAAATCCCGTTATCAAGATGAATACAATCAATTCCTGACCTCGCGCGAGTGCTAGAAAAATCACTCGACTTCTACCGAGATCCTGATTAGCAAGCAGCTACTCGACCTAGCATACTAGTATTCATCTCAAAAAGGAATCCTAAGTTCATGCAACTAGAGGTTTCAAGCAACTCCTACACTTAAGTGCACATTGCAATCCTACAAGCAATAAGTGTAGTAAAGTAGCATATAATAACATGGTTATGCATAAAACCGGGGCTTGCCTTCAATTGCTGGGGCTGCGGGGAGATCCTCAATAGCAGCCTCTGAAGCCTGCTCCTGGTCCTCCTCTTGGACAGGTCCTTGCTCGGGGATGAGCACGTACTCTCCGTCGGCAAGATTGCAATCTAATGAATGCAATGCGTAAGATATATGCATGATATGATATGTGCTTTTAGAAATTACAACTTTAAAGGTGTATGATCTTTTAAGTTAAAACAAGTTAACTTTACTTATGTAAAACCCTTAGTGGTATACTTGGTAAATTGGGTTAAACTTAGCTAAGGAAAGGGGTAGGTTAGATTTTGGGATTCTACTGAATTCCTTTTAAGTCTTAGTGATAAATGATAAGTTCTCAAGTTAGACTTATTGAGGTGGGGTTTATTTCTTCTTTCCTTTTCTTTTATTCCTTTAATGTTTTAGAGTAGGTTTGAACTACAAGTTGCTTTTATAAAATTCCAAAAATTCTGCAAAAATTACAGTGGCTTGTTACTGGTGTGTGTTGCTCTGTCTCAAAATTTGGGAATCAGAAGGTGAATAGTTTTCTCTGGACAAAATTACCAAATTCTAGGGCAGAAGGGGTACTTTGAACTAAAACTATTATTTAACAGTGGGTAATTCTCTAAAACTTATTTTTGCTGGCTTTTAGGTGTTATAACATGACTTAACACAAATTTCTAGCCATTAATATCTTTTAATTCTTTTCCTATGGTTTTCTTAAGGTTTCTAGCCAAATAGGTGCTTTCTACTACCACTATATTTGAAAAACATCAAACAACAGAGTTCTTATTTTTCTTAGTTAGTATTTTGTGCAAGAGCAATCATTCTGAAGTTTGGCTTCTTTTTGCTTAAGGGAAGGGGTGGTTTGCATTATTTGAATTAAGTGGCCTTTCTCATAATTTACTAACAAAAGGTATGGGTTTACTTCCTTTTCATGGGTTTGTATTTTTCTCTGGTGGCTTGTCTCATCATGGACTTAGCTGATTTTTGGTTGCCCATTATCACATTATTTGGGGTTGTTCATGATTTAGTTGAAAAATGCCTTATTATCACTTTGCATTTAATTTCCTTACTTAAAGAGTTGGGTTGAGGTGCTCTGTATTTTTGTAGTGGGGCTCTGGTGGTTATAAGTCCACTAGATTTTTATTAATCATTTTGGTTATAGTTTTGTAACTCTAATAATTGATTTTCAGTCTATATGAGGCTAAACAAATCATCTTAATTTAAAACTGGTCCAAATTAATGGTCTCTGTATTTTTCCTAGGTTCTCTGTTGCATAAGTAAACTAGGAAAAATATTATTAATCACTGTTCATTAATTTCTAAGGCCTTTCTGATTTTCTCTAAGTTTTGGACAAAATAGCTTTAAATGAAAAACTATATCATATTTTCCAATGTTGGGGTTCCTACTATTTTTAAACAGTGTCTAAATAAGGTTTAAACATCTACAAATTTTCTTGAGCTCAGCACAAAAGAAAAACTAATTTTCCTTAATTAAACAAGGTTTAGGGGGTTTCTGTTTTTAAATTTAAACTTAAAAATTTAGAACAGGAAGCATAGGGTTTACTATTTTTAAATGATAGATCATAATATTCCAGAGCTAGCAAAATTGGTTTGACAACTTTTTATTAAGATTTCATCAAGTTATGGATTTTCTAAGTTCTCTGGTCATTTTAAAAAGAATAACAGAATTGATTAAATGGAAATCCACTTTGCACTGGGGTCCCTGGCGGTTTTCTAAGTTTTCCTCGCGAATCAGTCCTTAGGTTACTATTCACATGAGTCGCTGACATTACAGAAAACCCCTCGGGTTCTACAGAACCTAACCCGAGATCCTTCTTCTACCTTAAATAGTAGTCGCGGCGAAGAAAAGGGCGGAGGGGCTTACCGGCGGCGAGACTGCTCCGGTGAAGTGGTCGAGGATGAAGGGGAGGTCGCGGGGATCACAACGGTGTGCGGAACGCCGTCGGAGATGGCCGGAGTCGGTCGGGCCACGCGCGCAGGCGGGGATGCTCGTCGGCGGCGAGGAGACCGGCCTGGTCACGGCGAGATAGTTCAATCAAACAGGTCAGGGAGGTCCACGGGATGCCAGAGAAGATATGAGCGAAAGGAATCGGGCGGAGACTCACTGGATGGCTTGGTCCACGCGCGGCGGCGGAAGACCGAAGTCCGGTGAGGTCGATCTCGGGCCTCCGGTGAAGTCCGGTTGGGTCCGAGGGCTTGGCAAGCTTCACGGGCTACTGGCGGAGCTAGCCGAAGCACTGGCTGGGCTTGAGGGTGGCTGGAGTGGGCTGGCCACGGCGGCCGAAGCTCTGGCGGCAATGGCGGGCGGAATTAAGCTCGCCGGAGCTAAGGAAAGGTGGCTGGCCGGTGAGGGTGAGTGCGGGGCGAAGAGAGGTGCGCCCGGGGAGGCTTTATAGGCGCGGGCGAGCACGGCCGAGGGCGTGGGCGCGCGGCGGACTTGACCGGACGCCGGGGTGAGCGCGCGCGCGGGTTGGGCGAGCTCTGGCGTGCCGACCAGGGTCGAACACGTGTGCCCGTGCGTTCTGCCCAAGTTCTGGCGCGTGTGGTCGCTCATCCGAGCCTGCTCTCGCCTTGGTCAGTGCACAAAACCTCTTCTCCTCCCTACAAGCTACCTTTCTTGTGTGGGGGTCATAGGATTTTGCCTACTGGTTGCAGAGATATGGAGCCAGGAAATCTGGTTTGTCTCCCTGCCCAAACCCGAGGCAAATCCCAGGTTTTGTCGTGTCTAGGGCTCGCGTCCCAATGCCATCTTCTGGCACACGACAGAGGGGTTAGTTAGACAAAATTTTGTCAATGGGGCCATTAGGATTCGAGTTAGGGATCAAGGTGAACATCCCTGATCTTTGGCTCAAGGTCTGAATTTCAGAATTCTGAAATTCAGAATTCCCAATGAGTCCCTACATGAGAAGCTTGATTTGGGGTTTTATTTGAATTATTTTGGCTAAGCTTTCTCAATCTTTCTTGTTGCTTAATAAATATACTTTAACTTGTATAATTGGCTCAACTCAAAATTTTAAATTTTTCATTCCCTTTTCCTCATTTTCTTGAATTTTGTTCATGGGGCTCACTTAGGGTTCTTAATTAGGGTTGCACATTCTTATCTTTCAAAAGTCTCAATTGTTTTGATTATGACACTTTTAAGCATATACTTGGTGAATTCTTTATTACTCAAGTTAATTTGATGCTCATGCTTACTTTGATTTACATGGAATAATGGTTCTTGGTTGGGATTTCTAGGAGAAACCCTAGGTGACACTGGGGTGTCACAGCCTTCCCCCCTTAAAGGAATCTCGTCCCGAGATTCGGGCCAGAGTCCTCCCGGGGTGAAGCGAAGGGTGAGACTGATAGGAAAAAGGGTGGTGATTGTTATTATTAGGGCAAAACTGCTCTTCGAATGTCATTCTCTTTGCAACTTCAGAAGGAAGTCCTTTTAAGTTTTGCTTTATAGCTACTTCATTCTGAGTTAAGATCATATTTTTGGAAATTAGATTCGAAAGGCAGGAGGAGGGGTTGGGGGTGATTACATACCGGCTTCCTTAGGTAGGTAATCGGGGAAGTTGGATCTTAAGAATTCTTCGGTTTCCCAAGTAGCTTCCTCCTCTGAGTGATTACTCCACTGGACCTTGAACATCTTGATTGATTTAGCCCGAGTTGATCTCTCCTTGCAATCCAGAACCTTGGAGGGGTACTCTTGGTACGAGAGATCTGGCTCTATCTCCAATTCTGGCTCTGCTATGATCTCAGTCGGCAATCGAACACACTTCTTCAGCTGAGATACATGGAATACACTGTGAATGGCAGACATCTTTGAAGGTAACTTCAGCTTGTATGCCACGGGTCCACATGCTTCTATGATCTCATAAGGTCCAATGTAACGAGGGGCTAGCTTGCCTTTGATCCCAAACCTCTGCACTCCCTTGGTGGGTGATACCTTGAGGTATACAAAACTTCCCACCTCGAACTGGAGAGGTTTCCTTCTTCTATCATGATAGCTCTTCTGCCTGGCCTGAGCAGCTTCTAGATTCTTCCTGATTAGCTTGACCTTCCTTTCGGCTTCAGTCACCAAATCAGGTCCAAAAACTTCTCTTTCACCAGGCTGAGACCAATTGAGTGGTGTCCTGCACCTTCTTCCATAGAGAGCTTCAAAAGGTGCCATCTTTAGGCTGGATTGATAACTATTGTTATAAGCAAACTCTGCCAAGGAGAGGTGCTTATCCCAGTTCTTGCCACAATCGATCGCACAAGCTCTCAGCATATCCTCCAGAATCTGGTTTACCCTTTCCGTCTGACCATCAGTCTGTGGGTGGTAAGCTGAACTCCTAATTAGCTTGGTTCCCAAAGACTCTTGCAATTGTTCCCAAAATCTGGCAACAAATTGGGCTCCTCGGTCAGAAACAATGGTCCGAGGTAATCCATGCAAACACACGATCCGGTCAATATACAACTCTGCATATTTCTGAGCCTTATCAGTGGTGTGCACAGGAAGAAAATGTGCCACTTTCGTCAATCGGTCCACAATAACCCAAATCGAATCATGATGACGAGAGGTGTTGGGCAGACCCACAATGAAATCCATGCTGATGTCGTCCCACTTCCACGAAGGTACAGACAGTGGTTGCAAGGCTCCAGTGGACTTCAAGTGGCTTGCCTTAATCCTCTGACAGGTGTCACACTCTGATACATATTGGGCTATTTCCCTCTTCATTCTGGTGCACCAGTACAAAGGCTTCAGATCATGGTATATCTTGGTGCTTCCCGGATGCATAGAGAATTTGGAGAGATGAGCCTCATCCAAAATTTTCCTCTTGAGCTCCTGGTCTTTAGGAATTACCAATCTGCCTTTGAACCATAACACACCTTTCTCATCCTGGCGGAAACAATTATACTTCTCAACCTTCTGATGGAGATTCTTCTTGATAATCTGCACTCCCTTGTCACTGAGCTGGGCCATGATAATCTGGTCTTGCAAAGCTGGCTCAACAGCCATTTGAAACAAAGAACCAGAAGGAATCACTTCAATTTGCATCTTGCTCAACTCATCACACAAGGTGTTAACACGGGAATCCATCAGAATGCAATTGCATTGCAACTTCCGACTCAAGGCATCTGCTACCACATTAGCTTTCCCTGGGTGATAATGTACCTCCAGGTCATAATCCTTGATCAGCTCTAGCCATCTTCTCTGCCTCATGTTGAGATCAGCCTGAGTAAAAATGTACTTAAGGCTCTTATGATCAGTGAAGATGTTGCAGTGGGTTCCCATTAGATAGTGCCTCCACATCTTCAATGCATGAACCACTGCTGCTAACTCAAGGTCATGAGTGGGGTAATTTCGCTCATGAGGCCTGAGTGCTCTTGAGGCATAAGCAATGACTCGGTTGTCTTGCATCAAGACACAACCTAGCCCGGTGCCAGAGGCATCACAATATACATCAAAAGGCTTGCTGCTGTCGGGTTGCGCCAATACTGGTGCTGTGGTCAGATGCTGCCTTAACGCATGGAAGGCATCTTCGCACTTCTGACTCCACACAAATTTGACTTCTTTCTTCAGCAACTCAGTAATAGGTTTCGCAATTCGAGAGAAGTCCGGAATAAATCTTCGGTAATAACCAGCCAATCCCAGAAAACTCCGAATCTGGCGAACAGTTGTTGGTGGCCTCCAATTCATCACCTCTTGCACTTTATCAGGATCAACAGCTATTCCAGCCTGAGAGATAGTGTGACCCAAAAATTTGATTTCCTTTAGCCAAAAATCACACTTGGATAACTTGGCATAAAGGTGGTGCTCTCGCAGACGTTGAAGCACTACATGCAAATGCCCGGCATGTTCTTCTTCGTTCTTTGAGTACACCAGAATATCATCGATGAAAACCACCACGAACTTGTCCAATTCCGGCATGAAAACAGAATTCACCAGATACATGAAATATGCTGGTGCATTTGTCAGCCCGAATGACATCACCAAGAATTCATATAGCCCATATCTGGTTGAGAATGTCGTCTTCGGAATATCACTTGCTCGTATTTTGATCTGATGGTAGCCAGAGCGAAGGTCTATCTTGGAAAACACCTTGGCCCCGACCAATTGGTCAAAGAGAACATCAATACGAGGCAAAGGATACTTGTTCTTGATAGTTACCGCATTAAGAGGGCGGTAATCTATACACAGCCTCAAGCTTTCATCCTTCTTCTTCACAAACAGCGCTGGACATTCCCAAGGCGAAGTGCTCGGGCGAATGAAACCCTTATCCAGCAACTCTTGCAACTGCTTCTTCAACTCTGCCAACTCAGCGGGTGGCATTCGGTAGGGCCTCTTGGAAATTGGGGCCGTTCCCGGTTGCAACTCGATGGCGAATTCAATATCCCGGTCCGGTGGCATTCCCGGCAATTCATAAGGAAAGACATCTGCATACTCACAGACCACTGGGATCTTCTTTAGGGGTAACTCCGTCATAGAGAAAGCACATGACTGAGAAGAACCCTGACTAGGCAGAATCAAAGTGAAATTCCCGCAGAAAGGAGAATTAACTTCCACGGTGCGACTGGCTACATCAAGCACAACTTGGTGCAAGGTCATCCAATTTGCTCCTAGAATAATGTCCACATTTTCCAATCCCAATACAAGAAGAGTGGTTTTGATAATGTGGCTTCCCAGTTGAATAGGCACACTTTGGTTTAATTGATTAGTTGCAATTTTACCCCCAGGTGTGACTATCACGAATGACCCTTTTGAGTGAGAGAATGGCAGTTTGCAATTAGCACTGAACTTTTGGCTAATGAAACTATGAGATGCACCAGAATCAAACAGAATTAAAGCAGGTTGATTATAAACTGAAAAGGTACCGGTCATGATAGGAGCTCCTTCTGGCACTTCCTCTAGAGCAGTGAAGTTGAGCTTCCCTTGCCTGACTTGCACCTTCTGCTTTCTTCCCTTGTCTTGATTTGGTGCTGGCATCTGCCTCTGCTGGTTCCTAGGACAATTCTTGGCATAGTGGCCCACATTGCCACAAGTGAAACACTTGTTCCCATTGCCCTGGCGGAACTGCTGCTGCTGCGGAGGCTGATTGTTCCTTGGGGCGGGAGCTGGATAGCGGTTGGGTGCCGGCTGCTGCTGCTGCTGAGGTGGCCTGATCACCCATCTGCCTGCCTGCTGCTGGAAACCCCTACTCTGATTGTGAGAAACAATCCGGAACCTCTGAGCCTGAGCGGATGGTGCTGCCATTGGTGCCTTTCTCTTCTTCTCTGCCCGGTGAGCAACAATGCAATCTTCCTGGGAGATGGCCATATTGACCAACTCATTGAAGCTATCAGCCCAGACAGTGTTGAGTCGTTCCCGTAGCTTGGTATTGAGACCCCTGCGGAAGCGATCCCTCTTCTTCTCATCAGAATCAGCATGATACCCTGCATACTGGCATAAGTCGTTGAAGGCTTGCGCATACTGCAGTACCGTGCGGGTTCCTTGATTAAGGGCCAGAAATTCATTCAACTTCCGATCAAGAATGCCAGCTGGAATGTGGTGTCTTCTGAAGGCAGTCTTGAATTCCTCCCAAGATACCTCACGATCAGCGGGGAGCATAGCACGGAAGTGGTCCCACCAAGTCCGAGCAGGGTCGCGAAGCTGCTGTGCGGCGAAGCGAGCCTTGGCCTCGTCAGGGCAGTCTCCTGTGAGGAGGGGAAACTTGGACTCGACGACGTGAAGCCACACGTCGGCGTCCAACGGATCCTCTGCCTTGGTGAACAAGGGCGGCTGCGTGCTCAGAAACTCCTGGTATGTTGCCATAGTCGGAGGTCGCTGATGCTGGCCTCCACCATGATGCTGTGGGTGGGGCTGGCGCTGCAAGAGCTGTCGCAGAATCTCATTCTGCTGGGCCATCAGCTCCTGCACTGTGGGAGCTGGAGGAGGTGGCGGGGGAGCTTGCTCATTCTGCCCGCGACGCTGCCTAGCTGCCATCTGAAAATAGAGATTGCCGCCATTGTTATCCCAACTCACATTTCCGAACAACAAGATATCATCTCATATGGAAGGAAAATGCCATAATCATAATATTAGGTTCGAAATGAAGATAACATGGTGCCAAGGATCCCACAGATATCAAAAGTTTACAGGGTTACATTAATCAGGGGAAAGTACCCACAAGCCTAGTCCAAAATGTGATATTACTAAGCTCGCATAGGTTTCTATCCGCGTAAAAACGTCGAAGTGACTGTTTAACCCTGAGCGGTGGAAGCGACACTGGATACGGGTGAAGGAGGCATCGCGGAGGTAGTCCCATGGGCACCAGGGGCTGGTCCTAGCTCCTCGGGAGCCTCTTCTCCCTCGCTTCCGGCTTCATTGGCCTCCATCTCCAGGTGGTGCATGTCCAAGTGGTCATTTGCTTCCTCGAGTTCCCTCTGCACGTCGTGAAGCTGGTTCTCCAAGACATCAATAGTGTTGTCTCGGATCTCCACTTGCTGCTCCAGGGTGGTGATACGCTGGCTCAGCCTTTCCACCTGCAGATCCTTCTCCACCAACTTTGTGGATAGGTCGACCACAAAATCTTCCCGACTGTCGAGGGTGAGCTTGGCAGCCTGAGCGGTGTTAGCAAGAAGTGTCATAGCATCGCTCTGAAGGGCCTGAAGGCGGTACAGCGCACTCATGCACTGAACAGTGACCCTCCCAACCAAGTCAGGATACATTGCCCACACATCCTTCACATGGCTCACGCGGTTACACCACATGGGATCATCCTTCTTCTCAGCAGGGAAGAGTCCCAAGGGGTGCATCACCATCTCCAGGGGATGGTAGCCACAAAAAGTCGTCAGAGTCTTCATGGCTGCTGCCTCAACGGTGTCGTCCGTCCTGAGTCCAATCGTCTCAGAGTCAAGAGAACGCCAACCCGGCTGAAGGGGATGAGCCTCCAAAGTTAGCCAGACCCGACAACGAGGTACCCGATTCTCCTCATACAACTGCACCGTGTACAAAGGGGGCATAGGGTAACCGGCGGAGTTAAGCACTTCCCACAAGATGGAAGGAAAGCCATCGCGAGAAAGGAAGTCAGAACTGAAACGAGAGTCTCCTCCACTGGCGGGGGTGGGTGAATTCATCTGCGGAAGGGAATCAAAGATAAAGATTATGGTGGAAGGAAAAAGAAAAAGAGAGCCCGGATGATTTTAAAGAAAAGGGGGTTAGCTCAAATTTTAATTCCTCTTGGTGTTTTATAATGCATGCATGCTGTAAGGAACGTTGCCTCTCAAAAGAAAATAGGGTGCCTTTTTAGGGCATCCTTAAAAATATAAGTATTGGCCCACAGGGCCTAATTAATTAGCCACCTATTTCTCCCTCTATGCCTAAGGCCTTTCGTCCTAGGTCTAGCGATCTAGTCCTGACGATCCGTAGTAGTTTCTAGGCAAGTTTTAGATTTTAAAAATTGGTATTCATGGTTTATTGTCCTTCTCTGTGGTGGAATTTGCTCCGATACCAGCTGTGGCAGAACCACCCGAATTATTCCAGCTTAAGTGCCTAAGTCACGCCTCAGGGGCCGTAACACACTTAAATCGGAATAACCCGTCAGTCCTTCAGATCTAGTCTGATAGAGCCACTTAACCAGGATCAAATTCCACAATCTCACTCGAAGGTGAGTCACAGAAGAAATACAATAAAACAGGAAACCTCAAATTAAGTACTGAGTTATTACATAAATCGGAGTTTTTGAGTAGCAAATAAAGTTCACAAAATAAAGTGCAGCGGATAATCGATGTCGTCGGTAATGAGGAAATGGGCAAGGCCTAGCCCACTACTCCTCATGCTCCTCTCCTGCCGGAGCAACACCCCACTCGACCGTCCAACCCGGTGGCAGGGTGGTAGGCCAAGTCACACCATCAACCATTTCCTGAATGGTACCTGCAAAAATGGTGCCACAAGCAAGGCTGAGTATACTAATACTCAGCTAGACTTAACCGGTGTGAGGAGTCTACTCCTCTACCTCTAGACTATGCAGCTGTTTGGCTGAGGGGTTTGGTTTGCCAAAAGCACTAGCTGTTTCTAAAATCAATTTTTAGCTTTTCAAATTCTACCATCATTAACTTAGCTAGATTTGCTCCTTCTAAGCATACATGGTAACAATCAATTAGTTCAACCAACAAGTTATCTCATATAACCACATTTCACTTCTTACTCGATGCAGTACAAGGAATCAAGCAGTCTCATTAGCTGCGAGAAGCAGACGATTCGAATCGAGTTTTAAACCTTGCAAGGTAAACCTAAACACACGGCATGTTAGGGTACTCCGACCCCACACATGACAACCGTCCCCATCGATTCCCCGTTCGCGTCTAGGCCTCACCGCCTTGGCATACAATGCTCCACTGACCCCGGCTGCCGCCGTGCAGTGACCGCACTTGTACCCACTCAGGTACTAGGTTTACCGGTTACCATTTTTCCCGGCATGTGCTTAGTACGTTCAAAAGCTTGACTCAGGTATCCACACATTAATCCTTAATTCATTTTTCCCGTCTCATGGACAAGGCATCCTCCCTAGATCCAAGTCCATAGACCAACATAAATCCCGTTATCAAGATGAATACAATCAATTCCTGACCTCGCGCGAGTGCTAGAAAAATCACTCGACTTCTACCGAGATCCTGATTAGCAAGCAGCTACTCGACCTAGCATACTAGTATTCATCTCAAAAAGGAATCCTAAGTTCATGCAACTAGAGGTTTCAAGCAACTCCTACACTTAAGTGCACATTGCAATCCTACAAGCAATAAGTGTAGTAAAGTAGCATATAATAACATGGTTATGCATAAAACCAGGGCTTGCCTTCAATTGCTAGGGCTGCGGGGAGATCCTCAATAGCAGCCTCTGAAGCCTGCTCCTGGTCCTCCTCTTGGACAGGTCCTTGCTCGGGGATGAGCACGTACTCTCCGTCGGCAAGATTGCAATCTAATGAATGCAATGCGTAAGATATATGCATGATATGATATGTGCTTTTAGAAATTACAACTTTAAAGGTGTATGATCTTTTAAGTTAAAACAAGTTAACTTTACTTATGTAAAACCCTTAGTGGTATACTTGGTAAATTGGGTTAAACTTAGCTAAGGAAAGGGGTAGGTTAGATTTTGGGATTCTACTGAATTCCTTTTAAGTCTTAGTGATAAATGATAAGTTCTCAAGTTAGACTTATTGAGGTGGGGTTTATTTCTTCTTTCCTTTTCTTTTATTCCTTTAATGTTTTGGAGTAGGTTTGAACTACAAGTTGCTTTTATAAAATTCCAAAAATTCTGCAAAAATTACAGTGGCTTGTTACTGGTGTGTGTTGCTCTGTCTCAAAATTTGGGAATCAGAAGGTGAATAGTTTTCTCTGGACAAAATTACCAAATTCTAGGGCAGAAGGGGTACTTTGAACTACAACTATTATTTAACAGTGAGTAATTCTCTAAAACTTATTTTTGCTGGCTTTTAGGTGTTATAACATGACTTAACACAAATTTCTAGCCATTAATATCTTTTAATTCTTTTCCTATGGTTTTCTTAAGGTTTCTAGCCAAATAGGTGCTTTCTACTACCACTATATTTGAAAAACATCAAACAACAGAGTTCTTATTTTTCTTAGTTAGTATTTTGTGCAAGAGCAATCATTCTGAAGTTTGGCTTCTTTTTGCTTAAGGGAAGGGGTGGTTTGCATTATTTGAATTAAGTGGCCTTTCTCATAATTTACTAACAAAAGGTATGGGTTTACTTCCTTTTCATGGGTTTGTATTTTTCTCTGGTGGCTTGTCTCATCATGGACTTAGCTGATTTTTGGTTGCCTATTATCACATTATTTGGGGTTGTTCATGATTTAGTTGGAAAATGCCTTATTATCACTTTGCATTTAATTTCCTTACTTAAAGAGTTGGGTTGAGGTGCTCTGTATTTTTGTAGTGGGGCTCTGGTGGTTATAAGTCCACTAGATTTTTATTAATCATTTTGGTTATAGTTTTGTAACTCTAATAGTTGATTTTTAGTCTATATGAGGCTAAACAAATCATCTTAATTTAAAACTGGTCCAAATTAATGGTCTCTGTATTTTTCCTAGGTTCTCTGTTGCATAAGTAAACTAGGAAAAATATTATTAATCACTGTTCATTAATTTCTAAGGCCTTTCTGATTTTCTCTAAGTTTTGGACAAAATAGCTTTAAATGAAAAACTACATCATATTTTCCAATGTTGGGGTTCCTACTATTTTTAAACAGTGTCTAAATAAGGTTTAAACATCTACAAATTTTCTTGAGCTCAGCACAAAAGAAAAACTAATTTTCCTTAATTAAACAAGGTTTAGGGGGTTTCTGTTTTTAAATTTAAACTTAAAAATTTAGAACAGGAAGCATAGGGTTTACTATTTTTAAATGATAGATCATAATATTCCAGAGCTAGCAAAATTGGTTTGACAACTTTTTATTAAGATTTCATCAAGTTATGGATTTTCTAAGTTCTCTAGTCATTTTAAAAAGAATAACAGAATTGATTAAATGGAAATCCACTTTGCACTGGGGTCTCTGGCGGTTTTCTAAGTTTTCCTCGTGAATCAGTCCTTAGGTTACTATTCACATGAGTCGCTGACATTACAGAAAACCCCTCGGGTTCTACAGAACCTAACCCGAGGTCCTTCTTCTACCTTAAACAGTAGCCGCGGCGAAGAAAAGGGCGGAGGGGCTTACCGGCGGCGAGACTGCTCCGGTGAAGTGGTCGAGGATGAAGGGGAGGTCGCGGGGATCACAACGGTGTGCGGAACGCCGTCGGAGATGGCCGGAGTCGGTCGGTCCACGCGCGCAGGCGGGGATGCTCGTCGGCGGCGAGGAGACCGGCCTGGTCACGGCGAGATAGTTCAATCAAACAGGTCAGGGAGGTCCACGGGATGCCAGAGAAGATATGAGTGAAAGGAATCGGGCGGAGACTCACTGGATGGCTTGGTCCACGCGCGGCGGCGGAAGACCGAAGTCCGGTGAGGTCGATCTCGGGCCTCTGGTGAAGTCCGGTTGGGTCCGAGGGCTTGGCAAGCTTCACGGGCTACTGGCGGAGCTAGCCGAAGCACTGGCTGGGCTTGAGGGTGGCTGGAGTGGGCTGGCCACGGCGGCCGAAGCTCTGGCGGCAATGGCGGGCGGAATTAAGCTCGCCGGAGCTAAGGAAAGGTGGCTGGCCGGTGAGGGTGAGTGCGGGGCGAAGAGAGGTGCGCCCGGGGAGGCTTTATAGGCGCGGGCGAGCACGGCCGAGGGCGTGGGCGCGCGGCGGACTTGACCGGACGCCGGGGTGAGCGCGCGCGCGGGTTAGGCGAGCTCTGGCGTGCCGACCAGGGTCGAACACGTGTGCCCGTGCGTTCTGCCCAAGTTCTGGCGCATGTGGTCGCTCATCCGAGCCTGCTCTCGCCTTGGTCAGTGCACAAAACCTCTTCTCCTCCCTACAAGCTACCTTTCTTGTGTGGGGGTCATAGGATTTTGCCTACTGGTTGCAGAGATATGGAGCCAGGAAATCTGGTTTGTCTCCCTGCCCAAACCCGAGGCAAATCCCAGGTTTTGTCGTGTCTAGGGCTCGCGTCCCAATGCCATCTTCTGGCACACGACAGAGGGGTTAGTTAGACAAAATTTTGTCAATGGGGCCATTAGGATTCGAGTTAGGGATCAAGGTGAACATCCCTGATCTTTGGCTCAAGGTCTGAATTTCAGAATTCTGAAATTCAGAATTCCCAATGAGTCCCTACATGAGAAGCTTGATTTGGGGTTTTATTTGAATTATTTTGGCTAAGCTTTCTCAATCTTTCTTGTTGCTTAATAAATATACTTTAACTTGTATAATTGGCTCAACTCAAAATTTTAAATTTTTCATTCCCTTTTCCTCATTTTCTTGAATTTTGTTCATGGGGCTCACTTAGGGTTCTTAATTAGGGTTGCACATTCTTATCTTTCAAAAGTCTCAATTGTTTTGATTATGACACTTTTAAGCATATACTTGGTGAATTCTTTATTACTCAAGTTAATTTGATGCTCATGCTTACTTTGATTTACATGGAATAATGGTTCTTGGTTGGGATTTCTAGGAGAAACCCTAGGTGACACTGGGGTGTCATAAAGGTGAGAATCCAAGAGTGACGTGCAAGTGATTACAAGTCAGCGTGAACAGTATGTTGTTACTGTTCATCTATTTATAGGCACAGGACGCAGCCTGGGTGAAATTACATCCATGTCCTTGACACTTACTACTGACTAAAGAGTAATCTGCCGAGGACTGGGCAGTATATTCCCCTTTAGGTCGGTTCCGTTCTCCATCGTTTCCCTTGCGCTAAGCTGAAGCTTCTTTATTCGTAGCTTCGGAACTGGTTCATCCTTCTCCCAGACCGCGCCTTTCATGTCGTGCACACCTTCATCTCAAGGCCGAAGGTTCCTGTGACAATATATTATACTTGGAAAGCATGTTAGCCGTGTTTTTGAGGACCATCGGAAGACGAAGGCCCCCAGTAGTAGCCCCTCGCAGTATTAATTTGTTCTTGTAACAACGAATTCAGACTGCGACGTGAACGAAGGCCTTAAGCCGAAGGTCCAAAAAAACACATTCCCTTCGCTAGAATAGCGAAAGTCAATGACAAATGGGGCCCGCCAAGTTGCAATGCACTAGGCGTATAAATAAAAACCCACAACAGCGGCATTTGGTACGCCATTTCTGTTGCTTGCGCTATTTTCTCAATTTTTAATTCTCTTGCTGTCAGCTCTTGCTCGACTTTCGAGCTTTGTGAAATACTGAGGTTTTGAAGAAATGTCTTAGGAGAAGAAGGTGTCTGAGGTGACGAAGGTGGCCGACGATAAGAAGGTTGTGGACCCTTTTATTGCTGGGTTTTATGAATCTATGGCAAAAACAAATACAGAGAAGATTACCAGGGAGATAATGGCGGATTTATCTGAAGATTCTGATGACAGTGATGATTTTGATGTGGAAAGTGGAGATGAAGATTCCTAAGATCGACCCTGGCGGCCAAGCCATACTATCTTTGGAAAGTCGACCATTAAACAAAGTCAGGTTGACGCCATGAGGGGAAGGTACTTTCGTGATATGTCTATTGTGAGAGTTGGAGGAGACAGAACCGCCCCTGCTCCTGAAGAAAATAAAGTTGTTGTTTACCGAAGCTTTGTGAAGGCAGGCCTTCGGTTCCCTATTGAGCAAATTTGTGGTCGAAGTGTTGAAGATATTTTATATCTTTCTTCATCAAATTACTCCCGAAGCTATAATTAGGATGGGGATGTTTGTTTGGGCTGTAAGAAGCCAAGGGCTGGAACCGAGCGCAAAGTGTTTCTGCAATATGCACGAAATATTGTACGAGACAAAGGCTACTGACAAAGAACAGTATCACAATAACTTCGGTTGTTATGGATTTATTGCTCGTCCCAAGGCAAGCTACCCGGTTCCAACATTTCGGAAAAGATGGCCTAGGGCCTGGATGGAGGAATGGTTTTATGTCAAGAATGATCTGATTGAGAGGGGGACATTAAGGAAATTATCCACCGCCTCATCTGATCTCGCTTCGGCCTTCAAAGACCGAGAGTGGCGATTGACAGTGATGCCGAAGCGTGTCAAAAGGCCTTCAGCAATGTCTGTGCTTTCATTGACACAAGAGACATAATCCAAGAGCACATAGCCTACAGAGTATGGCCACTTGTGGATAGCTGGGAGATGCCGAAGGAGACCGCTACTGGATCCAGCAAAGGTAGATTAGTTCGATTGAAATATACCTTCAGATACAGAGAGAAGTTCGACGAACCGAATGATGACTGGTTGAAATGCATTGAGGCTACTAGCGACGAGTTGCTTGGGACATATACCAGGGCCGAAGATGATGCTTTGTCCTCAGTCTTCGGGGGTCAAAGCAATAAAAGATTAAACAAAGTTTTTGATGCGATTGGTTTTATATATCCTGATTATTGCTATCCCCTGCGAAAGCAAGGAAAAAAGAAGAAAACTGCCGCTTCGGCCATTTCTGCTGTGCTGAAGGGCAAGAAAATCAAAGTTTTGACCCACAAGCCCAGATATATTGAAATGGCCACAGTGCCAAAATTTGGTGAGGAGACATCTTCCGCTGCGGAACCGGCTGCTCTCGCCGCTCGGAGTGCTGAAGAATCGACTTTAGTGCCGAAGGTGCCTATAGTCAAGCCAGTCGAAGCTGAAGATGAGACAACTAGAAAACCAGAATTAGACAAGGCAATAGATCTGCCAGAAATTCTGAGCAAATCAGAAGCGGAGCTACCGAAGGTTGCAAAAGCTCCCGTCACCACTCCCAAGAGGAGAAGAATGGCTAGCGTGCTAGATGCCGTTGTGGAAACAACAAGAGCGCTGACTCCTGCTCCTGTGAAGAAGGTTGCCGAAGTTGCTACAACACATACAGAAACCGTAGATGGGCCCTCAGTGCCCGCTGAGACGAAGCTCGCCGCAACCGAGTAAAGGGCCGAAGAAGAATCTCTAGATACTGACGTAGCTCTAGAGAAAAGTGTGGCCAAAGAAACTAAATCCCCTGCTCCCAAAGCACCGTCTGAGGGTCTTGATTACATCATTCGACATGCTTCGGAAAAAAGATTATCCGAAAAGGAAGTTTTCGAAGCCAAACACTATACCCGGGAACTGAAGTATCTGAAGGGGGCTTTAGTGTTTAACGGTACGGACGAAGATGATTTCCTGTACTGCCTCCCAGACAACAAAGAATTATCCGTCTGTCGGGAGATGGCCAAAAGTATGGGTTTTCCGAAGCTCGAAGCTGGCCTCTGCGCCATGACGAAGGCTGACCTCGCGGACAGCCTCGCGTACAACAGTCTGAAGGTACAGAAGTGAACTTTGAAGCTTATGGACTTGGAAATGAAGTCTTTTATTCTCACGGTAATCCTTTATTCATTTTTGTAGGGCTTAATCCTTAGCAACGCCCTGAGGGCACAAAAGAACGCTGAAGACGAGAGCTGCACTATAGCTCTCAGCAACCTTCGATAAGAGGTTATCAGGCTGAGAAACGAAGCCATGGAAAGAGACAAAATTTTACTTTCATTGGTGGATAAAGCAAAAGAAGATGAAGCAAAATTTAATACTCAATCCGAAGCTTATAAAGCCGAAGTTGAAGATCTTCGTAAAAAACTTGCCGAAGCCAATGAAAATGTGCGGTCGCAAAGGCTAGCCAAGAAATTAGTAAATGGTGGAAAAGCAAGCTAGAGAAAAATATTGAGGAGCTTTGCGAATCCAAGAAAAGATGTTTTGAAAAAACCTTGGATTGCGTGAATAAATTGAAAACTAGCTTTTCCAAAGTGGGTGCTTATTCTTCTAAGGAGAATTTTATCTGAGGCGACCCCAAGGGCGTTATTGAGTGGATTAGCGGGGAAGCCGAAGCTTTCGAAGAAATACTAAGCGATCATGGGGATATTTGCGCTTTCTCCGGTGCCCAGGGAATTACAGCTATTCTGGAGAAGGCTGGATGCGATCATGTCAAAGCTACAACCCAGATCGAAGCCGCCTTCTCCATAGACGACACAAAAGACCCTTCAGCCGAAGCCACTTTGGTGGGTGGAAAATTTTATTCTGATGTCTGGGTGAACGGTGGCCGAGTGTTGGCCAACGAAATTATAAAAGAAGAATGAAAAAGACACCCATGACGTCCGAGAAGAGGCTAGGCGAGCTTAAGAAGCTGCTGAACGCGAAAGGCGCATAGGTATTGTTTTTGAATTTTAGCTTCGGTACTTACTTTGTGCCTTCGAACTAATAGTTTACCTACTACAGCTAAATTGTCACCGCCGCCGGAGCCATACAACCCTCTGGCTGATCCGAGAATGAAGGAAGCACTAGAAGTAATAAGCATTGCTAACTCCATTATCGATGAAGTCGTCGACAAGCTATTGAACGAAGCCGCGGAAAAAATTCTTAGGGAAGATTAGACTTTATTGTAATAATACTTTGTAATATTTGATGTATGGAACAATTAATCGGACATGTAAATTACTGTAATATATTTCTTTATGATGCATGAAATTTACACACGTACCATTTTTGAGCCTTCGGCGAAAAAACACCTTTCCTTCTTTTCATGCTTCGTAAAGAAAGAAACCCCACCTTTGGTAAATCCGATAAAAACGTATTTCCCGAAGTTCGCTTCGTGCCTCAGCACATTTTCTTTTACCAAAGTATTGCCGAAGATTTGCTTCGTATTCAATCTTTTTTGCTGTTGATGCGATATGTTGTATGATGTAATGTTATGCGGAATGATATGATAATATGATGCAAAATGATGGTGATGCCAAAGACACACACATGCGCCCACACTAGAATACACAAGACTCTGCATTCCCTTAGGAACGTCTTTTGAGTCTTAAGCTCTGCATCCCCTTAGGAACGACTTTTGAGCTTCTTCACCTTCTATTTCGGTGGTATTTGGCTCTGCATTCCCTTAGGAATGACTTTTGAGCAGAGAACTTACGCTGCACTCCCTTAGGAACGACTTTTTGGCAACTTTAGAACTTAATTTTTGGCTTTGCACTCCCTTAGGAACGACTTTTGTAGCTTCGGAATTTACTCTGCGCTCCCTTAGGAACGATTTTTTTGTAGCTTCGGAACTTACTCCGCTCCCTTAGGGTCAATTTTCGAGCTTCAGAAAACTGTGAGGAAGGCATATTTTACTCATTGATGCAAGCACAATTATTACAAGATATCGAAATTTAGTCCTTCGCTACTTGTTTCTTACAAAAAATAAAATGGCATAAAAGATAAAAGTACATTAAGAGTAGGATATTCTTTAGTAGATATGCTTCGATTCTGGTATAGTACTGTTGACTGTACGAGCTTTGAACTCCTCCTGGAAGTCGCGCTGCTGTTGGGCGTGCTGGTGCCCTTCTGGCTGCTGGTTTCGGGTGTGAGTATGTGGCAATGGTGGTGGTAATGAGAGCTGGGCCCAGGAAGCTTGTGAATGACTTGCCGAAGCAACAGAAGCTGCAGGTTGATTACCTATGTATTCTGGTACATAGGGAGAATAGCATGAAGCAGTATGTAAGACCTGCTTCGGCTAATTCTGCCCCTCTGCTTCGGCAATATCCTTTTGCTTCTGAATGGTGACCTGGCATGTTCTTGTAGTGTGGCCCTTGTCTTCACCACATAATAAGCAATAGAGCTTTCTGGGCTGATCCCCATACCTTCCTCCGAAGCCCCTGCCGCCCTGCCCCTTGGGGTTGGTGGCCTGAAAGAGCTTTGTTGTTGTCCTGAGGATTGGGAGCTATGTTGTGGCCTTTGAAGCTGGCTTCCTCTATCATCACTCTGGCTGGAGTTATGGATTGATCCGACATACCTAGGGTGGATTCTTCCTCTGAGGCCCCTAGTCATTTCAGAAAACCTATAGGCTTCTTCCCTTCTCTGGCGGAAATCATTATCAGCCCAGATGTACTCATCCATCTTCTGAAGAAGCTTCTCTAGGGTCTGGGGGGTTTACTAGCAAAGTATTGAGTCGTAGGTCCTAGCCGAAGCCCTTTGATCATGGCCTCAATGATAATTTCATTAGGCACTGTAGGCGCTTGTGCTCTCAGACGCAAGAACCTCCGGACATACGCCTAAAGGTATTCCTCGTGGTCTTGCGTGCATTGGAACAGAGCCTGAGCAGTGACCGGCTTCGTCTGAAATCCTTGGAAACTAGTGATCAGCATATCCTTCAACTTCTGCCATGATGTGATTGTTCCTGGCCGAAGAGAAGAGTACCAAGTTTGTGTGACATTCTTGACTGCCATGACGAAGGATTTCGCCATGACTGTAGTGTTGCCCCCATATGAAGATATGGTTGCTTCGTAGAAACTGCTTCGGGTCTGAATGCCCATCATACATAGGGAGCTGGGGTGGCTTGTATGATGGGGGCCATGGGGTAGCCTGCAGTTCTGCTGACAGAGGAGAAGCATCATTAAAAGCAAAATTTCCATGCTGGAAATCATTTACCATTCGTCATCATCGTTGGAATTGTCCTAACAAAGCTCTCTGCGTTGAGGTCTTCGGTCTTGGTCATCTTGAGTGAGATGACACATTTCCTCAGTGGCCTCATCGATCTTCTTCTGAAGATCGGCAAGACGAAGCATCTTCTCCTTCTTCCTCTGGACCTGTTGATGGATGGCTTCGAGGTCCCTGATTTCTTGGTCCAACTCCTCCTCCTGAGGTGTTGGACTTGTAGCCTTCCTTTTTTGTCTTCTAGCTTTGTGTAATGTTTCTTGGTTGATGTCCAGTGGCTGCAATGCAGCCCCCAGCGCTAAAGATTTCTTCGGCGGCATGACGAAGGTCACAGCTTGCTGAAGGTGGTCGAATGAGTTCACCAGAGGTGGGCGCCAATGTTGGGGACTTGTTCTCAAATGCTATGAGTTAAGAACAAGGCAACACAAATGTTAATGGTTTATATTATCTCACTTCAGCATTAGGAGACCAACCCTTGCCCTCGGAAACGACATACAAGTGTGCCAAGCCGCTTATAACACAGTATGCACTTACATAGGCACCAGGGACTTAGTCCAGGAACACATTGCATTCAAGGTGTGGACACTCGGGAGTGGGTGGGAGATGCCGAAGGAGACTGCTGCTGGGTCTATCCAAGGTGGCTTGGTTTACTTGAAGTATGCATTCAAATATAGGAGCCAATTTGATGAGCCCAATGACGACTGGTTAGATGCCATTGACGCAACCAGCGATGAGTTGCTTGGCGCCTACTCAAGGGCCAAAGATGATGCCATGATAGCGGTCTTCGGAGGCCGAGGCCAGAAAAGGTTGAATAGGGTTTTTGAAGTTATTGGCTTCGTGTACCTAGATTACAGATATCCTTCACGAAAGCAAGGAAAGAAGAGAAGGGTTGCCGCTTCGGCGATTTCTACTACGCCAAAGCTAAAGAAGATTAAAGTTCTGACACATCAGCCCAAGCACATTGAAACGGTCGAAGTGTCGAAGCTTGCTGAAGGGCCTTCTTCTGCCGTTGAGTCAAGTCACCCTGCTACCGCCGAAGCCAGGGTGGAATCAGTCAAAGAGCCAATCCTGAAGATAGCAGCGGAGCAACCAAAAACTTTGAGTTCATTGCAAGAAACAGAACTGCCAAAGGTTCAAAAGATTGCTTCAATAACTCCAAAGAGAAGGAGAATGGCCAGTGTATTGGATGCTGTTATGGAATCCTCAAAGGCGCTAACTCCTGCTTCTACGGAAGCACCTAGCGTGGAAGAAATCTGCCGAAACCGTCATGATGCAGGTTGAAACTGAAGCTGGGCCCACAGCTCCCATCGAAGCAAGGTCTGTGGAGATTGTTGAAAAGAATGCTAAATCAAGACCTTCGGATGCAGCCAAAGTACCGTTATCGTTAGAAAAAGAGAAGGCTACCGAAGAATCTGAATTCCCTGCTCTTGAAGCACCTACTGAATTAGAATTTATAGTGTGTCACGTTGCAGGGAAAAAACTAACGGAGGAACAAATTGTCGAAGCTAGGCAATATGCCAAGGATCTGAAGTATCCCCTAGGATCCTTGGTATACAGCGGCACTGACGAAGATGACTTTCTATATTGCCTACCAGACAACAAGGAGATATTTGTTTGTCGAGAAATGGCAAAGAATATGGGATTTTCGAAGCTAGAGCTTGGCTTATCTGCGATGTCGAACGATGAACTTGCAGATAGCCTTGCTTATAATAGCTTGAAGGTATATATACTTTTGCTCATAGAATAAGTTATGTTTGTTGGTTTTCTTACTATTTTTATGTTCTTACACATATTTTTTTGTGATTAGGGCTTGATTCTTAGTAAAGCTTTACAGGCTCAACAAGAAGCTGATGACGAAAGCTGTCAGATTGCACTTGGGAATATTCGGTCAGAGGTCATTACACTGAGGAATGAAGCCCTTGAAAAAGATAAAATTCTGCTCTCCTTAGTGGATAGGCTAAAGCTCAGCGAGGCCAGGCTTAATGCGCAAGCTGAAACTCACAAAGCCGAAGTTGACGATCTAAAGAAAAGACTTATCGAAATGAATGAAAATTGTGAAGTTGGGAAGGCAAAGCAAGAGATAAGCGAATGGACAAGTTCAAGGCTACAAAAGAATGTTGAAGAGCTTCGTGATTCCAGGGAGAGGTGCTATGAAAGATCCTTGGATTGCGCGAAGAAGCTAAAAGATAGCTTTGCGAAGGTGGGGGCATATCCTTCAGAACAAAAAATTATTTGCGGCGACCCCGAAGGAGTTATCCAATGGATAGGTCAAGAAGCTGAAGCTTTCGATGAGATCCTTAGCGATCGCGGAGATTTTTGTGCTTTTTTCGGTGCCCGAGGGGTTGCGGCAATTCTAGAAAAGTGTAGCATCCCAAAAATTCAAATTCTGAAATTTTATCAAACTCGCCCTAAATTCAAAATGAATTTCAAATTTCATTTCAAAATGTTTGTTTGCGAGTTGATATCAACAAATAAATTATAGTGGTCTATTTTCTCTCCAAAATCCTCCTCAAAATATTCTACAGATATTTCCCCAGTGATCCCCTCTGATTCTTTCTAGAAATACTGCCCAGATATTCCACCAATATTCCTCCAAATATTTTCCTCCTGAGAAATACCTTCTGAATCATTTTTGAAGTCCCCACAAATATTTTCTTCATAACTTTCCTCATGCCCATACGTATGCGTATGCCTCCAGTGTCATACGGTGAGCTCTACAAGATAATTACACTTATACAAGACAAATACATGCTAACCTCCCACTAATCCTCTCATCCTCCCACTAATCCTCTCATCCCTCCCCCTAATCCCCCCACCATGGCTATAAATAGAGGGGCAAGGGCCTCCTCTCATCCCACCCCAAGCCATTTCATGGCAACTCTCTCCCCCCCACACACACACCCACTCCATGTTCCACACAAGCACACACTAGCACAAGGATCGTCCGATCGTTCTTCGATCGTTCGTCCCCCTGTTCTTAGTTTGTTCGTTCGTTCGTCCGATCGTTCGATCGTTCGTCCGATCGTTCATGGTTCGTTCGTCCGTTCGTCCGATCGTTCGATCGTTCGTCCGTTCGTTCGTCCAAATAATCTTTTTCCTACCGTTATGCTGCCGAAATTCCGATCGTTCGTTCGTTCGATCATTCGATCGTTCATCGTTCGTTCATAGTTCCTATTCATCGTTCATCGTTCGTTCATAGTCCCTATTCATCGTTCTTCCAGATAATCTTTGTCCTGCCGTTATGCTGCCGAAATTCCGATCGTTCGTTTGTTCGATCATTCGATCGTTCATCATTCGTTCATAGTCCCTATTCATCGTTCATCGTTCGTTCATAGTCCCTATTCATCGTTCTTTCAGATAATCTTTGTCCTGCCGTTATGCTGCCGAAATTCCGATCGTTCGTACGATCATTCGATCTTTCGTCCGTTCGTTCGTCCAAATAATCTTTTCCTGTCGTTATGCTGCCGAAATTCCGATCGTTCGTTCGTCCGATCATTCGATCGTTCGTCCGTTCGTTCATAGTTCCTATTCATCGTTCATCGTTCGTTCATACGAACTATTCACTATCACTATTCAGCATTACTATTCACCATTACTATTCATCGTTACTATTCACATACACTATTCATCATCGTTACTATTTATCGTTACTATTCATCATCGTTACTATTCATCGATGATATCTATAATTACTTTTCCATCGCCACTATTCATCGTTACTATTCATCGGTCATCTCGTCATCCCAAATTTCAACTACTCATCCATCATGCTGTCCAGTCCACCTAAGACCAGCCAGACCCATGTTCCAATCATACGAACTCCGGTGACTGTGATTTTCCTTCCAGTGGGAAATTCCCATCTGGTCACCCATCCCAGGTTTCCCCAAGTTGAGCATGCTTGACTTTGAGATTCCTTCGAACCAGGCTTCCAAACTCAGATTCCAATAATTCTTGTTTCTAAATTCTTATCAAACTATTCCCTATCCAACCATGTCATCTCTTAAGCATGGTCCATATTCCAGAAAACTCCCAAAATACTCTTGTCCCATATTCTGCCTATAACTCTCCTGTTCATACTAAGTCAGACGATTTATTCGTCACTATTCTCACCAACAGTGAACTTCACTGTGCTACACCACATACACCCATCTATAAATACACTCAGCTACCCTCTCCCTCTCCACACACACTCAACACCCTCAGCCAAGGCAAACACCCCACCCACTCAGTTACTCTGCTCTGCCGGCTACACGCATAGTGTCGCTTCACCTCCAGTCCACCCTCCTAGTAAGCACCTCCGCTCCACCACTAGTAATATCACAACACCACATGACACAGATTCTACTCAAGACTCTACCCATCCATATATCGCTATTCTGACCACTATACTAAATATTTGTTGGCATACTTGCTTGTTTGTATGTTTGCTTGTTCATGTTGCATAGTTATCGGAGCGTTCGTGCCGTCTCGTGGAGGCCAGATCTACAAGTCTACACCAGGCGGTGGAGCCAGAAGCTAGTTCCGCGAGCTCCCCTTCCCCCTTCGCCGGATAAGCACGGCAAGCTCACTGGATCCCTTTGATGCATAAATTACCTATGTTTTACAACCACAACCCTCAGCCTGTTATTTTATGCATAATATGATTTTGAGACAAGTTATTATGGCCACCCAGCCGCTTGCCGCAATCAATCCCTGATATAATTGTTACAAATGATTTGGGAACAGGTGTGAGTTTTCAAAAGAAAATGCTTTTCAAAATGTGTGTGATGAAGGGTTTTCACCCTTATCACCTTGCGAGTGGGATAATCAGGGACTCCCTGGTTTAGGGGAGGGCCTAAGGTGTTGGCTCAGCTGGTTTAGGCGTGAGCAGAAGGATTGTCCCCTCATATAAGGATCGGTTTGTCATCTTCACTACATGTACTCTTTAATAGTACAACCACTCGAGACTGTGTGGGCAGTCGCTCAATCTGAACTCGTGCGGTCCGACCCCAGGGTTATGAAGGCTGGGGAGCACCGGGAGGATAAGGAGGGGGAAAGTTTTGTCCGGTTTGGACATGGTGGTGGCCTGACTCCTTCTGGATAACCGTTAAGGTTAGGACGTGCGGGGAAAGAAAGAGATTCGGATTCGGGTCTCACTAGCTATGAGATCGCAGAGCCGGACTAGTGGGTAAAGTGTACCCCTCTGCGCAGAGTTTGAAAACCTATTCGAATAGTCTGTGTCCACAGGAATGGACGAGTCTGGTATGGTATGGCAATTAATGTTTTGTTTTCCAAAAAAAGAGATGGTTTTGAGAAAAGTGGTTTTTAAAAGGTTCGGCGGTTGAGCCGTGAGCTATGGTGGACGGGAAGTCCAGTAGCTGTTTTTGAAAATGAAAACCAGTGGGAACTGCTGAGATACCTGGATGGTTTAGTCCAGAGGATTTTGTTATAATACTGAAAAACTTCCTGCTCCTTTTGGAGAGGATGCGCTTTGCGAAAGTACAAAATGTTTTTCAAAACAACCCTGCATAAAATATTGTTGTTTCTGCAAAATATTCTGAGCTTCACATATTCCATGCATTATATCTGATTTCCCCATTCCGCGGGTGAAGGTGGGCTGCTGAGTACGTTTGTACTCACCCTTGCTTATTTGTTGTTTTTCAGAAAAAGGAGATCGGGTAAGAGTTACGACTGTTCCCAACCTTGCCTGTGGCTGTTGGACCGCTGATTTGCTTCGCTGCGTATATCGGGCTGCTTCAGCCCCACTCTGATGATATGTCCCGAGTTGTGGACCAACTCTTAAAGTTGTTCGCCACCTTTGTAGGTTTGTCTCGTTTAAGCAGATTTGGTATCATCTGATGTATAAATGTGTTTACTAGCCTCCTGGGACTAGTAATTGTATCACATTTGAGTCCCAGAGGATTGGGGACGCTTTAGGTGGTATCAAAGCTGTTAGGTTGGCCGCAGGACGTAACCCTTAGCCTGATCAAAAGTTTTTGAGTCCAAACTATTTGCTTAAAAAAATCTTGCTCTCATCCCTTCATTTCAAAAATGCTTTCCCCCTTTCCTTCTCTCAGAAGTCAGATGGAGGTTCGCTGCCAAACCAGCTTGTGCCAGAATGAAGATGGTTTCCCCAAGTTGCTTAGAGCATGCACAGTTCGCCTCGGAATCAGGAGCCAGCCAGAGTATGATGGTCGTGAATTCGTCGAGCGTGGCACGGAGAAGTGTGTCGTGACTGTATACATTGGATCCAGTCCGCACCATGTGGAATGGAGTGTCACTACTGTCGGGCACAGATTCAAAGACACCTGCCAAGTCGTCGCTCGCAAGGCATTGAGGACCCTGTGTCAACTTTATGAAGAAGAAGTGGCCGACACCCCGCTCAGATTCTTTCCGCCCTTTCAGAGAGACCGTCCCGTTTGGATGGCCAGGATGCGTGCATTGGAAGGGAAGCAGCTGCTTGAGGACGACCCCACAGTCGTGTACCTCACTGCCTACCTGCTCACCCTTGATACACAGTATGATTTCTTGGCTCGGCACCATCGTCAGATGATTGCCCGAGCAGAAGATGCAGAGAAGCGCAACCGTCAGCTCCATGTGGATCTCACCTCAGCTCAAGCCCGTGTTGCCTTGGAAAGTCGTGAAGCCATTGCTGTTGAAGCCCTGAAGCAAGCCAAGGATGAGCATGTCCAGAAGTTGATGGAGGCCTACTTGGTAACCCATAACCAACGTAGAGCCCTGCGAATCCAAGAGCCCGCTTCATCCAACCCTATTCAACCCATCAGAGCTGAAGACTCCCAGATTCTTGAAGGTCACCCGGTCTCTACCAGAGGAGAAAAGAAGGCTTGGGAACTCCCGGAAGGAGCCATAGTCTTGGAAGGAATTCCAGTCTTCCCTCAGGCTATGGATAAGCAAGAGCACCCCGAGTCCTCCCAAGATCCCCCGCCAGAGTTGTTTGAGCCCCTCACCATGAAGAAGATTCCAGCATCATCCCTTGAAGTCAAGGAAGAAGCTGCAAGCACCCCGCCAGCACCGCCGCCCTCTGAGGAGCTACAAGAGCCAGTCCCGCTTGAAGAAGAGTTCGACCCCGTGTTGCCATCTCAGTCGCCGCCAGAAGAAGTCATCAACATCAGCTCCCTCTTGACCCATCCAGGAGATATCTCAGATTGAAGTTATGCGCCAGCCTTGCTAGAAGAGAAGCTGCCAGATCTGAGTTAGTATGCCCAGTCCTCTGCATGCATTGGGTAGTGAAGTTTTTCTTCACTTTGGCTAGAGCCCTACATGTATGAGAGGTAATCGTGTAGTCCCGTGCTTTGAAAAACTCTAATTGTGTGACCCCCTAGGGCATTTCAAAATGAATTTCGCTTGATGTTTTCTCCCCTTTTGAGTGCATATGTGATGCTTTAACGTTAGTGCTCATAAGTTGCATTTAGCATAGTTCTCAGTTCAGGAGCCAAGCAATAGTAGTTATGCTTAGCCCCCGAATCTGAGTAGTTCGTGCTTTGGAAAAACTCTATTCTTCCCTTATTCAAAACATTTGATTTGTTTGTGCTTATCATTGCTGAGCTTGTGTGTTTTCTTTTTTTAAGAAAGGCTTTCTCTAAAAACATAGATCACAAATTAGATCTAATCATCACCTTATGCTTCCATTCTCATCTTAACCCATCTCAAGAGAAAAGCACCTTACTGAAGAATATACTGGAAAGCTTACCCTTGAAGCCTGGAATAAGCTACAGAGGAACCTGTCCAGCTGCTCAGTCAAAAGGACCGATCGTGAGAATCAAAGCACTGCCCCCTGAGTCAAAGTAAACAGAAAAGAGGACAGAAGGAGTTATTACCATACAGAGAGGCAAAGATTCTTGGAACCAAAGTCCACAAACATCAGGGTCATCGACCCCACCACCCACCCGTGCCCCCCGCACGTGTGCCCTGCCTCCAACCACCGCCCCGTTCCCCCTTGCAGCGCACTACCACCGCCCCACGCCCCTTTGCAGCGCACCCACCACCGCCATCATCGCCGGCAACACCAGCCCCCCTTCCCTTGTCGCACCCGCTGCCGCGTAGCACCTACTCCATCACCACTACTCCGCAACCGAACACCCCCGCTCGCCTATAAACCCCCCCAGCTCCCTAAACTCCCATCTCGCACAAAGCAAAAACAGCCCCGATAAAATCCCCTCTGCCAAATTGCAAGCAACTCCATTTTCCCACTCCCTCGCCCCTAAGATCCCAATGCTTGGTGATTCTTGGGTTGAAGACTGTTGTACATGGTTCATAGTCTTTGGTTTCCTCCTCTGTATAATGGTAATACTCATCGATAGACTCCTCCGGTGGGAAGAGCAAAGAGAAAGAAAGAGGCAGTGAAAAGTGAGAAGAGAAAAGAAGATAGTGAAGAGAAGATAAGAAGAAGGTTCTCCCAGAATCAACCCTGTGTCAGTCATTTCTCCGCAGCCTGCTCAAGCAGCAATAGCAGAAGAAGGCCTTGTAACTCCCTTGTTATGAGGTACTTCAAGGAGTTCAAATCCCCAAGATCCAAGAGTTCTACCCTCATTCATTTTAAGTGGGGTAGTGTTCCAGTAAAGTTCCTGCTATGGAGAAAAAGAAGAAGGCTTGTAGCAAGCTTGTGGAGGACCAGATCATCAAAGCATATAAGTTTCTGGATGAGAAGTGGTCACCCAAGTTCCATTGATGAAGCACTAGAAGAGCAATCAAGGAAGGGACCCATGGATAAGTTCGCAAGAAGAAGGTTTGTGTGTTGGCATCAATGCTTCTTCAATAAGCTAGCTGCCAAGCAAAAGCTAGAAGCCTAAAGATGATCTTTGAGTAGCCAGAATCAACGTTTGCAATCAGCAGCCGGATGCTCCGCAAGGGCCAGATTTTGTTGAAGTTCCATCTCCTCGAAGAGTTGCAAAGTGAAGATATGTAGCTGAAGTAAAGCTATACCCATAACCCTTCTGAGCCGAATCTCGAGGACGAGATTCCTTTTAAGTGGGGTAGATTTGTAGCATCCCAAAAATTCAAATTCTGAAATTTTATCAAACTCGCCCTAAATTCAAAATGAATTTCAAATTTCATTTCAAAATGTTTGTTTGCGAGTTGATATCAACAAATAAATTATAGTGGTCTATTTTCTCTCCAAAATCCTCCTCAAAATATTCTACAGATATTTCCCCAGTGATCCCCTCTGATTCTTTCTAGAAATACTGCCCAGATATTCCACCAATATTCCTCCAAATATTTTCCTCCTGAGAAATACCTTCTGAATCATTTTTGAAGTCCCCACAAATATTTTCTTCATAACTTTCCTCATGCCCATACGTATGCGTATGCCTCCAGTGTCATACGGTGAGCTCTACAAGATAATTACACTTATACAAGACAAATACATGCTAACCCCCCACTAATCCTCTCATCCTCCCACTAATCCTCTCATCCCTCCCCCTAATCCCCCCACCATGGCTATAAATAGAGGGGCAAGGGCCTCCTCTCATCCCACCCAAGCCATTTCATGGCAACTCTCTCCCCCCCCACACACACCCACTCCATGTTCCACACAAGCACACACTAGCACAAGGATCGTTCGATCGTTCTTCGATCGTTCGTCCCCCTGTTCTTAGTTTGTTCGTTCGTTCGTCCGATCGTTCGATCGTTCGTCCGATCGTTCATGGTTCGTTCGTTCGTCCAAATAATCTTTTTCCTACCGTTATGCTGCCGAAATTCCGATTGTTCGTTCGTTCGATCATTTGATCGTTCATCGTTCGTTCATAGTACATATTCATCGTTCATCGTTCGTTCATAGTCCCTATTCATCGTTCTTCCAGATAATCTTTGTCCTGCCGTTATGCTGCCGAAATTCCGATCGTTCGTCCGTTCGTTCGTCCAAATAATCTTTTCCTGTCGTTATGCTGCCGAAATTCCGATCGTTCGTTCGTCCGATCATTCGATCGTTCGTCCGTTCGTTCATAGTTCCTATTCATCGTTCATCGTTCGTTCATACGAACTATTCACTATCACTATTCACCATTACTATTCACCATTACTATTCATTGTTACTATTCACATACACTATTCATCATTGTTGCTATTTATCGTTACTATTCATCATCGTTACTATTCATCGATGATATCTATAATTACTTTTCCATCGCCACTATTCATCGTTACTATTCATCGGTCATCTCGTCATCCCAAATTTCAACTACTCATCCATCATGCTGTCCAGTCCACCTAAGACCAGCCAGACCCATGTTCCAATCATACGAACTCCGGTGACTGTGATTTTCCTTCCAGTGGGAAATTCCCATCTGGTCACCCATCCCAGGTTTCCCCAAGTTGAGCATGCTTGACTTTGAGATTCCTTCGAACCAGGCTTCCAAACTCAGATTCCAATAATTCTTGTTTCTAAATTCTTATCAAACTATTCCCTATCCAACCATGTCATCTCATAAGCATGGTCCATATTCCAGAAAACTCCCAAAATACTCTTGTCCCATATTCTGCCTATAACTCTCCTGTTCATACTAAGTCAGACGATTTATTCATCACTATTCTCACCAACAGTGAACTTCACTGTGCTACACCACATACACCCATCTATAAATACACCCAGCTACCCTCTCCCTCTCCACACACACTGAACACCCTCAGCCAAGGCAAACACCCCACCCACTCAGTTACTCTGCTCTGCCGGCTACACGCATAGTGTCGCTTCACCTCCAGTCCACCCTCCTGGTAAGCACCTCCGCTCCACCACTAGTAATATCACAACACCACATGACACAGATTCTACTCAAGACTCTACCCATCCATATATCGCTATTCTGACCACTATACTAAATATTTGTTGGCATACTTGCTTGTTTGTATGTTTGCTTGTTCATGTTGCATAGTTATCGGAGCGTTCGTGCCGTCTCGTGGAGGCCAGATCTACAAGTCTACACCAGGCGGTGGAGCCAGAAGCTAGTTCCGTGAGCTCCCCTTCCCCCTTCGCCGGATAAGCACGGCAAGCTCACTGGATCCCTTTGATGCATAAATTACCTATGTTTTACAACCACAACCCTCAGCCTGTTATTTTATGCATAATATGATTTTGAGACAAGTTATTATGGCCACCCAGCCGCTTGCCGCAATCAATCCCTGATATAATTGTTACAAATGATTTGGGAACAGGTGTGAGTTTTCAAAAGAAAATGCTTTTCAAAATGTGTGTGATGAAGGGTTTTCACCCTTATCACCTTGCGAGTGGGATAATCAGGGACTCCCTGGTTTAGGGGAGGGCCTAAGGTGTTGGCTCAGCTGGTTTAGGCGTGAGCAGAAGGATTGTCCCCTCATATAAGGACCGGTTTGTCATCTTCACTACCTGTACTCTTTAATAGTACAACCACTCGAGACTGTGTGGGCAGTCGCTCAATCTGAACTCGTGCGGTCCGACCCCAGGGTTATGAAGGCTGGGGAGCACCGGGAGGATAAGGAGGGGGAAAGTTTTGTCCGGTTTGGACATGGTGGTGGCCTGACTCCTTCCGGATAACCGTTAAGGTTAGGACGTGCGGGGAAAGAAAGAGATTCGGATTCGGGTCTCACTAGCTATGAGATCGCAGAGCCGGACTAGTGGGTAAAGTGTACCCCTCTGCGCAGAGTTTGAAAACCTATTCGAATAGTCTGTGTCCACAGGAATGGACGAGTCTGGTATGGTATGGCAATTAATGTTTTGTTTTCCAAAAAAAGAGATGGTTTTGAGAAAAGTGGTTTTTAAAAGGTTCGGCGGTTGAGCCGTGAGCTATGGTGGACGGGAAGTCCAGTAGCTGTTTTTGAAAATGAAAACCAGTGGGAACTGCTGAGATACCTAGATGGTTTAGTCCAGAGGATTTTGTTATAATACTGAAAAACTTCCTGCTCCTTTTGGAGAGGATGCGCTTTGCGAAAGTACAAAATGTTTTTCAAAACAACCCTGCATAAAATATTGCTGTTTCTGCAAAATATTCTGAGCTTCACATATTCCATGCATTATATCTGATTTCCCCATTCCGCGGGTGAAGGTGGGCTGCTGAGTACGTTTGTACTCACCCTTGCTTATTTGTTATTTTTCAGAAAAAGGAGATCGGGTAAGAGTTACGACTGTTCCCAACCTTGCCTGTGGCTGTTGGACCGCTGATTTGCTTCGCTGCGTATATCGGGCTGCTTCAGTCCCACTCTGATGATATGTCCCGAGTTGTGGACCAACTCTTAAAGTTGTTCGCCACCTTTGTAGGTTTGTCTCGTTTAAGCAGATTTGGTATCATCTGATGTATAAATGTGTTTACTAGCCTCCTGGGACTAGTAATTGTATCACATTTGAGTCCCAGAGGATTGGGGACGCTTCAAAAAGGCTGGGTGTGAACATGTTAACGTCGCAGCCCAGCCAGAATCTATTCTCCCAACTAGGAATACTAAGGACCCCTCAGCTGAGGCTTCTACATTGGGCGGCAAATTCTACTCCGATGTGTGGATGAAGGGTGGTCATGAGATGGCTGACGAAGCCATTAAAAAGACTAAGAAAGAATCTCATGACGCCTGTGAGAGAGCTAAGCAAGGTGAGGAAGCTGCCGAGCGCGCCATGATTATAGGTACTTTTATTTGAATCTTTTTTTGTCTTGTTGCTCGTTTTTACCTTCGAAATTCACCATCATATATTTTTTACAGATGGCCTCTCTCCGCTACCGGAGCCATACAACCCCGAAGATGATCCGGTTATGAAAGAAGCTTTAGATGTTATGCAAATTGCTAACGAAGTTGTTGACGAAGTCGTCGACAAACTTTTACATGAAGCTGCTGAAAGAATTTTGAAGAAAGACTATATTCTTGAATAATAGGAAATGTAATATTTGTGTATGGGTCAAACATCAAATATTTATATGTATATTAATGTAATCTTGTTTCTTTGTGATGCATGAAATTTGTGTACATACCATTTTTGAGCCTTCGGCGAAAAAACACCTTCCCTTCTTTTCATGCTTCGCAAAGAAAAATTGCCCTCTTTATTGTTTGAATACCTCATACTTTGCAACGGCTGTTGTATAATAACATTGTTGCCGAATATTTCCCTATTGTGTAGAGTTATGACTGTCGAAGGTATACTTTGTACTTTAGCACACTGTTTCATAATCCATCAAATATCTTCAAAAAGGCATTTTTCCTTCTCCATAGTTTTATCGCCGATGCAATATTATGTATGATGTAATGCTATGCAAAATGATGTGATGGTATGATGCAGTATGATGTTTATGCCGAAGGTGAGCACCCACTCAAAAACACACCCAGACTCTGCATTCCCTTAGGAACGACTTTGGAGTCTCTTCACCTTTTACTTAGGTGGTATTTTAGCTCTGCATCCTCTTAGGAACGACTTTGGAGCTAAGCTCTGCATCTCCTTAGGAACGAATTTGGAGCTTCTTCACCTCTGATTTAGGTGGTATTTAAGCTCTACATCCCCTTAGGAACGACTTTGGAGCTTCTTCACCTTTGATTTAGGTGGTATTTTGGCTCTGCATTCCCTTAGGAACGACTTTTGAGCTTCGGAGCTTACTCTGCGCTCCCTTAGGAACGACTTTTATAGCTTCGAAACTTACTCTGCGCTCCCTTAGGAACGACTTTGTGGCTTCGGAACTTAATTCTGCGCTCCCTTAGGAACGACTTTGTGGCTTCGAAACTTAATTATGTCACACTCAATCAAATTGAAATTTTATCTCTGCTGTATTGTTTTTCAAGAAAATATAAAAGGCAGAAAGAGTTAAGATACATCAAGCTATCATATTCCTTGGCCAAGCCACTGTAGTCCTTTTAGTAAATATGTTTCGACTCAGGCACAGTGATGTTGACTGTGCGAGTTTTTTGGACTCCTCCCGAAGGTTGCGCTGTTGTTGAGTATGATTGCGTCCTTCTGGCTGTTGATTGTGGATTAGTGGTGGTGGTGGCAATTGGGGCCAGGAAGCTGGGGAATGGCTTGCCGAAGCAACAGAAGTCGTAGGTTGTTGATTCCCTACGTATTCTGGGATGAATGGGGAATAACACGAAGCAGTGTGGAGGACTTGCTTCGGCTGACTCTGCCGCGCCTTAGCTTCGGCAATTTCCTTCTGCTTCTGAATTGTAACTTGGCATGTTCTTGTTGTGTGGCCCTTGTCCTCGCCACAAAAAAGGCAGTACAGCTTTCTGGGTTGATTGCCAAATCATCCTCCACCAAAACTTCTTTCTCCCCTGCCCCTCAGAGCCGGTGGTCTAAAAGAAGTTCGTTGCATGCTTGAAGACTGAGAACTGTGATGGCTATGCTAAACATTGTTGGCCCTTTCATCATTGGCATTGGAGTTGTGAATTGATCGGACATGCCTGGGATGAAGTCTCCCTCCGAAGCCCCTGGTCATCTCGGAAAACCTGTAAGCTTCCTCCCATCTTTGACGAAAATCATTATCGGCCTAGATGTACTCATCCATCTTCTGAAGAAGCTTCTCCAGGGTTTGTGGAGGTTTCCTAGCAAAATATTGAGCTATAGGTCCTGGCCTAAGTCCCTTGATCATGGCCTCAATGATGATTTCATTAGGCACTGCGGGTGCTTGTGCTCGTAGACGCAAGAACCTTCGGACATACGCCTGAAGGTATTCCTCCTGGTCTTGTGTGCATTGAAACAATGTCTGAGCAGTGACTGGCTTTGTCTGAAAACCTTGGAAGCTTGTGACCAGCATATCCTTAAGCTTCTGCCATGATGTAATTGTTCCTGGCCGAAGAGAGGAGTACCATGTCTGGGCCACACTTCGGACTGTCATGACGAAGGACTTTGCCATGACAGCGGTGTTGCCTCCATATGAGGATATTGTCGCCTCGTAACTCATCAAGAATTGCTTTGGGTCCGAGTGCCCATCATACATAGGCAATTGGGGTGGCTTGTAGGATTGTGGCCATGGGATGGCCTGCAGCTCTGTTGCCAGGGGAGAAGCATCATCAAAAATAAAGTTATCATGATGAAAGTAATCTGTCACACCCGGTTTTTAGAAGGTAAACCGAATGCGAACCATGTACGTGCCAGGATCAGTTATTCACGTACACAGCAGTTACATAATATGGACATCATCACACAGTGCTCAAAATAGTATTAAAAGGGGAAATAATAGTCGATTACATCATACGTCTGAGACGTCCATATAGTTCTTACAATAAATCAAAGTGCGGAAAAGAAACGTAGATAACGCGGCCTTCACAGGCAGCCGACTGGGGGTTGCCGCTAACCCACACCTAGAACTCGTCGTAATCTTGGAACTCCTGGAAGTCTCCTTCCACAGCTTCATCTTCGCCTGAGCAGTGGTTGCAACACTGACAACCTGGGGGGGGGGTTTGGTGTGTAGAGCAAGGGTGAGTACACATCAACATACTCAGCAAGTATCCTGTTTGGCTGTAGTGGACTAGCTTTATGTGGGGATAAGTCAAGCAGTTGCTTTTAGTTGGTCAGGTTATTACTTACTAGTAGAAAGCCAAGTTTTAGCATTAACCCAAGTTATTAACCCGATGTACCCTTTCCAAACGGAAAGAATACCACTTACCAGCACCATAATCATAACCAGAACCATCAATCTCATAACCACCTGTACCACAATGTCTCTGATCAAGTACCACTAATCACTGGAGCTCCCTTGGCCGCTCATAACCGCGAGCACGGCTGATATATCAGTTTCATAACACTCTGCAGAGGTTGTGCACTTTACCCACAAGCCGTGATTCCCTCTCTAGCCCGGGCTTGCAAGACCCTTATTCACTCCCGAGGTGAATGGCCAGGGATTCACTACGAAGCCTTTACAAAGATTCCCCGGGGCTGTAGCCACCCGTTAGGTTTCCTAAATGCACCGCACTCCTCCCCAAGGGGCGAACCCAAACTTGGCAGAGCGAGCCGCATACACCGAGCCCCATTGACGGCACGACGGCTAAGTGAACTACACCCCGGATCCTCTAATTATTCAGCTAAGGGCACCCCATTCCACCCTCATGGTTGCACTGTTTTCCCGGGCGGTCATCCATAGAACAGGTCCTTACGGAGAGGCACTCGAGAAACCGCTCGAGCCCCCTTGAATACCACAAGTATAATCATAAAGAATAACGGGAAAACAGCGTATCATAGATAATCACATCATGTTCATTGATTAGAGTTGAGCAATAGCATCAGACTAAGTAGTAATAATCCGACCCAAATAGGTAAACAAGGACATGGATAACAAAAGCTAGTCAATCCTTAGGTATAAAGGTGTAATGCGGGAGGTGAATTAAAGAATGAATAGGACATAGATAGGTCAAAGGACACTTGCCTCCACCAACCGACTGCTGCTCAGGGGCTTCTCCTGCGAATTCCTCGGGCTCTTCGACCGGATCGTTCTCTATGCGAGCGCAAACATACATACATCCATCCACATATTTAATACAAAAGAACAGTACACCATACAAGATAACAAATAAAGTGAATATGCATCAAGTATGACATTCGGTAACGCATTTGTTATGGTTAGAAAGAAACGGGAAAGGTCTCGCAGGGGGTTAAATCTTATGCACTAATGACACAATTGGTTTTTAACAAAATAATTCTGTTATATATTTATATATACTGATGGAAACCTAATCACTTTTAGTTGATCAACATTGCACAGGGTAAACAATTAACTACGTGAATCAATAACATAACGGAATTTTAAATTAAACTTCCTATTTTCCCATAGCATGAACAGTGATTAGCCTACTTAAAATACGGTAATTATGATCACAGAAAGTAAATAAAATAAAATAAAAAAAATAAAAAAAACAGAGGGGGGGGGGGTTGAACCGGCCCTAGGGCGGTTGAACCGGCCCTAGGCGGGGCGCGGGCGCGGGCGCGGCCGGGGCTGGCCGGGCGGGCGGCGCAGGGGGGCGGCCGAGCCGCTGGGCAGGGGGGCGGGGCGGCCGAACCGCTGGGCGCGCAGGGGCGCGGGGCAGGGCGCGGGGCGGCCGAGCGGCCGAGCCGGCGGGGTGGGGCGGGCGGCCGAACCGGCCATGGGGCCGAGCGGCGAGGGGAAGGGGAGGGAGGAGAGGGGGAGGGAGGGGAGGGAGGAGAGGGGGAGGGGGGGCTCACCGGCGGGGGAGCGACGGCGAGGGGCGGCCGGCGGCAGGGGCGGCCGAGGGCGGCGGTTGGGCAGGGGGCGGCGGCGGCTTAGGGCAGGGGTAGGGGCGGCGGCTTAGGGAGAGGGAGAGAAAATGAGAGAAAATGAGAGGGAGGGAGAAAGAATTGGGGGAAAAAGGGGAGGTGGGGGGGGCGGTTGGGCCTATGGGGCCCAAGGGGGGGGCGCCAGGGGCGGCTGGGCCGGCCGGGGTCGGCCCACGGCGCGGGAGAGAGAGGAAAAAGAGGAGAGAGAAAGAGAGATAGAAAGAAAGAAAAGATCTTCTCCTCATTTTCGAAATCCGATCTTTCTACATGCATGCATTTGCACTTTCAAAGCAATCAAAAGAAATGCAAGGTTCGGCATGGTGCATCAAACAACATAAAGTATTTAGGGTTTTTCTTACACGGGAAATCCAAACCGAATCCCGCTAGAACTTTGGAAAAGGTCAAGGTTTAGCGAGGGGAAAAAGAAAAGGGAAAGGTAACGCCCGAATTTTGGCGAGTAAAGAAAAGAAAAAATTCAACTGCAAAATTCGGGGCGTTACAAACCTATCCCCCTTAAAAGAATCTCGCCCTCGAGATTCAGGGCTGGCTAGCAAAGAGCTCCGGGTACTTGGCCATCAGATCATCTTCACGCTCCCAGGTTGCTTCTTCCTCAGAGTGGTGACTCCATCTGACTTTGCACATTCTGACGGTCTTCCTTCGGGTGACTCTATCTGCAATCTCAAGGATCTGAGCTGGCTTCTCAACATAGGTCAAGTCCTCCTGGACTTCAAGACCTTCCACTGGCAACTGCTCTTCTGGCACACGCAAACACTTCTTCAATTGAGACACATGAAAGACATCATGCACAGCAGACAAATTCTCTGGCAGGCTGAGCTGATAGGCCACTTCTCCACGTCTTGCAAGAATCTGATACGGACCAATGTAGCGGGGTGCCAGCTTGCCTTTGACTCCGAATCTTCTGACTCCTCTGATCGGTGACACTTTCAGATAGACAAAGTCTCCGACTTCGAAACTCAGCTCTCTTCTTCTTGTGTCTGCATAGCTTCGCTGCCTTGATTGCGCTATCTTCAGATTCTCTCGGACCATCTTGATGTTCTCTTCGGCTTCAAGCAAAATATCTGGCCCAAACACCTGCTTCTCTCCAGGCTGATCCCATTGCAACGGAGTTCTGCAACTTCTTCCATACAGCGCTTGAAATGGTGACATCTTCAAACTGGCCTGGTAACTGTTGTTATAGGAAAACTCCGCATAAGGCAATCTCTTGTCCCATCCGGACTGATCTTGCAACGCACAGGCTCTCAACATATCTTCAAGAATTTGATTGGTTCTTTCGGTCTGGCCATCTGTCTGCGGGTGATAAGCTGAACTGAAATTCAGATGCGTGCCCAAGGCTTCATGCAACTGCTGCCAGAAATGAGAGGTGAACTGCGTTCCTCTGTCTGACACTATCTTCTTTGGCACACCATGAAGACAAACGATCCGAGACATATACAATTCTGCCAATACTGCACTGTTGTAGTTGGTCTTGACAGGTATGAAGTGGGCTGACTTGGTCAAGCGGTCCACTACTACCCAAATGGAATCGTAGCCGGCTCGAGTGCGAGGCAATCCGACTATGAAATCCATACCAATTTCATCCCATTTCCACTGAGGGATCTGCAACGGTTGCAACAATCCAGCAGGTCTCTGGTGTTCTGCCTTAATTCTTCGACAACTATCGCACATAGCCACATGCTCTGCGATTTCTCTTTTCATTCCGTACCACCAGAATTTCTTCTTCAGATCCTGATACATCTTCTCACTGCCAGGGTGAATCGAATAAGCTGTCTCATGAGCTTCCTTAAGAATCAACTCCCGAATAGACTGGACATTGGGAACACACAAGCGGTCTTTGAACCATACCACACCTTCTGCATCTTCTCGAAAATCTTTGCCTCTGCCATCTAGAATCAATCGCCGAATCTCACTGATCTTCTCATCATTCTTCTGCGCTTCTTTGATTTCGCGCTCCAAGGTAGGCTCCAATTCAACTGTGACTCCTCGCGAATTGTTCAGAAATCCGAGACTCAACCTGTCAAACTCTTTGGCCAACTCATAAGGCATCGGACGAGCGACCATCAGATTGACTTGACTCTTTCTGCTCAAAGCATCTGCCACTACGTTTGCTTTGCCTGGATGGTAATGAATCTCCAACTCATAGTCTTTGATCAATTCTAACCATCTTCGTTGCCTCATGTTCAATTCTGACTGAGTGAATATGTACTTCAGACTCTTGTGATCTGTGTAAACATCGCATTTCTGTCCATACAGATAGTGCCTCCATGTCTTCAGTGCGTGAACCACTGCTGCCAACTCTAGATCATGGATTGGGTAGTTCTTCTCATGAACCTTCAGCTGTCGGGACGAGTAAGCCACAACTCTTCCCTCTTGCATCAACACACATCCCAAACCTGTGTAACAAGCATCGCAATACACCGAGAAGGGCTTGTGCACATCAGGCAAGACTAGGACAGGCGCTGTTGTCAACTTCTCTTTCAGCGCTTCAAAGGCCTCTTGGCATTTCTGGGTCCACTTGAACTCAACCTTGTTGCCTAGCAACGCTGTCATTGGCTTCGCAATCTTCGAAAACCCTTCAATGAATCGCCGATAATATCCGGCCATTCCAATGAAGCTCTTGATTCCTCTAGCATCCGTTGGCGCTTTCCAGTTTAGAATGTCTGCCACTTTCTTCGGATCCACAGCCAATCCTTCTTTGTTGATTATGTGACCCAAGAACAGGACTTCACTGATCCAGAACTCACACTTGCTCAACTTTGCATACAACTGGTGCTCTCGCAATCTCTGCAATACCATCCTCAAATGATCTGCATGCTCTTCTTCACTTTGAGAATAAACCAGAATGTCATCAATGAATACCACCACGAACTTATCAAGATAATCCATGAATACACTGTTCATCAAGTTCATGAAGAATGCTGGCGCATTGGTCAAACCAAAAGACATCACTGTGAACTCATATAAACCATACTTGGTAATGAATGCCGTCTTCGGAATGTCCGAAGGTCGGATCCTGAGCTGATGATAACCTGACCTCAGATCGATCTTGGAGAACACACTGGCTCCTCTCAACTGGTCGAACAGATCTTCTATTCTGGGCAAAGGATACTTGTTCTTGATCGTGACTTCATTCAAAGCTCGATAATCGATACACATCCTCTTGGTGCCATCTTTCTTCTCCACAAACAAGGCAGGGGCGGCCCAAGGCGAGGTGCTTGGCCGGATGTAACCTTTCTCTGACAGCTCATCAATCTGCTTCTTAAGCTCAACCAACTCTGGTCCAGATATTCTGTAAGCTCTCTTAGAGATGGGGGCGGTTCCAGGAAGAAGCTCTATAGCAAATTCAACTTTCCGCTCTGGTGGCATACCCGGTAAATCCTTTGGAAACACATCTGGGAATTCAGACACAACCTTGATACTCTCAATTGGATCTGCTTCACTGCTATCGACAGCCATCTGATAACAACTTCCTTTCTTCGGCTCAGGCGGGACTAACTCGGTCACCACTTCCTCTCCTAGTGGGGACACTAACTTGATTGTCCTTTTATCACAACTGATAACTGCCTGATACTTATCTAACCAATTCATCCCTAGGATGACATCTATTCCCTGAGTACCCATTACTATAATGTTGGCGGGAAACGCTATCCCCCTTATTTCCACACTTACATTTAAACAAATGCTATCAGCTCGAATTCTACCACCGGCTGAGTCAATTTGAATGGGGGTTAACATGGTAGTAGTTGGAAGATTATGTGCTTCTACCCATGATGCAGTAATGAAAGAATGTGTTGCTCCAGTATCAAATAACACTTCTGCAATATGGGAGTCGACTGGGAACATACCTACTATCATGTCGGGGGTCTCCTGAACTGCTTCAGCCTCCAAGTGATTCAATCTTCCATGATTATAGCGCTGTTGAGGGCGGTTGCCTGCTCCAGGCTGAGACACATTCTGCTTTGCTGGGGCATTGGGGCCTGACTGCTGCTGGGCTGCCTTCTTCGGACATTGCATCACCCAGTGGCCTTGCTCTCCACAGTGGAAACATGCCCTGTTTCCAACCTGAGCTGGTGCTGCCTGACTGTTCTGCTGATTTGCTGGGGCAGGAAGACGAGGTGCTTGCTGATTCTGCTTCTGAAACTGACCTCCTGACTGATTGCTCTGACGGTTCTGGTACTGATGCTGAGGGTACTGCCTTTGGAACTGCTGATACTGCTGACGCTGCTGATGCTGCTGAGGTGGACGCTGGTTCTGCCTGAACTGCTGAGGTTGATTGCCTGAGAAACGGGGACGGCTGCTGCTTCCAGGCTGGGGTCCACTGATCTTGCGCTTACGATCTTCCATCTCCTTGCGCTTTCTCTCTGTCATGATTGCTCTGTCAATCAGGTGCTGGAATGTCGGGAAGGTGTGGTTCATCAGCTGATACTGCAGAGGGTCAACCAAGCCTCTCAGGAAACGGTACTGCCGCTTGGCGTCGGTGTTGACATCTTCAGGAGCATAGCGAGACAACTGCAGAAACCTGTCCCGATACTCACTGACAGACGATGACCCTTGCTTAAGGGCCAGGAACTCCTCCTTCTTCACTGTCATCAGACCTGTAGGCACATGGTACTGACGAAAGCTACCTCTGAATTCTTCCCAGGTGATGGTGTCGGGGTTGGCATGGGTGGCGAGGTAAGACTCCCACCATGACTGGGCTGCTCCTCTCAACAGACGGGGACCATACAAGACTTTCTCCCTGTCATCGCACTGAGCGGTATGCAACTCCCGCTCCACAGTGCGCAGCCAATCTTCAGCATCCATGGGGTCAGAAGAGTGAGCGAACGTTGGTGGATGACCTCTCATGAATTCAGCACGCTTATCTCTAGGCATCTGAGGCATCTGAGGCTGGGGTGGTGCCTGCTGCTGTTGCTGCTGCTGCTGCTGCTGAATGGCGGCCAGAGTCTGACCGATGGCTTGAACTGCCTGAGTCTGCATCAGAAACATCTGCTCAATCGACATCGGGGGCGGGGGGCGGCAGGTGCTGCTGCTGGGGCACCTCATCCTGCGGAGCGGCTCGCTCCTGCTGAGCACGCCTTCCTCCTCTACGCCTGTTCTCTGACATCTGCAGAACGCAACCACACATCAGAACTGATCTGGCAAAGCTTGCAGCATAAGAAAAGAGTATAGAATTCTCCAACAGCACTGAACAGATGAGCATCTTCACTGATCTCCAACACAGACCACACAGCTTCTCAGATAAAGAGGAAAGGAGAATAATGGGTTTCCCAACTATATAACTAACTTTATTGACATAGTACGTAAACCAAAATGCAGGGGATACCCACACTCTGGTGACAATCATTACAAAGATCCAAACCAAACATAGTTCATCATGACAAACATAAATGCACAGGATATAGCAAACTACCCTGTCTAACTAAAACTAACTAAGACCGAGACTAACGCTAAGACTGAAGCTTCCATGTATATATTTATTTCGTATTAATTACAAGATCCAACTCTAACGATCTATGGTTCTAGGTTTATCTTGGTCTTGCAGGCGGGATTGCCATAAGACTGGTGTCCACGCTGAGGTGAGCGGTACGGGTGCTGGGTCCCAACGGGAGCGGGGGAACCACCGTCCAGATAACGACGTTCCGCACGCTCAGCCCGCAGCAGGGCGATCTCAGCACGAGCCCTACTCAGCTCGTCTAGTGCATGGTCCAGCTCCGTGTTTAGCACGGCGGCTAGGTTGACTGTGCTGCTCAACCTAGGATTGCCCTCACCGACAGGTGAGACAATCACGCCTCCTGTGCTGCCAGATGAACGGCGGGGGTAATACTTCAGGTCGAGACCGTCAGCTGCCCCACCGAAAACCGAGCAGTAGTGCGAAAGCGCACGCCGTGCAGCATCTTGCATGGCTGCCTCAGCTGAGTCCCGCTCAGAGATAGAATAGTGCTCTGAACAGGCCTCTGCACCCTGGAGACTGTCCTCCGGGCAGCGCACCAAGCAAGTCGCCTCCCAGCGGTCCGGGTAGACCCCGCGACTATGCTGGTAGACCACACAGCGATACTCGACGGACCAAGTATGCCGGTCAAATGCCCGACGTAGCAGGGTGTCGAGCGCATCATGGAAGTGACACCCGCGAGCAGCGTCGCGAGTGATGGGTCGAGCAACCCATCCTTCCGGCTCAGGGTTAGCAGAGAAGTCGGTGTCGTGGCTCGAGCTGTCGTCGCCATCTCCGTCGTCTGGGTCTCCTCCAGCAGCTACTCCAGAAGCTGGGGCGCCCAGTGGTGGTGCAGGGGGCGGCTCCAGAGGAAGCACAGGGGAGCAGCTCCTCACAGACTCTATCTCCTGGTGGAGCGAGAGGGAAGAGCTCCGCTGCTCCTGTCGTCGACGCTCCTGCTCCTCACGCAGGCGGTGGTGTAGTCTCTCCAAGTGGCTGGACTGTCCGGCCATGGGACGGCGAAGCGGACGCTCAGCAAGGCGGGAAGGTAAGAAGGGGATGACTGACTTTCGTGCAGTGTGTCTAAGTCGAGCCATCTACAAAAGACATCGCAAGCAAAAGGGTGAGAACAGAATTAATATGACCAGCAAGTAATGAATCATAAATAGATGAAGGATTAGAATAAAACATGGTTTTCAGCAAGGTATAATATATAGTATAACATAGGTTTGGTCGGTAGGACCAACTTTTGAAGAGATATCAAAGTCAAGGAAGAGACAGAGGTCTATAATCCTTAGAACGACCATTCTACTCTAGGTTAGCGGTCCTACAGTCAGCACGGCTTTGATACCACTTATGTCACACCCGGTTTTTAGAAGGTAAACCGAATGCGAACCATGTACGTGCCAGGATCAGTTATTCACGTACACAGCAGTTACATAATATGGACATCATCACACAGTGCTCAAAATAGTATTAAAAGGGGAAATAATAGTCGATTACATCATACGTCTGAGACGTCCATATAGTTCTTACAATAAATCAAAGTGCGGAAAAGAAACGTAGATAACGCGGCCTTCACAGGCAGCCGACTGGGGGTTGCCGCTAACCCACACCTAGAACTCGTCGTAATCTTGGAACTCCTGGAAGTCTCCTTCCACAGCTTCATCTTCGCCTGAGCAGTGGTTGCAACACTGACAACCTGGGGGGGGGGGGTTTGGTGTGTAGAGCAAGGGTGAGTACACATCAACATACTCAGCAAGTATCCTGTTTGGCTGTAGTGGACTAGCTTTATGTGGGGATAAGTCAAGCAGTTGCTTTTAGTTGGTCAGGTTATTACTTACTAGTAGAAAGCCAAGTTTTAGCATTAACCCAAGTTATTAACCCGATGTACCCTTTCCAAACGGAAAGAATACCACTTACCAGCACCATAATCATAACCAGAACCATCAATCTCATAACCACCTGTACCACAATGTCTCTGATCAAGTACCACTAATCACTGGAGCTCCCTTGGCCGCTCATAACCGCGAGCACGGCTGATATATCAGTTTCATAACACTCTGCAGAGGTTGTGCACTTTACCCACAAGCCGTGATTCCCTCTCTAGCCCGGGCTTGCAAGACCCTTATTCACTCCCGAGGTGAATGGCCAGGGATTCACTACGAAGCCTTTACAAAGATTCCCCGGGGCTGTAGCCACCCGTTAGGTTTCCTAAATGCACCGCACTCCTCCCCAAGGGGCGAACCCAAACTTGGTAGAGCGAGCCGCATACACCGAGCCCCATTGACGGCACGACGGCTAAGTGAACTACACCCCGGATCCTCTAATTATTCAGCTAAGGGCACCCCATTCCACCCTCATGGTTGCACTGTTTTCCCGGGCGGTCATCCATAGAACAGGTCCTTACGGAGAGGCACTCGAGAAACCGCTCGAGCCCCCTTGAATACCACAAGTATAATCATAAAGAATAACGGGAAAACAGCGTATCATAGATAATCACATCATGTTCATTGATTAGAGTTGAGCAATAGCATCAGACTAAGTAGTAATAATCCGACCCAAATAGGTAAACAAGGACATGGATAACAAAAGCTAGTCAATCCTTAGGTATAAAGGTGTAATGCGGGAGGTGAATTAAAGAATGAATAGGACATAGATAGGTCAAAGGACACTTGCCTCCACCAACCGACTGCTGCTCAGGGGCTTCTCCTGCGAATTCCTCGGGCTCTTCGACCGGATCGTTCTCTATGCGAGCGCAAACATACATACATCCATCCACATATTTAATACAAAAGAACAGTACACCATACAAGATAACAAATAAAGTGAATATGCATCAAGTATGACATTCGGTAACGCATTTGTTATGGTTAGAAAGAAACGGGAAAGGTCTCGCAGGGGGTTAAATCTTATGCACTAATGACACAATTGGTTTTTAACAAAATAATTCTGTTATATATTTATATATACTGATGGAAACCTAATCACTTTTAGTTGATCAACATTGCACAGGGTAAACAATTAACTACGTGAATCAATAACATAACGGAATTTTAAATTAAACTTCCTATTTTCCCATAGCATGAACAGTGATTAGCCTACTTAAAATACGGTAATTATGATCACAGAAAGTAAATAAAATAAAATAAAAAAAATAAAAAAAACAGAGGGGGGGGGGCGGTTGAACCGGCCCTAGGGCGGTTGAACCGGCCCTAGGCGGGGCGCGGGCGCGGGCGCGGCCGGGGCTGGCCGGGCGGGCGGCGCAGGGGGGCGGCCGAGCCGCTGGGCAGGGGGGCGGGGCGGCCGAACCGCTGGGCGCGCAGGGGCGCGGGGCAGGGCGCGGGGCGGCCGAGCGGCCGAGCCGGCGGGGTGGGGCGGGCGGCCGAACCGGCCATGGGGCCGAGCGGCGAGGGGAAGGGGAGGGAGGAGAGGGGGAGGGAGGGGAGGGAGGAGAGGGGGAGGGGGGGCTCACCGGCGGGGGAGCGACGGCGAGGGGCGGCCGGCGGCAGGGGCGGCCGAGGGCGGCGGTTGGGCAGGGGGCGGCGGCGGCTTAGGGCAGGGGTAGGGGCGGCGGCTTAGGGAGAGGGAGAGAAAATGAGAGAAAATGAGAGGGAGGGAGAAAGAATTGGGGGAAAAAGGGGAGGTGGGGGGGCGGTTGGGCCTATGGGGCCCAAGGGGGGGGGCGCCAGGGGCGGCTGGGCCGGCCGGGGTCGGCCCACGGCGCGGGAGAGAGAGGAAAAAGAGGAGAGAGAAAGAGAGATAGAAAGAAAGAAAAGATCTTCTCCTCATTTTCGAAATCCGATCTTTCTACATGCATGCATTTGCACTTTCAAAGCAATCAAAAGAAATGCAAGGTTCGGCATGGTGCATCAAACAACATAAAGTATTTAGGGTTTTTCTTACACGGGAAATCCAAACCGAATCCCGCTAGAACTTTGGAAAAGGTCAAGGTTTAGCGAGGGGAAAAAGAAAAGGGAAAGGTAACGCCCGAATTTTGGCGAGTAAAGAAAAGAAAAAATTCAACTGCAAAATTCGGGGCGTTACATAATCGTACCATTCATCTTCGTTGAATGAGCTCCCCTGACGAAGCTCCCTGTGCTGAGGCCTTCGGTCCTAGTCATCTTGAGTAAGATGACGTATTTCTTCAGCAGTTTCGTCTATTTTCTTCTGAAGGTCGGTCAGCCGGGCCATCTTCTCTTTTTTCCTTTGCACTTGCTGATGGATGACCTCTAAATCCCTGATTTCCTGATCGATTTGCTCCTCTTGAAGAGTTAGGCTGGTGGCCTTCCTCTTTTGGTTCCTGGCCTCTCGCAGAGAGAGAGCATCTTGATTTGTGTCTAGTGGTTGCAGAGCAGCCCCTTGCGCCGTTGCCTTCTTCGGCGGCATGTCGAAAATAGATGCTCTTCCGAAGGTTGTGGAAGTGAGTTCACCGGAGGTGGGCGCCAAATGTTGTTCACTTGTTCTCAAAGGCTATTAATTAAGAACAAGGCAACACAATTGTTAATGGTTAAAGGTCTTCGTACTTTGAAACATTATGTCCTTTCGGATATAATGATCTTCAGACTAAGGTCATGAAGGACACACCTTCATCATTTTATGATGTAATGTAAACATGAGTACGAATATAAACAAGAAGATGAAGGAATATAGAGGAATCGAGATGATATCTGTTATGTGTCCATGTTTCATTTATCTTCATTAAACATGAATAAACATTAACAATATTTATATTACAATGATACCTTCGGTTTGCCAGAAGGTGTAAGAGCGAGAATGGCTTGAGAGCGATTACAATCCAGCGTGAACAGTACGATGTTATTGTTCATCTATTTATAGGCATGGGACACAACCCGGATAAAAGTACATTTATATCCCTGGTAACTGCCTATAATCATAACATGGATTGTTGAGGACTATAAGGTCTTTAGCCTCTTTCAGTCATCATCATGCTTCTGAGCTTCGTCAATATGTTAGACCGAAGGTCCTTGACTTTTAGCTTCGTTGCCCACTCTTTATCTCCTTTCATCCCGTCATAAGAGAAGTTCTTCATCTTAAAGCTGAAGCTCTTTGTAATTGTTCATAATCATACTGAAAACATATGGTTAGACATATTTTTGAGGACCTTCGGAAGAGGAAGGCCCCCAACAACCCTGGTTACTGTTAACCGGCTAGTATAGAGGACATATCCTAACAAAATCATGTATGTATATATGCATTTGTATCATTTGGAGAACGATGTCGTGCATCATGTATTACAATAGGAATATGGCCGCAAGTGCATAGAATGGTCATGATCCCTGTCTAACCGAACATCAAAGGGGATTAAAGGTTAGATGGAAATTATCTTCGACGGGATTGAAGTGACAGGGAGCGATTCACTCGTTCCCTGGGAAGAACAAATCAGCTTGGAGATTAGGTCTCAAGCTACCAAATAAGGCCTAAGGATGTAAGATATATTCATACGGATGAATTGTAACCTGTAGCATAGCGAACGAGTCACCTCGCCACCGAGCGATAGCTACCGTCGGGTACCATTCTATACTCGTACCCATAAAAAAATCTATCCGTCAGGTTACACATATATGCTCGCGGGTATAAAACCTTACCCATAATCGTACCCGCTGGGAAAAAATTAAATTCCAATATTATCACATATTAAATATTAAATAAACATACAAAAACAACTTCAATTTCACATATAACAAATCATATGATCATATAACTTGGTATCTAGACAAATAATAGCTAGAGAAGGGTTTTATTTTAACTAAGACGGGCTCTATTAGATAGTTATAGTGGTATTGATGCGGGTACATTTTACCCATGGGTAGACGTGTATGGGTAGTACCAACCTGTACTCGTACCCGTCTAACCAACGGGTAGAAGTTTTTACCCATTAACATATCCGCGCGTAGAGAAATCATCTCGTACCCGCCTTCATATCGGGTAAAACCTGTCTGGTATTCGGGTATCCATTGTCATCTCTAGTAGCTACCCTGGCGGGGCAGGAAGCTATGGATCGACGAGGACCAAGATGTGAAAAAAAATTGGGTGGGACCACAAATATAATTTTTATTAGGCGAGATATAAATTTTTATTAGTTTTAAATTTATTAGTTTTAAATATAAAAAAGAAAAAGTTACCTCCTCCCAGCGGCTCCTCTGATAAAGCCTCCTGGGCTGGCCCAGCTTGGGGTCGCCGATAGAGTTTGCGGGCTCCTTTTGCTTTCGTTCCTTTCCTTTTCCGAGTCAGGCCGTGGGTTTCTTAAGTTTTAAAAGGCCGTAGATTTGAAGGCCCGGAACATGGCTGTGGTTCGAATTGCTCCAGAGGAGCCTTATGACAATATCTGGGCCCCATGAGGAAATAAATTACATGGAATGGGCCAAGTTTAGGCTTTCAACCGTCCCCCATACTTTTCTGCCTTTGAAGCTCAACAAAAAAAAAATCATTTCTGTTTTCTTTCTCTTTCAGCGAATTACACATTATAAGAGTACATATTGGCGTTATGTGAGACATATAATCCTTGCTCTCTTAACTACACATAGTATTATAAAAATGTCTAAGAAGAGTACCTGAGCAGATAAACTAATCAGATAATATGAAAACAGAAAAAAGGGGACCCCTTGTTACTATTGCTACTAAACTAGAAAAAATAAATGAAACGAGAAATTGATAAAAGTGTCATCGAATCAGTACCATTATTAAGGATACTACATGCATGATGTTTGGGAAAATAAGAATAAAAATTCTTTTACTGTGGTTGCAAGGCTGCTGCTGACAACAAATCACAACGATGTCACCTGAGCGAACAGCGCCTAGCCTGCACTTTCCTTCAGCCTTACGGCAGGGTCGCTATATAACTAACTATTTCTTCAGTTGCGAGTGCATTACCCTTCTAACCTTTAATCAGCTGCCGTCTTGTTCGCCGTCGTCGGTTAAATCGGATGAACGTGCGTACGCGATCTAAGACGAAGACAGATATCCTTTTTTTTTTACTTCCTTCGCGAAGCCGACAGAACAATGGTTTTGGTGTTTGATCATGATCGTCAGGCACTGGAAGTCTACGGGCGGCCGTGATGGATAACTTGTGGCGCACATTACCATCGTGTTTGGTTAGTGGAATGCTGCCGTGTAGAATTATCCGATCCAGAAACCGAACCTCCTCAAGTTGTTTGGTTTGTGTCATGGATTCATTTCGTTTGTCATCCTGTAGTACTAGTTAGTGATACCGCAGTGAGACTAGTTCATTCCGCAAAAAATGTCAGACCAACCCATTCTGATTGAACCCATGCCGCATGAACCAAATCCGCAAACCAAACGCACTGTACATGACTCCTCTCACTGGCCAATCATTGACCGAGCTGTTCGCTGAGAAGGGCCAAAAATGTATAGTGGCGAGTCAGCTGCAATAGCCAGTAGCATGAGTGGCAGTAGCGTCGACAGAGTAGGCCATGCAGGCAGCTAGTAAGCGTGTGTTTAGTGTAAAAAAAGTGGCATGCCTTCAGTATATACATTCTCATCAGAGCTATATATATTCCTAATTAAACCAGATTGTTCAACCAGCTATACTTGTTCGCAGACAACTCTGATGTCTGAACTGACGAGCATCAGAGGCGTTTGTTCTGGGAATTAAAGGGAAAGCACCATCATCCATCCATCGAACAGAACCACTGTATGCTCTGCAGTCCATGTCATGAATTAATCAAAAGCCTGGTTCCCCCCCCCCCGTCTGAAAAATTCTAGTATATTCTGGGATGTTATCCGGCTCGCACAGTGCGAGCTGGTGGAGAATCACTGTATACGCCGCGCTTGCAGGTTGCAACCAACCACAAGCTAGCCTGCCGCCGGGATCAGCTTCAGTGTTACTGTTGTTATTATAGCTAGCCAAGAGCTTCCTGCAGACGTTGATGTCCAGATCATGCAGACTAGCTAGTCTCGTCAGAATTCAGAGGCAGGCTGCAGGATCTATCAGTATGAAAGATTTAGCATATTTTTGGGCCTATCTATCTATAGCCGGACAGGAACAAGTTGTTACGACAATAGTTATCCTCATCCTTTTTGCGTGTCGTCGTCCTCATGAATCGTTGCTCCATAACATCATGATTAGCTGGCTGGCTTGTTCATTTCATGGTTCAACCATAAAGATCGGATAATATTGAGTCGGTTTAAATAATCCATAATAAGTCAAAATCTATTTCAATCCATTCCAATACGGATCAATCCAATCCACGTGGAATTGTGCACAGTTGCAGGGTTCTCTCGGGACGTACATACGTCATGCCAGCTATACAAGTGGATTAGCAAGCAATCGCATTGCTTGCCGTCCTTTTTCGTCCAGTTTTCTGACCCTGTGCTGGGACCGGCCGGACCGCACACGTTTGAAGTGAACAGAGGCCGGCAGCAGGCGCATGCATGCACAGAGACAGAGGCAAGCGCGCGGGTACGCACAGTAACGGGATACCATCAATCGCGCTCAGACGTCGTCCGACCCGGCTGCTGGTGGTGACCATTACGTTACGCGCGAGTAGCCATCGCGCGCTCACCACTTCATGACGCTGCCATATTGACTCTCTCTCACCACCCTGGGAGACATCGATGTAGTACCAGTCGATCTTCAGAATTAACATCACTTTTTTTTGAAGCAAATACTGAATGATTATCACGAGTAATGATCGACGGTCAAACTTTCGATATACATCACTCAAGACGGAAGAGACAGAGATGCAGGGTTTTGTAGACCGGGCTCAGGCGCTCTGCAGCCTCTTGAGTCCAACTCTCTCCGTCAACCATCCATCCATCCATCCATCCATCCATCCCTCTCACACCATCTCACTCACAGGCAGGAGGTGGGGTGGGGACTGATATGGCCTGCCTGTGCCGAGTCCGCCCTGCGGGGGTGCACGTGCATGGGGTTCAACTCTGTCCACGAGCGCGGGCGAAGGCGACGCGCACATGCGACGCGCCCTGCTCCTGCCGAGCGCCCACATGCCTGCGCGCCCGCGGCATGCATGCCCGCCCAGTTGCCCACCGGCCACCGCCTCTCCGGCCCCTCCAGTCCACCGCGCGCGTCCCCGCCCCGCGGAGCGACACCTACACACGAAGAGCTTTGCACCAATCGATGGAAGAACACCTGATCCGCTCAGAACTGATCAGGTGCATGTGCATGCACGGGAGGGGAGGGGAGGGGATGGAAGGCCGAATTTTTTGTATTTTAGCCCCTAAACAGAAGTAAAATCACATTTAGACCTAAAAAAATTTTAAATGCAGTTTTGGACCCTTAGCTCGGCGCCATAGGCTATGGCGCCGAGCTAGCCTATGGCGCCGAGCTTCATGACGCGGCAGCCCGCGTGGCACACCTAGCTCGGCGCCACAGATCTTGGCGCCGAGCTAGGAAACTTAACCGAAACCCCCTTTCCTCTTCGTTTCTTCTCTGTTTCGCTCGACCGTTTTCGTTTCCTACGCCCGCCGCCGCGCATACCGCCGCCGCCGCCGCCAGCCGAGCTCGCCGCCCGCCCGCCGCCAGCCGAGCTCGCCGCCCGCCCGCCGCCCGCCGAGCTCGCCCGCCGAGCTCGCCGCCCGCCGCCCCCCGCCGAGCTCCCTCCCCGTCTCGGCCACCTCCATCGCCGCCGAGCTCCCTCCCCGTCCCGGCCACCTCCATCGCCGCCGAGCTCCCTCCCCGTCCCGGCCACCTCCCTCGCCGCCGAGCTCCCTCCCCTTCCCGGCCACCTCCCTCGCCGCCGCGCCACCTCCCCGTCCCGGCGACCGCTAGGTATTTTTTTATTTTTTAGTTACTATATTGTTAGCTATTGTTAGGTATTGTTAGGTATTTACTTAGTTAGTAAATTGTTACCTATTGTTAGGTATTAGTTAGTAAATTGTTAGCTATTGTTAGGTATTTTTTTACTGTTTAGTAAATTGTTAGCTCTTGTTCGTGTTTAGTAAATTGTTAGCATATTGTTAGTGTTTAGTAAATTCTTAGTGTTTATATAGTTATCATTTTGCATTGGTATTACATGTTTTCTGTGTTGGCAACCATCGTGTTGTCGTTTATTCGCAGGTTCTATAAACATCACTTTACAGGGAAGGTGCTGCCAAATTTTTTACTGACAATAGGTTTTTTTGTACGTAGGTGTTCGTCCGACTTGACCTTCTCCACCTTTAGCTGGACTCGTACGCGTTCTCAGGTATACAATGTTTTCGTACATTATTTATAGATTATGTAATTTCGTTTGATGTGTTTATTTAATATTTACTATATAGTTATTAGTTAATATATATTTATTACTTAGAAAGTTAGTAGGCTTAAGTATATAGCCATTATTGAGTTAGTAATCCATTTTTGTAATAGATGGACAGCCTAGTAACACTATACCATGGAGGAAGGGTGGAGATAGATGCTTATGGGAGTGTTACTTTTGATGGTATGAAGATCGTGACCATGTTGTTCGTTGAAAGACCAACTTTTGACCAGCTTTTGGCTCGAGCTTGTGAGGAGATTAGTTGCGACATAAACGACCCTAGAATATCAATTCAGGGTTTGTTGTCCCATATTACATATGGAACAGTTGTCCGACGGTTGATCTCCATTACCTCAGAAGATGATTGGGTGATATATTTAAGAATTGTGAAGACGATGGTTCCACCATGTTTGGATGTGGTTGTTCAAAAGTTACCTGTTAGTCATTGCGGAGGTCCAGTCGGGTTGTCTCCACAAATGCCAAATGCATCTCGTATTGAAGCTCCTTTGGTAGAGCTTCATGAAGAAGTCGTTGTTGTGCCCGATGCTCAATCGGGTCCGCACGAGTATGGGATTTCTCGTCCTATTCCCGGCGTTTGTGGGGCTTCTAATGCGGTTGTACCCCCCAAGAGATCCCATTGACCCAGGATCCAGTTCACGATCATCCTAGTAAGTGTCTTCGACACATTGTTCGTATCCATCATTATTTCGTTTGATTAGACTTTTTAATGTGGTTTTTCTTGCTCCGACCCGATGCAGGATCTCCACATATCGATAATGCTGATGTTCAGATTGATGTGCCTGTGTCATATAATATGGACAACATATGCAGGGCATCCAATAGTGTTGATGTCGCTTAAAACGCTCATGAGTGGTCCTTCCACTCAACCAATTAACGAAAAGAAGATATCGAGGGTCAAATTTATCAGGACCATCGATCCACTGGAAAAAGAAACACCTCTGATGTCCCTAAAATAATTGAAAGATGCACTATTACATATCTACAAAATAATGAATGCGAACAAAATTAAGTGACAAGTCATAAGCTACGTACGTCCAAAGTGCCACAAAGGTAGTAGCAGCGAGCAGCCGTGTCTGGATGTTGTGATTGATGTACCCAAGCCAGTCTGCCACAGTCACAGTTAGGCACGGGGAGTTCAGGAGGAACAGGAGCATCCTTACTAGATACGTCCGGATATAACTCCCGAGGACGACCTCTCTTCTGCCACAACGCCTCTCGGTACATGTCTTTCATCTAATAAACGATTATAATTATCACTTGTACCTATTATGCTTTATAATAAGTTTACACAAACTAATAATCGAAATGATAATATAATAGGTGTATACAAATTATTAAACTAAAAACCTAATATACAAAACGAATCAGTTCGAAATCATACCTTGGTCTACGAAGTGAACCAACTCAAATCTTTGAATCCAGGAAATTTTGACGAAGTTTGGAAATGTGATGAAATGAGCTGCTCTCGGCCAGCCGCGCGGGCGTTTTTATAGGAATTCGTAGCTCGGCGCCAAGATCTGTGGCGCCGAGCTACGAGGCCGCGACGCCGCCACGTCAGCGCCAGGTCAGCCCTGACCGTAACTAGCCGTTGCGGCCACGTCACAGCTCGGCGCCATAGGTTGTGGCGCCGAGTTGTGTTAGCTCGGCGCCACAGCCTGGGTCCAAAACTGCATTTAAATTTTTTTTAGGTGTAAACGTAAATTTACTTCTGTTTAAGGGCTAAAATACAAAAAATCGGCGATGGAAGGCAAGGGCCGGCCTAGATCATTCAGAACGCAAGCAAGCAGACAACCGTCCGATCGGGCAGGGTAGTCCGCGGACGTCCGGATCCCTCCCGATTCCACCACGTATGTGCTGCTGCTTCCCAGCTGGCCGTTCTCAGCGGCCGCTCTGTGCGCGGGCAGCAGGCCCTGCCGCCTCGCTGGGGCCTCGGCCCGACCGCGATTGGTCCGTTGACGTGCTTCCCGGTCCCGGCCTGCTGCCCCGAATTTTTTGTTTTTGAGTCCTTTTTGTGTCAAAAATTTCTAATTAGACCCCCAGAAAACTTAAATGCAATTTTGGACCCATTTCTCGGCGCCATGAGCTATGGCGCCGAGTTTACACATCTCGGCGCCATAGATCTTGGCGCCGAGCTATCTGCCGTGCTGTCGTCCACGAGCTGACGCGGCGTCGACGTGGCACCGAGCTCGGCGCCAAGATCTATGGCGCCGAGCTCGAATATACAACCACAAAGCTTGTCTAGCTCAGTTGGCAGAGCGCAAGGCTCTTAACCTTAAGGTCGTGGGTTCGAGCTCCACCGTGAACATATTTTTTTGTCTTTGTCACTGATTTGTTTTTTTATTGTCCAAATTTTTTCGTTTATGCCGCTGATTTGTCCGTGCGTTCAATATTTTTTTGTCTTTGTCACTGATTTATTTTTTATTGTCCAGATTTTTTTTATTTATGCCGCTGATTTGTCTGTGCTTTTTAATTCGATGCTTCCTGCCTCAGACTCCACTAATTGGTGCACTAGCTAGCTACGTACTAGTGTATTATTTGTAAGCTAGATGTTCATCCTTTTCCCTCCCTTTTGAATTGAATGAATTCTGATGAACTACTGCTGCAAAACTAGACCATCACTGATCGGTTGATAGCTCTTCCATTCCATCAACTAGTTAGTAGCATCACTCTCCATCCGATCCATGCATATCCATCAGTGTACTGTGCACATGCATGATTTGTGTGTTAGCCCTGCAGTGTCGTCGATCCATGCATCCAGAGAAAAAAAGCTAATAATTAAGGTTTCTACAGCCAGCCAGTGCAGATGAGTAAGCATGCATGACGACAGAGACACAACACATAATCTAGGAACTGCAGAAAAAAAATGTGACAAAGACAAAAAAATATTGAACGCACGGACAAATCAGCGGCATAAACGAAAAAATCTGGACAATAAAAAAACAAATCAGTGACAAAGACAAAAAATATGTTCACGGTGGGGCTCAAACCCACGACCTTAAGGTTAAGAGCCTTGCGCTCTGCCAACTGAGCTAGACAAGCTTTGTAGTTGTATATTCGAGCTCGGCGCCATAGATCTTGGCGCCGAGCTCGGTGCCACGTCGACGCCGCGTCAGCTCGTGGACGACAGCGCGACAGGTAGCTCGGCGCCAAGATCTATGGCGCCGAGATGTGTAAACTCGGCGCCATAGCTTATGGCGCCGAGAAATGGGTCCAAAATTGCATTTAAGTTTTCTGGAGGTCTAATTGGAAATTTTTGACACAAAAAGGACTCAAAAACAAAAAATTCGGCCTGCTGCCGTCGTCGCATTAGCATCCCGCAAGGCCGAAAACCACGTCGGCACGCGTATGGCGCCTTGTGCGTGCGTGCGGGCGACCGGTACACAGGACTAAGAGCAACTTCAATAGTTGTCTAAAGAATTCTCTAAACAAGAAATTTAGAGAGTTTTTATAAAATCTCCTCTCCAACAACTCCTGAAATCAACTTGGTAAATTTGCTAAGTTGCTATTCTAGCTAATTTGGTCTCTACATGTAGCAACTAGTTTTCTACTCCCGAAAAATCCAATCATGCCATTTTTTACTTTCGCGTCTTGTTCTGGCGCGTTGGCCTCGCCGCCAGAACCCACTCGCGCCATTTTTTCTCTTCCACCTCAGGAGATCTCGTCCCTGTCGCCTGACCTCCATCCCCGCCAGCGGGGCCTGGGCTTCCCTTCCCCAACTCATCTGCCTGGCCACCTCCTCGACACCGTCCTGGCTCTCGTCGGCAAGGATTTGTACCATATTTATAGTGAGGCTCCACCTCCTCGACACCGTCCTGGCTCTCGTCGGCAAGGATTTGTACCATATTTATAGTGAGGCTGAACACGCTGTATAGTTTGATAAAGACCAAGGGTCTTCCAATTGAACGTTAAATGCATCTGCATTGTGTATTTTAAACAAAGATGCTTTAATTCAAATGGTGGTTTAACTCATTGTCTATTCCGTGTGTTTTGAATTATTTTATGTTTAGATGTGTCTAGTGAAAGTAGCACTTGTACCTCTACACTTCTAATCCTCTGTACGTATGAACAAAAACAAATGATCAATGGCTATATATATACACACGGACGGCGTGATTCAATCGAAGGCATGTGCAGGCTTCGTTCGCCAGCGCGACTGGTGCTCAACTTTGGCATGAACTTGCTGGCGGCGCAGAAACAAATAGGCACATCCAAGATTCAAAACAGTTTTAGCTTCCTATATATCAGGAACTGTTGGAGATTGATCTTTTTTACTCTTAAAGCAAATTTAGCAGCTTGGTAAATGCTTATTTGAGGAGCTATTATTTAGACAGGGCGACGTACGTACGTACGTAGGTACTAGCTCCCTCCACTTCAAAAATGATGCGTTCGTAGAATTTTAGATTTCGTTCTAAAATATGCTAGAGTGTATTTTTTGAATCTCCAATGTATTTATAGATACTTATATTTTTAATCCATAGTACGATCTAATTCTAGTTATTGTTTTTTCCCTTCATTTTTTTCTACTTTCTCTATTTTTTTCAAGTGGAATTATTATATCTTAGAGCAAACGGCTTTTTTACAAAGTTATATAATGACACGGATCGGATATGCACTTGTTCTCCCCCCCCCCCCCCCCCTCTTTTGTGGTGGTTCTTGTTCGGGTTGTGGTTGTGGTTCGGGTCCATCAACAATAACCACATCATCTTGACTCGGATTTGCAGATGTACCATTTCTATTGCTCCTGCTTACACTCTAAATAAAATACCTCTCGGCTGTTGAGGATGTACCATTTGCATTGTCATATCATCTCTGAATTAAATCCTACCACATGCTTTGAGCTCTTTTGTCCTAGCGGTTGTATCTAAACAATGTTGGCAAACAGGCCTTAGTTAGTTCAATACTTTCCGTGATTCGAAGATTGGAGTTTTTGGATAAGTCCATAAGTTCTGCTTAGGACCACAAATTTTGATACTAGTAAATTTATCGACTACAAATATTTTTTTTTGTGAATTTCATGTTATTCCTATTCGCCCTTCCACTTGGCATTTTGTTTCTTTCAATAATATGCAAGGGCAAGCTTCACTTGGATGTTATACGGATGGAAGGGTTTGTTGTCTAAACGACAAAAAGTAGCTCTTCAATGCCCCCGAAACCATTCTCAATTGTCACGCGCAAATGAAGACTGCCTCAAGTTGGTACAACTCTCATGCATTCTAGGATAGTTAAGACTATCTCCAACACAATTCCTATCCGACTCTCTATCTTACTCAATATTTTAAACTCTACTTTAAAAACAGTGCAAAACAGTACTTTGTACGGCTATTTACACAGCCTGCTGGAGATCGTACTATCTTCGGTAGGTCGTGTAAATGGTCATGTTTTCTACTGTAGATTTATACTGTTTGTTTATAGAGTGTAGTTTGAAATAAAGAGTGTGATATGAAATCTGATAGTCTAAGATATGTGCTACGCTCGTTCCTGATCTCCTGTGTCCTGTGGTGGCCTGTGTGGGCTGTGGGTAACGGTTCTAGCTATCGTTTGAGAATCGTTTCGGGCGGGTTACAGGCTATACACGGCGGGCAGCCAGCCAGCTAGCGCGATCCACAGAATTTGAAAAGATTCGGGCCTGGGCACTGCCTGTCAAGAGCATCGTGGCACTGTCTGTCCAAATTGCGAGTGGACGGCTGGAGTGACGGCACCACAGTGACCCCGGCATGCCATATCGATCGAGAACTCAGATCCCTGCTACCTCTCTCTCTCTCTACTACTACGCCAGATGCCAGCCAGGGTGCCGACATGCGAGTTCCAGGACAGAAGAAGAGTATGATTACAGTGCAGAAGCGTCGCCGTCTCCTAATAAAGCGGCGACGTTTAATCGGTCATCATCATCAGCATTCAGCGCTCTGACTTGTCAAGCTCCACGTCGTGCACTGTCACGCTCACGCCGAGAACTCCAGAAGAGAGAGAGAAGAATGCCACACGGACACGGCTGGTAAAAGACAGCCGGAGAACGCGTCCGTCAGACAGGCCGCAGAAACACGCATACCATGGGCACACGCGACAGATCTCGCAGAAGATGCATCTGAGAGCTGGCGGTGATGAATGCGATCTCTCCCTCCCCATTTATGCCCCCTCTCCTGTTTCGAATTCATCGGAGGAGAAGAGTTGAGATCGGTGTCGGCCCTCTCGATCCCCTGTTTCTGCAAAGGGGGAGCGGCGACCTGATGATGAGATGCAGATGAAGGCGCAAGAGAGACCGAGACCGAGGTGCGTAGACATATCCACAAATGTCTCGCCGTCGTTCCCGAACACCCAATACCGACAGGCAGCAGCAGCACGTGCAACAAGGATCCACTCCACTGGCACTGGCACTGGGCCGCATCCGCATGCCACCGTGGCTTCATTAACCGATCAATAATAATAAACCGATCGAATCAGATCGGGCACTGGACAGTTCTTCTCTCCAGTCTTTCTATACTGGAGATTACATTAAGGAATGGGCTCTGCTAACGTTTGGCTGCAGAGTTCTGTTACTTAGTTTGGCCCACTTGTTGCTGATAAAACCAGCTAGCTAGAAATTTACATACATACAGCTGAGCTGACCCCCTTTTTTTTATATGTGGTTGTTGAGACGACGACCAGCAATCATATATGCCATGCCAAGTGGTTCAGCTCTCGGGACGACGTGCGGCTATTCATTCGTTGCAGTGGCCATTTCGGCATCAGGTTGGATTGAGATAGACAGACCACACAGCACACACGCGAGGACAGATATCGAGCCATGGCATGGAAGAAAACAAGTGCACGAGACGTGGAGACGTCAAGCAATTATGGCCCAGTTCCTCGACCTGTCTGTCCTCTAGCCTCAACAGCCAGAGCCAACCTGCATGCTGAAACGATTGGTACGTTGATGATGATGATACGGAGAACAAGAGTAATTAGCTGCGTCAAGAGATCAGGCAGCCCATGCTATATTTGACTAGCATTGGGTGGGGGGCCGCGTGGAGGTTCTTATAGGTTTTCCTCTTTGGATTAAAGTATACTACTACTAAACAGGGGAGCGGCCACCCTAGCTACTACTACTAGCCAATAATAGCTGCGCACAGTCATAAGATATGGGCAAGTTCAGAAGGAAGGAAAAAAAACACACAAAACAAAACAAAAACTGATGGTCAGTGATAGTAGCTCCTCCAAGCATACCTCCTTACAGCTCAGTCTACATACAGCTTAGAACCTAGTTCCTCCTCTCCCACATGGCCAAGTGAAATCGCACGCGCCCCTCCTCCTCTCAGCTCAGGTTCTCACACTATAAATATGCACTCCCCCTGCGCACCACACACACCACCACAAGCCTAATACAGCTCAACACTTGCTAAAACTAGAGAGAGAGAGAGCCAGACAGACAGACAGACACAGAGAGATAGAGTCCATGGTGACACTAGCAGGAAAAGGAGGGAGAACCAGCAGAGGGATGGTGTCACTGAGGAGAAGGCGGCCGTTCCAGCTCATGGTGCTGAGGCGGCTGCGGGAGCTGAAGAAGATCGTGCCAGCGGGCGCTCGCCGCCGGAAGGCAGACGTCGACGTGGTGCTCCGGCGGACCGCCGAGTACATCTGCGCGCTGGAGCTGAAGGTGGCACTCCTCCGGAGGCTCTCTCACATGTACGGTGTGTAGCCTGTGCCGCCGGTCACCCACGCCATTGCCTGCCACCACCCCACCAAAGTAGTAGCCCCTATATATGCGATTGGTTATTGGTCACATATGGTCATATGGACGTGCGTGTGTGTGTGTGTCTAGCTAGTAGTTAAGATCTGGCTGGGAAGAAAGCCAGCCCCCGGCCCGTTGCTCCAGCTCTGAGTGCAAGAGAGAGAGAGAGAGATGCTTTCGCTGCTGGTGGCTGTGTCAATAGGCTGGAACTGGAAGTAAGAACGCATTTCATTTGTTTTCTATGCATGTGTCGGATCGGAGTGTGTGGTATGGATTTTTGTTTTTGTTTTTTGCCTAGCTCTTCAGCTCCTTGTTGTTATTATTGCTTATCATCGATCGCCTATAAGACTATATGCACTACAGACACATGAAGTAAACCACACACATTCATCTAGCTAGAGCAAACAAAGTACTAATTAAAACACATCGTCGTGTGATAATGATCATACAGGGTCATTTGGACGTACGTGTATGGGGGACATCTGTCGTATTATTATGATAATGGTCACTGCTGAGTGCTGAACACTGATTGAACTCTCTACTCATTAGAACGACGTGGACTCGTGTGTACCTAGCTACCTACCAATCAGACACTCCATAAAAAAACAATAATAAAGACAATGGCAAAAAAATATTCGACGGACAATAATCCTCCGCTCAGGATGGAAGTAGTAGGATGATTCTCACACTGCATGCAGGGACCTTGCAGATTCTGCTGCGTTAGCGGGTCGGACAAGATCGAACACAAGAGGAAATACTATTCTACATGCGGAATTATTATCAGTTTTTAAGTCTATTTCTTGTTTCTGTCAAGTCCATTTCTTCAGGTTATACGTGGTCGTAGATAGACAGACAGGCGGCAATTGTTGATATCGCGGGATCTGATCTGATCCTTTTTACCGGAGGAGAATTGAGAATATATATATTTGCTAGCTAGCACGTCACATCAACTGGTGATCTACAATCATCCTACTTGAAAAGGATGCTATGATGAAGATGTAGTACGTGCGTGCGGGAGGGGATTTAATCCATGCGTCAATGTACTGCTGACCAGATAGATAGATAGATAGATAGCAGGCAGCTAGGATACCAGAGGAAGCGTCCAAGAAGGGCATGTGCACATGCGAGACTGCTCTCTGTCCTTTTGCTCCACATCATTGGAGACCCCTGTCTCCCCTCCCACCCTATCCCCAGATTTATCTATCCTCTTGGGGTGAAACGAAAACACGCCCAAGTTTACCGAGCAGGGCAGGGAGAGCTAACGCAACAGTAGTACACTCTCCACTGAGCCCAGGCTTCCTGTCGGGGCTCTGGAGAAAAAAAAAAAAGAACACTGCAACACAGCGCGTGCCAAGCTGAGGGCGACAGTAAGATTCTGTATTTTACAGCACAGCCATGTGGGATATTCCCGCTTGGATCAGGCGGCCAGCTATGAGCTACTGCCATGCCATTTCAGCTACAGTCTGCAGGTTGCCAACGCAGCTACAGGTGCAGCTTGCCACACTGTTGCAGTTGCAGAGTGGAATTTGAAATAAAAGTGAGATATGGAGTGAAATAGAGTCTGTTTGGGATAGTTTATGTGAACAAAACATTAATACTCCCTCCTCCCCAAATCACTATCCATTTAAGCTCTTGTTTTTATTTCTATATTTACGTAGATATATGATAATAAATCTAGACATATATATACACAAAACGCATGCATCAATTGTTGTATGAATCCACTAAAAGACTAAAACAAAATTTAATTTGGGACAGAGGGAGTACATGTTTGTGATAAGTAATAGTCTACGAAGTAATATTTTTGGTTCAGATAGGTGAACTAATCAGACCGTGAGTACATGCAACGTGTCTATTGACCTGTGATACGTATGTGTGGAGTGCAAAGACAGTTCGGTGAAGATAGGGTCATACGGATTCCTATCGATGAACCTAGACCGGTGCGCTGAGATTTGGCCAAGAGACTGGAGGAACTAGTGAATATATGTGATAGGCATGAGGATATGGCGGAGCGGATTGCGCCACCGACACAGTCAAGGACTGACGAGACACATGTGTACAGTGTATAGGTCATGGAGGCATGTATGGAGTGCGCTACCTGCATCGGTTTGTGTAACACCCTAAAATTCTATTTTGGGTAAATTAGGAAAACTCAAAAAAAATGTGTTTTCAAATAAGAGATCATCGTGTTAATTGGAACATGGAGAACCACCCGGGAAAACAGTGCTACCACAAGGGTGGAATGGGACGCCCTTGGCCAAGTAATTAGGAAATAAAGGTGAGATAGGGAGTGAAATAGAGAGTCTGTTGGAGATAGTCTATGTGAACAAAAGATTAATACTCCCTCCGCCCCAAATTACTATCCATTTAAGCTCTTGTTTTTATTTCTATATTTGAATAGATGATAATAAATCTAGACATATATATATATACACACACAAAACACATACATCAATTGTTGTATGAATCCACTAAAAGACTAAAACAAAATTTCATTTGGGATAGAGGGAGTACATGTTTGTGATAAGTAATAGTCTACGAAGTAATATTTTTGGTTCAGATAGGTGAACTAATCAGACCGTGAGTACATGCAACGTGTCTATTGACCCATGATACGCAGCGTGGAGTGCAAAGACAGTGATCAACGACGAAGATAAGGTCATACAGATTCATATTGATGGACCGAGACCGGTGAAGAATGAGCGCTGAGAATTGGCCGCAAGACTAGAGGAACTAGTGAATAGTTGTGACAGATGATACCTGATGACACTGATAGGCTCATGGTGGAGCGGATTGTGCCACTAACACTGTCAAGGACTGACGGGACACATGTACATGTCATGGAGGCGTGTATGGAGTGCGCTACCTGCATCGGTTTGGTCATTGAGTCACAAAACCTGTCGGAGATAGATATCCCCTAGGTCCTTATGAACACAGAAATGCTTCATGGCCGCCTGATGGGCCTCTAGACGGCTTGCCTAGCAAGATAGGCCCTCGGATCACAACCAGGCCAGATGAGCTCGACCCAAGGAAACAAAGACCAGACATCCGAGTTATGCGCAGACCGAAACACTAATATCTTGCGCGAAGAGGTTGCGCACACCTGAAGGGCTAAACACTCGGTGTTAACTCGTCCGAGGAAGCGACCGAACTCCGAATAAGCAGGAATGCATGTCGCGTTAAAAGAGGATTCAAGTAGAGTTAGACAGTGAACACAACTTGTAAAGGGATAACCCTCTGGTCATCTATATAAGGCCGAGGGGGTACCCCTACAAAAGCATCTCATCTCGCCACATCCCAGCACCACCTTATAGCTCATTAGCCCTCTTGTAGCAACCACACGCTACTAGATCGACAGGAGAACTCATCATCACCACCCTCAGCTCACCTGTAATATGTGTACATCGGTGAAATTCAAATACACATCCTCGACAGGAAGTAGGGTATTACGCATTCTAGCGGCCAAAACATGTATAAACCTTTGTGTGATCCGACGTGCTCTCGCACGTACCATTGAGTCGCATTCAATCACGTTGTCTTGCTCAAAAGCATCACGTGGGGAACCCCATGGTGCGCAGTCGGGTCATAAACACCGACAGCTGGCATGCCAGGTAGGGGTGCGACGTTTATCCACGACGACTCCATGGGTATCATTTTCAACACCCCGGTCACCTTCATTGTTGGGGAGGTGTTTCACTTTGGATCCCTCTCCTGCATTGCAGATTAAGAAGGCATCCCGCACCACATCGCAGATCCATCCGAGAGAAGATCTCCTCTGAAGGCACTAATTGAATAGATGGGTTCGTCCCACCTAACTCCCGCGAGAACTACGTCGATGAGCTCCAGGGCGCGAAAACCTCAACCAACTTATGCCTTGTGTAGGATTCTCCCCGCGTCAGGCGGGCCTAGGGCCATAACAACACCTGTGGATCAACCGACTAAGGTTGCACGCCTATCGCGACGGACCCCTCTGTCCACGTCACCCACTCGGGTGTGGACCTGGATCACTTGGCGAAATGGAGTGGATAGCCCTGGCACCGGCGTGGCTAAGGGAGCAAGACCGACGACTGTCCCGGTCGCTCCGCTCACATGGGAGACGGCCGGAGGACGGGACGCAGCCCGAGCTCTTTCTTCCCGGATGTCCTCTTTATCCAGGGAAGAGTAGAGGATGCGCCCATCTATGAAGACGAGCCCACTGTACTGGAGGAGGAGCCTCCGCAGCGCGAGGAACGTCAATATCGGAATAGGCGTCGTAACATTCGATGTCACCATGAGGCCGGGGAGCAGGATCCCGCTCAGCCCGTATCCTAGGATGAGGCATCTGAAGTAGAAGAGACTCCTGACGATAGGGCACTCCGCGAATGCCGCAATTCCCAACACCGCGATCGTCGCCACACTCAGGAGCGCGAGCGGGAACGAGCGGAGCATGATGTCAGGCTCCGACGTGAAAACCCACTCCTTCCTCGGAATCTGCTGCCGACTTCGCTCGTGCCCTGAACACGCTAAGTGAAGTCGATGGAGTTCTGGCTCAAATCGCCAATGGCCTACCACGTACCCCAAACGCGAAAGGCTACCGATAGATCCTCATCCAGGCGGTGAACCATCTTCTTCCCCCCGCCCGTCCGACACCGGACGTGCGCTACGTCATCAACACTCGACGAGATGCGCGGAGCACATCAATGCTTCATGCGATAGCTAGCACGAAAGTGAGATGAGGCGACGGGAAGAGTACGATTGAGATCATGGCGCACCAGCACACATTCGTGCAACCAGGACAGAGTCACAACATCCTCTACGAACAGCCCAACACTAGCCCAATTGGCTCAGGAGAGGCGTCACGACACACATTGTCAATCGCCTCCGAGGGACCACCACCACGACCACGATCGAGAAGATCGCCGGGAGGATCGCGGGACGTGCGGAGTCTCAATCCTTTCCCCCTGGCTCCAGGCAATTTAATGGCCGCCTAACTTCAAGGTCTCGATAGCATACCTACCCATTGTTCTTGGACAGGATGCACTGCAGTGGCTCTGACATCTTCCTCGCCACTGCATCAACGACTAGGCCGACTTTTGCCACCGGTTTGTCGCAAATTCCAATCCCTTTCTGACAAACTAGCGCAACCATGGGACCTCAAATCCATCAAGACCTCAAATCCATCAAACGCCAAAGTGACGAGTCCCTCTACTTGTTCCTAAAGCATTTTCAAATCATGAGGAATCGCATCCCCGATGTCACAGAGGCCACCGTGATCTAGGACTTATACCGCGGGTTTAATGACTCGGCTTTCATTCGAGCCATCCTCTAGAAAGCTCTAGCCACCTCAGAACAACTTTTCCGAGAGTCAGACATCTACATCAAAGCTTTTCCAGACGCATCGTGAAATGTTGTCTCAAGTCCTAGGTTCTTGCCAACTTCGTCGCGAAATGGACAGAGGCGCAGGAGCCACCTCCGGTCGAGGACCCAGAGTACTGGACCATATACTTTGACGGATCCTACCTGAGGACCGGGAGCGGCATCAGTGTTGTCCTCATGTCACCTCAACGACATAAACTCTGCTACGCCATCTGCCTCTACTTTGATGCCACCAACAATGTCACCGAATACGAGGCCCTCGTCAATGGGCTCCGGATCATAGCCGATGTGGGAGCGCGACAGCTCCTGGTCAAGGGCGACTCCAAGTTAGTTGTCGACCAGGACATGAAGGCGATGGTGCCATGTGACCCACAGATGTGCGCGTGCTACAGCGAGGTGCAAAAGCTAGAAGAGAAGTTCAAAGGCTTCGAACTACATCACAGCTACAGATGCTTCAACGCGAACGCTGACAAACTTTTGACCATAGTGTCACGGCGAAAACCCATCCGGATGGGATCTTCACCTTCGATCTCTACGAGTCATATGTAAAGATCAAAGAGACAAAAGGGGAGCAGGGCAAGGAGGCTAATGACCAAGCTACCCCACGGGCACAAACTCGCGAGATGGTTGCACAGGACTGGCGCCTGCCCCTCATCGATCGTTTATCGAATGGAGCTCTGCCCGGGGACGCAACCGAGGCCAGGTGGCTCTCTCGCACGGTAAAGACCTTCGTGCTTATCAAGGGGATGCTCTATAAAATGAGTGCCTCTAGGATTAAGCAGAAGTGTGTGACACTCGAGGAGGGACAACAGCTGCTAGCCGAGGTGCGTAGGAACATGCAGGCACCACGCGGCCCCACGGTCGCTCGTCAGCAAGGCGTTCATGCAAGGATTCTATTGGCCCACGACCATGGTTGATACTAAACAGGTCGTCCGTACCAGTGAAGGTTCTCAATACTACGCATGACAGACGCACATGCCAGCTCAAGCCCTCTAAACCATACACATCACCTGGCCATTTGCAGTGTTGTGGTTGGACTTGGTTGGGCCCTTCAAGAAATCGCCTGAGGGCTGCACCCACCTAATCGTAGAGATGGATAACTTCAAGAAGTGGATCGAGGCCAAGCCGATAGCCATGCTCAAATCATTAGAAGCCACTGCCTTCTTCCTCCAGGTGCCAACTAGAGGCTAGTTAGAGGGGAAGGAATCCCTTCCCTTCAAATCCTTGAGCCAACCTTGGGTGAGGGAGCATAGGGGAAAGGCATCCATGAGCACAAACAGGAGGATGTTGCAAGGAAGGAAGGTGAGCAAAGGGAGGAAGACGAACAAAGGAGAACAGAGAGACTACCAGGGAAGGAAGGAGGCAAATGCTTAGGCATGAGAATGTGGTAAGCGTAACTGAACCCAAGTGCCCTCCCACTCTGTTTTATGCAGGAATGGGAAAGCCAAGCGACGCCTGAGAGGTAGGCCCCTGTGGGCTACTTGGGAGGATCCACTCCTTCAGGACATCACTACCTCAGAAGCCAAAGCAGAGGACTGGACATTTTGCAGGGCACAAACCGCATCGGGTGGAGCGCCAGAGGAGCACACAACAGGAGAGGCGATGGTAACTGGTAGGATGGCTAACCACCTAGTCACGCCACTTGAGGACAAAACGGCGAACAAGCCATTTTGTTCCCATCAAACCGCCCACGCTAAGCGGCGTCATGATGGCTCCTCTTTTACCACGCTACCCTAGTAACTACATCGTGCTAGCCAGATAAAAAACCCAAAATACACATCAACTCCTCACACAGAGCGAGGGGTGAACCAAGAAGCTCCCAGTGAGTCGCAAGCTAGGTGACGACCCATAGGTCATTTGCTCGTATCCACATCCAAGGTCGAACCTCACATTCTCCTATGAACACCCAGCTGACGGGGTGGCCACGAGGCCCTCTTTGGTCAGCCAGACCGACCAAAGGGCCAAGATAGGATTGAATAAGGAAGGACTAAATGAGATGCCCCTAGTGGGTCGAGCCCCCCAGTGGGACCACTCACTAAAACCAAATCCTAACAAAGGGTGATTGGATCTCTCTTGGATAACTCGTTTGAAGCTCAACGACCACCTTCCCCGCGCTGACTAGGTTGGAGGAAGGCGGCCCTCCCCTCGAAAGGGACCTTGTAAGGGCTCCCAAGGGGGAAGTGTGTCGATCCAAGATCAAGTGCTTAGAGGACAATCGACCTAGAAGATCACCATCCAGGGACTACGCCCGGCTCTGATGTGCCATGGACTCATGCTCAGTACATGATGACTATCACATACTGGATCCGTCCCCAAACTACGCAAATATCAAGTAAACCCCAAGCAATTCACATTAATTACTTGGGGACTACATCTAGCAGATGCGCTCACACGCACCCAAGATTTGGACCATAGCAAGTGTCCGAAGAAAGCATGTGCTCACACTATGTGTGTGACGACCACCACAGGCAGGGTCCATTCCTAAACTGCAAACACCAAGTAAACCCTCAAGCAATTGACACAAATCGGTTGTTGGCTCAGGGGCTACATCTAGCAGATGCGCTCGCGCACACCCGATATCTCGACCATCAGCAATAACCCAGGGAAAGTGGACCCATGCTAAGTGTGTGACGACCATCACAAGTAAGGTCCATTCTTAAAATGCAAAACCTCCAAGCAATTCAAAATTGCTCGGGGGTTGATGTCGAGTACCAAGGAACGGGGTACTCGAAGTAAGGCCTATAAACCTTCTGGCTGACCAAAGCCTCTTTGCCGAGCAAGTCTGCGAGGTAGGCAGCTGGCCGATCAAGTCCCCACCGAGCAAGCCAGCAAGGCGGAGCGACCAACTAAGTCTCCACGCTCACAAGGTGGAAATCTGAACACAGTGATGCGAGCCCACACCCCTCACAACAAGACGCGTCATCACCATGCCACGCCTGAATGTGCGCACACTGCAAAAGAAAAGTCCCACGGGAGACCTCACTGTAGGAAACGGGTGACGCCTAAGAGGGGGGGGTGAATTAGGACTTCTAAAACTTTCGCTAAACTAGGCCACAATTAAAACCCTAGAGCAAAACCTATGCAAAAGTATAATGTGCAAACTAGGTTTTGTCTAAGTGTTGCTATCTCTACCGCAATGACTAAATTTCAATCTACACTAAATAAGTATGTATACAAGATTGAAACTTAAATGCTTAATATAAATGCGGAAACTTAAATAGCAAGGTAGAGAAGCAAACTCTCGTGGATGACGCCGGTATTTTTACCGAGGTATCCGGAACCGTGTAAGGTCCCGACTAATCCTCGTTGGTGCCCCTACGCAAAGGGAAGCCCACACGAGGGCCAAGCACCTCGGTCGAGTAACTCCGTAGAGAGCCGCGGGCCTTCTCCACGCACAAGTGGTGCTCCGCTTCCGGCTCCTATCGGATGCTCCCCGCCATCTCTACTATCGAGCTTCCGGCCGAAACGCCGCGGGCCTTGTTCCCTCCGGTACACGGTGGCGGCCGTGACACAAACACGGTTGTCACGGTCTCGCAATACTCTCGCCCCACTCGGTATAATTACAACGGCCCGCGCAAGAGCTGAGGGGTTGTGTGAATTATCTAAACTCACTCAACAATATAGGGTTCACCTAGAGCAAGCGCTAAAGCGGTCTAACTAACTTAAGCACTTCACAAAGCACCTACGTTAATCACCGAGTGATTCTATTAAGCACTTGGGTGTTTGAGCACTTGGAAATGTCTACAATATGCCTTGGTATGTTGCTTGGGCCCCCACACCTGGAAATGGCCGGTTGAGGGTGTATTTATAACCCTCAACACAAATAGAGCCGTTGGAGAAAAGCTGCTGCTTTCTGCGGCACACCGGACAGTCCGGTGGTGCACCAGACAACGCACTGTAGCCTGTCCGGTGCGCCTAGTCGTTGCCCTGTCAGAGCAGGTGACCGTTGGCGCCGCAGGCTTTCCACACCGGACAGTCCGGTCCTCACATCGGACAGTCCGGTGGTCTTCTCTTCGGGTGCCACCTGGAACTAGTCGTTGGGCTGCGGTTCCCTGGTACACCGGACAGTCCGGCGTGTGGGCACCGGACAATCCAGTGCTCCACGCACAGACAGTCCGCAGGCAGCACACTTGGACTTTTCTTGGATCTTTTTAATGTCTTCCTTTGAGGTGTTGCTTTCCTCAATTCCTTAGTCCAAGTTAATCTTGCATCTTGTGAACTACAAACACAAACACTAGAAAACTTATTAGTTCACGTATTGTATTGATCATCAAACACCAAAACTCAATTAGCCGAATGGCCCAGGGTCCATTTTCCTTACAATCTCCCCCTTTTTGGTGATTGATGACAACACAACCAAAGCAAGCAAATAATACAGTTATTTGAATGACATTATGCAATCTACTTGTTAGGATGCATGTTTGTCCCCACAATGTGATATTATGGACTTAAGCCTCTCCCTAACTCCATAATTCACTTACTTCCTATTTTTGGACCAAATAACCAAAACCACTTGAAAAACCATTTGTAGATTTTAAAATTTTAAATTGGTGGTGTTTAGTGTTTGATATAGTTTTCATTGCTTTGATCCCTAAACTTCTCCCCCTTTGGCATCAACCACCGAAAAGGAAGACATTAATAGCATGTAGGAAGTAAATAAAAAATTTGCCCTCAAATGATTACTCCCCCTAAATGAGATCTTCTACCTTTAGGAAAAAGCATGTGAAAATTAGAGATGCAAGACATGATTTGAAAAGACTAACTTCCCTTATGCATAGGTAATAGAATATGAGTTAACCACTTATGGATTTTTAGCAACATGGAAGTATATGATATGAAATATAGTCTGATCAAATATTGGAGAAGACATGTAAATGATACTAGATGTAGTCTCAAAAGATACCGATTGAAATTCAATGGCGAGCTTGAGAGACATGAGAGTTCTTGGAGATTTTGCAGTGGAATATTGTTGTCTTTCTCCGGGATCCTCATTTTCCTTACAATGAGACTATCACATGAAATAGACTTGAAAAGGTGTTAGTCTCAAAGTATTAGATTATAGAGTAACCTCCCCCTGAAGGTGTGCATACAAGTTTTGAATACTTGCAGGAGACATGCACTTTGATTTGATATCAAGAGGGGCAAATTATCTATAATCCGAACTTTGGCACATATAAATTAAATGATACAAATTGTAGAATATGAGTGTTTTCTTGTAGTATTTAAAAAATATCAATTGATGTATCATTTATTGTGGAGTGATATAGAAGCTATGTGTCGTGCTTAAATAAACATTTTAAACCATGTAGGGTTGCTTAAGGATATGAATTGAGAGCAAGCAATCCTACCATGTGATTTACCTAGTATGCATGCATTTAAGCAAAAGTAAGTACAAATAGTAATACTAGGCATGAAAGGTAAACTAGATACAAAATAAGTAGATACGCATATCCAAAAAAGAAATACAGTAAATCTAGTTACCTTAGTCATGGGTGGGAAATTTGGGTCCAAACTTTTTCATTAACTTTCTTGGCAATGACTTGATCTAATATGATGTATCCTATGATATACATCCCCACTTTGCCAAGTCTCCAAATTTCCCGATGACCTTCGGTCCACTCACTTCCCTTTTGGGATCCAAACCTTCTTGGTGCTTTTCATGGTCGTAATTATTTCCTTGGGCACCCAGATCCGTTTGGCCCCCTTTCCTTTGTTGGCTTGCTTGTTGGCCTTGATTGCTATCACCTTTCCATTCTTTTTCTTCTTGATCAAATATGGTGTAGCAGCCTTTTTGTCCACCTTTTTTATGTAGGTGTTGGAGATTTTGCTTGATGGCTTTTGCTTATATTTATGCCTTTGCTTATCCTCGGTCATCGCCTTGCATTGGAAAGACTTATGGCCTTCCATGTGACATAGCCTACAAATCATAGTTTCTCCCTCCATAGGCTTGTTCACTCCCGCAGTGGTGTTATCCTATGGAGGTCGGATTTGTTTGGCTTTGCCTTTGTTGTCATACAAAGCCTTGCCAAGACGAGCCACTTCTTGCCTTAATTGCTCATTTTCCTTTGCAACGTCATCCGAACATGTTTCTACAACAATATTCTCAACAAGGACTTGGTTGTAGGAGTTAGAATCATCAATTAAATCAAAGCAAGAAGTAGAAGCATCATTTTTAATAATTTCAGGAATTTCAACTAAAGAAGCTCCTGGGGTGCTACCAATGTTTTCTACCTTAGTAGTTAGCTCATTATTGTGTATGCTAAGAATTTCCATTTTCTCTAGCAAATTTTCAATAGTATCTTGGGAGCTAGCTAACTTAGCCTTAAGTTTTTCATTCTTTTTAATGAGGCCATCATTGGTAGCAGTGGATGGAGCACCAGACTCTAATAGCTCAATTTTAGTTGATAGCTCACTATTTAAGTTTGCAAAAGTTTCAAATTTTTCTAGCAAACCTTTATAATCATTTTGGGAGCTAATCAACTTATTTTTCAAAGTTTTAAGTTGAGCTTTTCGTTTAGTGCAAACATCCCAGAAGAATTTGACGGCTTCTGCAAGCTCATCTATGGAGGGATTTCCCTCACCATCATCATCACTACTACTTTCATCACTAGAGGATGGAATGCTTTTGTTACCTCTTGCCATAAGGCATTTGTGTGATGAGCGTGTTGAGGACCGGTGGCTACGCGTCCTTGGAGGTTCATCATCACTTGAAGAATCATCCTAAGTTCTGACACTTGTTAGCGCCTTGCCTTTGCTCCTCTCCTTTTTGGGTTCGGCTATAGTTGGACAGTTGTCCCTGAAGTGGCCCTTCTCCCCACATGCGAAGCATCCTCTCTTCCTTTGCTTTTTTCCTGTCAATGTTAAAGAGAAGATCTTCGACCTGCCGGGGCACACCCATTAGATTAATCTTGCGGATCATCCCCATTACCTTTCTGACGCGTCAGATTGTTTCTTCGTCCTCGGAGGATGATGTGCATGGTTGATTATCTTCATTATCATCACTTTCTTCTTCTTCCTCTTCTTCACTTGAGGAACTTGAAGTGGGAGCCTTCTTTTTACCCTTCCTTTCATCACATGCAAAGGCATATGGCCTTGAGGAAGTTGGCTCCTCTCCCCGACACATTTTTCGCGACATCTCAAAAGCCGCGATTTTCCCAATCACAATGGTCGGGGTCATAGTACTCAAGTCCTCCATGTTGTGAAGGATGGTGATGATGCTCCCATATCTTCGTTGTGGTAGCAGGGAGATAATCTTCCTTACAATGTCCGCATCACCTAGCTTATTTATGCCAATAGAGTTGAGCTCATTGATGATTAGATTTAAACGAGAATACATGTCTCTAACAAGCTCATCATCTCTCATAGCAAAAGAATTATACTCATTTAAGACTAGGCAATGTTTTTGCTCACGGACATTTGATGTGCCGTCATGGAGCTCATGCAATTTCAGCCAAATCTCATTAGCAGTTTTCAAGGTAAATACTTGATTAAAAATATCCATGCTAAGAGATTCATACAAGCAATTTTTGGCTCTAGCATTTAAATGAATTTCTTTTTCCTCACTCGTGGTGGGTTTCTCGGGATTCTTGGGGGGTTTCATCCCGTCACGAGTGACTCGCCAAACACCTAGATCAACGACCTCTAGGTAACAAGCCATTCTAGCACTATAATATGGGAAGTTAGTGCCGTCAAAGTGTGGTGGCCTATGGATATCCATCCCTTCCTTTAAAAAGTGTCGGCTCTTTTAGCGGTGAAGCTAAAGCGTTTCAAATGAGTCAAACCAGGTTCTGATACCACTTGTAGGAAACGGGTGACACCTAAGAGGGGGGGGGGGTGAATTAGGACTTCTAAAACTTTTGCTAAACTAGACCACAATTAAAACCCTAGAGCAAAACCTATCAAAAGTATAATGTGCAAACTAGGTTTTGTCTAAGTGTTGCTATCTCTACCGCAATGACTAAGTTTCAATCTACACTAAATAAGTATGTATACAAGATTGAAACTTAAATGCTTAATATAAATGCGGAAACTTAAATAGCAAGGTAGATAAGCAAACTCTCGTGGATGACGCCGGTATTTTTACCGAGGTATCCGGAACCGCGCAAGGTCCCGACTAATCCTCGTTGGTGCCCCTACGCAAAGGGAAGCCCACGCGAGGGCCAAGCACCTCGGTCGAGTAACTCCGTAGAGAGTCGCGGGCCTTCTCCACGCGCAAGTGGTGCTCCGCTTCCGGCTCCTCTCGGACGCTCCCCACCGTCTCCACTATCGAGCTTCCGGCCGAAATGTCGCGGGCCTCGTTCTCTCTGGTACACGGTGGCGGCCGTGACACAAACACGGTTGTCACGGTCTCGCAATACTCTCGCCCCACTCGGTACAATTACAACGGCCCGCGTAAGAACCGAGGGGTTGTATGGTTTATCTAAACTCACTCAACAATCTAGGGTTCACCTATTGCAAGCGCTAAAGTGGTCTAACTAACCTAAGCACTTCACAAAGCACCTACGCTAATCACCGAGTGATTCTATTAAGCACTTGGGTGTTTGAGCACTTGAAAATGTCTACAATATGCCTTGGTATGTTGCTTGGGCTCCCACACCTGGAAATGGCCGGTTGGGGGTGTATTTATAGCCCCCAACACAAATAGAGCCGTTGGAGAAAAGCTGTTGCTTTCTGCGGCACACTGGATAGTCCGGTGGTGCACCGGACAGCGCACTGTAGCATGTCCGGTGCGCCTAGCCGTTGCCCTGTCAGAGCAGGTGACCGTTGGTGCCGCAGGCTTTCCACACTGGACAGTGCGGTCCTCACATCGGACAGTCCGGTGGTCTTCTCTCCGGGTGCCACCTAGAACTACCCGTTGGGCTGCGATTCCCTGGTACACCGGACAGTCCGACGTGTGGGCACCGGACAGTCTGGTGTGCCACCGGACAGTCCGGTGCTCCACGCACAGATAGTCCGCAGGCAGCACACTTGGACTTTTCTTGGATCTTTTTAATGTCTTCTTTTGAGGTGTTGCTTTCCTCAATTCCTTAGTCCAAGTTAATCTTGCATCCTGTGAACTACAAACACAAACACTAGAAAACTTATTAGTTCACGGATTGTATTGATCATCAAACACCAAAACTCAATTAGCCAAATGGCCCGGGGTCCATTTTCCTTACACTCAGCATAGGAGTCCCAACATTAGCACGTACATCGAAAAAGACGGGAACACACACCATGCCAGGTGTATGTACTGTGTAGGATGAGAGGAGACACAGGACGTGCGGCGGACAGAGCCATGTTGCGTAGGACATCGTCTAGGGAAAGACTCATGGGACCTGCCACGTACTGCCATCAGGACATCAGCAATAGACTCGCTACATGAACCGTCATGAAGGACAATGCCATGTTAGGGGTACGGTCGCGCACAAGAAAGAGAACCCAGCTCGTTGACCCAGACGGATAGGACTCCATCTCTCTCTCTCGGCCTTTCTCTTAAACGAGGAAGGGATGCCACTATAAGGCTTCTCTCTTGAGATATAAAAGGAAAGGTCTTTTCTTCAAGCGACACACGAGCACACCAGTTGTAACACGCTCCAGAGCAATACTACGATCAACATTACACTGGACTAGGGCGCAAGCCTGAACTAGTGTAAGCCCACCGTCTCAAATCCATCTCCTAAGTCCCGGTGGTTGGCCATTTGGAGTGAGTCCGCGCCAACTTCTCCTCGGAACACAAATCTTACTGCCCCTGATTTCCGAAACCATGGCAGATTGCTATACTTTTGAAGCTCCTATATTTTCAATACTTCCATTTCTTTCATGTGTATCTTGATGGGAAGTTGTAGTTTTGTGAAAAGGGGGAAAGTGCTTACTAAGAGTATTTAGCAACAAGGAGAGAGAATTATATATATGTACACAAACACCTTTAGTTGGGGAGAAATGGAACAAACATCTCTCACCATTTCAACAAGTGGGAGATCACATATATACACAAAGTGGAGTCTTGCTGTGAGTGCATCCATTTGTCGAGAGTTATACTTGTTTAGGGGAGTTGCATTTGATATACTTTTGCTCGTCGTGTTGAGCCTTTGCCTCTTTTTGGAGGGACTAGTTATGTTTTAGAGGTATCAAATATTTTGACTTTTGCTCTGGTTTTTGGCTATTGGTGTTGAGCCCTTTTAGGCTCTTCTTGTGGGCTAGCCATTATTGCTTTGGTACGTTGAGCCAGTATCAATGTATTTTGGGACCAAGCTTTTCTCATTTCAAATGGCCCTATTTTGGGTTTTGTTTAGCTTCTGATCATTTGAGAGCCATTATCCATGTCTTTTCCTTCTTCTTATTTTCTTTGTATTTATGTGGTGGTGTTGACGATGAACTCATTAAGAGGAAGATTATGTACACATGGTGAAAGGGAATTAGGCTTACACCTAGTTCCTAAATAATTTTGGTGGTTGAATTGCCCAACACAAACAATTGGACTAACTAGTTTGCTCTAGTGTCTAAGTTATACAGGTGTCAAAGGTTCACAACAAGCCAATTGAAAAGACCAAAGTTGGGTTCAAAATAGAGAGCTAAAAGCATCCCGAAAGGCTCCCTGTTCTGGCGCACCGGACTGTCCGGTACACCAGGAGACCTCGCGCAGAACTCCTCAGCCTCGGGAATTTTCAGAAGCCGGCGCGCTATAATTCACCGGACTGTCCGGTGTACACCAGACAGTGTCCGGTGCTCCAAGAAGACACGGCTCTGGAACTTGGCAGCCTCGGGAAATCATAACGGCTGCTCCGCTATAATTCACCGGACATGTCCGGTGTACACCGGACTGTCCGGTGCAACTGCGGAGCAACGACTACTTCGCGCCAACGGTCGCCTGCAACAGCAATCAATGCGCGCCAGAGCGCGCAGGCGTCAGGCACGCCCATGCTGGCGCACCGGACACTCTACAGTACATGTCCGGTGCGCCACCGGACATCCAGGCGGGCCCAGAAGTCAGAACTCCAACGGTCGGAATCCAACGGCTTTGGTGACGTGGCTGGCGCACCGGACATGTCCGGTGTGCACCGGACTGTCCGGTGCACCATACGACAGACAGCCTCCACCAACGGTCATGTTTGGTGGTTGGGGCTATAAATACCCCAACCAACCCACCATTCATTGCATCTAAGTTTTCCAGCTTCCAACCACTATACAAGAGCTAGCATTCATTGCAAAGCACACCAAAAGAGATCAAATCCTCTCCCAACTCCACACAAAGCCTTAGTGACTAGAGAGAGTGATTTGTAGTGTTCATTTGAGCTCTTGCGCTTGGATCGCTTCTTTTTCTTTGGCATTCTTTCTTGTGATCAAACATTCACTTGTAATTGAGGCAAGAGACACCAATCGTGTGGTGGTCCTTGCGGGAAGTTTGATTCCCAAGTGATTTGAGAAAGAGAAGCTCACTCGGTCCGAGGGACCGTTTGAGAGAGGGAAGGGTTGAAAGAGACCCGGCCTTTGTGGCCTCCTCAACGGGGAGTAGGTTTGAGAGAACCGAACCTCGGTAAAACAAATCCGCGTGTCTCACTTCATTATTCGCTTGCGATTTGTTTTGCACCCTCTCTCGTGGACTCTATTATATTTCTAACACTAACCCGGCTTGTAGTTGTGATTATTTTTGAGAATTTCAGTTTCACCCTATTCACCCCCCCTCTAGGCGACTTTCAATTGGTATCGGAGCCCGGTGCTTCATTAGAGCCTAACCGCTCGAAGTGATGTCGGGAGATAACACCAAGAGGGAGATGGAGACCGGCGACAAGCCCACTACGAGCCAAGGGAGCACCTCATCGGAAGAGTCCCGCACCAAGAGGAAGGAGAAGAAGAAGGACTCCTCCAAACGGAAGGAGAAAAGATCTTCTTCTTCTCACCATAAAGAGAAGAAGGAAAAATCTTCTTCCCACAAGTCGCATCGGAAAGGCGACAAGCACAAAAGAATGAGGAAGGTGGTCTACTACGAGACCGACACCTCATCAACATCGACCTCCGACTCCGATGCGCCGTCCGTAACTTCTAAGCGCCAAGAGCGCAAGAAGTTTAGTAAGATCCCCTTACACTATCCTCGTACATCTAGACCTACTTCATTACTTTCCGTTCCATTAGGCAAACCGCCAACCTTTGATGGCGAAGATTATGCTAGGTGGAGTGATTTAATGAAATTTCATCTAACCTCACTCCACAAAAGTATATGGAATGTTGTTGAGTCTGGAGCACAGGTACCATCCGTAGGGGATGAAGACTATGATACGGACGAAGTGGCCCAAATCGAGCACTTCAACTCTCAAGCTACAACCATACTCCTCGCCTCTCTAAGCAAGGAGGAATACAACAAGGTACAAGGGTTGAAGAATGCAAAGGAGATTTGGGACCTTCTCAAGACCGCGCACGAGGGTGATGAACTCACTAAGATCACCAAGCGGGAAACGATCGAGGGGGAGCTCGGTCGTTTTCGTCTTCGCCAAGGAGAAGAGCCACAAGATATGTACAACCGGCTCAAAACCTTGATGAACCAAGTGCGCAACCTCGGGAGCAAAAAGTGGGACGACCACGAGGTGGTTAAGGTTATTCTAAGATCTCTCATTTTCCTTAACCCCACTCAAGTTCAATTAATTCGTGGTAATCCTAGATACACACTAATGACCCCCGAGGAAGTGATCGGGAATTTTGTGAGCTTTGAATGCATGATCAAAGGATCAAAGAAGATCAACGAGCTTGACGAACTCTCCACGTCCGAAGCACAACCGGTGGCTTTTAAGGCGACGGAGGAGAAGAAGGAGGAGTCTACACCAAGTAGACAACCAATTGACGCCTCCAAGCTCGACAATGAGGAGATGGCTTTAATCATCAAAAGCTTTCGCCAAATCCTCAAGCAACGGAGGGGGAAGGACTACAAACCCCGTTCCAAGAAGGTTTGCTACAAGTGTGGTAAGCCCGGTCATTTCATTGCAAAATGTCCTATATCTAGTGACAGTGACAGGGGCGACGACAAGAAGGGAAAGAGGAGAGAAAAGAAGAAGTATCACAAGAAGAAAGGCGGCGATGCCCATGTTTGCCGGGAGTGGGACTCGGACGAGAGCTCCACCGACTCCTCCTCCGACGAGGACGCCGCCAACATCGCCGTCACCAAGGGACTCCTCTTCCCCAACGTCGGCCACAAGTGCCTCATGGCAAAGGACGGCAAAAGGAAGAAGGTTAAATCTAAATCCTCCACTAAATATGAATCCTCTAGTGATGATAATGCTAGTGATGAGGAGAATAATTTGCGTACCCTTTTTGCCGATCTTAACATGCAACAAAAGGAAAAATTAAATGAATTGATTAGTGCTATTCATGAGAAGGATGATCTCTTGGACTCTCAAGAGGACTTCCTTTTTAAGGAAAACAAAAAGCATGTTAAGGTTAAAAATGCTTATGCTCTAGAGGTAGAAAAATGTGACAAATTATCTAGTGAGCTAAGCACATGCCATGACACTATTGCCAACCTTAGAAGTGAAAATGCTAAATTAATTGCTAAGGTTGATTCTCATGTTTGTATTGATTCAACTTCCTATCCTAGAAATGATAATTTTGATTTGCTTGCTAGGATTGATGAGTTGAATGCTTCTCTTGCTAGCCTTAGAGATGAGAATGAGAAATTGTTTGCTAAGGCTAAAGAATTAGATGTTTGCAATGTTACAAATTCCGACCTTAGAACTAAGAATGATATGTTACATGCTAAGGTTGTAGAACTAAAATCTTGCAAACCCTCTACATCTACCGTTGAGCACACTTCTATTTGTACTAGATGTAGAGATGTTGATATCAATGCTATTCATGATCACATGTCTTTAATTAAACAACAAAATGATCATATAGCATTATTAGATGCTAAAATTGCCGAGCATAACTTAGAAAATGAAAAGTTTAAATTTGCTAGAAGTATGCTCTATAATGGGAGACGCCCTGGCATTAAGGATGGCATTGGCTTCCAAAGGGGAGACAATGTCAAACTTAATGCTCCCCCTAAGAACTTGTCTAACTTTGTTAAGGGCAAGGCTCCCATGCCTCAGGATAACGAGGGTTACATTTTGTACCCTGCCGGTTATCCCGAGAGCAAAATTAGGAGAACTCATTCTAGGAAGTCTCACTCTGGCCCTAACTATGCTTTTATGTATAAGGGTGAGACATCTAGCTCTAGGCAACCAACCCGTGCCAAGTTGCCTAAGAAGAAAACTCCTAATGCATCAAATGAGCATGACATTTCATTCAAAACTTTTGATGCATCATATGTGCTTACTAACAAATCCGGCAAAGTAGTTGCCAAGTTTGTTGGGGGCAAACACAAGGGCTCCAAGACTTGTGTTTGGGTACCCAAAGTTCTTGTTTCTAATGCCAAAGGACCCAAAACCGTTTGGGTACCTAAAATCAAGAACTAAAATTGTTTTGTAGGTTTATGCATCCGGGGGCTCAAGTTGGATACTCGACAGCGGGTGCACAAACCACATGACAGGGGAGAAAAAGATGTTATCCTCATATGAGAAAAACCAAGATCCCCAACGAGCTATCACATTCGGGGATGGAAATCAAGGTTTGGTCAAAGGTTTGGGTAAAATTGCTATATCACCTGACCATACTATTTCCAATGTTTTTCTTGTAGATTCTTTAGATTACAATTTGCTTTCTGTATCTCAATTATGTCAAATGGGCTACAACTGTCTCTTTACTGATGTAGATGTCACTGTCTTTAGAAGAAGTGATGATTCAATAGCATTTAAGGGTGTGTTAGAGGGTCAGCTATACTTGGTAGATTTTGATAGAGCTGAACTCGACACATGCCTAATTGCTAAGACTAACATGGGTTGGCTCTGGCATCGCCGACTAGCTCACGTTGGGATGAAGAATCTTCACAAGCTTCTAAAGGGAGAGCACATTTTAGGACTAACAAATGTTCATTTTGAGAAAGATAGGATTTGTAGCGCATGCCAAGCCGGGAAGCAAGTTGGCACTCATCATCCACACAAGAACATCATGACAAGTGACAGGCCACTGGAGCTCCTACACATGGATCTATTCGGCCCGATTGCTTACATAAGCATCGGCGGGAGTAAGTACTGTCTAGGTATTGTGGATGATTATTCTCGCTTCACTTGGGTGTTCTTTTTGCAGAAAAAATCTCATACCCAAGAGACCTTAAAGGGATTCTTGAGACGGGCTCAAAATGAGTTCGACTTAAGGATCAAGAAAATTAGAAGCGACAATGGGACGGAGTTCAAGAACTCGCAAATTGAAGGCTTTCTTGAGGACGAGGGCATCAAGCATGAGTTCTCTTCTCCCTACACACCACAACAAAATGGTGTAGTGGAGAGGAAGAATCGAACTCTATTGGACATGGCAAGAACCATGCTTGATGAGTACAAGACACCGGATCGGTTTTGGGCCGAGGCGGTCAACACCGCCTGCTACGCCATCAACCGGTTATATCTACATCGAATCCTCAAGAAGACATCCTATGAACTCCTAACCGGTAAAAAGCCAAATATTTCATATTTTAGAGTTTTTGGTAGCAAATGCTTTATTCTTGTTAAGAGAGGTAGAAAATCTAAATTTGCTCCTAAAACTGTAGAAGGCTTTTTACTAGGATATGACTCAAACACAAGGGCATATAGAGTCTTTAACAAGTCCTCAGGACTTGTTGAAGTTTCTTGTGACGTTGTGTTTGATGAGACTAACGGCTCTCAAGTAGAGCAAGTTGATCTTGATGAGATAGGTGAAGAACCGACTCCATGCATCGCGCTAAGGAACATGTCCATTGGGGATGTGTGTCCTAAAGAATCCGAAGAGCCACCAAATGCACAAGATCAACCATCCTCCTCCACGCAAGCATCTCCACCAACCCAAAATGAGGATGAGGCTCAAGTTGACGAAGAAGAAGATCAAAGAAATGAGCCATCTCAAGATAACGGAAATGATCAAGGGGGAGATGCAAATGATGAAGACAAGGAGGATGAACAACCAAGGCCGCCACACCCAAGAGTCCACCACGCAATACAACGAGATCACCCCGTCGACACCATCCTCGGCGACATTCATAAGGGGGTAACCACTCGATCTCGTGTTGCACATTTTTGTGAGCATTACTCTTTTGTTTCCTCTATTGAGCCACACAGGGTAGAGGAAGCACTACAAGATTCGGATTGGGTGATGGCGATGCAAGAGGAGCTCAACAATTTCACGAGGAACGAGGTATGGCATTTAGTTCCACGTCCTAATCAAAATGTTGTAGGAACCAAGTGGGTCTTCCGCAACAAGCAAGACGAGCATGGTGTGGTGACAAGGAACAAAACTCGACTCGTGGCCAAGGGGTATTCACAAGTCGAAGGTTTGGATTTCGGTGAAACCTATGCACCCGTAGCTAGGCTTGAGTCAATTCGTATATTATTGGCCTATGCTACTTACCATGGCTTCAAGCTTTACCAAATGGACGTGAAGAGTGCTTTCCTTAATGGACCAATCAAGGAGGAGGTTTATGTTGAGCAACCTCCTGGCTTTGAAGATAGTGAGTACCCTAATCATGTCTATAGGCTCTCTAAGGCGCTTTATGGGCTCAAGCAAGCCCCAAGAGCATGGTATGAATGCCTTAGAGATTTCCTTATTGCTAATGGCTTCAAAGTCGGCAAGGCCGATCCTACTTTATTCACTAAAACTCTTGACAATGATTTGTTTTTATGCCAAATTTATGTTGATGATATTATATTTGGGTCTACTAACGAATCTACATGTGAAGAATTTAGTAGGATCATGACACAAAAATTCGAGATGTCGATGATGGGGGAGTTGAAGTATTTTCTAGGATTCCAAGTCAAGCAACTCCAAGAGGGCACCTTCATTTGTCAAACAAAGTATACTCAAGACATTCTAACCAAGTTTGGAATGAAGGATGCCAAGCCCATCAAGACACCCATGGGAACCAATGGGCATCTCGACCTCGACACGGGAGGTAAGTCCGTGGATCAAAAGGTATACCGGTCGATGATTGGTTCAGTGCTTTATTTATGTGCATCTCGACCGGACATTATGCTTTCCGTTTGCATGTGTGCAAGATTTCAATCCGACCCTAAGGAATCCCACCTTACGGCCGTAAAACGAATCTTGAGATATTTGGCTTATACTCCTAAGTTTGGGCTTTGGTACCCTCGGGGATCCACATTTGATTTGATTGGTTATTCGGATGCCGATTGGGCGGGGTGTAAGATTAATAGGAAGAGCACATCGGGGACTTGTCAGTTCTTGGGAAGATCCTTGGTGTCTTGGGCTTCAAAGAAGCAAAATTCGGTTGCTGTTTCTACCGCCGAAGCCGAGTATATTGCCGCAGGACATTGTTGCGCACAATTGCTTTGGATGAGGCAAACCCTGCGGGACTACGGTTACAAATTAACCAAAGTTCCTCTTCTATGTGATAATGAGAGTGCAATCCGCATGGCGGATAATCCCGTTGAGCATAGCCGCACTAAACACATAGCCATTCGGTATCATTTTCTTAGGGATCACCAACAAAAGGGGGATATCGAGATTTCATACATTAACACTAAAGATCAATTAGCCGATATTTTTACCAAGCCTCTTGATGAACAAACCTTTACCAAACTTAGGCATGAGCTCAATATTCTTGATTCCAGGAATTTCTTTTGCTAGTTTGCACACATAGCTCATAAATATACCTTTGATCATGTCTCTTTCATATGCTATAACTAATGTGCCTTTCAAGTCTATTTCAAACCAAGTCATAGGTATATAATTGAAAGGGAATTGGAGTCTTCGGCGAAGGCAAAGGCTTCCACTCCGTAACTCATCCTTCGTCGTCGCTCCGTGTCACTCTCCATCTTTGGGGGAGAGAGCAAAAGGACTTCGTCTTTGGTATAATCTTAACTCATTTATTTATGACCAAAGGGGATGAAAGTACTTCGAGGGCTCTAATGATTCCGTTTTTGGCGATTCATGCCAAAGGGGGAGAAAGTATGAGTCCAAAGCAAAAGGACCGCACCACCACCTATTTTAAAATTGGAGAGATTTTCAATTAGTAAATTTCAAATTGGTATCTTATTGTGTTAAAAAGGGGGAGAAAGTAGTATTTCAAAAATGATATATCAAAACCCTCTTGAACACTAAGAGGAGGATCTCATTTAGGAGGAGTTTTGTTTAGTCAAAGGAAAAGCATTTGAAACAGGGGGAGAAAATTTCAAATCTTGAAAATGCTTTGCAAAATCTTACTCATTCATCTTTGACTATTTGCAAAAGAACTTTGTAAAGGATTTACAAAAGAGTTTGCAAAAACAAAACATGTGGTGCAAGCGTGGTCCAAAATGTTAAAGACAAAGAAACAATCCATGCATATCTTGTAAGAATTTACATTGGCTCAATTCCAAGCAACCTTTGCACTTACATTATGCAAACTAGTTCAATTATGCACTTCTATATTTTCTTTGTTTTGTGTTGGCATCAATCACCAAAAAGGGGGAGATTGAAAGGGAATTAGGCTTACACCTAGTTCCTAAATAATTTTGGTGGTTGAATTGCCCAACACAAACAATTGGACTAACTAGTTTGCTCTAGTGTCTAAGTTATACAGGTGTCAAAGGTTCACAACAAGCCAATTGAAAAGGCCAAAGTTGGGTTCAAAATAGAGAGCTAAAAGCATCCCGAAAGGCTCCCTGGTCTGGCGCACCGGATTGTCCGGTGGCGCACCGGACAGTGTCCGGTGCACCAGGGGACCTCGCGCAGAACTCCTCAGCCTCGGGAATTTTCAGAAGCCGGCGCGCTATAATTCACCGGACTGTCCGGTGTACACCGGACAGTGTCCGGTGCTCCAAGAAGACACGGCTCTAGAACTTGGCAGCCTCGGGAAATCATAACGGCTGCTCCGCTATAATTTACCGGACATGTCCGGTGTACACCGGACTGTCCGGTGCAACTGCGGAGCAATGACTACTTCGCGCCAACGGTCGCCTGCAACAGCAATCAATGCGCGCCAGAGCGCGCAGGCGTCAGGCACGCCCATGCTGGCGCACCGACACTCTACAGTACATGTCCGGTGCGCCACCGGACATCCAGGCGGGCCCAGAAGTCAGAACTCCAACGGTCGGAATCCAACGGCTTTGGTGACGTGGCTGGCGCACCGGACATGTCCGGTGTGCACTGGACTGTCCGGTGCACCATACGACAGACAACCTCCACCAACGGTCATGTTTGGTGGTTGGGGCTATAAATACCCCAACCAACCCACCATTCATTGCATCCAAGTTTTCCAGCTTCCAACCACTATACAAGAGCTAGCATTCATTGCAAAGCACACCAAAAGAGATCAAATCCTCTCCCAACTCCACACAAAGCCTTAGTGACTAGAGAGAGTGATTTGTAGTGTTCATTTGAGCTCTTGCGCTTGGATCGCTTCTTTTTCTTTGGCATTCTTTCTTGTGATCAAACATTCACTTGTAATTGAGGCAAGAGACACCAATCGTGTGGTGGTCCTTGCGGGAAGTTTGATTCCCAAGTGATTTGAGAAAGAGAAGCTCACTCGGTCCGAGGGACTGTTTGAGAGAGGGAAGGGTTGAAAGAGACCCGACCTTTGTGGCCTCCTCAACGGGGAGTAGGTTTGAGAGAACCGAACCTCGGTAAAACAAATCCGCGTGTCTCACTTCATTATTCGCTTGCGATTTGTTTTGCACCCTCTCTCGTGGACTCTATTATATTTCTAACACTAACCCGGCTTGTAGTTGTGATTATTTTTGAGAATTTCAGTTTCGCCCTATTCACCCCCCCTCTAGGCGACTTTCACATGGTTGATATGTACCCTTGTAGTTCTAATTTGTGATGAGTGGTTGTCAATGGAGTAGTGTCTTGGGTTGAGTCAGGTGTACTAATAACCAGTGTGTGTGCACATGTCTCTAGGCTTGTGGTGCATAGGTATGTAGTCCGAATGCGGTGGTCGATGATGAAGGTGAAGGACATACGGGTTCGTGCCGATGGATTATGAGCGATGAACGATGAGCGCTAGGACTTAAATGAGGGAATGAAGAAGTTAGCTGACTAAATGTGATGGCTGACACATACATACTCTAACAGGTTCAAGAATATGACAGAGCGGATTGTGTCACCAGTGCGGTCTAGGACTGGCGAGACACATGTCCAGGACGTGGCAACATGTACGGAGTATGCTACCTACGGTAGTTTGGAGGTCGATCCACAAAACCACCCAACAATGATTTCATAGATTTGGCCTCAAAACTCAGGGCATAGATCTGACAGAATCAGAGGTGGCACATGGACCCATCACAGAGGTTGTGTCAAGGTAAAACAAGTTCGAGAAAGAAGTGTGGCCATCAGATCTGTGGTTTGGGAGTTGGACCATTATGCCGCTAGCTAAGTGGTTTACATCTAAAATATTTAGAAATATGTTGGGAATGTGTAATAGCATCTATAAATAAGAGGAGGGTTCCCCCAACCATCCATCTCTATAGCATCTATCTAGTGGTTTAGTTTTTCGATTTTCTCTCTTGTAGGTCTCTCCCTCTAGACTTCTACTAAGATCCATAGATGTTTTAGTAGACAAATGTTCATCTATGTAACTTATGATCTAGGAAGAGTGGACCTTACCATGGTGGTTCATGGTGAAGTGAAATTCATTTTCATGCTCCCTTGAGGTCTTGAAGTTTTCACTTTGGATATTCCCTTCCTGGTAGCATCTCTTTGTTCTTTAATGGATCTTTCGAATATGAGTTCTTCGAGACCTTTGGATTGGATAGAAACATGCAAAGACCACCAAGTGATTTGGCCAGATTTAACTCAAGCGCGAAAATCTAACGGCCTGACCAATTTTGACAAAATCCTAAGTTGAATGCTTACTTTTCAATCTGGAGTTGAAGCTTTAATCTTTTTATAACTCAATTTTTTGTGGACACCTTTGAAACATTCGTGTAATGGTGTGTGCAAAAATCTAAACTCAATCAAAGTTCGTTTGAGTCGTTTTTACCTTTTGGGGCTTTGATTCGGGTCACTGGCTGTAGACAACACAACATTGCCATGCAGGAGCAGCACTGACGTGGCCCAATGGTGACGGCCATGAGCGCAACACTGCCACGTTCTACTGTACAACTCACTGTTTTGAGTGTTTTCAGGGTTGTAGGTGTCTGTTTTTGTGATCATTTTGTTTTTTTTGTTCTTATATACCCTAGACTTTTTTGTTCAAAGCATCCAACCACTAGTTGGTTGTGACTTTTTTGGTTTGGGCTATTTTTTTATTCCTATTGAAGTAGAGAGCTCGATTTTTTTTGGATTTTGGAAACACTAGTGCACCTAGTTTTGATTGGTTCGATAGTTTTGATTGGTTCGAGTGCTCAATTGTGTTTCGTCGGTCATCACCGAGAACATCTAGCCACTTGTTAGCTCGAGAGCATTTTGTTTGTGAGTATTAGTGTTTTGGGAGATTGGATAATGATTGAAAAAGCAAGTCAAGATTATCTTGTAGATTTTTTTTACTAGCTTCTATTTTTCCTCCTCTAGTCGTCTGTTTTAGTACTTCGGCTTGATAATTTGGTGGTTTACCAGGCGTGTCACTGCGTTACCATGTCAGGTTAGGTGTTGCGGATACTAGGATTTTTTTTAAAGGTGTGGATGTTCGGATTTTAGTAGTCTCAGAACTTGATCCACCTGCACTGTATAGTGTACATGAGGTGAGGACCTTGACCTTACAGTTTAAAACCATCGGGAAGTAGAGCGGGTGGCACCAAATCAACTCTGCTCCAGACTAACGAATTTATTAGCAAGAATGTGTTCGGGGGCATCCAGCCGTGCAGCAGCTAAAGATGCAGCCAAGATGAACTAAAGCATGGACGACAATCGATCACATTGCTCCTGACTTTTCCAAGCTCCCTAACCAATCTTGCCAAAAAAAAAAAAAATTAAAGTATCTCAGAAAGCATTGAAGTAATCAAGGATCAACGCACAACCAAGTGCGCGTACAATGATATGACCATCATAATATAGTGGCATCAAAGGCACCTTTACCTTAATGATACAGCTCCCCAAGGGGTTGCGCGGCTTTTATTGCAGCACCTGGAGCCCATCCATGTGTGAGCATGTGTCTGTGCGATGCCATGATTTGGACTATCCACCATAGGCAAGTCGCAGCCCATGTAGCATGTGCTTGGCATTAGCTTGTAATGAGACAGCCATGCACAACGAAAAGACGACGCTAGATTAGGGTGACTGAAACAATGGCGGATTAGCTAGAGCCAGGGACAGCAAGAGGGCTGTAGTCCACTGAACCAGAGACAACGGAAAACAGTAGCATATTAGATTACCTAAACAATAGTGACACAACATGTTACAACATCAACGTAATTTATCTTTCTCAAAAGTAGAATGGCACATGCAATACACTAATAATGCAAGGTCGAATAAAAAAATGGCAACGCTAAATGACTTGGTAGCATATATTACCTTACCTGGAGCACTGATCAGAATAAGCGCAGCGCATAAAGCAATATAGCAGTAAGGGTACAAGAAAACCAACAAAATTACTTAATCCAAAATGTATGTAACCTGAGGTAGCCTGGGAAAGCATGCATCAAGTCCTGACCGCTTCAATAATCGCGTCATGAGGTTACGTGATGCGAAATCAACCAGAGATGCATGCATGATTACAACAAGGTCTCCATACTGTGGATCTGTCTAATGTTGATTAGTAGGACTTTTAAGAACCTACGACAAATGATGTCCTCTCAAAGCAACAGACAATCATCAAACAGGAGATACGATGCATATGGCTTGATGAGATGCTAAGAATGCCCCTCAGGACATAGGAGGAAAAAAAAACTGAAGATGGTGTGTATGACTTCCCCATGTCTCATTTCTCTTGAAGATAAAAAAAAAAGACGACGGACCTTATTTTATAGATTAAGGGCTACTTTGGGCACCACAAAACCGAAGAGGATTGGAGTGGCTAAAATTTCTTTCTTATTCAATTTTGAATAAGAAAGGGATTGTATCCCCTCCAATCACATCCAGTTTCATGCCTCCCAAACTGCCCTAAGGGTGATGTGGGTCTTCTTCACATAATCACATGTAGAAAGGACCATGCTTGCATTTGCAGAAGCAAGTTGATAGTGCAATTTCATCGTCCAGACAAAATCCAGCAGAAAATTGCAGCGCAATAATTATCAAGGAACTACTGTATAAAAGTTCACTAGTTAGTTGCTCGTGCATCGCTACAGAGGCATTGCTTAAATGAGATAATTATTTAAACACGATCCAACTTATAGATTAGTTGAGTGTGAAAGACGCGGTATGTGGCGTGGGGTCAGACAAGATAAAGTTTTCTCTCGTTTTTTTTCCACAGATCAGGAAACAGTGAGGGAGGAGATACTAGACTATAGATGACTAAATAGACTGTGCCTAACGGTATTTACGGTAACTACCATGTCCTAGAGATATCTACGTCTCTCGTGCCGACTTCGTATTTATGATAACTACCTGCATTCACGTAGGTCTATTACGTGGGGGTCGTACGTGAGTACGTGACATCCTGTTGACCATTGTAACAACATTTACACCATATCTGACATTATTTATGCTCAAATTTGAGGATTTAACGCTCAAACCTAGAGTGCGCCCACCAATGTCATGTATGCCAAATCTTTCACGCGCACAACGAAAAGAGAATCTCATGATTTATGGTGTTCGTAATCGTAACTGCCATAAAAATCAAATCCCCTAATCAAGTGGTGGTTTGGGAAGGGAGGCAGGTGGGGGTGGTGGGACAGAGCCGGTCGAGGCTTCTCATAACTATTCAAAGCCTTAGAGCCTTAGGCTCTCAATATCCCCTCCATATATATATATATATATATATATATATATATATATATATATATATATATATATATATATATATATATATATATATATATATATATATATATATATATATATATAGGGACGAGGTAATGGAAGCCCAGGGCTTCCATTACTAGAGAGAGCCCCGGCCCCCGGCCTGGCTAGGTGTGCGGGGCGCGGGTCGACGTGGCAGGTGGTGGGACTACCGCGCGCAGGTACCGATTCAAGGTGGGTCGTTTATGCATACGGAATTTGAATGAAAAAGATGCATAAATGGTAACGTGGGGCCGGGCTCGGGTGGGGAGACGTGGGTCGCGCGTTATGCTTGCGTATTTTGCCGTTATTGGCTGCGTAAATTCGGCGCGGGTCGACGTGGCAGGTGGTGGGACTACCCGCGCATGCACCGATTCAAGGTGGGGCGTTTATGCATACGGAATTTGAATGAAAAAGATGCATAAATGGTAACGTGGGGCCGGGGGTCGGGTGTGGAGACGTGGGACGCGCGTTATGCTTGCGTATTTTGCCGTTATTGGCTGCGTAAATTCGCATCTGACACGACGTGAGTGGTCAGATCGGGTAGTGGGGTGACGCGCGCGTCGTTCGGGAACGTGGGGCGGTCGCACGATGGGGTGATGCATGTTTATGGTAATGTAACACAATGGTCATGTAATCGTAACAGATAGTTCACATAAATCTCGCGACATGCAAACTGCGCAGCAAATCGCGCAGGATATTGGATCATGCCATGAATATAGGCCAGGACGGTTTAGGCGAGTATAGGAGCTGAAAAAAAACGGGCTACACACAGCCGCCGCAGCTTTTGTTCAGAGCTCTCGAAGAGTTAGGGCATACACAATGGAGACGGCCAGGGGATCGGAGCAGTGTGGAGAAGATACGGCGATGACGACACCCTGTACGACCGATGGCCGGAATGCTGTAACTCCACCGGCTGCGTTACCGGCGCCAGGAATTCTTGAAGACGGCAACACAGTTCATCCAAGTTTGGTGGGAACAAGTCAGCGGATACCCATGCGGACAATTGGTGAACATGAGCAGGACACACCACACATTCTCCAAAGCCATGTAAGTTCAAAGGAATACCCATGTATTTGTTATACAATTTCCGTGCAAGTTATGATTTCACCGAATACACATGTATTAGTTATACAGTCCGTGCAATTTATGAAGTCCTAGAAATTCGCCATGCTAGAAACTTATTTTTTATATATGTGCACTGCATGACGACTCCATTAATTGAATAGGATGATAGTATAGATCAACGATTGGTACCGAAGGTGGGTATGACATTTAGTAATGTGGACGAGGCGTACAAATTCTATAGCCGATATGCATATGAAGTTGGATTTCCATTGAAGAGATATAGGGAGAGAAAAAATTGCAAGTGGTTGAATTGTTCAATGGAAGGCAAGCGTGCCGAAAGAGGAAATGGTACTCCAAAAATGTGAAATACAATTTCCAAGCGAACACAATGCAGAGCTGGAATGAAACTTAAAAAAATCTATGACGATGCCAAAGAGAATATCATTTCAGTGTGGATTGATCTTATTCATTTGGAACATAATCATGAGTTCTTCAGAAAGGATACAGAAAAGAATCAGTTACAGTGCAACAAGACACATGATCCAGAATACATGGAGTTCCTTAGTGCGATGCAAGAAAGTAGGATTCCGCAACACTGTATTATGGATTTTGTTTCAGAAATGCATGGTGGACCAGAGAATGTACCGTTAACTACACAAGGCATGATCAACCTGTAAGTCATTTTGTTATTTACACTGATATAATGACATAATGACGTTGTGTACGTATTGACTATGGCATATTGTTTAATGTTCACAGGAAGAAAGCGCGACAAAGAGAAAGAAATGCCAATGATGTGTCTAAGCTCCTATCTTTTTTTTCATTGTGTAAAAAAGATAACCCACAGTTTTTCTCTGACTTCCAACTAGACCAAGAAGGAAAGATTTTGAGCATTTTTTGGTCCCATGCTAGCCAGCAAGCAGATTACATTGACTTTGGAGATGCAGTTACCTTTGATACAACTCATAAGACAAATCTATATGACAAACCCCTGGGAATGTTTGTTGGTTGTAACCACCATCTGCAGTGCACCGTATTTGGTTTCACATTGTTGGGTGACGAAACTGTAGACACATTCGAGTGGGTTTTCAATGCATTCAAAACATGCATGGGAGCTGAAGGACCACGAGTAATGCTTACAGGTATGATTAATAAGCTTAACAATTATTACGTTCTACTATGATTGTATTGAATGTAATTATAGTTGGTAATGTGTTGCATAATGTTGTGAAAATATATGATTTCAGATCAAGATCCAGCAATGCCAGTTGCACTAGGCAGGGTATTTCCAAACACAATCCATCGTTTGTGTTTGTGGCATGTTCAGAACAGGTATATGCCGTATTTAAACGAGTTGTACGCTAGATGTGAGGAAGAGGATTTCAAAACAAGGTTCCAATCTATAATACATCATCCTTTAACTGTAACTGAGTTTGAGACTGCCTGGGCAATGCTGATTGATGATTTCCATCTACATGATAACATCAGTCTTTCCAGAATGTATGAAATTCGTAAAGATTGGATACCAGCTTTTTTTAAACATGATTATTGTGGGTTGATGGTCTCTACACAGCGTAGCGAGAGCATGAACAAACTCGTCAAAAGTGCTCATGTCGATGCAAACACGCCACTACATCAATTCGCCAAGCAAATGTTGAAGCTTCTACACAGTAGGAAGATGAAAGAGGCACTAGGATGCATGGTGAGTACATAGAATATTATTATATCATAATATTTAACGTACCGTATTATAACGTATAATTTTGTCTACTGTAGGGCCAAAAGGAAACAAATACATTGTATATGTTTGAGATACGTGTAGCGAGGACATACACAAGGGCTGTAATGAATAAGTTTCAAGAGTCTTTGAAATATGCTACTGCATACAAGATATCACATGATCCAGATGGTGGTGTGAATGAATGGGTGGTTCAGCATACTTCAAGGTCAAATAAGATTGTGTGGGGGCAACACCAATTCAAAGTAATGGCTGATGTAGATGCTGGAAAGTATGAATGTGAATGCAAGCATTGGGAGCATACAGGTATGTCATATTGCGTAATTGTTGAATAAAAATGTTTAATTATAATGAGTGAACATAAACGAAGACATTTTTACATGCTTTGTTGTAGGTCTGCTTTGTGTGCATCTTTTACGAACATTTATGCATCTTCAAATTGATCGAATACCTTCGAAATACATCCTTCAGAGATACACCTACTCTGCTATACAAGATGTGACTTTTTCAAGGGATGATAAAAATTTGAAGGGTAAAGACGGTGAGACTAAATCATATAGGCAGAAGATGTTGCTTAAAAAGTCAATGAAAGTAGTACATCATGCAAGTCTTTCAAAGGCTGGATATGATAGAGCCCTGGAGATGATGGATGAACTGCTTTTGCTACTTTCACGGTTGGAGCCAGATATTGAAGGTGATGATAGTACTAGTGATGGCGAAGGAATACAAGTATTTAATATATTAATTGTAATAGCCGTGTATTTTAATTGATATACTGAGTTATAAGTTTTGGTGAATGGAAAGTATGAGAAACTTGCCTGATACAGGGCGACAGGAATGATGTAAGAGACATGATGGGAGATAATATAACGACAAGAATGGCGCAGGCTGGTGTATGTGTAATATGTTATATGATGTTTACTATGCATAATGGTGTGTACTGTTTGTCATAAACACACCTATTTACTGTCAATCGTATTATTTGACAGGTAATTCAATTGGTGCCTACTTTACAAGAAGGTGGTGTGAGCGATACCCAATGTGTTATGCCACAACAAATATTGGAACAGGTAATACATGATTATAAAAGAGGAAAAAGTTGTTGTAATACAAAATAGTAACGATTGGACCTTGTTGCTGATTATGACTGATTAAGAATGGTATATGTGTGCAGCACGATTATGGACAATTGACCACTAGCACACCACTGATTGATGTGAGTGGTACAGATTTGACGATTAAAAAGGTAATGGTGCTATTAAAAACGCATGTGCATGGATATTATTTAAAATTACATACAAATAATTGGATTTAAGTACTAATATTTCAAAATATCATATTTTTTTCTTAATTGTAGAAGCTAGATTTTAATGTGAGTGGAGTAAGCTTGAGAAGACCGGATAACGCGAAGCCAAAGGGCAGAACAATCAGTGATACCAAAAAAAGAGTTATTAAGTTGGGGGCAAAAGGAGACAAAAAAAAGAACAGAAAGTGTCAAAGGTGTGGAATTGCTGATGGTCACAATAGTCGCACTTGTCTATCTGTGGAGGAGAATAGGCTTCGGTTGGCCAGCCTTACTGGTCGAAAGAGAGGGCGGCCCATAGGTTCTAGGAACAAGGGTTCATCTAGCGCTCCAAACTGGAATGAGGCATGCACTTCAAAAAACATCAAGGAGGTGTCACAGACAATGATTCATCTAGTGGGGAGTAGGTGATTTCATATTTTATGACAAATGTAATGTAGTGCCATACTTGTTATTACAACTATGGGTGAATTTATAAATGCTGGAACCAGTCGATATTCACAAAGTATAAGTAATAATGATTTACTGCATGTATTGAAATGTTGTGTAAACTGTATAAGAAATATGCGTAAATGTGTTATGAAAACAGCGTAATTCGACGCTATACAAAATTTGGTGGCAAAAACTGGCTAAAAATGTCTTTGTGAAGAAAACAAACGACACAATAAATTGTGATTTAATGTAGTAACATAATTTTTATTACACATGTGTGCGAGTAGACAAATCTGATACCAGTAGTTATTGACAAAAGAATAAGGCTGTACAGATTTGCGTAATTGAGCTAACAAAACAACGTAATTCGTCTGTAATTAAAAATATTGTAAACTGGGTACAAATTTGCGTAAATGAACTAACAAAACAGCGTAATTCTTATTAGACATAAGAATTTGTGACACATACTGGTAAATAATAGATTTGTGAAGAAATCAGAGAATAACAATAACTAGTGAGTACATCACTGATAGAAATATGAGCAAACAGTCGAAGTTTGAACTGAAGATGTTTCATAACTTGTTTAATACACATAGGCCAAATTTTTATCTAAAAACTGCATTAGACATGAGTGTCTTGATAGCTTTGGTGAAAAACATAGAAAGTTTCAATACGGTTACATAGACATGCAACAAGGAGGTTTGGCTTCACAACATCTTGTTCCGTAACAAGGAAGCCACAAAATGTTTGTTCCATATCAAACAGTTGCGATTCACAAAATGTTGATCCAGCGACACAGCTAGCGTCCAAACTTGAATCTTTGAATATCTGGAGGCAACGGGAGGCACTTGTTCTTGCTATGGAAGGTGAGGTAATATAGAGCCAGAGATCGTAGGTCACCAGAGTTTTCCTGCATAATACACATTATCACGAGGAGAATAAGTTATATCTGAAATGTTGAATGTATAAATACAAACTGCATAATCATAAAATGACTCACTCGTTGTATAAATTGCTTGATAGAACCATCCATATAGTCATAGTACTGGATGTATCTCATGACAAAAAAGCCATAGTCATTAGATCCAGCTATCATGGTGGGACACATAGGTGGCATGTCAATTGGGAAATTTCCAAATTTTGGGATGCGTGAATTGGGTCGGACTTGTTGCAAAGATTTGTTCAATCTGTTCATTATAACCCTAGCCCATGGTAGTTTCCTGGTGCCTATGTCCTTTTGGGAGTAATGAAACATCTTCCATGAAGTACCACCCAACTCCGGACCATATGGATTTGAATCTAAAATGTGAATACATCGAAACTGGATATTTATGACATACAATGTCCAATGTCCCATATGAAGAATAGGGACCATAATCTGTCAAATATCAGGAGTTATATAAACAGAATGATAACATTAGTGTGTAGCTGAGCGATGAATATAATTGCATAACAGGAGAGCGTTGATACAAAGATAAATAAGTATACTGTTTTGTAGTCACCAAAATTGTCCAATTGGGGCAGGGTCTTGTCCAGATAAGCATCAAGGACAGTTTGATCAAAAATCTGAGGAGACTTACTGTATCGTTCATGCTCCTCAAAGTTGAGGAGAATCTGCATAATCATAATTACTGTGTCATATAAAACTGTATGTAAACAATTGCAAAAACAGGTAGGTATTAATGAATTGTACATACACCAACATTGACATCCAGTACAAGTCTGTCTTTGTTGATGGACGAGCAATTATTGTTTTTGTCATGGCAAAACCCCATGATGAAACACTGCATGAACACATTATCCAGACACATCCCATCTGCAAATGATTGTTGTATATCGAGACAATTTCCAATACATTCATCGAATTCTATGATCTTCCTATATAATAATGAAAAAGGATATGTTATTCATTATATATGTAAGCAACAACGTAAATGTTATTTTGACTTAAAAGTTAAAGAAAAACCTGTTTGGGTCAGTTTTTGAGGAGCACAAAAAATCACGAAGCGACCGAGCACAGTCCAATTCTGTTAAACGTGGCAGAGAGTGGTCATGTGTAGTGTGCAAGCTATGTGTTTCCTCACCATCTGCAACCTGAAACACAATGCAGGTAGAGAGTATAGTAAATTATGAATGAGTTATGAGAAGCAAGCATGCAATAAATGTATAACTGGATTACTTACATGACCACTAGGTGTCTGATCAAAAAGGGGCCCCGTGTAAGTTGGAGTGTCATGAGATGCACCAATGTCTCCTCCCTGAACCCAAAGAAACAATGATACTATGTTTTAAGCCTCAATCATGTGTCAATTAAATTTAATCCATAATTGAGATTACAATGGATAAAACAAAGCTGAAACATATACATGTTTTTGCGGTGTGGCGTCAAACATCGGCAAGTGGGAAGACGGATATGAGCTCATAGGATTGCAGTCTGGTACATGTCGATGAGACATGTTTGTGTCGCTCGGCATATTATTGCCAACATTAAAACAGAAATCTTGTATACATTATTATGGTTTTGTCTAATATTTTGGATGAAAATTGGAAATTAACATGTAATGTAACCATAATCAGACTGCATAAATACCTGGTTTTCCACATTTGGGGTTATGTTCGTCTCCAAATCGTCAGGGCAGCCCTCAAATGCACGACACATTTGTTGTTGCTTTTCGTGTATTTCTTCAAACTGGGTACCTGTCAACTCCGTATTCGGTTGTGAATATGGCATAGTCATGTCCTGGGTATTCTGGGTACCCTCATGGATCTGTTCCTCTGTAATTAAAAAGTTGTAGTATTCAAACAACAAGAACTGATAAATGCATAGAGTTAAGTACATGAATTGAATAAATGACAATGAGGGAAGGTAACCTGACAACATATGCTGAGATATATCTGGAGGTTTATCTGTTTGAGGCGCTTCCGCAACATTGTCTGGGTCGCCAGACTCCGCGCGAAGGACATCATCAATTAACTCAGCAAATGTGTCCGCTAGTTCATACTGCTTCACAACCATCTTGGTAAGAGTACTTTTTATGATGGAACACGCTTTGCCAACTTCAGAATCATACTCAACAAACTTTTCAATGAATTTTGGTCGGTCACGTGGTTGGAGCTGCTTTATCTTACTTGAAAGCATATCCTTGATCAATGGGAGCTGGATATGAATAGTATGATGACCACAAGGATCGGGATGAGGGACATCAAAAATGTTTGTCCTGTCCCTATGTTGTGATGTAATGAATGATAATGCATCATAATTAATTATTAGAAACATAAGGATATAATATTACATAAAACATCTGTAATGTACATATGGTATTTATGGACACATATGGGATGTATGTTTTGCCATAAACTGACCTCTGATTGAAACTGCACACTAGGGACAGCAGAATAGCAAGTTTCAGAAAAGCTTCGGAACTGAAAAAACATTTGTAATATAATTAAATACATGAAAGATAACCATAAATAAAGTGTGTTACCCACTGAAAAATGAAGTATATGGTGTCTATTACGAGTTTATTCAGAATGGTACGAAAACTAATAGAGATACTACATGCATAAACATTCACCTAATAACAGCAAATGCATATTTATGCAGGGTAATGCATTCCTATTGTTTTATGTACAGATGACATACCTCACAATGGCCAAAAGGTTCACCGCTTTGGCGTGGCTTCCTCTTATCAGCTTTTGTCAGAGCTTGGATAATGTTTTTATCAAAGAATTTTATGCGGGGTGTGCCACGTTTATTGGGGGGCTGCAGCATCATGCAAGTGGTCCAAATAGTACAACTACAAAAAAACAATAACTAATTTATACTATCATGGATGGTAATTGAGCAAGTAAAATAGATTCAATTCGATATGAAAAAAATGAACAGTCCAATGTTATTTACTTACTAGTATGACAACTGAGCATCCATATATCGTCGTGGACACATTAGAAGTGCTTCTTGTATGCCACTTTTGTGCAGCTTCACATAGGTCGTTAAAAATTAAGTGGCACCAGTCTATTTCATGGAAACGGTCCATTTCTTCCGTCAATAACACTTCATGGTTAGATATGCCCCAGCTGGAAGTGGGGAACAACAATCTATTGAACTATATCAAAAAGAAGCATCTGATAGAGAGGTCATCATCATTTCCTTGTCTCAATCGGTCCTGAAGAGATGCAACAACAAACTCATCCTTGGACAATCCAAGTTCAGCCCTCAAGTTATTGCCCGCCACTGCTTCATCGATTCCTAGTGGCTTACCACCGCCAGCATTCGGAAGGCCTAGTATAAGGTGGACAATTTCTTTCGTAATCTTTAGTTCCTTGCCAACTCCAGGGCGAATAGTCATATCCTTGTGGTCCAACTTATCCATCAACCAACAAAGATGAGAACGGCTACCCAGTGCATCAAGTGTCATGTCAAGAATATTGGAAAATCCTTTTCTAGCAACGGCTTGTCGTTGCCTCTCATTCAATATCTTAATAGTTATAATCACATCCTGAGGGTTGCATCTAACATTGAGTTTCTGAAATAATGTATGTTAAATGTTATGAAAACAATGAAATAAATGTGGCATGAGCTATAAAATTAGCACTCATAATGTAAGGGATGCAACTAAAATAACATAATACCTAGTTAAATAAACTAAACTGCATTATCTGTAGACAATAAAAAAGTGTCTAAGTGTTGTAAAATAAATATGATATTGTAAATGCAATTCAGAACTTGGAACCTAACGTGAAAATTCGACTAGATTCATCCTTACTGTATACTACTAAATAATATCTAATATGTTGTATCAGGTCATAATTATTGAATACTAATTAGTATTTAATATATATGAAATCATAAGTATAACATATAACCTGTCGTGGAGTTTCTACTACTTTCGGCCTCTTTGTACATGTCTTCCGTAAGATATTCATATGACTTCCAGCAGCATTACGCTTCTTTGTAGGTGTCATGAAGTCATCGTCGTCATTGCCAGATCCAGTTTGTTCATTGGCTTCATAAATAACAGATGGTTTCTCGACAGGAGCAGGACACTGATCAGAATGCTTTGTGTTTGGAGGAACTCCAATAGAGGTCGGTCGTGGTATCTCAACACTAAAGAACTCTTGGCTTGACTCAATGGTTATGCGTTTGGGATTAGCGGGAGGACGATCAACTGACTTCATTTTTTGGGGTAGAACAAACTAAGTAAATGAAAAAGAACATCAGGAAATAATACTATACCATACATAATAATTGAATAAATATAACATTATGAAACTGTTGGGGTATGTATAGTGTGTGTATTGTGCATAACAACAGATGTAGACAACGTAAATGAGAAGAAGGAATGCATAACAACAGATATGTGAAAACTCACATTTAAATAAAACAGTACATAGTGTGCATAAATAAATTATGCAATATAATTCATAACAGTATATGTAGTATAACTATCAGAAACAACAATAATAACACAGTACAATAACATCACTAATCTATTGATTGCTATTGTAAAAAAAATATATTGTGTTTATAAACAACACTCAGTACATATATAAAAATGAACAGAATGTAACAAATATGCAATTGAAAAAATTGGAAGGCATTATCGGATACTACATATAATGAGGCGATTCAATTAATTTCGAATCAATTGAAGGGATGTAGAAGGGGCGGGGCGAACCTGATGGACATTAGCGGCTGAACTATGTAAAAGAATGGGGGGAACTCGAAAGACTGAGAGGGGAAACGAACCAGGGAAGGAGAACGACGGCGGTGAATCGATGAACAGCGGAGATTACGGCGGTGGAAGAGGTGGGGGCGGTCGTCGATGGCGATCGCAGGAGCGAATGACGGCGACGGGGAGGAACTGATTTTTTTAGGGTTTGGGTGGACCCGAGCTGAATTAATTGAAAGGTGTCTGTTGTGTGTGGCTCGTTGACCATATTAGCTCGGTCGGCCCGCGGGGGAGCGGCGAGGGACTGTGGGTCCACTAGTCAGCGCACAGTCAGGGTGAAGGTTTGGTAACTGCGTGATCATAATAAGCATAAATAGCTGTGCAAAGTATCGTAAACAGTTTACAAAAAATAATTAATCAAGACCCACGCCAAGGTACGTAATATAATAAATCCCAAAATGATATGTAGTTGTTAACATCGAAGTATACAATCATAAATCCCAAATACTACACCACACCGACCAAGCCGCATCGACGTGTCAATTTATGAAACGGTTGGAGTCATAATATGCAAGTATAAACGTGGCCAACTCCAACGCGGGTCGTGACCACGACGCCGGAAAACCCGCGCGGAGCATACGCACTCACCGTGTCAGTTACGTGTTTATGCATACGTAATTTGAGTGAAACGGATGCATAAATGGTAATAGAGGGTGCACACGTACGACCCACCTTCAATCGATGCATGTGCGCGGTACTCGGACCACCTGCCACGTCGACCCGCGCCCAGCACAACTAGACTGGCAGGGGCTCCCTGCATTGATGGAAGCCCAGGGCTCCTAATACTATAACTATATATATATATATATATATATATATATAATACTAGTCGGTTGCCTGTGGGTTGCGACGGCTTACAACAATACCTATATAAACTATTTATCAAAAAAAATTCAAGATTTTTATTGATTCTCTCCACTCTCTGTATAATAATTTTTTGATTTGACAAACTGGTGTTATTATTTACTCCATCCAATATGTCATGGTACAACACGGCCAATGAAGTGAGCGATTAGAAGAGAGTTCACAACGACTGACTGAACGAACAGAGATTATAAAATGACATAATTCCACCATACAGAGACCAAATAAGAGAAAGATTGTGAGCTCAAGTTTCTAAAATAAGTCACATGAACTCAAACTTATAAAAAAGATAGATCAAAATATGGAGTGATTGCTAAAATTAGGCATCAATAAAAACTGGATGCGCTCCATATAAATTATATTACTTCGTAGCAATTACTAACATTTAAAACCAACAAATAACCTTTCATTTTATTGTTATTGTGACAAATCATTGTTGCTCCATCTAATTCAGCAATCTCAAACACCATGGAGTCCATTGCGCCAATGTGGTCTCAGAAACGACTTAATGCTTGCAAGAGCCAAGAAACGACAAATAGCACACTGTTATCTGTCGGGGACCATAATTAGGGGTACCCTCAAGGCTCCTAATTCTCAGCTGGTAACCCCCATCAGCATAAAGCTGCAAAGGCCTGATGGGTGCAATTAAGTCAGGGATCAGTCCATTCGAGGGACTCGATCACGCCTCGCCCAAGCCTAGCCTCAGACAAGGGCAGCCGACCCTGGAGGATCTCCGTCTCGCCCGAGGCCCCCCTCCAGCGGCGAACATATTTCTGGCTCGCCCGAGGCCCTGTCTTCGCCAAGAAGCAACCCTAACCAAATCGCCGCACCGACCGACCAAATCGCAGGAGCATTTAATGCAAAGGTGGCCTGACACCTTTATCCTGACGCGCGCCCTTCAGCCGACAGAGACGAAGTGACCGCCGTCTCTTCGCCGCTCCACTGACCGGCCTGACAAAAAGACAGCGCCGCCTGCGCCGCTCCGACTGCGGTGCCACTTGACAGAGTGAGTCTGACAGGCAGTCAGGCCCGGCCGCAGGCACCATAGGAAGCTCCGCTCCGCCCGACCCAGGGCTCGGACTCGGGCTAAGCCCCGGAAGACGGCGAACTCCGCTCCGCCCGACCCAGGGCTCGGACTCGGGCTAAGCCCCGGAAGACGGCGAACTCCGCTCCGCCCGACCCAGGGCTCAGACTCGGGCTAAGCCCCGGAAGACGGCGAACTCCGCTCCGCCCGACCCAGGGCTCGGACTCGGGCTAAGCCCCGGAAGACGGCGAACTCCGCTCCGCCCGACCCAGGGCTCGGACTCGGGCTAAGTCCCAGAAGACGACGAACTCCGCTCTGCCCGACCCAGGGCTCGGACTCGGGCTAAGTCCCGGAAGACGACGAACTCCGCTCCGCCCGACCCAGGGCTTGGACTTGGGCTCAGCCCCAGAAGACGACGAACTCCGCTCCGCCCGACCCCAGGGCTCGGATTCCACCCTGGCCTCAGCCGACGGTCTCCGCCTCGCCCGAACCAGGGGCTCGGACTCGACCTCAGCCACAGAAGACAGACTTGACCTCGGCTTCGGAGGAGCTTCCACATCGCCCAACCTAGGGCGCAGACCAGCCACGTCAACAGGAGGCGCCATCATCACCCTACCCCGAGCTGACTCGGGCCACGGGGAACAAGACCGGCGTCCCATCTGGCTCGCTCCGCCAGATAGGCAATGATGGCGCCCCGCATACTCTGTGATGACGGCGGCTCTCAGCCCCCTTACGGAAGCAAGAGGACGTCAGCAAGGACTCAACAGCTCCGACAGCTGTCCCTCCGCCAGGCTCCAGCACTCCTCCGACGGCCACGACATCACACCAGCTGGGTGCCAAAATCTCTCCGGCTGCCACAACGGCATGTACTTAGGGCACTAGCTCTCCTCCGCTAGACGCGTAGCACTCTGCTACACCCCCCATTGTACACCTGGATCCTCTCCTTACGCCTATAAAAGGAAGGACCAGGGCCCTCTTAGAGAGGGTTGGCCGCGCGGGGACGAGGACGAGACAGGCGCTCGCTTGAAGCCGCTCGCTCCCTCTCCCGCGTGGACGCTTGTAACCCCCTACTGCAAGCGCACTCGACCTGGGCGCGGGACGAACACGGAGGCCGCGGGATTTCCACCTCTCTCACGCCTGTCTCCGGCCACCTCACTTCCCCCCTTCGCGCTCGGCCTCGCGTCGACCCATCTGGGCTGGGGCACGCGACGACATTCACTCATCGGCTTAGGGACCCCCCGGTCTCGAAACGCCGACAGTTGGCGCGCCAGGTAGGGGCCTGCTGCGTGTTGACGAACAGCTTCCCGTCAAGCTCCAGATGGGCAGTCTCCAGCAACCTCTCCAACCCGGGACGGTGCTCCGTTTCGGGAGTCTTGAGTTCATGTCCCTCGACGGCAGCTACGACATGATACTCATTCCACCGCCGGGCGACAGCGACAATGGCGGTCGATAGCCCGCCCGCCGGCGGCGGAATCGATGACGTCTTCCCCGCGTGGCGGAAGAACAATCTTCGAGCTCACCCCGCCCTCTTCCCCGCCGACGGAGGGGGAGGCGGGGCAACCAAGGCCAAGCAGGAGGCAGCGCCTCGTCGGCTGTCGAGCGAGTCGATAGCGCCAGCACCCCAACGGGGGGCGCACCAGGCATCGACCTCGCGCTTGAGACGAAGACGAGCGCCGTCTCCCCGCAACGCGCCGATTCCGGGCAAATGGACGACGCCAGCGCGCTCGCGAAAGGCTTGCTGGACGTCACCCTCGTACTTGAGACGACGGTGTAGTCAGTCCCCGACGTGACTTCATCACCGCCCGTCGACCAAGAGGTACCGACCGATTCCCATCCCACGTCTTTCGGATTCAGCCTCGACCCGCCTAGCAGCTTTGCTTTGGCGGGCGCGCTCGTAGAGGCGAGTCCAAACCCTCTGGGGTTTCGTATGCGGTCACCTTGGGACCGACTGACAGACGTCTCGACCTACGGGCCCTCTGGGTCCGAGGAAGACGACGAGCCCAGCTTCTGTTGGGATTTCTCTGGACTTGGCAACCCCAGTGCCATGCGGGACTTCATGACCGCATGCGACTACTGCCTTTCCGACTGTTCCGACGGTAGCCGTAGCCTCGGCGACGAGGACTGCGGCCCAAGCCGCGAATGTTTCCACGTCGATCTAGGGGGTCCCTCCGAAGGCAACCATCTCGGCATGCCGGAGGACGGTGATCTCCCTAGGCCGGTGCCTCGCGTTGACATCCCACGGGAGCTAGCTGTGGTCCCCGTTCAGGCGGGGGGCCATGACCCATAGCTCGAGCAAATCCGCGGGGTGCAGGCCAGGCTCGACGAGGGAGCAGGAGCACTTGAGCCGATCCGCCGGGACGTCGGGCAGGCATGGGCGGGCCAACCTCCGGCCGGAGAAATACGTCATCTACCCCAGGGCTTCCAGCACCGCATCGCCGACGATGTCAGGGTCAGGCCGCCACCCGCATCCAGTGGGGTCGGCCAGAACCTGGCTGCAGCAGCAATGCTCCTCCGTGCGATGCCGGAGCCATCAACCACCGAGGGGCGGCGAATCCAGGGAGAGCTCAAGAATCTCCTGGAAGGCGCCGCGGTCCGGTGGGCCGAGAGCTCCGCCTCCCGAAGGCAGGGGTACCCCTCGGAACAACATGTCGCGACTTCCCGATTCATGCGGGAAGCCTCGGTCTACACCGGGCGCACGCGCAACACAGCGCCTGCGGCCCCGGGTCGCCTCGGCAACGAGCACCATCACCGCGACTGTCGAGCCCACCTCGACGAGAGGGTGCGCCGAGGCTACCACCCCAGGCGTGGGGGACGCTACGACAACGGGGAGGATCGGAGTCCCTCGCCCGAACCACCCGGTCTGCAGGCCTTCAGCCAGGCCATACGACGGGCACCGTTCCCGACCCGGTTCCGACCCCCGACTACTATCACGAAGTACTCGGGGGAGACGAGACCGGAACTGTGGCTCGCGGACTACCGTCTGGCCTGCCAACTGGGTGGAACGGACGATGACAACCTCATCATCCGCAACCTCCCCCTGTTCCTCCCCGACACCGCTCGCGCCTGGTTGGAGCACCTGCCTCCGGGGCAGATCTCCAACTGGGACGACCTGGTCCAAGCTTTCGCCGGAAATTTCCAGGGCACGTACGTGCGCCCTGGGAATTCCTGGGACCGTCGAAGCTGCCGACAGCAGCCGGGAGAGTTTCTCCGAGACTACATCCGACGATTCTCAAAGCAGCGCACCGAGCTGCCCAACATCACCGACTCGGATGTCATCGGCACGTTCCTCACCGGCACCACTTGCCGCGACCTGGTGAGCAAGCTGGGTCGCAAGACCCCCACCAGGGCGAGCGAGCTGATGGACATCGCCACCAAGTTCGCCTCCGGCCAGGAGGCGGTCGAGGCTATCTTCCGGAAGGACAAGCAGCCCCAGGGCCGCCCTTCGGAAGATGCCCCCGAGGCGTCAACTCAGCGCGGCACCAAGAAGAAGGGCAAGAAGAAGTCGCAAGCGAAATGCGACGCCGCCGACGCGGACCTTGTCGCCGCCGCCGAGTACAAGAACCCTCGGAAACCCCCCGGAGGTGCCAACCTCTTTGACAAGATGCTCAAGGAGCCGTGCCCCTACCACCAGGGGCCCGTCAAGCACACCCTTGAGGAGTGCGTCATGCTTCGGCGCCACTTCCACAGGGCCGGGCCACCCGCGGAGGGTGGCAGGGCCCACGACGACGACAAGAAGGAAGATCACCAGGCAGGAGAGTTCCCCGAGGTCCGCAACTGCTTCATGATCTACGGTGGGCAAGCGGCGAACGCCTCGGCTCAGCACCGCAAGCAAGAGCGTCGGGAGGTCTGTTCGGTGAAGGTGGCGGCACCAGTCTACCTAGACTGGTCCGACAAGCCCATCACCTTCGACCAAGCCGACCACCCCGACCACGTGCCGAGCCCGGGGAAATACCCACTCGTCATCGACCCCGTCATCGGTGACGTCAGGCTCACCAAGGTCCTCATGGACGGAGGCAGCAGCCTCAACATCATCTACGCCGAGACCCTCGGGCTCCTGCGTGTCGATCTGTCCTCGGTCCGGGCAGGCGCTGCGCCTTTCCATGGGATCATCCCCGGGAAGCGCGCCCAGCCCCTCGGACAACTCGACCTTCCCGTCTGCTTCGGAACACCCTCCAACTTCCGAAGGGAGACCCTGACGTTCGAGGTGGTCGGGTTCCGAGGAACCTACCACGCGGTGCTGGGGAGGCCATGCTACGCGAAGTTCATGGCCGTCCCCAACTACACCTACCTGAAGCTCAAGATGCCGGGCCCCAACGGGGTCATCACCGTCGGCCCCACGTACAAACACGCGTTCGAATGCGACGTGGAGTGCGTGGAGTACGCCGAGGCCCTCATCGCCGACCTGGAGAGCCTCTCTAAGGAGGTGCCAGACGTGAAGCGTCATGCCGGCAACTTTGAGCCAGCGGAGACGGTTAAGTCCGTCCCCCTCGACCTCAGCGGCGATGCCTCCAAGCAGATCCGGATTGGCTCCGAGCTCGGTCCCAAATAGGAAGCAGTGCTCGTCGACTTTCTCCGTGCGAACGCCGACATCTTCGCGTGGAGTCCCTCGGACATGCCCGGCATACCGAGGGATGTCGCCGAGCACTCGCTGGACATCCGAGCCGGAGCCCGACCCGTCAAGCAGCCTCTGCGCCGATTCGACGAGGAGAAGCGCAGAGCCATAGGCGAGGAGATCCACAAGCTAATGGCGGCAGGGTTCATCAAAGAGGTATTCCATCCCGAATGGCTTGCCAACCCTGTGCTTGTGAGAAAGAAAGGGGGGAAATGGCGGATGTGTGTAGACTACACTGGTCTCAACAAAGCATGTCCGAAGGTTCCCTACCCTCTGCCTCGCATCGATCAAATCGTGGATTCCACTGCTGGGTGCGAAACCCTGTCTTTCCTCGATGCCTACTCAGGGTATCACCAAATCAGGATGAAAGAGTCCGACCAGCTCGTGACTTCTTTCATCACACCCTTCGGCATGTACTGCTATGTCACCATGCCGTTCGGCTTGAGGAATGCGGGCGCGACGTACCAGCGGTGCATGAATCATGTGTTCGGCGAACACATTGGCCGGACGGTCGAGGCCTACGTCGATGACATCATAGTCAAGACGAGGAAAGCCTCCGACCTCCTTTCCGACCTTGAAGTGACATTCCGATGTCTCAAGGCGAAAGGCGTCAAGCTCAATCCTGAAAAGTGTGTCTTCGGGGTGCCCCGAGGCATGCTCTTGGGTTTCATCGTCTCCGAGCGGGGCATCGAAGCCAACCCGGAGAAGATCGCAGCCATCACTAGCATGGGGCCCATCAAGGACTTGAAAGGCGTACAGAGGGTCATGGGATGTCACGCGGCTTTGAGCCGCTTCATCTCACGCCTCGGCGAAAGAGGTCTACCTCTATACCGCCTCTTAAGGAAGGCTGAGTGCTTCACTTGGACCCTTGAGGCCGAGGAAGCCCTCGGGAACCTGAAGGCGCTCCTCACGAAGGCACCTATCTTGGTGCCCCCAGCTGCCGGAGAAGCCCTCTTGGTCTACGTCGCCGCGACCACTCAGGTGGTTAGCGCCGCGATTGTGGTCGAGAGGCAAGAAGAGGGGCATGCATTGCCCGTTCAGAGGCCAGTCTACTTCGTCAGCGAGGTACTGTCCGAAACCAAGATTCGCTACCCACAAGTTCAGAAGCTGCTGTACGCGGTGATCCTGACACGGTGGAAGTTGCGACACTACTTCGAGTCTCATCTGGTAACTGTGGTGTCATCCTTCCCCCTGGGGGAGATCATCCAGTGTCGGGAAGCCTCAGGTAGGATTGCAAAGTGGGCGGTGGAAATCATGGGTGAGACGATCTCGTTCGCCCCTCGGAAGGCCATCAAGTCACAGGTCCTGGCAAACTTCGTGGCCGAATGGGTCGACACCCAGCTACCGACAGCTCTGATCCAACAGGAGCTCTGGACCATGTTCTTCGACGGGTCGCTGATGAAGACAGGAGCCGGCGCAGGCCTACTCTTCGTCTCGCCCCTCGGGAAGCACCTACGCTACGTGCTACGCCTCCATTTCCCGGCATCCAACAATGTGGCTGAGTACGAGGCTCTGGTCAATGGATTGCGGATCGCCATCGAGCTAGGGGTTCGACGCCTCAACGCTCGCGGTGACTCACAGCTCGTCATCGACCAGGTCATGAAGAACTCCCACTGCCGCGACCCAAAGATGGAGGCCTACTGCGATGAGGTTCGGCGCCTGGAAGACATGTTCTACGGGCTCGAGCTCAACCACATCGCTCGGTGCTACAACGAGACCGCGGACGAGCTGGCTAAAATAGCCTCGGGGCGAACAACGGTTCCCCCAGACGTCTTCTTCCGAGATCTGCATCAGCCCTCCGTCAAGATCGACGGCACGCCCGAGCCTGAGGCACCCTCGGCCCAGCCCGAGGTACCCTCGGCACAGTCCGAGGCGCCCTCGGCTCGGCCCGAGGCACCCTCAGTCCAGCCCGAGGTACCCTCGGCACAGTCCGAGGCACCCTCGGCTCGGCCCGAGGCACCCTCGGTTCGGCCCGAGGTACCCTCGGCCCCCGAGGGCGAGACGCTGCACGTCGGGGGGGAGCGAAGTGGGGTCACGCCTGATCAAAACTGGCAGACCCCGTACCTGCAATATCTCCACCGAGGAGAGCTACCCTCCGACCGAGCCGAAGCTCGGCGGGTGGCGCGGCGCGCCAAGTCGTTCGTCTTGCTGGGAGATGAGAAGGAGCTCTACCACCGCAGCCCCTCAGGCATCCTCCAGCGATGCTTCTCCATCGCCGAAGGTCAGGAACTCCTGCGAGAGATACACTCGGGGGCTTGCGGCCATCACGCAGCGCCTCGAGCCCTTGTCGGGAATGCTTTCCGACAAGGTTTCTACTGGCCGACGGCGGTGGCCGACGCCACTAGAATTGTCCGCACCTGCGAAGGGTGTCAGTTCTACGCAAGGCAGACCCACCTGCCCGCTCAGGCTCTGCAGACGATACCCATCACTTGGCCTTTTGCTGTGTGGGTCTGGACCTCGTCGGCCCCTTGCAGAAGGCACCCGGGGGCTACACGCACCTGTTGGTCACCATCGACAAATTCTCCAAGTGGATCGAGGTCCGACCCCTAAACAGCATCAGGTCCGAGCAGGCGGTGGCGTTCTTCACCAACATCATCCATCGCTTCGGGGTCCCGAACTCCATCATCACCGACAACGACACCCAGTTCACCGGCAGAAAGTTCCTAGACTTTTGCGAGGATCACCACATGCGGGTGGACTGGGCCGCCGTGGCTCACCCCATGTCAAATGGGCAAGTAGAGCGTGCCAACGGCATGATTCTGTAAGGACTCAAGCCTCGGATCTACAACGACCTCAACAAGTTCGGCAAGCGATGGATGAAGGAACTCCCCTCGGTGGTCTGGAGCCTGAGGACAACGCCGAGCCGAGCCACGGGCTTCACGCTGTTCTTTCTGGTCTATGGGGCCGAGGCCATCTTGCCCACGGACTTAGAATACGGTTCCCTGAGGACGAGGGCCTACACCGACCAAAGCAACCAAGCTAGTCGAGAGGACTCGTTGGACCAGCTGGTGGAGGCTCAGGACAAGGCCTTACAATACTCGGCGCGGTACCAGCAGTCCCTGCGACGCTACCACGCTCGAGGGGTCCGGTCCCGAGACCTCCAGGTGGGCGACCTGGTGCTTCGGCTGTGACAAGACGCCCAAGGGCGGCACAAGCTCACGCCCCCCTGGGAGGGGCCGTTCGTCATCGCCAAAGTTCTGAAGCCCGGAACATACAAGCTGGCCAACAGTCAAGGCGAGGTCTACGGCAACGCCTGGAACATCCAACAGCTACGTCGCTTCTACCCTTAAGATGTTTTCAAGTTGTTCATATACCTCGCTCCCACGCAAAGTTTAGTCATCAAGGAAGGGTCGGTCTCGCCTCGGCAAAGCCTGACCCTCCCTCGGGGGCTAAAAGGGGGGAACCCCCTCTGCGTCGAATTTTTTCCTCGAAAAAAGATCCTTTCTGCCAGAATGTCTTTCGTGCTTTTTGACTACTTCGAAAGCGGATCCTGAAAACGACGGAGTACACGTAAGCAGCCAAGGCTGACCGAGCCGAGGGACTCCCACGCCTTCGGGATACGGATACCTCACTCATCACCTTCTGCGATAAGTAACTCACGTTCGGATAAGTGATTCCGCGGACCGAACAAGTCTTCACGTTCGGAAGCTCTCCTGCCGGAGCGATTCTTCGAGCCTTCTCAACTGCGTCAGTGACAGAACCCCATGGACGGGTAAGAGTGCGCCTAAGCGGCAAGGCCGACCGAGCCGAGGGACTCCTACGCCTCCGGGATACGGATACCTCACTCATCACCTTCCGTGAGAAGCAACTCTCGCTCGCACAAACAATTCTGTTACCGACAAAAAAGTCCAGATACTTGAAACAAGAGGAAAAGAGACGCGGCTTTACAACACGGCGAGGGTTTGTTTTGGCCTCGGCGGCCGCAGAAAACACACGCTACAAGATAATTCGATCCAGCAGGCTTGGATCCTGACGGCTAAAGGGAGCAGCAGCGCCCCTAGCGTCGACAACACCTTCGGCGAGGCCCGACCTAGCCTCGGACGGTGACGCGGTCCAAGGGTCTCTGCTCTGAAGGACAACGTCATCACCAAGCCCGGGCCTTCACCGCCAGGGTCTTCTCCGAGAATCCGACCCGAGCAGGCGGCTCGGCCGGTCACCCCGGGGCCTCGGCCAGCTGTCCTCCAAGGACATCAGCCCGGCCCGAGGCCTCGGCAGGTCAATTCCGGTGTCGGTCCCGCTAACGGACGACCCGGCCAGGCTCCGGCCGACCAGGTCTTCTTTTTGAGCCAACTCCGCCTCTGTTCGCGCTGACACCGCTACCCCTGGCCTCAGCTCATCGAAGAGCGGCCGAGGGGTTCCTTTAACTGAGCAAGAGAAGCCTCGGGCAACAAGGCTGACCGAGCCGAGGGACTCCTACACCTCCGGGATACGGATACCTCACTCGTCACCTTTACACGAGGCGACTCACGCTTGGTGAAGCGGTTCAGACAACCAACAGGCGAGTCTTAGTGCTCGAAAATGAGGAAAAAACACGGCTCCGTGCCGAAATTACATACATGTTCAGGCCTCGACAGCCACGATGAACAAAAACACTGGCATTCAAAGTGCCATTACAAAACGGAACTCCGGTTCCACCTCCGCAGGTACGAACAACCCCACTCGACGGGGGGGGGGGGGCTGCGGAGCAACAGAAGACCGACGGGCGGCTCGCCGTCGCCCGCTCCGGCAGCAACGACGACGACCCCCGCTCCGGGGGGCCGAATTGCAGCAGCGAGGGCCTCAGGGCGGATGCTGCTGCAATCTTGCCCTCGCCCACGCCGACGCTCGAGGGGCGAGGACAAGTACAAAGAGCCGGAGGCCCGAAGCGCGGATGGTGGCGGTGATCCCGTCGGCAACGGGGACTTCTCGAGCCGCCTCCACCTCGGCACCGACGACAGGGGCCGTCAGCCCTCCGACAGATCCCCACTCAGATCCTCCCGGACGAGTGGGGCACCGACCTCCGCACGGAGGCGCCGTACCGGTGCAAAGGCAGGACCACCCCAGAACACGAACGCCACCCTGGCAGCGCGCGATATCTTGGGCGGTCCTCCCGTGCACACGGCGCGGCAGCCGCCTTCCGACAGGAGGGGGCACCGGTAGCCAAGCTGACGAGCCCGACGCGCTGAGGCTGACGACGCCCGCCGTCGACCGGCCCCGCGTTGTCGAAGTCCGACCCGCCCGCAGGGCCAATGAGCGCCCTCTCCCTCGAACGCCGAAGGAGAGGCCGACCCACGAACCCGCGCGGGAGGTAGAGCTCCGGCTCAGCCCGGCTGTAACACCCGGCTTTAAGGAACAAAGCCAGGTGCATCTCATACATGCGCCAAGAAGACAACATATATAATAACAGAGTGTATAGAGATAAATGTCATAAAACATCAGAGAATTTATTACATAGCGGAAGACTTATTACAAAATAACATAATAAAGATAAAACGAACTAAGGATCGTCGGCGCCAATGTCGACTGGGAAACGCCACCTAGATCAGATCGAACTCCTCAGTGTTAGGCGGCTCCTCCTGAACCACCTGATCATCTCCTGTGGGGGGGGGTGTGAGACAGCAAGGGTGAGCTCACACATGATCATCGCTCAACAAGTTGTGGGGAATAATGTGACACGAACTCACCAAAGGTGGGAGCTCATGTGAAGTGTAAGGCTGATCAATGATAGGGGTTAAAGCTGAGCATTGCTTTTAAGTAGTTGGTCAAAATTTTATTAGCAGTTACTAAGTGTAAGTAAATACCAAACCTTAAATAAAGTAATTGAACAAATTAATAATAAACCCATGCATATGCAAATGACAAAATTGAATTTAAGTTCCATAATTTAAACATCAGAGAGTCCTGAGCTGCTCATGACCGTGAGCTCGGCTAGTATACCAGTTTTACACTCTGCAGAGGTTATACCCTTTACCCACAAGTCATGTTACCCATCTGCCAAGGGGTCATGAATCCCATACACCTCTACCTAGGAAGCGCGGCAGGGCAACACTACGAGGCCTTTACAAAGTTCCACTAGCTTCCGAAAACCCGCTACAGTTTATGGGAAGATCCAGTACAGGGTTCCTGGCTGACCGCCATCGCAGCAAAATCAACCAGGGACCTCCCCGCACTGACCTCTCCCCTACTGCCCTTGCCCCTTTCGGGTAAGGTAGTCTTCCACTAGCTTTCCTAGTTAATCAGCCAAGGGCGTCCCATTAAACCCTTGTGGTGGCACGTGGTTCTCAAGTTAAGCTCTATGTTCCAATTAACATTAATGATAACAACATGAACATAAACAGAATAACAACAAGAATTGGAACATAGAGGTGATAAATGATTATCCCAAAACCATATAAAGCAATAGCAAACTACCCAAGTGATTCAGGGGTAAACAAGGTAATGAGATAAACAATCTAGGGTGACCTATTGGGTCCCATCAAAATTAACCTATGCATGGATAAGTGATATTAAAGAACATTATTGGGTAAAAAGTGGTCAAGGGCACAACTTGCCTTCAATGAGCTCCTGCTCAGCTACTTCTACTTGTTGAACCTCAGAATCCACAGTGGCTTGCTCGTCTACTCGCATCAACACAATACATACATAGTATAGCCAAAATCAACATCACACCAAACAGATGAATAAAATATACAGTAAAAATCTACACATTAAAATGAGATCATAGGAACTGGAATCACTGAATTTGGAGTTATAGAATTTAAGTTATGAATTTCCTAAGATTTAATGTGATTAAAATAGGATTAGATGAGAAATTAATTTTCTAAATGTTTTCATGTCAAAACCGAGACACTAAATGGTAGAGAATATTATTACAGAATTTTAGAAATTGGAATGGTTTAATTTGGACTAAAAATGGAATTTCTATGAATTTTACAAGTTTCTAGATTTGTTTTTGTATTAAAAATGAATTTCTAATATTATTTCTCTGTTTTTAATTCTCTCTGGACTGGGCCTCGATTTCTAGAAAATACAGGGTTCTCGGTGTAAGTCTTCTAAGTCACAGAGCACAGTACGAGTGGATGGCGGGTTGATTACTGCTTTCCTCGGGGTCTCTTTAAAAAAAATGCCCCGCGAAGGGGGGTATGGTGGTATTCTAGCCGTCCGATCACAGATCTACGCTCCAGATTAGAGCAACATTACATCGAACCGGTATGTAATCGCAGCCGCGAGATCGGACATCGACGGTTTGGATTTTATTACTCTAGATCCGATCCTGTCCGTCAAAACTAGGTCAAGGGACCAGATTGAACCCACGCGAAAGGGTACGCGGGGCTAATCCCAGCCGCCCGCTGAATCCGACGTCCGCGGGCCCTTCTTCCTTCCCTCACCGAACTGAGGCGGCGGCGCTGTTTCCCCGTGATGGCCCAACTCGACGGCGACCGATGAATGTGCCCCGGTGCCCGAAATACTACGCGTGTGTCCTAAAACAATCTCTAGGCCGAGGCAAAACTGAGGGAGGGGCGCTCACCGTGAGATACTCGAATTGGAGCCCTGCCCACGACGACCCGGGGTCTGCCAGCGAACACAAGACTTCGGCGATGAATTGCCCGAAGGCTGGGGATCCCTCCCGACAGGCGACGCGAGGAGCGGCTTCAGTGGCGCCAGGCGAGTCTCCACAACACCCCAATTTGACTTCGGGTGGCGTAGCGGCTCAGGGCGAGCGCAGCGGCACAGGCGACCACCGCAGGCAAGGTTAGCGCGGCATGGAGAGGAAGAGCGAGCACTGGGCGAGATAAGGCGAATCCAGTGAGGTGTGCAACGGCAGCGAGGAGGATGTGAGAGCGGGGAAGGCACGGGAACTGGGCTCGCGAGGAGAGGATTTATGCCGCAGACGAGATGCGGCCGCCGCGGAATTCGCGCAATCCGCTGCCGAACTGCCGAACTGCCGCCCGGGTTTTCCGAGCCATCTGGTGGAGCCGACGCGGGGAGGAGGACCCCCATGACGCGGTCTCGCGCCCCAGCCTCAAGCTTGCGCGAGATTTGCTCCACGATCCGCGGCGCGCGGCGAATCCTTCGTGAGGTGGGTGACGAGCCCGACCGATGGGTCCCACGCGACGGTGACAAAGCGACTCAAGGAGACTGGCGCGCGGGGCCGGGTGACAGCGGTGGAAGCAGAGAGGGGCGCGCGGGAGGGTTAATGGGCCGCCCATCCCGATTTCGGCCCAATGCGGCTGAAGTGTTTCTTTTCTTTTTTTTTAATTCCATTTTCCTTTTATTTGAATCTCAAACTATATTCAAATTTAAATTCAACTTTGTGGATCTTCACTTGTAAACTCTATTTTTGCAATTAAAAATACTAAGCCTAAAGATATTTATTTATACATTTTATTTATATTTTCATATCTCTTCTCTTTTCCTTATTTTAAAACCCTAATTTCCACTTAGGGTTTAATTCATCATTTAGATTTATTATCTCATTGTTATTATACTTATTATTTTTTTATTTAATGCACAAACATATAAAACTCCAACAAATGCACTTTCTTTTATTTTAGAATCATTATTTTATTTAGTCACTCTCAATTACATAAGTGCTCTTTTTATGATGCAAATAAGGCACACAAAATGTGGAAATCCACCATATTCCTTTGTATACAAATTTGAGTATTACAAATCCTACCCCCCTTAAAAATAATCTCGTCCTCGAGATTTAAGAAGATCTAGGGAAAAGGTGGGGAAAATCTATACGAAGCTCTTCTTCTCTTTCCCAAGTTGCTTCATCTTCACCGTGGTGGCTCCATTGCACTTTGCACATCTTTATAACCTTATTACTCGTAACTCGAGCCAAAGTGTCAAGAATCTTAATGGGGTATTCCGTATAAGTCAAATAATCCTGATCACTGAATTCCTCCACAGGTAGCTGCTCATCAGGGACACATAGACACTTCTTAAGTTGAGACACATGGAATACATTATGCACATCAGATAGATTATCAGGTAGCTCGAGTTGATAGGCCATCTCTCCATCTCGCCTAAAAACTCTGGATGGTCCAATAAAGTGAGGGGACAATTTGCCCTTAACTTTAAATCTCCTCATTCCACGAAGTGGTGATACCTTGAGGTACACATAATCTCTTTCCTCAAATTCCAGTGGCCTCCTTCTATTATCAGCATAGCTCTTTTGCCTGGTTTGAGCTATCCTCAAATTCTCTCAAATCATACGGACTTGTTCTTCTACTTCTTGAATCAGTTCAGGCCTAAAGAACTGTCTTTCTCCAGTTTGACCCTAATATAGAGGAGTCCTGCACTTACTCCCATATAAGGTCGCAAAAGGTGACATCTTCAGACTGGCCTGATAGCTATTATTATATGAGAACTCAGCATATGGTAAACTTTTATCCCAACTTCCTCCATGCTGAAGGGCACAAGCTCTCAACATATCTTCCAATACTTGATTGGTCGTTTCAGTCTGTCCATCAGTCTGAGGGTGATAAGCCGGACCGAAGTTCAACTTTGTGTTCATATTCTCATGAAAACTTTTCCAAAATCTGGGGGTAAATTGTGATCCTCTATCCGAGACGATCCTCTTCGGTACACCGTGTAGAGACACAATTCGATCCATATATAACTCTGCCAATTAAGATCCCTTATAAGTAGTCTTGACCAGAATGAAATGAGCCACTTTGGTCAGTCTATCCACAATCACCCATATTGCATCATATCCTTTCTGGGTGCGAGGCAATCCAGTAATAAAATCCATACCAATCTCTTCCCACTTCCACTCGGGTATCTTCAGTGGGTGCAATAGTCCAGCTGGCCTCTGGTGTTCAGCCTTAACTCTTTGACATACATCGCACATAGCTACATGTGCAGCTACATCTCTTTTCAATCCATACCACCAATACTTCCGTTTCAAATCCTGATACATCTTAGTACTACCAGGATGAATAGAATAATCCGAGTCATGGGCCTCCTTTAAAATAGTCTCCCGAAGGCTTTTAATATCAGGAACACACATTCTATCCTTGAACCATACAGTGCCTTGCTCATCTTCCGTAAATTCCGGTACTCGACCTTCAGCAATCAGATCCTTAATTTCTTTTATTTTAGCATCACCAATTTGTCCTTTGCGGATCTCTTGCACCAAAGTAGGTTCCACATCAATAGTAACTCCTTCAGTATGAGCAACTATCCCCAGGTTAAGTCTCCTGAAGTCCTCAACAATCTCATCGGGTAGCTGGGCAACAATAGCTGAATGAACATGCTCTTTGCGACTCAAGGCATCTGCAACCAAATTTGCCTTGCCCGGGTGATAGTGAATCTCCAAATCATAATCCTTAATAAGCTCCAACCAACGGCGTTGCCTAAGATTGAGATCCTTCTGAGTGAATATATACTTCAAACTCTTATGATCCGTATACACTTGGCACTTGGTCCCCATGATATAATGTCTCCAAATCTTAAGTGCATGCACAACGGCTGCTAGTTCCAAGTCATGAGTGAGGTAATTCAGTTCATGCTTCCGCAACTGACGAGATGCATAGGCAATCACATGTCCTTCTTGCATAAGCACACATCCAAGTCCTTGGCCACATGCATCAATAAATGTCAAATCCCTTCTGCAGATCTGGCATAATCAATACTGGTGGCGACATCAACCTCTTCTTCAATAGATCAAAGCTGTCTTGACACTTCTCGTCCCACTTAAATTCTCTTCCTTTTTCCAAAAGCGAGGTCATAGTCTTGGCAATCTTAGAGAATCCTTCAATAAATCTCCGATAATATCCTGCAAGCCCCAAGAAACTCCGAATCTCAGTAACTGTAGTGGGTACTCTCCACTCCATTATCTCCTTAACTTTAGCAGGATCCACTGAAATTCCTCCATTAGAAATAATATGACCAAGAAATGGCACCTCGCCAATCCAAAACTCGCACTTGCTAAACTTGGCGTAGAGTTGATTATCTCATCGCTTCTGTAGCACCAATCTCAGATGTTCCTCATGATTACTATCACTCTTGGAATAAATAGTAATATCGTCGATGAAGACCACGACGAATCGGTCCAAATACTCCATAAACACCTTATTCATCAAGTTCATAAAATAAGTTGGTGCATTGGTTAATCCAAACGACATAACAGTGAACTCATATAATCCATATCGAGTCGAGAAAGCCGTCTTGGGAATATCCGATGGTCTAATCCTCATCTGATGGTATCCCGATCGGAGATCAATCTTCGAAAATACTCTAGCACCTCGCATCTGATCAAATAAATCCTCAATACGGGGCAACGGATACTTGTTCTTCACTGTAACATCATTAAGAGATCTATAATCCACACACATCCGCTGCGATCCATCCTTCTTCTGTACAAACAAGACCGGTGCTCCCCAAGGTGAGGAACTCGGACGAATGTACCCGGCCTCTTGTAACTCAGTTAACTGCTTCTTAAGCTCCTTCAACTCCTCTACGGACATTCTATATGGCCGTTTAGAAATAGGGGCGGTCCCAGGTAAGAGGTCAATAACAAACTCAACTTCTCTATCAGGTGGCATCCCTGGTAACTCCTCTGGAAAGACATCCGGAAAATCTCTAACCACCCGGATATTGTCACCAACAAACTCCTCAGGCATAAAGAACATTGCACGCATAGATGAGGATGTTACTGCAATATTAACTTGAAACCTTTCTCCTTTAGTAGTAGTGAGTTCTACGGTACCTCTACCACATGCTATAACGGCCTTTGCCTTTCTTAACCATGACATACCAAGGATCACATCTATAGTGTTCTCTTCTAACACTATAGGGGTAGCCCATCTGGGTTAGAAACACAGGGTAAGAAGGGAAGAATTGTAGACAAGGCGAGTAATTACGAAGAATATTACTGCGGGGGATTTATTAGCTAAGTAGATTAGTGTGTTAACCACTAAAGCTAACTCATAACCTTATGGTGGTACATGCTAAGATGCCCGTCTATACTATTTCAATCAATCAAAGAAGCAAATCAGACATTGATCATCAGAACAATCAACCAACATTTTTAATAGAGAAAATAGTTTTAATTTTGTCTTAGGCTTCCTATCTCTTAAAAATGTCATAGGGGTAGGGATTCCAAGGTTTGAAATCCATCTTGTCTCAGAGTAGAAAAGGTAAGAATGATTAGAGTAGAACAGTAGAAGGTGAGATAGGATCAAGATAAGGTAAGTATGGAATGAATCAGAGTAAGATAAGTAGATAAGGGTTTTGTCCATTTCTATCTAGGTTTCGTCCTACAGTCAACATTTCCTCTGATACCACTTCTGTAACACCCGGCTTTAAGGAACAAAGCCAGGTGCATCTCATACATGCGCCAAGAAGACAACATATATAATAACAGAGTGTATAGAGATAAATGTCATAAAACATCAGAGAATTTATTACATAGCGGAAGACTTATTACAAAATAACATAATAAAGATAAAACGAACTAAGGATCGTCGGCGCCAATGTCGACTGGGAAACGCCACCTAGATCAGATCGAACTCCTCAGTGTTAGGCGGCTCCTCCTGAACCACCTGATCATCTCCTGTGGGGGGGGTGTGAGACAGCAAGGGTGAGCTCACACATGATCATCGCTCAACAAGTTGTGGGGAATAATGTGACACGAACTCACCAAAGGTGGGAGCTCATGTGAAGTGTAAGGCTGATCAATGATAGGGGTTAAAGCTGAGCATTGCTTTTAAGTAGTTGGTCAAAATTTTATTAGCAGTTACTAAGTGTAAGTAAATACCAAACCTTAAATAAAGTAATTGAACAAATTAATAATAAACCCATGCATATGCAAATGACAAAATTGAATTTAAGTTCCATAATTTAAACATCAGAGAGTCCTGAGCTGCTCATGACCGTGAGCTCGGCTAGTATACCAGTTTTACACTCTGCAGAGGTTATACCCTTTACCCACAAGTCATGTTACCCATCTGCCAAGGGGTCATGAATCCCATACACCTCTACCTAGGAAGCGCGGCAGGGCAACACTACGAGGCCTTTACAAAGTTCCACTAGCTTCCGAAAACCCGCTACAGTTTATGGGAAGATCCAGTACAGGGTTCCTGGCTGACCGCCATCGCAGCAAAATCAACCAGGGACCTCCCCGCACTGACCTCTCCCCTACTGCCCTTGCCCCTTTCGGGTAAGGTAGTCTTCCACTAGCTTTCCTAGTTAATCAGCCAAGGGCGTCCCATTAAACCCTTGTGGTGGCACGTGGTTCTCAAGTTAAGCTCTATGTTCCAATTAACATTAATGATAACAACATGAACATAAACAGAATAACAACAAGAATTGGAACATAGAGGTGATAAATGATTATCCCAAAACCATATAAAGCAATAGCAAACTACCCAAGTGATTCAGGGGTAAACAAGGTAATGAGATAAACAATCTAGGGTGACCTATTGGGTCCCATCAAAATTAACCTATGCATGGATAAGTGATATTAAAGAACATTATTGGGTAAAAAGTGGTCAAGGGCACAACTTGCCTTCAATGAGCTCCTGCTCAGCTACTTCTACTTGTTGAACCTCAGAATCCACAGTGGCTTGCTCGTCTACTCGCATCAACACAATACATACATAGTATAGCCAAAATCAACATCACACCAAACAGATGAATAAAATATACAGTAAAAATCTACACATTAAAATGAGATCATAGGAACTGGAATCACTGAATTTGGAGTTATAGAATTTAAGTTATGAATTTCCTAAGATTTAATGTGATTAAAATAGGATTAGATGAGAAATTAATTTTCTAAATGTTTTCATGTCAAAACCGAGACACTAAATGGTAGAGAATATTATTACAGAATTTTAGAAATTGGAATGGTTTAATTTGGACTAAAAATGGAATTTCTATGAATTTTACAAGTTTCTAGATTTGTTTTTGTATTAAAAATGAATTTCTAATATTATTTCTCTGTTTTTAATTCTCTCTGGACTGGGCCTCGATTTCTAGAAAATACAGGGTTCTCGGTGTAAGTCTTCTAAGTCACAGAGCACAGTACGAGTGGATGGCGGGTTGATTACTGCTTTCCTCGGGGTCTCTTTAAAAAAAATGCCCCGCGAAGGGGGGTATGGTGGTATTCTAGCCGTCCGATCACAGATCTACGCTCCAGATTAGAGCAACATTACATCGAACCAGTATGTAATCGCAGCCGCGAGATCGGACATCGACGGTTTGGATTTTATTACTCTAGATCCGATCCTGTCCGTCAAAACTAGGTCAAGGGACCAGATTGAACCCACGCGAAAGGGTACGCGGGGCTAATCCCAGCCGCCCGCTGAATCCGACGTCCGCGGGCCCTTCTTCCTTCCCTCGCCGAACTGAGGCGGCGGCGCTGTTTCCCCGTGATGGCCCAACTCGACGGCGACCGATGAATGTGCCCCGGTGCCCGAAATACTACGCGTCTGTCCTAAAACAATCTCTAGGCCGAGGCAAAACTGAGGGAGGGGCGCTCACCGTGAGATACTCGAATTGGAGCCCTGCCCACGATGACCCGGGGTCTGCCAGCGAACACAAGACTTCGGCGATGAATTGCCCGAAGGCTGGGGATCCCTCCCGACAGGCGACGCGAGGAGCGGCTTCAGTGGCGCCAGGCGAGTCTCCACAACACCCCAATTTGACTTCGGGTGGCGTAGCGGCTCAGGGCGAGCGCAGCGGCACAGGCGACCACCGCAGGCAAGGTTAGCGCGGCATGGAGAGGAAGAGCGAGCACTGGGCGAGATAAGGCGAATCCAGTGAGGTGTGCAACGGCAGCGAGGAGGATGTGAGAGCGGGGAAGGCACGGGAACTGGGCTCGCGAGGAGAGGATTTATGCCGCAGACGAGATGCGGCCGCCGCGGAATTCGCGCAATCCGCTGCCGAACTGCCGAACTGCCGCCCGGGTTTTCCGAGCCATCTGGTGGAGCCGACGCGGGGAGGAGGACCCCCATGACGCGGTCTCGCGCCCCAGCCTCAAGCTTGCGCGAGATTTGCTCCACGATCCGCGGCGCGCGGCGAATCCTTCGTGAGGTGGGTGACGAGCCCGACCGATGGGTCCCACGCGACGGTGACAAAGCGACTCAAGGAGACTGGCGCGCGGGGCCGGGTGACAGCGGTGGAAGCAGAGAGGGGCGCGCGGGAGGGTTAATGGGCCGCCCATCCCGATTTCGGCCCAATGCGGCTGAAGTGTTTCTTTTCTTTTTTTTATTCCATTTTCCTTTTATTTGAATCTCAAACTATATTCAAATTTAAATTCAACTTTGTGGATCTTCACTTGTAAACTCTATTTTTGCAATTAAAAATACTAAGCCTAAAGATATTTATTTATACATTTTATTTATATTTTCATATCTCTTCTCTTTTCCTTATTTTAAAACCCTAATTTCCACTTAGGGTTTAATTCATCATTTAGATTTATTATCTCATTGTTATTATACTTATTATTTTTTTATTTAATGCACAAACATATAAAACTCCAACAAATGCACTTTCTTTTATTTTAGAATCATTATTTTATTTAGTCACTCTCAATTACATAAGTGCTCTTTTTATGATGCAAATAAGGCACACAAAATGTGGAAATCCACCATATTCCTTTGTATACAAATTTGAGTATTACACCGGCCTCCACCCCAGCGAGGATGATGAACATCCTTGAAGCTGAGGGTGGGACCAAGATCGCAGCCCGGCTTGCTTCTCCCCATCCAGGGGCTGGTGGTCACCGTCTCGGGTGACCACCGGCGTAGGGGTACAGCCGGGCTGGCCGATGAAAATCCTTGAAGCCGAACGATGGCTGAAAGGTACCAACTCCCACGGAGTTGCGTTCCTCCAATGACGAGGCGGAAAGACGGCGGGTATCCCCCATCCGGGGGCTTGGAAGGTGGAAAGACACGATGCATAAGGGAGCGCGAAGACATGGTCGCCTCCCAAGGGGGTCACCCTCCTTTTAAAGGCGACTCTCCCTACTTGCGTCCCCAGCCGTCGTAGGCTGAGTCTTATCCAACACGCTCCAAGGTCCTCCTCCTACGGCTCGGGGGCTGGGTCCCACACGTCATGCAAGACGGCTCAAAGCAGAAGAAGCCAAACCGCCGTGCGCGATGCGTGCAACCGCCCAGCGGTTACAAGCGGCTCTCCACTTTTGCCCAGACCAGCGGGCGAAAAGGGTGGGCAGCCATGCAGGCGGCATGCAACCGCGCCAAGTGGGCGCACTTCTCCGACTCCCAACACGCCCAGCATGGAGGCCCAGGCCCACGCGTCATGCAACCGGCGCGCCGAATGCTTCGTGCATGCAACTGCACCGCCACTTGCGCCACCACCGCGCCTCCTCGACTGCGGAACCAATATCGCGACTCGAGGTGACCCAGAACACGACCCAGCGGCGCCAGCCTGGCGCGACGGTCAATGCGACCAAAAATGGGCCGGCAGTAATGGCGGTGGCAGGCGGGCAGGAGCAGCGGTCACGTCGTCAGCCAAGCCTACGTCCCATCCAGGAGCGACGAGAGAACCCTCTCTCACGACGTGAAGACGACACGCCCGTGTTTCGTTCCTCGAACGGCCCGCGCACGCGCAACGGCCGCCCCACGAACCACTCGCCCCGTCGCATTAACTCCGCGGTGGGACAGGCGGCGCCTCTGGCAGGAGAAGCGAGCGACGCTTCGCCTTCGCCATAACAACCGCGTCAAAAAAGGTACCCCGCGTCGTTCGATTTCGTATCCTTTTCCTTTTTTCCTCTTTCTCTCTCTTGCAACAGGGACCGGGAAAGGGGGATACCCCAAAAAGGATCCTTCCCCGTGAAGGAACCAGGCTCCAAGCCTCACTACTGATCAGAGGTTCGAAGGCTGGCCCCTCGGAAGGGTTCAACAGCCGCCTCAGAGCGCGTGTGCTCCACACCCACTACTGGTCAGAGGTTCGAAGGCCGGCCCCTCGGAAGGGTTCAATGGCCGCCTCAGGCTACTCGGGCTCCGCGCCCACTACTGATCAGGGGTTCGAAGGCTGGCCCCCGAAGGGTTCACAGCCGCCTCAGACATAGAGTGAGGGATGACCATGGGTACGTTCGATACATAACCAAGGCTCGGGCTGCACTCCCGAGGTACCCTAGGACATTTCCGAGACCAGCGGGAACGATCTTATAACGGAATCCCATCGGAGGGAGGCATCGAGCCCTCGGACCCCGTCGCCAGGGGACCGGGTCCGGCAGATCACCCGCAGGTACTTTTGGGCGTGCCTCTGGGCCTCTAGCCGACCCCTAACGAATGGGGCACGGACATCCACTCAGATTACCTGCCTGCAGCTCACCGGAGACACCATGTTCGGCGCCCACCGAGGGCAACATGGCGCTTTCCCCCCCCTCCTCCTTGCGGAAAGGCGACGCAGGGGCGTATGTAAAAAAGTCGAGCCTGTCCCTGATCGCCCTCTCGCCCTGTGCGGAGGCTCGGGGGCTGCTCTCGCAAACCCGGCTCCGGCCGAACCGTTGACAGCGTCAACATACCAGCCCGAGAACTTGGGACCCGACCGTACACCCGGGCTACGGCCAGCTCGCATGAGGGAACGACCAGACTAGCCGAAGCATTACGCGAGGCATTAAGACCTTGGAGGAGTCAAACCACTCCTCCGAGGCCTCGGGGGCTACACCCGGCAGGTGCGCTCGCGCGCACCCACCGGAACAAAACGCAACCGAGAAAGGCTGGTCCCATTGCAAAAAAGTGCGACGAAAGCCTCCAAGCGAGTGCTAACACTCCCTTCGAGGCTCGGGGGCTACTGTCGGGGACCATAATTAGGGGTACCCTCAAGGCTCCTAATTCTCAGCTGGTAACCCCCATCAGCATAAAGCTGCAAAGGCCTGATGGGTGCAATTAAGTCAGGGATCAGTCCATTCGAGGGACTCGATCACGCCTCGCCCAAGCCTAGCCTCGGACAAGGGCAGCCGACCCCGGAGGATCTCCGTCTCGCCCGAGGCCCCCCTCCAGCGGCGAACATATTTCCGGCTCGCCCGAGGCCCTATCTTCGCCAAGAAGCAACCCTGACCAAATCGCCGCACAGACCGACCAAATCGCAGGAGCATTTAATGCAAAGGTGGCCTGACACCTTTATCCTGACGCGCGCCCTTCAGCCGACAGAGCCGAAGTGACCGCCGTCACTTCGCCGCTCCACTAACCGGCCTGACAAAAAGACAGCGCCGCCTGCGCCGCTCCGACTGCGGTGCCACTTGATAGAGTGAGGCTGACAAGCAGTCAGGCCCGGCCGCAGGCACCATAGGAAGCTCCGCTCCGCCCGACCCAGGGCTCAGACTCGGGCTAAGCCCTGGAAGACGGCAAACTCCGCTCCGCCTGACCCAGGGCTCGGACTCGGGCTAAGCCCCGGAAGACGGCGAACTCCGCTCCGCCCGACCCAGGGCTCGGACTCGAGCTAAGCCCCGGAAGACGGTGAACTCCGCTCCGCCCGACCCAGGGCTCGGACTCGGGCTAAGCCCCGGAAGACGGCGACTCCGCTCCGCCCGACCCAGGGCTCGGACTCGGGCTAAGCCCCGGAAGACGGCGAACTCCGCTCCGCCCGACCCAGGGCTCGGACTCGGGCTAAGTCCCAGAAGACGACGAACTCCGCTCCGCCCGACCCAGGGCTCGGACTCGGGCTAAGTCCCGGAAGACGACGAACTCCGCTCCGCCCGACCCAGGGCTCAGACTTGGGCTCAGCCCCAGAAGACGACGAACTCCGCTCCGCCCGACCCTAGGGCTCGGACTCCACCCTGGCCTCAGCCGACGGTCTCCGCCTCGCCCGAACCAGGGGCTCGGACTCGACCTCAGCCACGGAAGACAGACTCGACCTCGGCTTCGGAGGAGCTTCCACATCGCCCAACCTAGGGCGCAGACCAGCCACGTCAACAGGAGGCGCCATCATCACCCTACCCCGAGCTGACTTGGGCCACGAGGAACAAGATCGGCGTCCCATCTGGCTCGCTCCGCCAGATAGGCAATGATGGCGCCCCGCATACTCTGTGACGACGGCGGCTCTCAGCCCCCTTACGGAAGCAAGAGGACGTCAGCAAGGACTCAACAGCTCTGACAGCTGTCCCTCCGCCAGGCTCCAGCACTCCTCCGACGGCCACGACAACACACCAGCTGGGTGCCAAAATCTCTCCGGCTGCCACAACGGCATGTACTTAGGGCGCTAGCTCTCCTCCGCTAGACGCGTAGCACTCTGCTACACCCCCCATTGTACACCTGGATCCTCTCCTTACGCCTATAAAAGGAAGGACCAGGGCCCTCTTAGAGAGGGTTGGCCGCGCGGGGACGAGGATGAGACAGGCGCTCGCTTGAAGCCGCTCGCTCCCTCTCCTGCGTGGACGCTTGTAACCCCCTACTGCAAGCGCACCCGACCTGGGCGCGAGACGAACACGAAGGCCGCGGGATTTCCACCTCTCTCACGCCTGTCTCCGGCCACCTCACTTCCCCCCTTCGCGCTCGGCCTCGCGTCGACCCATCTGGGCTGGGGCACGCGGCGACATTCACTCGTCGGCTTAGGGACCCCCCGGTCTCGAAACGCCGACATTATCATAATGTATAGTAATGAAAGAAGTAATCCTGTAAAGTTTAGAGTATAAATCTCTCAACTAATTATCTTCTTTACAAGCTTTAGAAATATTAATACATTTAGCTTCTATAGTAGGTAGAGCAACAGTAGCCTACAAACTTGCTTTCCAACTAAAAAACCCAACCACCAATGGTGAAAACATAACTCATGAGAGACCTTATCTCATTCCAATCACCATCATAATTAGAATCAACATAACTAACAAATCTATCTCCAGATTTCTTAAATTGCAAACAAGCATTAGATATCTTGCAAATGTCTAAAAATCCACTAAATAACATTCTAATACTACTTACTAAGAGTCATAAATCTAGTCACAACACTTAATGCATGAGATAAATCAAGACAAGAACAAACCATGCTTGCATAAAAGAACCAACTGCATAAAATATGTAACTCTAGACATGTACTTAATATGAGCATGTGATTCTAGACATAAAGCTGAGTGTTCAGAGCCTTCCTTTTCCGAAGGTCCTCAAAAACGTGACTAACCATATGTTTTCAGTGTAACATAGACTGTTACAGGAGGCTTCGACTTTGGGATGAAGGTTCTCTTTCTAGTGAGAGCATGTGTGATATGAAGATGCAGCCCGAAGGCAGAACGGACGGACGCTGAAGCTGTGGTTAAAAGAGCTTCGGCTAAATATGATGACGAAGGTGAAAGACGAAACCGACCTAAAGGGGAAAAGACTACTTAGTCCTTGATAGTTTGCTTTATGATTAAGAGTAAATATCAGGGACATGGATCTAATTTTGTCCGGGCTACGTCCCGTGCCTATAAATAGATGAACAGTAACACCGTACTGTTCACGCTAGATTGTAATCACTCTTGTGTCATTCTCGCATTTTCACCTTCTGACAAGCCGACCGTTGAAACTGATGCTTTAAGTATATATATATATATATATATATATATATATATAGGGACGAGGTAATGGAAGCTCAGGGCTTCCATTAGTACCAGGAAGCCCCAGCCAGGTATAGTCACGTCCCGTACCGGCGTGCGTCCCATCGGGCACGGATTCTTACTCGGACAGATTTTAGCGTAAAACGTGAACAAAACCAGCGTAAACGATTACGAATTTTAGCGTAAATCGTAGATCTGTTTCGAAACGGCGAATGCGGACCAAAAATTACGGCGTAAAAATCTCGTGCGTCCCATCGTGATTGGGTTCTGACTCAAACAGATTTTAGTGTAAAACATGAACCAAAACAGTGTAAATGATTACGAATTTTAGCGTAAATCGTAAATCTGTTTCGAAACGGCGAATGCGGGCCAAAAATTACGGCGTAAAAATCTCGTGTGTCCCATCATGATCGGGTTCTGACTCACACAGATTTTAGCGTAAAACATGAACCAAAACAGTGTAAATGATTACGAATTTTAGCATAAAACGTAGATCTGTTTCGAAACGTCGAATGCGGCCCGTAGATTACGGCGTAATAATCTCGCGCGTCCCATCGTGATCAGGTTCTGACTCGGATAGATTTTAGAGTAAAACATGAACCAAAACAACGTAAATGATTACGAATTTTAGCATAAATCGTATATCTATTTCTGTCTCAGGTGGATTTAAGTATAAAACGTGAACCGAAATAGCATAAATGAATACAAAATTTACGTAAATTATCGATCTGTTTTGTAACGGCGAATGTGACACTTGCTTTTTAGTGAAAGCGTAAAACACAATAAGAAGTATCATAAAATTTTGTTTGAAAATGTATAAATCACGATGGTCATAGAAGGCATTTGTTTTTGTGCATAGTATGCCAAAATATAAAGTACATCATACACAACCACATCAAATTCTCCCACGGGTCATCTCCCACAAGCATCATATCACCCTCGTTGTCGGTATAAACAATCTGCCAGTTTTGGTTTGCAGATACTAATTCACCCTCGAATTCAAACATCATGTCTAGTTCCGCTTTCAATTCACCTTAGTCAGTGCATCTAGAGAGATCCATAGATCGGTCAAGCGCAACTCCTTGCTTATGAACCTGAAGACCATTCAAAGCAGAAGTGTAAATTGAAGAGGATAGGATCATAGGACTACACAAGATATTATATAGGTCCGGTCGCAAAGCAATTATGCAATATTATTTCCTTTATTTTGCTGAACTTTAATTAGCATGGTATTGACTAGAATAGTTGGAAAGTGTAAAAGAGGTGGAGTAGTGCTTTCGTTGGCGACCAAACCTGTCCTAACAGTGAAGCTCTTTAGCTGTAAGAAATGATAATAGCGAACTCCTAATAAACACACGATACGAGCTAACACACGGGCTTTCAACAATATATGAAATGGTCGGCTACTAATGAAATAATTTTACCTACTAATGAATTGTTATATATGCATGTTTTTCATAAGTGATTTAATAAACTGATGGTACTTTATTGACATAAAATCATTTAGCACTTGACAGATATCAAGGTCTACTATCCATTTATAGTGTTAAAATGAATCCCTTAGTAATTATATAAGTAATGTCGAGGAACTTACCTGAAGGTTCTGTCTATATCTGTTCCATTCCAGTGTGCCGACCAACAGCAACGCATACCCTCCATGAAGGGGAATGGGGCTGGTATCCCAAAATCACAGGAAAACAGACTGGCACCAAATCCAGATTCCATCAGATAGAGGGGAAATCCAGATTCCATCGTGGCTTCTTGTTTGGATATGAACCTGCCTCGCCTGCAACATGAACAACAACCACCAATATGAGGCGAAACCATCTCTAAACGCCCGGCAAGAGACAAAGGATGCATAGGCAACACCATATCGATGCAGCATGGCTAACAAACTACAGCAACTAGATACACCGACACTATGGCATACCATGAAAAATACAAAATCTAACTAACCGACTCATGGCATCAATTTACCAATTTTAAGATGGTACCGATAACCTCCTTAGCCACCCCCGCATATAATACGAAAGACATGCTGCTACTTGCTACAACATATGAGCAATAGTTTACTTATAGAGCCATAAAGTGCACCCCAATAAAGCATGATGTCTTCTTTTAACAACTAAAAGGCCTAAAGTTGATTCAAAGCAGACTATTGTGAAACAGAGCTCCCACTAAGTTCCGTTCCTAAGAAATTATCAACAAATTTGTACGACAGTTCAGTTTCTAAAAAGCAATTATCAACAAACTTGTATGACAGAACTCTGACCCGATCAGTTTTTAAGCAATTCTCAACAAATTAACATCTGAGTAGTCTTAAATTCTAACTGAGCTATCCCATTCTCCCAATCCCAACCACAGGGCCGAGGCCAAACAACCCAACCATCACCGCCGGGAGCCGCAAAACACGTAGCGCAGCAGATCCAGGCGGGAACTAGACCACAGAGACGCGCACCGGCGGCCGGCAGGTCGAAGGCACGCATAGACCGCGCAAGAGAAGGAGGCAGCGAGGGAGGGAGCAGGGCCTTACTCCGCGAGATCTCCGAGCTGGCGCAGGATCCCGACGAGGCCCGCGACGGCGACGCCCTCGAGCAGCGCATTGGGCTCCTCCTCCTCCCCCGCGGCAGCGGAAGCTCCGCCGCCGTAGAGGCCGGGGTCCCCCAGCCCCACCTCATTCCGCACCTCGAACCTGACCAGCGGCATCGCCCTCCGCGCTCCTTCGTCACAGCCTCGGCCTCGGCAGCCGACGCCCCCTCCTCATGCACCCGGGCCGTTGCGCGCTGCGCTGTGCTCGCCGACGCGACGCCGGTATTCTGGTGCTGGCGCGGTGTGGGAGGGAGCAGGTGTCGTGCGCCTGGTTGCCACCCACCAAGGAGGCGACACCGTTCTTGCTGCCGCCAATGTGAGCTTGTGTGCCTCCTCACAGAGCCACTCACCATTGCATCGTAGATCTGGGCGAGCGGCGACGGCACGAGGAAGCTGAAGGCGTTGAGGACGAGCCAGAGGACGAGCTTGGACGACCACCGCACTGAGTGCCACGAGTTGCGGAAGTCGTGCACCTCTCTGGCGTCCACGTCGGGCGGGGTTGGATGCGCCGGCAGGATTTGCGTGTATCGCGGCGGCGGCGGGTTACGATGGATGGGGTTGTGGGTAGGGTGCAAGTGGAACCGTCGAAAGGGATAGGGTTAGGGTTGTGGTCGACATGGTGTGAATTGATCGGGGTAGAAAGGTGAATTTACTGGACCAAAGATGGGCCGTGGGTGCCTGTTTGCGGATGGGTTAAATGGCTTGTGGTGGCACGACTGAACTAAAGATATTAGACTAGGGCTTTCTCTAGTAATTGAGAGCCTAGGGCTCTTAATACTATACCTATATATATATATATATATATATATATATATATATATATATATATATATATATATATATATATATTAACTGACTGCGGTCCAATAAAAATGAAATCCAAATGAAATCCGCTAATTGATATAACCTAAACCACGTGCTCTCCTAGCATTCCCGCAAGACTCACGTTAGAATTTGGATCATATTCTAACAAACTCCATACAAATTACATCATATAGAATATGAAGTATCATCAATCAACTCACTTCAATAATAAATAATTACTGATGCTAAAAATCTCTAGGACTAAAATAGTATTACTAACTAAGCCTCACCATAGCTCAAGCTTAGCTCCAGCCTCCAATAACAAACTTTATCAACATATTAGCAAGTTTATCACGAGTACATATCTTGCATATCCTAACATCACCTTTAGCAATGACACCTTAATAAAAGTGATACCACATCATTGTGCTTTGTTTTTTCTTAAAACATCTTATCTTTAGTTAGACAAATAGCACACTGCTATCATAATGTATAGTAATGAAAGAAGTAATCTTGTAAAGTTTAGAGTATAAATCTCTCAACTAATTATCTTCTTTACAAGCTTTAGAAATATTAATACATTTAGCTTCTATAGTAGGTAGAGCAACAGTAGCCTACAAACTTGCTTTCCAACTAAAAAACCCAACCACCAATGGTGAAAACATAACTCATGAGAGACCTTATCTCATTCCAATCACCATCATAATTAGAATCAACATAACTAACAAATCTATCTCCAGATTTCTTAAATTGCAAACAAGCATTAGATATCTTGCAAATGTCTAAAAATCCACTAAATAACATTCTAATACTACTTACTAAGAGTCATAAATCTAGTCACAACACTTAATGCATGAGATAAATCAAGACAAGAACAAACCATGCTTGCATAAAAGAACCAACTGCATAAAATATGTAACTCTAGACATGTACTTAATATGAGCATGTGATTCTAGACATAAAGCTGAGTGTTCAGAGCCTTCCTTTTCCGAAGGTCCTCAAAAACGTGACTAACCATATGTTTTCAGTGTAACATAGACTGTTACAGGAGGCTTCGGCTTTGGGATGAAGGTTCTCTTTCTAGTGAGAGCATGTGTGATATGAAGATGCAGCCCGAAGGCAGAACGGACGGACGCTGAAGGTGTGGTTAAAAGAGCTTCGGCTAAATATGATGACGAAGGTGGAAGACGAAACTGACCTAAAGGGGAAAAGACTACTTAGTCCTTGATAGTTTGCTTTATGATTAAGAGTAAATATCAGGGACATGGATCTAATTTTGTCCGGGCTGCGTCCCGTGCCTATAAATAGATGAACAGTAACACCGTACTGTTCACGCTAGATTGTAATCACTCTTGTGTCATTCTCGCATTTTCACCTTCTGACAAGCCAAAGGTATTATTGTAATATAAATGTTGTTAATGTTTATTCATGTTCATAAACTGAGAATATAAATAGCTCAATGGTTCATAATTATTATTTATATTATTTTATGTTATGTGTCCTCACTTATATTTGTTCACTGAGATGATGAAGGTATTTCCTTCATGACCTTCATCTGAAGATCATTATATCCCAAAGGAGATAATGCTTCGAAGGACGAAGGTCTTTAATCATTAACATTTGTATTGCTTTGTTCTTGATGTATAACATTTGAGAACAAGGACCAACATTGGTGCCCACCTCCGATGAACTCAATTGACCACCTTCGACAAGCATCGACTTTCGCAATGCCGCCGAAGAAGACAACGGTGCCAGGGGCTGCCCTGCAGCCACTGGACACTAATTAGGAGACGCTGCGAGAAGCTAGGAGCTAGAAGAGGAAGGCTACTAGCTCAACACCTTAGGAGGAGGAGCTAGATCAAGAGATCAGGGATTTGGAGGCTATCCACCAACAAGTGCAAAGGAAGAGGGAAAAGATGCTTTGGCTCGCCGACCTTCAGAAAAAGATCGACGAAGCTGTTGAAGAAATGTGTCACCTCACTATGGATGACCAAGACCGAAGGCCCCAACACAGGGAGCTTCTCAAAGAAAGCCTATTCAATGATGATGAATGGTACGGTGACTTTCATCAAGGCAATTTTGCTTTTGATGATGGTTCTTCCTTGGCAGCAGAATTGCAGGCTACCTCATGGCCGTCGTCATACAAGCCACCTCAGCTCCCCATGTATGACGGGCACTCAGACCCGAAGCAATTCCTAATGAGCTACGAAGCAACCATATCCTCATATGGGGGCAATACTGCAGTCATGGCAGTCAAAAGCGTAGCTCAAACTTGGTACTCCTCTCTTCAGCCAGGGACAATTACGTCATGGCAGAAGCTAAAGCATATGTTAGTGACCAGCTTTCAGGGTTTTCAAACGAAGTCGGTCACTGCCCAGACTCTCTTTCAGTCTACACAGGACCAGGAGGAGTACTTGCAGGCGTATGTTCGAAGGTTCTTGCGGTTGAGAGCTCAAGCACCTATAGTGCCCAATGAGATCGTCATTGAGGCCATGATCAAGGGGCTCCGGCCAGGACCTACGACGCAATACTTCGCAAGGAAGCCACCGCAAACCTTGGAGAAGCTTCTCCAGAAAATGGATGAGTACATCAGAGTCGACAATGATTTTCGGCAAAGAAGGGAAGAAGCCTTCAGATACTCTGAGTTGGCCAAGGGCTTCGGAGGAAGATTCCACCCTAGGCATGTTAGGTCGATTCATAATTCCAGTACAAATGACAATAGGGGGAATCATACCCAAATGCAACAACATAGCTCTCAATCATTAGGGGCGCAAAAAAGTTCTTTCAGGCCACCAGCTCCAAGAGGCAGTGGGGACAGAAGCTTTGGAGGAAGATATGGAGATCAGCCCAGGAAACTGTTTTGTTTGTTCTGCGGCAAAGACAAAGGGCATACCACAAGGACGTGCCAAGTCGCGATTCAGAAGCAGAAAGAAATTACCGAAGCTAAAACACGGCAGAATCAGCCAAAGCAGGTTCTGCATACCGCTTCCCTACATCTCGGAGTATGTAGGCAATCAACAGCCTACGGCCTCTGTCACTTCGGCAAGCCATTCTCAAGCCTCCTAGGCCCAGTTGCCACCACCACCACCGCTAGCACCTGCCCTGGTTCATAGTCAACAGCCAGAAGGGCATCACAACGCTCAGCAACAGCACGACCTTCGAGAGGAGTCCGAAGCTCGCACAGTCAACATCACTGTGCCTGAGTCGAAGCACATCTACTAAAGGTACCACGACGATTTGATTAAAGAATATCCTAATCTGGTGTATCTTAGTTTTGTCTGTCATTTTATTTTCTTGCATGAAAAACAATTCACGAAGGTTTAATCTCCAATTTGATGTAATATTAGTGTGGAACACATTCCCTTAACAATGCTTCCGAAGCTACAAAGTCATTCCTAAGGGAGCGCAGAGTAAGTTCCGAAGCTACAAAGTCGTTCCTAAGGGAGCGCAGAGTAAGTTCTGAAGCTACAAAGTCGTTCCTAAGGGGGCGCAGAGTAAGTTCCGAAGCTTAAAAGTCGTTCCTAAGGGAACGCAGAGCCAATATGCCACCGAAATAGAAGGTAAATAAGCTCAAAAGTCGTTCCTAAGGGGATGCAGAGCTTGAATGCCACCGAAATAGAAGGTGAAGAAGCTCAAAAGTCGTCCCTAAGGGGATGCAGAGCTTAAATGCCACCGAAATAGAAGGTGAAGAGACTCAAAAGTCATTCCTAAGGGGATGCAGAGTCTGGGTGTATTTTCGTGTGGGTATGGGTCTTCGGCATAAACATCATGCTGCATCATATCATCGCATCATTTCGCATAACATTACATCATACATCATGTCGCATCAGCAACAAAATTGTGGAGAAGGAAAGATGCTTCTTTCAAAATATGCGATGAATGGAACAATGTGCTGAAGCACGAAGTGTACCTTCGGCAATTATAATTTTACATGCCAAGAGAATCTTCGTCGAAAACAATATTATATAACCGTTGCGGCATAAGAAGGGGTGACTTTTCTTTGCGAAGCATGAAAAGAAGGGAAGGTGTTTTTTCGCCGAAGGCTCAAAAATAGGTATGTATATAGATTTCATACGTCGCAAAGAAATATATTACATTCATATACATACAGATGTTCGATGTTTGACTCATACATGAATATTACATTTCTTAGTACACAAGAATTCAATCTTCTTTTAATATTTTCTCGGCAGCTTCATTCAGTAGTTTGTTGACAGCTTCATCAACGGCTTCTTCGGTAATCCTTATCGTTTCTAATGTTGCCTTCATGGTCGGATCGGCCTCGAGATCATATGGCTCAGGTGGCGGTGAAAGTTCATCTGTAGTAAAGAACAAGTTGTTAATCCAAAGCCAAAAACAAACACCGAAGCTAAGATTCAGTTATAATACCTATACGCTTTGCTCGCTCAGCAGCCTCTTCGGCTCGCTTGGCTTCTTCTTGGGCATCATGAGATTCATTTTCATTTTTCTTTATAGCTTCGTCAGCAATCTCGCGGCCGCCCCTCATCCAAACATCGGAATAAAATTTCCCGCCTATTAAAGTAGCTTCGGCCGAAGGCTCCTTCGCGTTGTATATGGAGAAGACGGCTTCTGCCTGAGTTGCGGATTTAACGTGTTCACAACCAGTTTTCTCCAGAATTGCTGCAACCCCTCGAGCACCGGCGAAGGCACAAAAATCCCACGGTCGCTAAGAATTTCTTCAAAAGCTTCACCATCTTCGTCGATCCATTCAATAACTCCTTCGGGATTGCCTCGAATAAACTTTTGCTCCGATGAGTATGCACCCACCTTGGCAAAGCTGTCTTTCAGTTTCTTGGCGCAATCCAAGGATTTTTCATAGCATCTCTCCTTGGACTCACGAAGCTCCTCCATATTCTTTTCCAGCCTCACACTTGTCCATTCACTTATCTCTTGCTTTGCCTTTGCGAGTTCAAAATTTTCATTAGCTTCGACAAGCTTTTTCCGAAGGTCTTCGACTTTGGCTTTATGAGCTTCGGATTGTGCATTAAGCTTTGCTTCGTTGCTCTTCAGCCTATCTACTAAGGAAAGCAGTATTTTATCTTTTTCAAGCGCCTCGTTCCTTAGCGTGATAACTTTTGACTGAAGGTTCCCAAGGGCTATTTGGAAGCTTTCGTCTTCCGCATTCTTTTGCGCCCTTAAAGTCTTGCTTAAGATTAAGCCCTACAAAAAATAAAGGATCAACACACAATAATAAGAAAAGACACAAAAAGTAATCTGTTTATAAGCTAAAACATCCTCACCTTCAGACTGTTATAGGCAAGGTTGTCTATAAGGTCATCCTTCGACATTGCAGACATGCCAAGTTCTAGCTTCGAGAATCCTATATTTTCAGCCATCTCCCAGTAAACAGATATCTCCTTGTTGTCCGGAAGGCAATACAAAAAATCATCTTCATCACTGCCATTAAACACCAAGGATCCTAGGGGATACTTCAAATCCTTGGTATAATGTATAGCTTCATCAATCTGCTCTTCTGATAGTTTTTTCCCTGCCGCGTGATGCACTATATATTTCAATCCTTCAGTAGAGGCTTCAGCAGCAGGGGATTCAGACTCTTCGTTAGTTTTTGTAGCATCTGAAGGCTCTGCTTCAATATTCTTTTCGACAATCTCCATAGGCCCCGTTTCTGTGGGAGCTAAGGGCTCAGCTTCAAACTGGGCCATGACGGCTTCAGCAGTTGCCTTCGTATTCTTTTCACCTATGTTAGGTACTTCTGCAAAGGCAGGAGTCAATACCTTTGCCGATTCATGACCGCGTCTAATACGCTGGTCATTCTCCTCCTTTTTGGAGTTGCTACAGGATTTTTTGTCATCTTTGGTAGCTCCGTCTCTTGCGACGGGCTCAGAATCTTTGGTTGCTCTGCCGACCTCCTTGGTTTTGGTTTATAGGTTGTTTTCTCAGTTTCACCAGTTCGCTTTGGCACTTCGGTCATCTTGGTTTTCTCCTGTACCATTATCACCGATGGTTTTCACACTTCGGCCGATTCTCCCTTGGGTTCAGTAGGAGCGGGGAACTCTGGCTCAAAAGCGGAAGAAGGCCCCTCAGCAAGCTTCGGCACCCTGACCGTTTCAATGTACCTGGACTGGTGTGTCAAAACTTTAATCTTTTTCCCCTTCGGCGTAGCAGAGATGGCCGAAGTAGCAGCTTTTCTTTTCTTTCCCTGCTTTCGCGAGGGATAACAATAGTCTGGGTATACAAAACCAATTACATCAAAAACTCTGTTTAATCTCCTATTGCCTTGTCCTCCGAAGGCTAATGTCATGGCATCATCTTCGGCCCTTGTGAAGGCCCCAAGCAATTCGTCACTAGTCACCTCTATACGATCCAGCCAGTCATCGCTCGACTCATCAAATTGATCTCTGTACCCGAAGGTGTATTTCAGATAAACTAAGCCGCCTTGACTGGACCCGGCAGCAGCTTCCTTCGGCATCTCCCAGCCACTTGCAAGAGGCCATACTCTATAAGCAATATGCTCCTGGACTAAGTCTCTTGTGCCAATAAAAGTGCATATAGTGTTAAAGGCCTTCTGACATGCTTCAATATCATTTTCAAAGACAGTGGCTGGCGTTCTGATGCCGAAGCGAGACCAATTAGGGTGTTGAATGATCCCCTTTATATCTTCTCTTTCAACTAAGTCATTTTTCACATAAAACCACTATTCCATCCAGGCTCCTGGCCACCTCTTCCAAAATGTCGGGACTAGATAGCTCACATCAGAGCGAGGCACGACGCCGTAACAACCAAAATTATTATGATATTGCTCTTTGCTAGTAGCCTTCGTCTCATAGGATAGCTCATGCATGTTGCAGAAGCATTTTGCACTCAGCTCTAATCCCTGGCTCCTCATGGCCCAAATGAAAATCCCCATTCTGATGATAGCTTCAGGGGTAATCTGATGAAGGTAAATTTCAAAAGTCTTTAGAACGTCAACTAAGAATTTACTCAAGGGAACCCGAAGCCCTGCCTTCATGAAGCTCCTGTATACAACCACTTTGTCAGCTTCGGGCAAAGGGGCATTGCTATCTCCTCCAACCCTCACGATAGAAATATCGCGGAAGTATCTTCCTTTCATTGCATCAATTTGACTCTACTTGATGGTTGATTTCCCGAAAATGGTATGACTCGGCTGCCAGGGCCGATCTTCGGCACCTTAGTTTCCACTTTCTAAGTCAAAACTTTCACTATCGCCAGAATCCTCAGATAACCCAGCCAACATTTCATTAGTGATCTTCTATGTATTTGTCTTCTCCATAGCTTCGTAAAACCCGGCCAATGCAGGGTCAACAATCTTCTTCTCTTTAGCCATTCAGTCAACGGTTGTACGATTGTCGAAGCTTACAATCTAAGCAAAACTTGGCAGAGCAAGAAAATTCAGAATGCCAAAAATAGCGCAAGCAACTGAAATGGCGCAACAAATGCTATCAATGCGAGTCTCTATTTATATGCCCAGCGCCTCACAACTTGGTAGGCCCTACTTGCCAGTGTCTTTCGCTATTCTAGCGAAGGGAAGATGTTTTTTCGGACCTTCGGCTAAAGGCCTTCGTTCACGTTGCAGTCTGAATTTGTTACAAAGAAACAAATTAATACTGTGAGAGGCTACTTTTGGGGGGCCTTCCTTTTCCGAAGGTCCTCAAAAACATGAGTAACAATATGTTTTCAATGTAACATAGACTGTTACAGAGGCTTCGGCTTTGGGATGAAGGTTCTCTTTGTGGTGAGAGCATGTGTGATATGAAGATACAACCCAAAGGCAGAATGGATGGACGCTGAAGCTGTGGTTAAAGGAGCTTCGGCTTAATATGCTTATCATGTTTGCTACCTCAACAAGTCACTTTATGGCCTCAAATAGATGTCCCTTGTCAGGTTTAATTGGTTTGCTACGCACCTCCTCTCTTTGTGTTTTGTTGATGCTAAATCAGATCTGTCACTCTTCATTTTTGCTACAATGTCGAGACTGTCTATATGTTGCTCTATGTCAATGACATCATTCTCATAGCTTCTTTATATGCTCTTATCAAGTGCACCATCATAACTCTTCTACATTAATTCTCAACGAAGGATCATGTACCCCTCCATACTTTATTTGGACCTCTCAGTGACTCAGCAGCCTGGCAGTATGCATCTCTCCCAGTGTCACTACGCTCTTGGATCCTCGAGCGTGCCAGTATCTCCGAGTCAAACCCTACAACACTTCCGTTGACACATAGTTGAAGCTCTCCATGGTAGGCGATCCTGTTAATGATTCCACAAACTACCACAACATTGTTGATGCCCTTTATTAGTTCATGACGTTCACTAGACCATACATTGCTTATGTTGTTTAGTAGGTGTGCTTGTTCATGCATGATCCTTGTACCATCATCTCCCTTGGATCAAACATATTCTTTGGTACCTTCGCGGCACGCTGAACTATGGCCTTCTCTTGCACCAAAGGTCTTCAGCCTCCTTGGTTGTCTATACTGATGTTGATTGGGTTGACAGTCTTAATGATTGGAAGTCCACCTTTAGAGTATGGTGTGTTCCTTGGTGACAACCTCATCTCTTGGTCTTTCAAACAACATTACACTGTCTCCCGCTCTAGCGCTGAGGCTGAGTATCATGTTGTGGCAAACGACATTGCCAAAGCCACCTAGCTCAGCCAGCTCTTAGTGTACTGCAACAACATTAGCATCGTATATCTCTCCAATCTGATTTAGCACTAGCGGAGCAAACACGTGGAGATCAACCAACACTTTGTATATGAACGTGTTGTTGGAACTAAGTTTGCGTGCTTCATGTGCCTACATCGTCATAGAATGCAAATACTTTCACCAAGAGTCTTCATGTTGTCTTTACCAACTTTTGCTCCAGTCTCAACATACGACAAACTATGTTTGACTGTGGAAGAGTGTTAGCCATGCACAAAAATATGAGCTTATAATGTAGGCAAATTGGAATTAGTTCCAATCAATCACGTGTAGTCTTGGGATTTTTTCCTACGATTGTAGTTCCAATCAATCACATGTAATCTTAGGATAACTTTCCATGGTTGTATTTTTCTATTTATATGCTTTAATGGCCAATGCAAAATCATTTTATGTAATCCATTCCTCTTTCATCTAGGGCTGATAGGTTATAGTGATGGTAACCTAAGGCTATTTTCAGCGGTCTTATTCATCATATCTACTATTTTAACCTTCACTCTTCACTCTTTAAACAGTGTTGTCTTCAGTGCAAAATAGTGTTTTACATGTATGGTCTGCTGGACATAGCCTAAAGAGGACCCATTGAAAGTGACTCATGTTTACATTCGATCTGAGGTGCTCGTGCTCCATGAAGAGTTGGGTAACTTCGTTTTTGTTATCCTCCTAGGTGAGAAGAATGATGGCCCCGTTTGTTTCAGTTTCTGGCCACCAAAAGTTGCTGCAGACCACCCAACGCTCAATTTTTCAGTCAACTTCTATAAAAGTCGATTTGGTAAAAACTATCCAAAATCAACATAAACACATAATCGGTCGAGTCGTTGCAATAGTAGGAATCTGTCACTTTTTTTATCATGAATTCTATGGTCAACTTTATCTTCCTCCACACGTGATCCCAACGATACTCAGGTTCTCTCTACAGCTAGATTCTCAACACAACAAGATTATCAGAAAAGATGGTCAGAGAAAAGCTGAATCAAACAAACCCATTGTCATTTTTTAAGACATTGGACAACTTTTTCCCGATCTTACATTTGCCTTGAGCTAGAATAAATTAGTGTCCACATCTCCTAAACGTAGATCGATAAGCCTGGAGAGTTGTCATATTTTGAATTTTCAACGAGTGCGAGCCCATCCGACCGTGCTTTTAGGCGTTTCAGGAGCTCTAATTCCTCCAGGGTAAGGGTTCTTTCCTCCTAAGGCTTGGTTCAGTTATTCCCAATACATATGGATTTGATAGGATTGAAAAAAAATTAAGAAGAAATTTGACTTGTTTAGTATTTAAACTCATCCAATCTCACTCAATCCACATGGATTGAGAGCGCTAACCGAAAAGTCCTAAGCTGTTTCAAGGCGAAGAATTACCTCATGGACAATGGCCTGTTGCAACAGTGTCACCTATTTTAGTTTTTTCCCACGCAACTTCAGGGATTTGGCTGTGCGGGACATCTTGATATGCAATCTCGTTGAGAGATGTGGAGATGTCGCGTTTGTTCCAGGCCATCTGAACGGTGTGCCGGAATCCTTCTATATTGTTCGATTAGTTTTCGGAACGGAAGAAATTGTTCGGAGTTCAATTGAGATCTACTTGTAGTAGTCGGGTACGGTCGGGTCTAACATGGTGGACAAGTGATAAAATATAATGATAGGAACAGCATTTCCCATTCAGACGTGTAGAAGCATCTGTCGATCCTTGTTGAAGTTGGATTATTTTGACGAACCTTGTTGACACTGTTACTCAGTGAAATACTTTCATTTAGTCGTATCTCTTTTATATTTTAGTCGTTTAGGCTATCTTCAACAATTAACTGTTCATACACATACTGCTGGACACGAATGTAGGACGTCATACCTTGCTTTGAAAGAGCCCACGAGTCTCATATTAAGGTTGAAGTTGTTTTTGTCAGCAGCATGGTAGATGAGATTGAAATCCCCTACTATTAGCCTGGTAGATGACATTGAGGTTGAAGTTGTTTTTGTCAGCAGCCTAGTAGATGGGATTGAAGTCTCAACTATTAGACTGGTAGATGAGATCGAAGTCCTCAACTATTAGCCTGGTAGATGCGATTAAAAATCATCCACTATTATAAATCAATACGACACAAAGTAGATCAATATTAGACACAAAGTAGATCAATATTAGCCCCTGATCTTACAATTGAGATAATTATCTCCGCTCCGATTCAAACCTGCCAGCGACGGGCTTTCGCTCCGCTCGCCGACACGAGCTATCTTCTTTATAATTTGGATCACAAATTCAACACCCAGAGTGAAAAAAAACCCACGATAAATCTATCTTCTCTATGTTTGATCTCCTTTGTGTCGTATTGATTCATAACCTCCACTTTTAATCAGGGGCTGCTAGTTCGTCCTTTAGCTCTTGCAGAAAGTTTTGTTTGCACCTGCAATGCATATAGCCAAATCCAGTTGGAAGTCCATGCAGATGTGGGTCTCTAAGCCATGTGCACACATGTGACTTGTCCTGTGCTTCTGTTCCAACTAATTCAGATAAGCCACCTTCCTTCTTTCCGTATGGATTTGCCAGGCAGTTCCGGACCACTGATTAAATATCATTTATCCCCACATTAAGCACCACAAAAATCTCAGCCATGGCCATGGAGATGTACTTCTCTGATAAGGCCGGACATTACAAGTGGTCATATTCAACCATGCTTAAGTTAGATGAAATCTCATGATTGTCCACGCTTGCCCTTGCCCCCACGAGCTCATCATTCGACACAACCTTATCAAACTCAAACAGAAGCTACATCGAAGATCAATAATGGAAGTGGCCCAAGAATGATGTTTCAACATCATGGAAGGATACCTTAGTGGACACGCTGTAATTCCTGAGAAGTCTGAAGGAGAGAACAGAAAGCACAGCATACAGAAAAGGGAGTAAAACAAGAACAACATGACAGATTAACAGCTGCAATCCAAGACTCAAGAGAAAAAAGGGCTCTACGGTATTCATGTTTTCCAAAATGCTCATTCTCTACGCCAATTTGGTTCACGTTAGAAAATCAAGACCATCAAATCAAGTATGATGGGATGGATAACATAAAAATAAACACCAAATGCAAGAAACTAACAATATCACAATTCAGCATGGATGAAGGAAGGAGAAGCAACAAGCTACAAATGGCAGGATTTATCAGTTTTGGGAGCGCTCAATCGCTCCTGATCGAATCCTTAACAAAAATAGACAGGAACAGATGATATACTGGGCAATATGAGAAGTTTGGATGCATTAGTGAACATAGACCACAAGATAAAGCTACTTAACTAAACAATCTATATTAAATAGTGAGCGATCACATGAGAACTCCAGAAGAAGGCAGATTGCTAAGCCACAGTACCTAGTCATTAACATAACAGATCATAGAAACAACTATTGTATTGTAGCTCTTAAAGGTCATGCTAGAAGCACAGCTCCAAGAACATGTCCACAGATACTTCTAGACAGTGAATGTAGCTTGCAAAGAGCCTCTGTATTTTTGCACCAGTGATTTCTTTCTCTGCACAATTTGAATGGAAACACATAGTAATGTCAACAGTATACATAATTAGTAAAATTTACTTATGTGCTCGTAAAGAGATACTCCTGTAAGCTACAGGTCCAATATGTAGGTAAAGGGCAATGTCTATTATTACATTCAAGGCTTTGAAGAGTGCAAAAGTCATGCTGCCTTACTAAACATGCCACACTGATCAGTTGAACTTGGGATTGGTTCCAACTTGCCAAGATACACTTGTTTTATGCAACTATGACCATAACAAAAAAAATGATTTCTGAATTTTACTATTTTAACAATATTGTCCTTAACCAAAGGCACTCCATAAGCGTTTATCATGGGTATGTACACCTAGATAGCCTCGTTCTGGAAATGCAGATGTATTCCCCTTCCACATTTGTGTGCACCGACGCATATCCACATCAGTAATTTCGTTTTCCATAAGAAAATCCCGATCAGCATTGGTCGATTAGAAAAAGAGCGAGTTCTGAAAAACAACTAAAGCTTCAGTAATTTATATCTTCCTTAACCAATGCTGTTTGGTTTGCATTTGCATCTTAAACTACTTCTGTAACTATGTTCAGGCACTACCAAGTACCACGTACTTCTTAACATAAAGGATGCCTATATGACCAGTGGTGGAATTCTCACAGGTCAATAGGGGTTATTGCCTTATTGCCCCCCTAGAACTTGTGTAACCTCCATTATTATGACGAAAGCAAGCCACGCTTGTCAAGCCAAGAAAGCTTACAGAAACAAGTTATTATATGTGACACTAACTGGCGACCGCGAACGGCTAGAGGTGACCACGAAATATCCCTGTCGACGTGCAGCAACGGAAATTTCCGCAGTGACCCCTGACCCTTACCTATCCTGCTGCAATCCATTGCTCAGTGCCTCATCCTCCTCACCTAGAATTTAGCCGCTGGCGCACAAGACTTTCTCTGGAAGACACGATTATTGCTTTCAAAAGGTTAGCCGTGTCTTTTGCAGCTTTGCCCCTATGGGGTTTAGGATGAAGCTTCGTCACTGCAAATGATACCTTCCATAAATCATGCTGACCCCCAAACAGATTGTTAACCATTACCCTTCCCTCAGGATTGACACCATAGGATTGGCAGAGTTTATAAACTTGGGCTAGCAGAGTTAAGATAAATTAACCAGGGATTATAGCAACCGCAAATTGCGCGGGACTAATTACAGCTGAAGGGAAATTGAGCGCACGGATAATTGAGGGCTTAACCTACCAGGAGTGGAAATAAGAGGCGTCGCGGATGGCGCCACCGAAGACGCCGGAGGCGGCGGTGGGAGAGATGGCGGAGCGGAGATCAGCGGCGCGTACATGTAGGAGTCGGACGCGAGGTATCCAGCGATCACCTTCGCGAGACGCCCGGCGCCGGCCTTAGCGGGCGTCACCACCTTGTGCCTCCGCTTGGCCGCCGCCGCAGGCAGCCTCTTCCGGACGGCGAGCAGATCCTTCTTTTCCATCGGGTCCTCCGGCTCCGCCTTGGGGTTTCGTCTCTCAGAGGTTTTGGGGGTTTAATGCTTCTGCTGATCGGGTCGGTCCGCCACTCCGCCGTCGTGCGTGACTCGTGAGAGCTTCTCGAAGCGGAGGAGGAGGTCCACGTGGCGCGTTCCGGATACTTTCTAGCGGCCGAGCGGCGACGCGTGGTGGCCGTTGGCGGAAGCTGGAGCCTGGAGTGGCCGCTTGACCAGAGACCGGAAGCTGGAGCGGCGACGCGTGTTTGCAAAGTTGCCTGATGCTGTGTGAGCTGAGCGTTAAACTTTTTTTAGAATCTGTGAAGTTACAATGGTGTTACAATACAATGTTGAATATGTGTCTGTTACTTTTTTTTGCTAACTTGTATGGAACATTGTTAGTTTCTCTTCAGATCTTGATCAGATGATCTGATTTCTTGGCACTCTGACCGCTCTTTTATAGTCGACTTGGCGAGTTAGGTCCTCGCTGACACGTGGACCAAGTCCCTCAGTGCCATGGCCAAGCCCTCTGTCAAGGTCTTATTCCTTGAGTTACTCTGGGATACACCTAGTATATATCTTTAATGGTAGCGTCAAAGTCTTATTTGGTTGAGTTATTGGCTCAGGCGAATTACTGCTAAGAGTTGTGTTTGATGTTCCTGAGTTGTTTTGCTTTATAGTTGAGTCCTTAACTTTGACATGCAGCCCTAAATCTATAAACTCAACCTGTTACTATTTAGAACTCGGTCAGATATCCGGTCTAGTGTACCAGATTCTGTAATTTTTGTCATGTTTGGTTGGCGCGTTCACGGGCGCCGGGCTCGTGGCGGCCTAGGCGGTTAGGGATGCTCTCTGCCCACATCTCCACGCGCGCAGGCAGACACATGAAAAAACGCCTAAGTTGCATCCACATGCGCATGCCGGCATCCAAGCGTTCAGGTAACCAATCACCGATTTGCATGCGATCAACGCACGACATGAGCTTGGGCGGGGCGGGCACGACAACCAAACACGCCCTTTGTGTCGCTTTGGCTTCTAGCATTAGCTTTTCGGTGAAGAGATATGTGGTGTTTGGTCTTCGACAGCATTAGCTTTTATGAAGTGCTTAAGCTAGATCGCTATCATTAGCGTTTGTTTTAGATTTAGTCCTAGTGTTTAGAAATGAGGTTAGACACACCTCTAACCATTTGATGCCTACACACATCATTGTAATAGTTATACCAAGTGAGACTTGTATATCTTGCGAGATCACACTAACTATATTTATGGTATGGTCGCCATTGTATACTGGAGGGAACGACGTCTATAAAAACTTGATAGTGGATACAAGTGAATACTACGGGGGAGCATCTAGAAGAGGCCACAATTGGAGCACCACTTGCTCGTAGAGAAGGTCCAATACTATCCACTGAGTCACCTGACCAAAAGCTTGGCCACCTTGCGTGGGCTTTTCCTCGTATGGGGCTCCAACGAGGATTATAGAAAAGCTTGTGTGCTTCCTCTTAATATCTCGATAAAAATACGATGCGCCAATAGGAGTTTGTATCTCTATCATACTTAAGCTTCTGCAATATTGTCGGGGACCATAATTAGGGGTACCCCCAAGACTCCTAATCTCAGCTGGTAACCCCCATCAGCACAAAGCTGCAAAGGCCTGATGGGCGCGATTCAGGTCAAGGCTCCGTCCACTCAAGGGACACGATCTCGCCTCGCCCGAGCCCAGCCTCGGGCAAAGGCAGCCGACCCAGGAGGATTCACGTCTCGCCCGAGGGTCCCCTCAAGCAACGGACGCACCTTCGGCTCGCCCGAGGCCCAGGCTTCGCGGAGAAGCAACCTTGGCCAGATCGCCACGCCAACCGACCGTATCGCAGGAGCATTTAATGCAAGGATCGACTGACACCTTATCCTGACGCGCGCTCCTCAGTCGACAGGGCCGAAGTGACCGCAGTCACTTCGCCGCTCCACTGACCGACCTGACAGGAAAACAGCGCCGCCTGCCCTGCTCCGACTGCTGTGCCACTCGACAGAGTGAGGCTGACAGCAGCTAAGTCCAGCCTCGGGCGCCATAGGAAGCTCCGCCTCGCCCGACCCCAGAGCTCGGGCTCAACCTCGACGCCGGACGGCGGACTCCGCCTCGCCCGACCCCAGAGCTCGGGCTCAACCTCGACGCCGGACTCCGTCTCGCCCGACCCCAGAGCTCGGGCTCAACCTCGACGCCGGACGACGGACTCCGCCTCGCTTGACCCCAGGGCTCGGACTCAGCCTCGACCTCGGACGACGGACTCCGCCTCGCCCGACCCCAGGGCTCGGACTCAGCCTCGACCTCGGAAGATGGACTCCGCCTCGCCCGACCCCAGGGCTCGGACTCAGCCTCGACCTCGGACGACGGACTCCGCCTCGCCCGACCCCAGGGCTCGGACTCAGCCTCGACCTCGGACGATGGTCTCCGCCTCGCCTGACCTCCAGGCTCGGACTTAGCCTCGATCTCGGAGGAGCCTCCGCCTCGCCTGACCTCGGGCTCGGACCGACCACGTCACAAGGGGGGCCATCATTACCCTACTCCTAGCTAGCTCAGGCTACGGGGAACAAGACCGGCGTCCCATCTGGTTCGCCCCGGTAAACAAATAATGATGGCACCTCGCGTGCTCCATGACGACGGCGGCTCTCAACCCCTTACGGAAGCAAGAAGACATCAGCAAGGATCCGACAGCTCCGACAGCTGTACTTCCATAGGGCTCAAGCGCTCCTCCGACGGCCATGACATCACATGAACAGGGCGCCAAAACCTCTCTGACAGCCACGACGGCATGTACTTAGGGCTCTGGCTCCTCTCTGCTAGACATGTTAGCACATTGCTACACCCCTCATTGTACACCTGGGCCCTCTCCTTACATCTATAAAAGGAAGGTCCAGGGCTCTCGTACGAGAAGGTGGCCGCGCGGGAGAACGGGCTGGCGGACGGTCTCTCTCTCTCTCCCTCGCGAACGCTTGTAACCCCCTACTGCAAGCGCATCCGCCCTGGGCGCAGGACAACACGAAGGCCACGGTTTACCCTTGCTATTTTTCCCCCCTTTGTGTTCCGTCTCGCGCCGACCCATCTGGGTTGGGACACGCAACGACAATTTATTCGTCGGTCCAGGGACCCCCCCGGGGTCAAAACGCCGACAGTTGGCGCGCCAGGTAGAGGCCTGCTACGTGTTGACGAACAGCTTCCCGTCAAGCTCCAGATGGGTAGTCTCCATCAACCTCTCCAACCCGGGACGATGCTCCGTTTCGGGAGTCTTGAGTTCATGTCCCTCGACGACAGCTACGACATGATACTCCTTCCTCCGCCGCGCGACAACGACAATGGCGGCCGTTAGCCCGCCCGTCGGCGGCTGAATCGACGACGTCTTCCCCACGTGGCGGAAGAGCAACATCCGGGTCTATCCCGTCACCTTCCCCACCGACGGAGGAGGAGGCGGGGCAGGCATGGCCAAGCAGGAGGCGGCACCTCGTCGGCTGTCGAGCGAGTCGACAGCGTCGGCGCCCCAGCGGGGGACACGTCGGGCGTTGACCTCGCGTCTGAGACGACGACGAGCGTCGTCTCCCCACAACACGCCAACCCCAAGCTGGCGGACGACGCTAGCATGCTCGCGAAGGACTTGCTGGGTGTTAGCTTCGTACCTCAGACAACGGTGCAGTCCGCCCCTGACGCGACTTCGTCACCACCCGTCGATCAAGAGGTACCGTCTGTTTCCCATTCCATGCCTTTTAGATTCAGCTGCGACCCACCAAGCGATCCCGCTTCGGTGAACGTTTTCATAAAGGCATGTCCAAACCCTCTGGGGTATTATATGCGGTTAACCTGGGACTGACTGACGGCCGTCTCGACCTACGGGCCCCTGGGTTCCGAGGAAGATGACGAGCCCGACTCTGGTTGGGATTTCTCCGGGCTCGGTGACCCCAGTGACATGCGGGACTTCATGACCACATGTGACTACTGCCTCTTCGATTGCTCCGATAGTAGCCACAGCCTCGGCGACGAGGACTGTGGCCCAAGTCGTGAATGCTTCCACGACGATCTAGGGGGTCTCGACGAAGGCAACCATCTTGGTATGCCGGAGGACGGTGATCCCCCTAGGCCTGCACCTCGCGTTGACATCCTTCGGGAGCTAGTTGTGGTCCCAGTCCCTGCGGGGGGTCAGGACGCACAGCTCGAGCAAATCCGCGAGATGCAGGCCAGGCTCGACGAGGAAGCAGGACAACTTGTGCAGCTCCGGTAGGCTATCGGGCAGGAGGGGGCAGGCTGAGCACCGGCTGGAGAAGCGCGTCATCTGGCCCAGGACGACCAACACCGCATCGCCGACGATGCCAGGGCAAGGCTACCCCCGGTTTTCGGTGGGGTCGGCCTGAACCTGGCTTCAGCAGCGATACTACTCCGAGCGATGTCGGAACCATCCACCACCGAGGGGCGGCGTATCTAGGGAGAGCTCAAGAATCTCCTGGAGGATACCGCGGTCCGATGGGTCGAAAGCTCTGCCTCCCGAAGGCAGGGTACCCCCGGAGCATCGCGTCGCGACTTCCCGATTCATGCGGGAAGCCTCGGCCCACACCGGGCGAACGCGGAACACAGCGCCTGCGGCCCCGGGTTGCCTCGGCAACGAGCACCATCGCCGCGACCGTCGAGCCCACCTCGACGAGAAGGTGCGCCAAGGCTACCACCCCAGGTGTGGGGGACGCTACGACAACGGGGAGGATCGGAGCCCCTCGCCCGAACCACTCGGTCCGCGAGCTTTCAGCCGGGCCATACAACGGGCGCCGTTCCCGACCCGGTTCCGAACCCCGACTACCATCACCAAGTACTCGGGGGAGTCAAAGCCGGAACTGTGGCTCGCGGACTACCGGCTGGCCTGCCAGCTGGGTGGGATGGATGATGACAACCTCATCATCCGCAACCTTCCCCTGTTCCTCTCCGACACCGCCCGAGCCTGGCTGGAGCATCTGCCTCCTGCGCAGATCTCCAACTGGGACAACCTGGTCAAAGCCTTCGCCGGCAACTTCCAGGGCACATACGTGCGCCCTGGGAACTCCTGGGATCTCCAAAGCTGCCGCCAGCAGCCGGGAGAGTCCCTGCGGGACTACATCCGATGATTTTCAAAGCAGCGCACCGAGCTGCCCAACATCACCGACTCAGATGTCATCGGCGCGTTCCTCGCCGGCACCACTTGCCGCGACCTGGTGAGCAAGCTGGGTCGCAAGACTCCCACCAGGGAGAGCGAGCTGATGGACATCGCCACCAAGTTCGCCTCTGGTCAGGAGGCGGTCAAGGCCATCTTCCGGAAGGACAAGCAGCCTCAGGGGCGCCAGCCGAAAGACGTCCCCGAGGCGTCCGCTCAGCGCGGCACCAAGAAGAAGGGCAAGAAGAAGTCGCAAGCGAAACGCGACGTCGCCGACGCAGACCTTGTCGCCGCTGCCGAGCACAGGAACCCTCGGAAGCCTCCCGGAGGGGCCAACCTGTTCGACAAGATGCTCAAGGAGTCGTGCCCCTATCACCAGGGTCCCGTCAAGCACACCCTTGAGGAGTGTGTCATGCTTCGGCGCTATTTACACAAGGCCGGGCCACCGGCGGAAGGTGGCAGAGCCCACAACAACGACAAGAAGGAGGATCACAAGGCAGAGGAGTTCCCCGAGGTCCACGACTGCTTCATGATCTACGGTGGGCAAGTGGCGAACGCCTCGGCTCAACACCGCAAGCGAGAGCGCCGGGAGGTCTGCTCGGTGAAGGTGGCGGCGCCAGTCTACCTAGACTGGTCCGACAAGCCCATCACCTTCGACCAGGGCGACCACCCCGACCGCGTGCCGAGCCCGGGGAAGTACCCGCTCGTTGTCGATCCCGTCATCGGCAACATCAGGCTTACCAAGGTCCTCATGGATGGAGGCAGCAGCCTCAACATCATCTACGCCGAGACCCTCGGGCTCCTGCAGATCGATCTGTCCTCGATCCGGGCCGGCGCGGCGCCCTTTCACGGGATCATCCCCGGGAAACGCGTCCAACCCCTTGGGCAACTCGATCTGCCCGTCTGCTTCGGGACTCCCTCCAACTTCTGAAAGGAAACCCTCACGTTCGAGGTGGTCGGGTTCCGAGGAACCTACCACGCAGTGCTGGGGAGACCATGCTACGCCAAGTTCATGGCCATCCCCAACTACACCTACCTCAAGCTCAAGATGCCGGGCCCCAACGGGATCATCACCGTCGGCTCCACGTACCGACACGCATACAAATGCGACGTGGAGTGCGTGGAGTACGCCGAGGCCCTCGCCGAATCCGAGGCCCTCATCGCCGACCTGGAGAACCTCTCCAAGGAGGTGCCAGATGCGAAGCGCCACGCCGGCAACTTCGAGCCAGCTGAGACGGTCAAGTCTGTCCCTCTCGACCCCAGCAACGACGCCTCCAAGCAGATCCGGATCGGCTACAAGCTCGACCCCAAATAGGAAGCAGTGCTCGTCGACTTTCTCCGCGCGAACGCCGAGGTTTTTGCGTGGAGTCCCTCGGACATGCCTGGCATACCGAGGGATGTCGCCGAGCACTCGGTGGATATCCGAGCTGGAGCCTGACCCGTGAAGCAGCCTCTGCACCGATTCGACGAAGAAAAGCGCAGAGCCATAGGCGAGGAGATCCACAAGCTGATGGCTGCAGGGTTCATCAAAGAGGTATTCCATCCCGAATTGCTTGCCAACCCTGTGCTTGTGAGAAAGAAAGGAGGAAAATGGCGGATGTGTGTAGACTACACTGGTCTAAACAAAAAATGTCCGAAAGTTCTCTACCCTCTGCCTCACATCGATCAAATCGTGGATTCCACTGCTGGGTGCGAAACCCTGTCTTTCCTCGATGCCTACTCAGGGTATCACCAAATCAGGATGAAAAGTCCGACCAGCTCGCGACTTTTTTCATCACACCCTTTGGCATGTACTGCTACGTTACTATGCCATTCGGCTTGAGGAATGCGGGTGCGACATACCAAAGGTGCATGAACCACGTGTTTGGAGAGCACATTGGTCAAACGGTCGAGGCTTACGTCGATGACATCGTAGTCAAGACGAGGAAAGCCTCCGACCTCCTCTCTGACCTTGAAACGACATTCCAGTGTCTCAAGGCGAAAGGCGTAAAACTCAATCCCGAGAAGTGTGTCTTCGGAGTCCCCCGAGGCATGCTCCTGGGGTTCATCGTCTCCGAGCGGGGCATCGAGGCCAACCCAGAGAAAATCGCGGCCATCACCAACATGGGGCCCATCAAGGACTTGAAATGAGTACAGAGGGTCATGGGATGCCTTGCGGCTCTGTGCCGTTTCATCTCGCGCCTCGGCGAAAGAGGCCTACCCCTGTACCGCCTCTTAAGGAAGACCGAGCGCTTCACTTGGACCCCCGAGGCCGAGGAAGCCCTCGGGAACCTAAAAGCGCTCCTTACAAGTGCGCCCATCTTGGTGCCCCCCGCAGCCGGAGAAGCCCTCATGATCTACGTCGCCGCTACCACTCAGGTGGTCAGCGCCACGATCGTGGTCGAGAGACGAGAAGAGGGGCACGCATTGCCCGTCCAGAGGCCAGTCTACTTCATTAGTGAAGTACTGTATGAGACCAAAATCCGCTACCCGCAAATTCAGAAGCTATTGTACGCGGTAATTCTGACGCGGTGAAAGTTGCGACACTACTTCGAGTCTCACCCGGTGACTGTGGTGTCATCCTTCCCCTTGGGGGAGATCATCCAGTGCCGACAGGCTTCGGGTAGGATTGCAAAGTGGGCGGTGGAGATCATGGGCGAGACAATCTCGTTCGCCCCTCGGAAGGCCATCAAGTCCCAAGTCTTGGCGGACTTTGTGGCTGAATGGGTCGATACCCAGCTTCCAGCAGCTCCGATCCAACCGGAACTCTGGACCATGTTTTTCGACGGGTCGTTGATGAAAATAGGAGTGGGCGCGGGCCTGCTCTTCATCTCACCCCTCGGGAAGCACCTCCGCTACGTGCTGCACCTCCATTTCCCGGCGTCCAACAACGTGGCCGAGTACGAGGCTTTGGTTAACAGGTTGCGCATCGCCATCGAGCTAGGGGTCGGACGCCTCGACGCCCATGGCGACTCACAGCTTATCATCAACCAAGTCATGAAGAACTCCCATTGCCGCGACCCGAAGATGGAAGCCTACTGTGATGAGGTTCGGCGCCTGGAGGACAAGTTCTACGGGCTCGAGCTCAACTACATCGCCCGACGATACAACGAGACTGCGGACGAGCTAGCTAAGATAGCCTCGGGGCGGACAACGGTTCCCCCGGACGTCTTCTCCCGAGACCTACATCAACCCTCACTCAAGACCGATGACACGCCGAGCCCGAGAAGGTCTCGGCCCTGCCCGAGGCGCCCTCGGCTCAGCCCGAGGCACGCTCGGCTCAGCCCAAGGCACCCTCGGCCCCCGAGGGTGAGGCACTGCGCGTCGAGGAAGAGCGGAATGAGGTCACGCCTAATCGAAACTGGCAGACCCCATACCTGCAATATCTCCACCGAGGAGAGCTACCCCTCGACAGAGTCGAAGCTCGACGGCTGGCGCGGCGCGCCAAGTCGTTCGTCTTGCTGGATGACAGAAAGGAGCTCTACCACCGCAGCCCCTCAGGCATCCTTTAGCGATGCATATCCATCACCGAAGGTCAGAAGTTATTACAAGAAATACACTCGGGGGCTTGCGGTCATCACGCAGCGCCTCGAGCCCTCGTTGGAAATGCCTTCCGACAGGGTTTCTACTGGCCGACCGCGGTGGCCGACGCCACTAGGATTGTACGCACCTGCCAAGGGTGTCAATTCTACACAAAGCAGACCCACCTGCCCGCTCAGGCCCTGCAAACAATACCCATCACCTGGCCGTTTGCTGTGTGGGATCTAGACCTCATCGGTCCCTTGCAGAAGGCACCCGAGGGCTACACGCACCTGCTGGTCGCCATCGACAAATTCTCTAAGTGGATCGAGGTCCGACCCCTAAACAGCATCAGGTCCGAACAGGCGGTGGCGTTCTTCACCAACATCATCCATCGCTTTGGGGTCCCGAACTCCATCATCATCGACAACGGCACCCAGTTCACCGGCAGAAAGTTCCTGGACTTCTACGAGGATCACCACATCCGGGTGGACTGGGCCACCGTAGCTCACCCCATGACGAATGGGCAGGTAGAGCGTGCCAACGGCATGATTCTGCAAGGAATCAAGCCACGGATCTACAACAACCTTAGCAAGTTCGGCAGGCGATGGATGAAGGAACTCCCCTCGGTGGTCTGGAGTCTGAGAACGACGCCAAGCCGAGCCACGGGCTTCACGCCGTTTTTCTAGTCTATGGGGCCGAAGCTATCTTGCCCACAGACTTGGAATACGGATCCCCGAGGACGAGGGCGTACGACGACCGAAGCAATCGAACCAACCGAGAAGACTCACTGGACCAGCTGGAAGAGGCTCGGGACATGGCCTTACTACACTCGGCGCGGTATCAGCAGTCCCTGCGACGCTACCACGCCCGAGGGGTTCGGTCCCGAGACCTCCAGGTGGGCGACTTGGTGCTTCGGCTACGACAAGACGCCCGAGGGTGCCACTAGCTCACGCCACCCTGGGAAGGGCCATTCATCATCGCCAAGATTTTGAAGCCCGGAACATACAAGCTGGCCAACAGTCAAGGCGAGGTCTACAACAACGCTTGGAACATCCAACAGCTACGTCGCTTCTACCCTTAAGATGTTTTCAAGTCGTTCATATACCTCGTTTACATACACAAATAAAGTCTAACCGTCAAGGAAGGGTCAGGCTTGCCTCGGCAAAGCTCGACCCTCCCTCGGGGGCTAGAAGGGGGGAACCCCCTCTGCGTCAAAATTTTCCTTGGAAAAAGTCTTTCTGCCAGAACATCTTTTGTGCTTTTCGACTACTTCGAAAGTGGGATCCTGAAAACGACGGAGTACACGTAAGCAGCAAGGCCGACCGAGCCGAGGGACTCCTACGCCTCCAGGATACGGATACCTCACTCATCACCTTCTGCGATAAGTAACTCACGCTCGGATAAGCGATTCCGCTGACCGAACAAGTCTTAACGCTCGAAAACTCTTCTGCCGAAACGATTTTTCGTGCCTTCTCGACTATATCGATAACAGAATCATACGGACGAGTAAGAGTACACGTAAGCGGCAAGGCCGACCGAGCTGAGGGACTCCTACGCCTCCGGGATACGGATACCTCACTCATCACCTTCCGTGAAAAGTAACTCTCGCTCGAACAAACAATTCTATTACCGACAAATAAGTCCTGATACTCAAAACAAGGGGAAAAGAAACGCAGCTTTACAACACGACGACAGTATGTTTGGGCCTTGGTGGCCGCAAAAAAACATACGCACACTACAGTTAAACTGTTCCTGCAGGATCAGACATCAGCAGGGGGAGCAGCAGCACCCTCGGCGCCGACTCCACCTTCGGCGGAATCCGACCCGGCCTCGGACGACGACACGGTCGGAGGATCTCCGCCTCGAAGGAACCTATCAGCACCGCGCCTAGGCCATCGCCGCTAGGGTCTCCTCCGGGAACCCGGCCCGAGCAGACGGCTCGACCGGCCGCTCCGTAGCCTCATCCAGCTGTCCCCCGAGGACATCAGCCCGGCTCATGGCCTCAGCAACCCGACTCCAGCGTTGGTCCCACCAGTGGACAGCCCGGCCAGGCTCCAGCCGACGAAGCTTCTTTTCGAGCCAACTCCGCCTCTGTCCATGCTGACACCTCTGCCTCCGGCTCCAGCTCATCGCAGAGCAGCCGAGGGTTTCTTTAACTAAGCAAGAGAAGCCTCGAGCGGCAAGGCCGACCGAGCCGAGGGACTCCTACGCCTCCGGGATACAGATACCTCACTCATCACCTTCCGCACGAGGCAACTCACACTTGGTTAAGCGGTTCAGCTAGCCGACAGGCGAGTCCTAGTGCTCGAAATGAGGAAAAAACATGGTATTACACCCAAAATACCTACATGTTCAGGCCCCGACAACCATAATGAATAGTCACCGGCACTCAAGGTGCCATTACAAACGGAACTCCGGTTCCACTCCCATAGGTACGAACAAGCCCCCACATTGGAGGGCCTGCGGGACGACAAAACCCCAGGTGGCTCGCCGCCGCTCACTCCGGCAGCAGCGACAACGACCTCCACTCCGGGCGGCCAAACAGCAGCAGTGATGACCTCAGGGCAGACGCTGCTGCGATAAGGCCCTCGCCCACGTCCCCACTCGAGGGGCGAGGACAAGCAGAAGGCCGTAGAGCCGGAGGTCAGTCCGCGGGTGGCACCGACTATCTCGTCGGCAGAGAAACCTCTTCCGGCTGCCTAAGTGGGAGGTGGCACCGGAAGCAGCCGAAGCCGCTCAGGCCGGAGAGCCAGACACGCGGCAGCTGTCAGCGCCACGAATGGCGAACGCCCTTCCCCCCGATCACTGAGGGAAGGAGCGGGCCGCTGCCCGCGCGGAGACAGGCCCCAACTCGGCACACTCCCCTCCCCAACACTGATGATGAACATCCTTGAAGCTGAGGGTGGGGCGGAGGCTGCAGCCTGGCTTGCTTCTCCCCACCATCAAACTGGTGGTCACCATCTTGGGTGACCACCGGCGAGGGGATGCAGCCAGGCCGCCTGATGATAATCCTTGAAGCCGAGCGATGGCTGAAAGGTACCAACTTCCGCGAAGTTGCGTTCCTCCAACGACGACAAGACGAAAGAAACGCGGGCGCTCCCCATCCGGGGGCTCGGAAGGTGGAAGGGCGCGATGCATGAGGAGAGTGCGAAGACATGGTTGCCATCCAAGGGGGTCGCCCTCCTTTTAAAGGCGACTCTCCCCACTTGCGTCCTCAGCTGTCGTGGACTGAGTCTTCACCAACACGCTCCAAGGTCCTCCCCCTACGACACGGGGGCTGGGTCCCATGCGTCATGCAAGCTGGCCCAGGACAGAAGGAGCCAAACCACCGCGCGCGGAGCGCACAACTGCCCAACGGTTACAAGCACTCCTCCACCTTCTCCCAGACCAGCGGGTGAAAGGGCGGACCGCCATGCAGGCGGCATGCAACCGCACCAAGGGGGCGCACCCTTTCGACTTCGACGCGCCCAGCATGGAGGCCCAGGCCCACACATCATGTAACCGGCGCGCCGGTTACTACGTGCGAGAAACTGCACCGCCACTTGCGCCAGTACCGCGCCTTCTCGACTGCGGAACCGGAGCCACGACTCGAGGCAACCCTGCGCATGGCCCAACAGTGCCAACCGAGCACATCGGTCACGGGTCAGTCAGCCGCGGGAGAAGGCGCGACGGTCGATATGGCCAAAAGTGGGCTGGCAGCAATGGCGACGGCAGGCGGGCGGAAGCAGCAGTCAAGTCGTCTGCAGGCCCACGTCCCCTCCTGGGATAGCGAGAGAGCCCTCTCCCACGGCGTGAAGACGACGCGCCCGTGTTCCGTTCCTCGAACGGCTCGCGCACGCACAACGGCTGCCCCGCCAACCACTCGTCCCGTCGCATTAACTCTACGGCAGAACAGGCGACACCTTTGGCAGGCGAAGCGAGCGACGCTTCACCTCCGCCATAATGACTGCGTCAAAAAAGGTGCGCCACGTCGTTCAAATTCGTATCCTTTTCCTCTTTCTCTCTCTTGCTACAGGGACCGGGAAAGGGGATACTCCGAAAGGGATCCTTCTCTGCGAAGGAAGCGGGCCCCGAGCCCTCCTACTGATCAGAGGTTCGAAGGCTGGCCCCTCAGAAAGGTTCGACAGCCGCCTCAGAGCACTCGGGCCCCGTGCCTACTACTGATCAGAGGTTCGAAGGCTGGCCCCTTGGAAGGGTTCGACAGCCGCCTCAGAGCACTCGGGCTCCTCGCCCACTACTGGTCAGAGGTTCGAAGGCTGGCCCCTCGGAGGGGTTCGATAGCCGCCTCAGACCACTCGGGCTCCGCGCCCACTACTGATCAGGGGTTCGTAGGCTGGCCCCCGAAGGGTTCGACAGCCGCCTCAGAGCATGCAGAGCGAGGGATGACTCTGGGTACGTCCGATACATGGCCGAGGCTCGGGCTACGCTCCCGAGGTACCCTAGGACATTTCCGAGACCAGCAGGAGCGATTCTGTAACGAAATCCCATCAGAGGGAGGCATCGAGCCCTCGGACCCTATCAAACGGGACTGAGTCCGGCAAATCACCTGCAGGTACTTTTGGAGTGCGCCTCTGGGCCACTAGCCGACCCTTATCGAACGGGGCATGGGCGTCCGCTCGGATCACCCGTTAGCAACTCACTGGAGACACCATGTTCGGTGCCCTCCGAGGGCAACATGGCGCTTCCCCCCCCTCCTCCTTGCGGAAAGGCGACGCAGGGGCATATGAAAAAAGCCGAGTCAGTCCTTGACCGTCCTCTCGCTCTGTGCGGAGGCTCGGGGCTGCTCTCGCAAACCCGGCTTCGGCCAAACCGTTGACAGCGTCAACATACCAGCCCGAGAACTTAGAACCTGACTATGCACCCGGGCAACGACCAGTTCGCATGAGGTAACAACCAGACCAGCCGAAGCATCACGAAACGCGCTAAGACCTCGATGGAGTCAAACCACTCCTCCGAGGCCTCGGGGGCTATACCCGGTGGGTGCGCTCGTGCGCACCCACCGGAACGAAACGCATCCGAGAAAGGCCGGTCCCCTTGCAAAAAAGTGCAACAAAAGCCTCCAAGCGAGTACCAACACTCCCTTCGAGGCTCGGGGGCTACTGTCGGGGACCATAATTAGGGGTACCCCCAAGACTCCTAATCTCAGCTGGTAACCCCCATCAGCACAAAGCTGCAAAGGCCTGATGGCCGCGATTCAGGTCAAGGCTCCGTCCACTCAAGGGACACGATCTCGCCTCGCCCGAGCCCAGCCTCGGGCAAAGGCAGCCGACCCAGGAGGATTCACGTCTCGCCCAAGGGTCCCCTCAAGCAACAGACGCACCTTCGGCTCGCCCGAGGCCCAGGCTTCGCGGAGAAGCAACCTTGGCCAGATCACCACACCAACCGACCGTATCGCAGGAGCATTTAATGCAAGGATCGACTGACACCTTATCCTGACGCGCGCTCCTCAGTCGACAGGGCCAAAGTGACCGCAGTCACTTCGCCGCTCCACTGACCGACCTGACAGGAAAACAGCGCTGCCTGCCCTGCTCTGACTGTTGTGCCACTCGACAGAGTGAGGCTGACAGCAGCTAAGTCCAGCCTCGGGCGCCATAGGAAGCTCCGCCTCGCCCGGCCCTAGAGCTCGGGCTCAACCTCGACGCCGGACGACGGACTCCGGCTCGCCCGACCCCAGAGCTCGGGCTCAACCTCGACGCCGGACGACGGACTCCGTCTCGCCCGACCCCAGAGCTCGGGCTCAACCTCGACGCCGGATGACGGACTCCACCTCGCCCGACCCCAGGGCTCGGACTCAGCCTCGACCTCGGACGACGGACTCCGCCTCGCCCGACCCCAGGGCTCGGACTCAGCCTCGACCTCGAAAGACGGACTCCGCCTCGCCCGACCCTAGGGCTCGGACTCAGCCTCGACCTCGGACGACAGTCTCCGCCTCGCCCGACCCTAGGGCTCGGACTCAGCCTCGACCTCGGACGACGGTCTCCGCCTCGCTCGACCCCCAGGCTCGGACTCAGCCTCGACCTCGGAGGAGCCTCCGCCTCGCCCGACCTCGGGCTCGGACCGACCACGTCACAAGGGGGGCCATCATTACCCTACTCCTAGCTAGCTCAGGCTACGGGGAACAAGACCGGCGTCCCATCTGGTTTGCCCCGGTAAACAAATAATGATGGCATCCCGCGTGCTCCATGACGACGGTGGCTCTCAACCCCTTACGGAAGCAAGGAGACGTCAGCAAGGATTCGATAGCTCCGACAGCTATACTTCCACAGGGCTCAAGCGCTCCTCCGACGGCCACGACATCACATGAACAGGGCGCCAAAACCTCTCCGACAGCCACGACGGCATGTACTTAGGGCTCTGGCTCCTCTCTGCTAGACACGTTAGCACATTGCTACACCCCCCATTGTACACCTGGGCCCTCTCCTTACATCTATAAAAGGAAGGTCCAGGGCTCTCGTACGAGAAGGTGGCCGCGTGGGAGAACGGGCTGGCGGACAGTCTCTCTCTCTCCCTCGTGAACGCTTGTAACCCCCTACTGCAAGCGCATCCGCCCTGGGCGCAGGACAACACGAAGGCCGTGGTTTCCCCTTGTTGTTTTCCCCCCTTTGTGTTCCATCTCGCGCCGACCCATCTGGGCTGGGACACACAGCGACAATTTACTCGTCGGTCCAGGGACCCCTCGGGGTCGAAACGCCGACAAATATATTATGGTATCTTGGTTATGTTCTTTATCTTCCTAGTTTAGTTATGAGCTAGTGGATGGGTTTTGGAACTTAGGTTACATAACTACTTTACGGTAGAGATAACAACACTTAGTAAAATCATAATTGTGTACAATCTTATTTATTTATTACATAGGTTCTAACTAAAAAATAATGAAAATATTTAAAGATAGAAAATAGATTCACATCTTTTTTAGACGTTAAGTTTCTTATACATCAAATGTTCATTTATCCCCTATACTGATAGGCCGCCCCTAGAGATGACAATGGATACTCGAAACTCGAATACCCGACATGTTTTGTATGAGATGATTTCACTACCTGTGGGTATATCAACGGGCAAGAACCCCTACCCGTTAGGTAGATGGGTATGGAACGGGTCATTACTAAAATACTAAGAGTCACCTTGAGGGGGTGAATAAGTGATCAACTTAAAAAGCAAACTTGGATCATAAATGAAGAGTTAGTGTGAACTAAGATCCAAGAGAGTGAGAAGAAGTAGAGAAGTTCTCTTCACTTGATTGCTCTTAGAAGATATTAAATAGACTTAGAGCAATATTGCAAGTGAATAGAAGAACTTAGAGAGGAAAAATCAATCTTAATAAGAAAAACACACAAGACACAAGTTTTTTCTCATGGTTCCATCAAGCCTCAAATGCTTGCCTACTCCATGTTGTGGTGTTCCAACAGACAAGGATTGCACTCAACCCCTCTCAAGTGATCCAATGAGCAACTTGAGTGCTATGGTCTTTCTTATCTCAATATTAGTCTCCTCGCAAGGAATGTCCACACGTTGGAGTCTCTTGCAGTCGTACACAAAAGAATGAGTTACAACTTCAAAGCACAACAAGAGAGAGAGAGAGGAGAATACACACATAAAAGCAAAACATAGCCACACAACACAAGAAAGAAGATCACAAGAGTGCACCCTCACAGAATGACAAGAACAGCTCAGAACAGTGCTCGGATCTCACTAGAATGTCATGAATGTGTTGTGGCGGAGTATGGAAGTGATCAATAGCTCTTGGTGTGCTTGGGAACTAAAGGAGGTAAAATGGGGGCTTTATAGCTCAAACACACCCATAGCTGTTGCTTCTTCCTTCTAAAAGCTTGCTAAAATCTAGCCTCGGCTAGCGTGCCGGACTGGTTCGGTGCACCACCGGACCAGGTCTTGTGGCGACTTCTTCAGGATCCTAATTGGGCCCTTCCTCTTTGGTATAACACCGGCCTGATGCAGCTCCGGACCATCCATGTGTCACTTGACCATTGAAATAGACGTTGGCACCAAGGTAGTCGTTGGAGGACAAGTTGGTGCACATTGGACCCTACATTGTAGTAGGTCCGGTGAATTATAAATAAGTTCTTGAAGCCTCGGAGTGCACCACTGGAAGGGTCTATTGCACCAGGCCGCCCAGCGCCTGAGTTCTGGGCTCACTATGCAAGTGGTCCAGTGAGTCCCAAACTACACAATTTAAGTCTTTTTCCCCAAGACTTGTTCCTTTTGACTTGGACTTCTTTGTGAGTTTCCCTATGACTTAGAAAAACATAGTTAGAATATAATCAAATTTACTAAGTCTAGGAAACTCACCTTTTACTAATAGTTTCTCTAGGATTTGAGTTATGCCCCAACCTAAGCCCAAAATGCATTTTTCTCAAATAATTGAGTGAGACATCAAACTAAAGTGTAAGAAACATGGTAATAGGCATATGCAACTTATCTAAAGGTTCAAACCTCAAAGTTTTACCATTATACACGAAGTTGCACGTTCTAGCCTCTTTTGAGCTATTTTGGACTTAGAACCTTCGAATTGCATATAAGTGAACATGCTATCATACACTTAGCAAGTAGGTTAGTCCATGATGGTGTGTTGGTCATTCAATCACCAAAACAGGTCAAAATAGCTGCCTAGACAATTTCCCTTTCACATGCTCGTGCACCCGTGGTAAAATATACCCGCATCGTACCATTATTACCATCTATTAAAGTCAATCTTAGCTAAAATAAAATTATTGTTCAACTATTGTTTGTTTAACTATCAAGTTATATAATCATATGGTTTGTTATATTTGAAATTTAACTTATTTTTATATGTTTATTTGACATTTTGAGTGATTGACATATTAGAATGTCAGACTTTCCTAGGGGGTACGGTTACTCGATGGGTAAAATTACCCACACGAGTATGGGTACGGGTTTCTATACCCGTGAGCATATATGGGTAACTAAAAGTGCATCTAGCCCTTTATGGGTTTTGGTGTTTGAATTACTACACAATTAAATGTCGAATAAGGTTGATAAGTGTTGAATAGGAACTTAGTGAAAGGCATAAAAGGTTAAACACATGAGGTGATCAGAATATTCAATATACACTCAAGTTAGTTTGGCTTGGCAAGGTGAAGATAGCAGGAAATGTGGCTTCGAGGAACTAAACAAAGGAAAAGGTCAAGAGGAATGAAGTACCAAAGCTAAGGTGAAGAAGCAAGTACTTGCATTGAGTCGACGAACCAAATCAATCTCAACAGAGGTCATGCTAAGGAGAGTGATCAATGTTGAAGAAGATTATGAAGACGAAGAATGGACATTGCTAAGATGGAAATCAATGCACATGAATTGGAATTAGTTTAGTAAACCAAGGTCTAAGATAGGAGCTTCAAAGGACCAAGCAAGAGTGGAGGTCATAACAGTTGTGTTATGGATCGATGGATCAAATGGATTGTGTAAAGGAGATGTACTCTCTCGAGGTCAAAGGTTGATCAAGTTGAGAAGAGTTGTGTTGTATTGAATACCACAACAAAAGAAGACATGACTTGAAGCATTTAGGGTAATTCATATGCATTTGATGGTTCAAGTCATAATGCTCAAGTGATGCTAGCTGAAGTAATGATTATGGTCACGAGATCAAGCTTAGTACCAAAGTTAGAACCTAGAAGGGATTTCATGTGTGCATACTTTGATAAAGGATCCAGAAATGAGAATCCAAGGAGGAACTATACTACGGGTCACTCTAGAGTTTAGAAAAGTTCTTGGTGACCGTTGGAACACATTGGAACTCAAAGATAAGGCAAAATTGATCTTATGTAAAGTTTGAGGTTCCAATGAGATTTGGAGCAAAAGGCCGAAGAAGAAAAGTCGGTCGAATTGACTGGAAGATGTGCAAAAAGGTATTGAGTTTCAACTGTCTATGACACATCAGACCAGTCTGGTGGCGCAACGAACCTTCTTACCAGAGGCGGCAAAAGAAGGTTTAAGAAGCCTAGCGCATCGGTCCACTTTTCTAGAGAGGCCAGAAAGACTTGGTGGCCTAGCGCACCGGACCTCCTTGGTCCAATAGCTTCTCTAGGACAACAATCGACTCCAATGGCTAGATGATGTGGCAACCGACGTGGCTGGGTTCGGTGGTAGGTCGGACTTGTCGGCGTTTCGAGACCGGGGGGTCCCTAGGCCGACGAGTGAAATGTCGCCGCGTGCCCCAGCCCAGATGGGTCGGCGCGAGGCCGAGCGCGAAGGGGGGAGAAAGGTGGCCGGAGTCGGGCGTGAGAGAGGTGGAAATCCCGCGGCCTTCGTGTTCGTCCCGCGCTCAGATGGGACGCCGGTCTTGTTCCCCGTGGCCCGAGTCAGCTTGGGGTAGGGTGATGATGGCGCCTCCTGTTGACGTGGCTGGTCTGCACCCTAGTGTAACGCCCCGAATTTTGCAGTTGAATTTTTTCTTTTCTTTACTCGCCAAAATTCGGGCGTTACCTTTCCCTTTTCTTTTTCCCCTCGCTAAACCTTGACCTTTTTCAAAGTTTAGCGGGATTCGGTTTGGATCTCCCGTGTAGGAAAAACCCTAAATACCTTATGTTGTTTGATGCACCATGCCGAACCTTGCATTTCTTTTGATTGCTTTGAAAGTGCAAATGCATGCATGTAGAAAGATCGGATTTCGAAAATGAGGAGAAGATCTTTTCTTTCTTTTTCTCTCTCTTTCTCTCTCCTCTTTTTCTCTCTCTCCCGCGCCGTGGGCCGACCCCGGCCGGCCCAGCCGCCCCTGGCGCCCCCCCTTTTGGGCCCAATTGGCCCATGCCGCCCCCATCTCCCTTTTTCCCAAAACCCTCTCCCTCTCCCTCTCATTTTCCCTCTCTCTCCCTAAGCCGCCGCCCCTGCCCCCTCACCCTAAGCCGCCGCCGCCCCTGCCCCCTACCCTAGGCCGCCGCGCCGCCCCCTGCCGCCGGCCGCCCCTCACCGTCGATCCCCGCCGGTGAGCCCCCCTCCCCCTCCTCCCTCTCCCCCCCTCCCCTCTTCTCTCCCCACCCCCGCGCGCCCCCGGCTCGGCCGCCTGGCCAGCCCGGCCGCCCCCCCCGCGCGCGCCCCCATGGCCGGCTCGGCCGCTCGGCCGCCCCGCGCCCTGCCCCGCGCCCCTGCGCGCCCAGCGGCTCGGCCGCCCCGCCCCCCTGCTCGGCCGGCTCGGCCGCCCCCTGCGCCGCCCGCCCTCGCCAGCCCGGCCGCCCGCCGCCGGCTCAGCCGCCCCGGCTCGGCCGCCCCTGCGCGCCCCGCCTAGGGCCGGTTCAACCGCCCCTAGGGCCGGTTCAACCGCCCCCCCTCTGTTTTTTTATTTTTTTTATTTTATTTTATTTACTTTCTGTGATCATAATTACTGTATTTTAAGTAGGCTAATCACTGTTCATGCTATGGGAAAATAGGAAGTTTAATTTAAAATTCCGTTATGTTATTGATTCACGTAGTTAATTGTTTACCCTGTGCAATGTTGATCAACTAAAAGTGATTAGGTTTCCATTAGTATATATAAATATATATAACAGAATTATTTTGTTAAAAACCAATTGTGTCATTAGTGCATAAGATTTAACCCCCTGCGAGACCTTTCCCGTTTCTTTCTAACCATAACAAATGCGATATCGAATGTCATACTTGGTGCATATTCACTTTATTTGTTATCTTGTATGGTGTACTGTTCTTTTGTATTAAATATGTGGATGGATGTATGTATGTTTGCGCTCGCATAGAGAACGATCCGGTCGAAGAGCCCGAGGAATTCGCAGGAGAAGCCCCTGAGCAGCAGTCGGTTGGTGGAGGCAAGTGTCCTTTGACCTATCTCTGTCCTATTCATTCTTTAATTCACCTCCCGCATTACACATTTATACCTAAGGATTGACTAGCTTTTGTTATCCATGTCCTTGTTTACCTATTTGGGTCGGATTATTACTACTTAGTCTGATGCTATTGCTCAACTCTAATCAATGAACATGATGTGATTATCTATGATACGATGTTTTCCCGTTCTTCTTTATGATTATACTTGTGGTTTTCAAGGGGACTCGAGCGGTTTCTCGAGTGCCTCTCCGTAAGGACCTGTTCTATGGATGACCGCCCGGGAAAACAGTGCAACCATGAGGGTGGAATGGGGTGCCCTTAGCTGAATAATTAGAGGATCCGGGATGTAGTTCACTTAGCCGTCGTGCCGTCAATGGGGCTCGGTGTATGCGGCTCGCTCTGCCAAGTTTGGGTTCGCCCCTTGGGGAGGAGTGCGGTGCATTTAGGAAACCTAACGGGTGGCTACAGCCCCGGGGAATCTTTGTAAAGGCTACGTAGTGAAACCCTGCCTATTCACCTTGGTAGTGTTTAAGGGTTTGATCGGCCCGAGGCAAGAGGGAATCACGGCTTGTGGGTAAAGTGCACAACCTCTGCAGAGTGTTATGAAACTGATATATCAGCCGTGCTCACGGTTATGAGCGGCCAAGGGAGCTCCAGAGATTAGTGATACTTGATCAGAGATATTTTGGTACAGGTGGCAATGAGATTGATGGTTCTGGTTATGATTATGGTATTGGTAAGTGGTATTCTTTCCGTTTGGAAAGGATACATTGGGTTAATAACTTGGGTTAATGTTAAAACCTGGCTTTCTACTAGTAAGTAATAACCTGACCAACTAAAAGCAACTGCTTGACTGATCCCCACATAAAGCTAGTCCACTACAGCCAAACAGGATACTTGCTGAGTATGTTGATGTGTACTCACCCTTGCTCTACACACCAAACCCCCCCCCCCAGGTTGTCAGCATTGCAACCACTGCTCAGGAGAAGATGAAGCTGTGGAAGGAGACTTCCAGGAGTTCCAAGACTACGACGAGTTCTAGGTGTGGGTTAGCGGCAACCCCCAGTCGGCTGCCTGTGAAGGCCGTGTTATCTACGTTTCGTTTTCGCACTTTGATTTATTGTAAGGACTATATGGACGTCTCAGACGTATGATGTAATCGACTATTTCCCTTATTAATACTATTTTGAGCACTGTGTGATGATGTCCATATTATGTAACTGCTGTGTACGTGAATAACTGATCCTGGCACGTACATGGTTCGCATTCGGTTTGCCTTCTAAAACCGGGTGTGACATAAGTGGTATCAAAGCCGTGCTGACTGTAGGACCGCTAACCTAGAGTAGAATGGTCGTTCTAAGGACTATAGACCTCTGTCCCTGCCTTGACTTTGATATCCCTTCAAAAGTTGGTCCTACTGACCAAACCTATGTTCTACTATATATTATACCTTGCTGAAAATCATGTTTTATTCCAATCCTTCATTTGCTTATGATTCATTATTTGCTGGTCATATTAATTCTGTTCTCACCCTTTTGCTTGCGATGTCTTTTGTAGATGGCTCGACTTAGACACACTGCACGAAAGTCAGTCATCCCCTTCTTACCCTCCCGCCTTGCTGAGCGTCCGCTTCGCCGTCCTGTGGCCGGACAGTCCAGCCACTTGGAGAGACTACACCACCGCCTGCGTGAGGAGCAGGAACGTCGACGACAGGAGCAGCAGAGCTCTTCCTTCTCGCTCCACCAGGGGATAGAGTCTGTGAGGAGCTGCTCTCCTGTGCTTCCTCTGGAGGCGCCCCCTGCACCACCACTGGGCGTCCCAGCTTCTGGAATAGCTGCTGGAGGAGACCCAGACGACGGAGATGGCGACGACAGCTCGAGCCACGACACCGACTTCTCTGCTAACCTTGAGCCGGAAGGATGGGTTGCTCGACCCATCACTCGCGACGCTGCTCGCGGGTGTCACTTCCACGATGCGCTCGACACCCTGCTACGTCGGGCATTTGACCGACATACTTGGTCCGTCGAGTATCGCTGTGTGGTCTACCAGCACAGTCGCGGGGTCTACCCGGATCGCTGGGAGGCAACTTGCTTGGTGCGCTGCCCGGAGAACAGTCTCCAGGGAGCGGAGGCTTGCTCAGAGCACTATTCTATCTCTGAGCGGGACTCAGCTGAGGCAGCCATGCAAGATGCTGCACGGCGTGCGCTTTCGCACTACTGCTCGGTTTTCGGTGGGGCAGCTGACGGTCTTGACCTGAAGTATTACCCCCGCCGTTCATCTGGCAGCACAGGAGGCGTGATTGTCTCACCTGTCGGTGAGGGCAATCCTAGGTTGAGCAGCACAGTCAACCTAGCCGCCGTGCTAAACACGGAGCTGGACCATGCATTAGACGAGCTGAGTAGGGCTCGTGCTGAGATCGCCCTGCTGCGGGCTGAGCGCGCGGAACGTCGTCACCTGGATGGTGGTTCCCCCGCTCCCGTTGGGACTCAGCACCCGTACCGCTCACCTCAGCGTGGACACCAGTCTTATGGCAATCCCGCCTGCAAGACCAAGATAAACCTAGAACCATAGATCGTTAGAGTTGGATCTTGTAATTAATACGAAATAAATATATACATGGAAGCTTCAGTCTTAGCGTTAGTCTCGGTCTTAGTTAGTTTTAGTTAGACAGGGTAGTTTGCTATATCCTGTGCATTTATGTTTGTCATGATGAACTATGTTTGGTTTGGATCTTTGTAATGATTGTCACCAGAGTGTGGGTATCCCCTGCATTTTGGTTTACATACTATGTCAATAAAGTTAGTTATATAGTTGGGAAAACCTTTATTCTACTTTCCTCTTTATCTGAGAAGCTGTGTGGTCTGTGTTGGAGATCAGTGAAGATGCTCATCTGTTCAGTGCTGTTGGAGAATTCTATACTCTTTTCTTATGCTGCAAGCTTTGCCAGATCAGTTCTGATGTGTGGTTGCGTTCTGCAGATGTCAGAGAACAGGCGTAGAGGAGGAAGGCGTGCTCAGCAGGAGCAAGCCGGTCAGCAAGATGAGGCGCCCCAGCAGCAGCAGCTGCCGCCCCCGCCCCCGATGTCGATTGAGCAGATGTTTCTGATGCAGACTCAGGCAGTTCAAGCCATCGGTCAGACTCTGGCCGCCATTCAGCAGCAGCAGCAGCAGCAGCAGGCTCCACCCCAGCCTCAGATGCCTCAGATGCCTAGAGATAAGCGTGCTGAATTCATGAGAGGTCATCCACCAACGTTCGCTCATTCTTCTGACCCCATGGATGCTGAAGATTGGCTGCGCACTGTGGAGCGAGAGTTGCATACCGCTCAATGTGATGACAGGGAGAAAGTTCTGTATGGTCCTCGTCTGTTGAGAGGAGCAGCCCAGTCATGGTGGGAGTCTTACCTCGCCACCCATGCCAACCCCGACACCATCACCTGGGAAGAGTTCAGAGGTAGCTTTCGTCAGTACCATGTGCCTGCAGGTCTGATGACAGTGAAGAAGGAGGAGTTCCTGGCCCTTAAGCAAGGGTCATCGTCTGTCAGTGAGTATCGGGACAGGTTTCTGCAGTTGTCTCGCTACGCTCCCGAAGATGTCAACACCGACGCCAAGCGACAGTACCGTTTCCTGAGAGGCTTGGTTGACCCTCTGCAGTATCAGCTGATGAATCACACCTTCCCGACATTCCAGCACCTGATTGACAGAGCAATCATGACAGAAAGGAAGCGTAAGGAGATGGAAGATCGTAAGCGCAAGATCAGTGGACCCCAGCCTGGAAGCAGCAGCCGTCCCCGTTTCTCAGGCAATCAACCTCAGCAGTTCAGGCAGAACCAGCGTCCACCTCAGCAGCATCAGCAGCGTCAGCAGTATCAGCAGTTCCAAAGGCAGTATCCTCAGCATCAGTACCAGAATCGTCAGAGCAATCAGTCAGGAGGAGGTCAGTTTCAGAGGCAGAATCAGCAGACACCTCGTCTTCCTGCCCCAGCAAATCAGCAGAACAGTCAGGCAGCACCAGCTCAGGTTGGAAACAGGGCATGTTTCCACTGTGGAGAGCAAGGCCATTGGGTGATGCAATGTCCGAAGAAGGCAGCCCAGCAGCAGTCAGGCCCCAATGCCCCAGCAAAGCAGAATGTGTCTCAGCCTGGAGCAGGCAATCGCCCTCAGCCGCGCTATAATCATGGAAGGCTGAACCACTTGGAGGCTGAAGCAGTTCAGGAGACCCCCGGCATGATAGTAGGTATGTTCCCAGTCGACTCCCATATTGCAGAAGTGTTATTTGATACTGGAGCAACGCATTCTTTCATTACTGCATCATGGGTAGAAGCACATAATCTTCCAATTACTACTATGTCAACCCCCATTCAAATTGACTCAGCTGGTGGTAGAATTCGAGCTGATAGCATTTGTTTAAATGTAAGTGTGGAAATAAGGGGGATAGCGTTTCCCGCCAACCTTATAGTAATGGGTACTCAGGGAATAGATGTCATCCTAGGGATGAATTGGTTAGATAAGTATCAGGCAGTTATCAGTTGTGATAAAAGGACAATCAAGTTGGTGTCCCCACTAGGAGAGGAAATGGTGACCGAGTTAGTCCCGCCTGAGCCAAAGAAAGGAAGTTGTTATCAGATGGCTGTCGATAGCAGTGAAGCAGACCCAATTGAGAGTATCAAGGTTGTGTCTGAATTCCCAGATGTGTTTCCAAAGGATTTACCGGGTATGCCACCAGAGCGGAAAGTTGAATTCGCTATAGAGCTTCTTCCTGGAACCGCCCCCATCTCTAAGAGAGCTTACAGAATATCTGGACCAGAGTTGGTTGAGCTTAAGAAGCAGATTGATGAGCTGTTAGAGAAAGGTTACATCCGGCCAAGCACCTCGCCTTGGGCCGCCCCTGTCTTGTTTGTGGAGAAGAAAGATGGCACCAAGAGGATGTGTATCGATTATCGAGCTTTGAATGAAGTCACGATCAAGAACAAGTATCCTTTGCCCAGAATAGAAGATCTGTTCGACTAGTTGAGAGGAGCCAGTGTGTTCTCCAAGATCGATCTGAGGTCAGGTTATCATCAGCTCAGGATCCGACCTTCGGACATTCCGAAGACGGCATTCATTACCAAGTATGGTTTATATGAGTTCACAGTGATGTCTTTTGGTTTGACCAATGCGCCAGCATTCTTCATGAACTTGATGAACAGTGTATTCATGGATTATCTTGATAAGTTCGTGGTGGTATTCATTGATGACATTCTGGTTTATTCTCAAAGTGAAGAAGAGCATGCAGATCATTTGAGGATGGTATTGCAGAGATTGCGAGAGCACCAGTTGTATGCAAAGTTGAGCAAGTGTGAGTTCTGGATCAGTGAAGTCCTGTTCTTGGGTCACATAATCAACAAAGAAGGATTGGCTGTGGATCCGAAGAAAGTGGCAGACATTCTAAACTGGAAAGCGCCAACGGATGCTCGAGGAATCAAGAGCTTCATTGGAATGGCCGGATATTATCGGCGATTCATTGAAGGGTTTTCGAAGATTGCGAAGCCAATGACAGCGTTGCTAGGCAACAAGGTTGAGTTCAAGTGGACCCAGAAATGCCAAGAGGCCTTTGAAGCGCTGAAAGAGAAGTTGACAACAGCGCCTGTCCTAGCCTTGCCTGATGTGCACAAGCCCTTCTCGGTGTATTGCGATGCTTGTTACACAGGTTTGGGATGTGTGTTGATGCAAGAGGGAAGAGTTGTGGCTTACTCGTCCCGACAGCTGAAGGTTCATGAGAAGAACTACCCAATCCATGATCTAGAGTTGGCAGCAGTGGTTCACGCACTGAAGACATGGAGGCACTATCTGTATGGACAGAAATGCGATGTTTACACAGACCACAAGAGTCTGAAGTACATATTCACTCAGTCAGAATTGAACATGAGGCAACGAAGATGGTTAGAGCTGATCAAAGACTATGAGTTGGAGATTCATTACCATCCAGGCAAAGCAAACGTAGTGGCAGATGCTTTGAGCAGAAAGAGTCAAGTCAATCTGATGGTCGCTCGTCCGATGCCTTATGAGTTGGCCAAAGAGTTTGACAGGTTGAGTCTCGGGTTTCTGAACAATTCGCGAGGAGTCACAGTTGAATTGGAACCTACCTTGGAGCGCGAAATCAAAGAAGCGCAAAAAAATGATGAGAAGATCAGTGAGATTCGGCGATTGATTCTAGATGGCAGAGGCAAAGACTTTCGAGAAGATGCAGAAGGTGTGGTATGGTTCAAAGACCGCTTGTGTGTTCCCAATGTCCAGTCTATTCGGGAGTTGATTCTTAAGGAAGCTCATGAGACAGCTTATTCGATTCACCCTGGCAGTGAGAAGATGTATCAGGATCTGAAGAAGAAATTCTGGTGGTACGGAATGAAAAGAGAAATCGCAGAGCATGTGGCTATGTGCGATAGTTGTCGAAGAATTAAGGCAGAACACCAGAGACCAGCTGGATTGTTGCAACCGTTGCAGATCCCTCAGTGGAAATGGGATGAAATTGGTATGGATTTCATAGTCGGATTGCCTCGCACTCGAGCCGGCTACGATTCCATTTGGGTAGTAGTGGACCGCTTGACCAAGTCAGCCCACTTCATACCTGTCAAGACCAACTACAACAGTGCAGTATTGGCAGAATTGTATATGTCTCGGATCGTTTGTCTTCATGGTGTGCCAAAGAAGATAGTGTCAGACAGAGGAACGCAGTTCACCTCTCATTTCTGGCAGCAGTTGCATGAAGCCTTGGGCACGCATCTGAATTTCAGTTCAGCTTATCACCCGCAGACAGATGGTCAGACTGAAAGAACCAATCAAATTCTTGAAGATATGTTGAGAGCCTGTGCGTTGCAAGATCAGTCCGGATGGGACAAGCGATTGCCTTATGCGGAGTTTTCCTATAACAACAGTTACCAGGCCAGTTTGAAGATGTCACCGTTTCAAGCGCTGTATGGAAGGAGTTGCAGAACTCCGTTGCAATGGGATCAGCCTGGAGAGAAGCAGGTGTTTGGGCCAGATATTTTGCTTGAAGCCGAAGAGAACATCAAGATGGTCCGAGAGAATCTGAAGATAGCGCAATCAAGGCAGCGAAGCTATGCAGACACAAGAAGAAGAGAGCTGAGTTTCGAAGTCGGAGACTTTGTCTATCTGAAAGTGTCACCGATCAGAGGAGTCAGAAGATTCGGAGTCAAAGGCAAGCTGGCACCCCGCTACATTGGTCCGTATCAAATTCTCTCAAAGCGTGGAGAAGTGGCTTATCAGCTCAGCCTGCCAGAGAATTTGTCTGCTGTGCATGATGTCTTTCATGTGTCTCAGTTGAAGAAGTGCTTGCGTGTGCCAGAAGAGCAGTTGCCAGTGGAAGGTCTTGAGGTCCAGGAGGACTTGACCTACGTTGAGAAGCCAGCTCAGATCCTTGAGGTTGCAGATAGAGTCACCCGAAGGAAGACCGTCAGAATGTGCAAAGTCAGATGGAGTCACCACTCTGAGGAAGAAGCAACCTGGGAGCGTGAAGATGATCTGATGGCCAAGTACCCGGAGCTCTTTGCTAGCCAGCCCTGAATCTCGAGGGCGAGATTCTTTTAAGGGGGATAGGTTTGTAACGCCCCGAATTTTGCAGTTGAATTTTTTCTTTTCTTTACTCGCCAAAATTCGGGCGTTACCTTTCCCTTTTCTTTTTCCCCTCGCTAAACCTTGACCTTTTTCAAAGTTTAGCGGGATTCGGTTTGGATCTCCCGTGTAGGAAAAACCCTAAATACCTTATGTTGTTTGATGCACCATGCCGAACCTTGCATTTCTTTTGATTGCTTTGAAAGTGCAAATGCATGCATGTAGAAAGATCGGATTTCGAAAATGAGGAGAAGATCTTTTCTTTCTTTTTCTCTCTCTTTCTCTCTCCTCTTTTTCTCTCTCTCCCGCGCCGTGGGCCGACCCCGGCCGGCCCAGCCGCCCCTGGCGCCCCCCCTTTTGGGCCCAATTGGCCCATGCCGCCCCCCATCTCCCTTTTTCCCAAAACCCTCTCCCTCTCCCTCTCATTTTCCCTCTCTCTCCCTAAGCCGCCGCCCCTGCCCCCTCACCCTAAGCCGCCGCCGCCCCTGCCCCCTACCCTAGGCCGCCGCGCCGCCCCCTGCCGCCGGCCGCCCCTCGCCGTCGATCCCCGCCGGTGAGCCCCCCTCCCCCTCCTCCCTCTCCCCCCCTCCCCTCTTCTCTCCCCACCCCCGCGCGCCCCCGGCTCGGCCGCCTGGCCAGCCCGGCCGCCCCCCCCCCCCCCCCCCCCCCCCCCCCCCCCCCCGCGCGCGCCCCCATGGCCGGCTCGGCCGCTCGGCCGCCCCGCGCCCTGCCCCGCGCCCCTGCGCGCCCAGCGGCTCGGCCGCCCCGCCCCCCTGCTCGGCCGGCTCGGCCGCCCCCTGCGCCGCCCGCCCTCGCCAGCCCGGCCGCCCGCCGCCGGCTCAGCCGCCCCGGCTCGGCCGCCCCTGCGCGCCCCTCCTAGGGCCGGTTCAACCGCCCCCCCCCCCCTCTGTTTTTTTATTTTTTTTATTTTATTTTATTTACTTTCTGTGATCATAATTACTGTATTTTAAGTAGGCTAATCACTGTTCATGCTATGGGAAAATAGGAAGTTTAATTTAAAATTCCGTTATGTTATTGATTCACGTAGTTAATTGTTTACCCTGTGCAATGTTGATCAACTAAAAGTGATTAGGTTTCCATTAGTATATATAAATATATATAACAGAATTATTTTGTTAAAAACCAATTGTGTCATTAGTGCATAAGATTTAACCCCCTGCGAGACCTTTCCCGTTTCTTTCTAACCATAACAAATGCGATATCGAATGTCATACTTGGTGCATATTCACTTTATTTGTTATCTTGTATGGTGTACTGTTCTTTTGTATTAAATATGTGGATGGATGTATGTATGTTTGCGCTCGCATAGAGAACGATCCGGTCGAAGAGCCCGAGGAATTCGCAGGAGAAGCCCCTGAGCAGCAGTCGGTTGGTGGAGGCAAGTGTCCTTTGACCTATCTCTGTCCTATTCATTCTTTAATTCACCTCCCGCATTACACATTTATACCTAAGGATTGACTAGCTTTTGTTATCCATGTCCTTGTTTACCTATTTGGGTCGGATTATTACTACTTAGTCTGATGCTATTGCTCAACTCTAATCAATGAACATGATGTGATTATCTATGATACGCTGTTTTCCCGTTCTTCTTTATGATTATACTTGTGGTTTTCAAGGGGACTCGAGCGGTTTCTCGAGTGCCTCTCCGTAAGGACCTGTTCTATGGATGACCGCCCGGGAAAACAGTGCAACCATGAGGGTGGAATGGGGTGCCCTTAGCTGAATAATTAGAGGATCCGGGATGTAGTTCACTTAGCCGTCGTGCCATCAATGGGGCTCGGTGTATGCGGCTCGCTCTGCCAAGTTTGGGTTCGCCCCTTGGGGAGGAGTGCGGTGCATTTAGGAAACCTAACGGGTGGCTACAGCCCCGGGGAATCTTTGTAAAGGCTACGTAGTGAAACCCTGCCTATTCACCTTGGTAGTGTTTAAGGGTTTGATCGGCCCGAGGCAAGAGGGAATCACGGCTTGTGGGTAAAGTGCACAACCTCTGCAGAGTGTTATGAAACTGATATATCAGCCGTGCTCACGGTTATGAGCGGCCAAGGGAGCTCCAGAGATTAGTGATACTTGATCAGAGATATTTTGGTACAGGTGGCAATGAGATTGATGGTTCTGGTTATGATTATGGTATTGGTAAGTGGTATTCTTTCCGTTTGGAAAGGATACATTGGGTTAATAACTTGGGTTAATGTTAAAACCTGGCTTTCTACTAGTAAGTAATAACCTGACCAACTAAAAGCAACTGCTTGACTGATCCCCACATAAAGCTAGTCCACTACAGCCAAATAGGATACTTGCTGAGTATGTTGATGTGTACTCACCCTTGCTCTACACACCAAACCCCCCCCCCAGGTTGTCAGCATTGCAACCACTGCTCAGGAGAAGATGAAGCTGTGGAAGGAGACTTCCAGGAGTTCCAAGACTACGACGAGTTCTAGGTGTGGGTTAGCGGCAACCCCCAGTCGGCTGCCTGTGAAGGCCGTGTTATCTACGTTTCGTTTTTGCACTTTGATTTATTGTAAGGACTATATGGACGTCTCAGACGTATGATGTAATCGACTATTTCCCTTATTAATACTATTTTGAGCACTGTGTGATGATGTCCATATTATGTAACTGCTGTGTACGTGAATAACTGATCCTGGCACGTACATGGTTCGCATTCGGTTTGCCTTCTAAAACCGGGTGTGACACCTAGGTTGGGCGATGTGGAGGCCCCTCCGAAGTCCAGGTCGAGTCTGTCTTCCGTGGCCGAGGTCGAGTCCGAGCCCCTGGGTCGGGCGAGGCGGAGACCGTCGGCCGAGGCCAGGGCGGAGTCCGAGCCCTGGGGTCAGGCGAAGCGGAGTTCGTCGTCTTCCGGGGCTGAGCCCAAGTCCGAGCCCTGGGTCGGGCGGAGCGGAGTTCGCCGTCTTCCGGGGCTTAGCCCGAGTCCGAGCCCTGGGTCGGGCGGAGCGGAGTTCGCCGTCTTCCGGGGCTTAGCCCGAGTCCGAGCCCTGGGTCGGGCGGAGCGGAGTTCGCCGTCTTCTGGGGCTTAGCCCGAGTCCGAGCCCTGCGTCGGGCGGAGCAGAGTTCGCCGTCTTCCGGGGCTTAGCCCGAGTCCGAGCCCTAGGTCGGGCGAAGCGGAGCTTCCTATGGTGCCTGCGGCCGGGCCTGACTGCCTGTTAGCCTCACTCTGTCAAGTGGCACCGCAGTCGGAGCGGCGCAGGCGGCGCTGTCTTTCTGCCAGGTCGGTCAGTGGAGCAGCAAAGTGACTGCGGTCACTTCGGCTCTGTCGACTGAAGGGCACGCGTCAGGATAAAGGTGTCAGGCCACCTTTGCATTAAATGCTCCTGCGATTTGGTCGGTCGGTGCGGCGATTTGGTCAGGGTTGCTTCTTGGCGAAGACAGGGCCTCGGGCGAGCCGGAAGTATGTTCGCCGCTGGAGGGGGGCCTCGGGCGAAACGGAGATCCTCCAGGGTCGGCTGCCCTTGTCCGAGGCTAGGCTCGGGCGAGGCGTGATCGAGCCCCTCGAATGGACCGATCCCTGACTTAATCGCACCCATCAGGCCTTTGCAGCTTTATGCTGATGGGGGCTACCAGCTGAGAATTAGGAGCCTTGAGGGTACCCCTAATTATGGTCCCCGACAGTAGCCCCCGAGCCTCGAAGGGAGTGTTAGTACTCGCTTGGAGGCTTTCGTCGCACTTTTTTGCAAGGGGACCAGCCTTTCTTGCCGCCGGGCCGCACTTTTTTGCGTATTGTTCCGGTGGGTGCGCGAGAGCGCACCCGCCGGGTGTAGCCCCCGAGGCCTCGGAGGAGTGGTTTGACTCCTCCGAGGTCTTAATGCCTCGCGTAATGCTTCGGCTGGTCTGGTCGTTCCCTCATGCGAGCTGGTCGTAGCCCGGGTGCACGGTCGGGTTCCAAGTTCTCGGGCTGGTATGTTGACGCTGTCAACGGTTTGGCCGGAGCCGGGTTTGCGAGAGCAGCCTCGAGCCTCTGCACAGGGCGAGAGGACGATCAGGGACAGACTCGACTTTTTTACATACGCCCCTGCGTCGCCTTTCCGCAAGGAGGAGGGGGGGAAAGCGCCATGTTGCCCTCGGTGGGTGCCGAACATGGTGTCTCCGGTGAGCTACTGGCGGGTAATCCGAGCGGACGTCCGTGCCCCATTTGCTAGGGGTCGGCTAGAGGCCCAGAGGCGCGCCCAAAAGTACCTGCGGGTGATCTGCCGGACCCGGTCCCTTGTCGACGGGGTCCGAGGGCTCGATGCCTCCCTCTGATGGGATTCCGTTACAAGATCGTTCTCGTTGGTCTCGGAAATGTCCTAGGGTACCTCGGGAGCGCAGCCCGAGCCTTGGTTATGTATCGAACATACCCATGGTCATCCCTCGCTCTGTGTCTGAGGCGGCTGTGAACCCTTCGGGGGCCAGCCTTCGAACCCCTGATCAGTAGTGGGCGCGGAGCCCGGGTAGCCTGAGGCGACCGTTGAACCCTTCCGAGGGGCCGGCCTTCGAACCTCTGACCAGTAGTGGGTGTGGAGCCCACGTGCTCTGAGGCGGCTGTTGAACCCTTCCGAGGGGCCAGCCTTCGAACCTCTGATCAGTAGGGAGGCTCGGAGCCTGGTTCCTTCACGGGGAAGGATCCTTTTCGGGGTATCCCCCTTTCCCGGTCCCTGTTGTAAGAGAGAGAAAGAGGAAAAAAGGAAAAGGATACGGAATCGAACGACGTGGCATACCTTTTTTGACGCGGTCATTATGGCGAAGGCGAAGCGTCGCTCGCTTCTCCTGCCAGAGGCGCCGCCTGTCCCACCGCGGAGTTAATGCGATGGGGCGAGTGGTCCGCGGGGCGGCCATCGCGCGTGCGCGGGCCGTTCGAGGAACGGAACATGGCCGTGTCGTCTTGACGCCGTGAGAGAGGGTTCTCTCGCTGCCCCCGGATGGGACGTAAGCTTGGCTGATGGCGTGACCGCTGCTCCTGCCCGCCTGCCACCGCCATTACTGTCGGCCCATTTTTGGCCGCATTGACCGTCGCGCCAGGCTGGCGCTACTGGGTCGTGCGCTGGGTCGCCTCGAGTCGCGGCATTGGTCCCGCAGTCGAGGAGGCGCGGTAGTGGCGCGAGTGGCGGTGCAGTTGCTTGCACGAAGCATCCGGCGCGTCGGTTGCATGACGCGTGGGCCTGGGCCTCCATGCTGGGCGTGTTGGAAGTCGGAGAAGTGCGCCCACCTGGCACGGTTGCATGCCGCCTGCATGGCTGCCCGCCCTTTCGCCCGCTGGTCTGGACAAAAGTGGAGAGCCGCTTGTAACCGCTGGGCGGTTGCATGCACCGCGTGCGGCGGTTTGGCTTCTTCTGCTCTGGGCCGGCTTGCATGATGTGTGGGACCCAGTCCCCGCGCCGTAGGGGGAGGACCTTGGAGCGTGTTGGAGAAGACTCAGTCCCCGACGGCTGGGGACGCAAGTAGGGAGAGTCGCCTTTAAAAGGAGGGTGACCCCCTTGAAAGGCGACCATGTCTTTGCGCTCCCTTATGCATCGTGCCTTTCCACCTTCCAAGCCCCCGGATGGGGGATACCCGCAGTCTTTCCGTCTTGCCGTTGGAGGAACGCAACTCCGTGGGAGTTGGTACCTTTCAGCCATCGTTCGGCTTCAAGGATTTTCATCACGCAGCTCAGCTGCACCCCTCCGCCGGCGGTCACCCAAGATGGTGACCTCCAGCCCCTGGATGGGGAGAGGCAAGCCGGGCTGTGATCCTGGTCCTGCCCTTAGCTTCAAGGATGTTCATCATCCTTGCTGGGGCAGAGAGCGAGGCGAGCCGGGGCTCTACCTCCCGCGTGGGCCGGCTGGCCACCTCTTCTTCCAGCTTCTGGTGGTGGCAACCATCCTCCAGCTCTGTGGAGGAGGCGTCCTCCAGCCATGCCGGGGAAGGTGAAATGTTGCATCCCAGCTAGGATGCAACATTCCGCCCTCTTCCTCGATTTCGTGGCGAGGACGGGAACGGGAACGAGGACCTGCCGGTGCGCTTTGGAGCGGCCCGCTCTTTGGCTTTGATGGCTGGTTCGCGTCCCTTGAGCGAGAACGCGAACGAGAGCCTTCTGGTGGTCGCGTCTGTCCTGGGACCATGGCTGCTGCTGCAGAGGTCGCTGGCGAGTCACCCGGAACTCGTCGCCCCGCAGGCTCCCCGGTGTGGAGGTTGTTCATACCCGCGGGGACGGAACCGGAGTTCCGTTTGTAATGGCACTTTGAATGCCAGTGTTTTTGTTCATTGTGGTTGTCGGGGCCTGAACATGTATGTAATTTCGGCATGGAGCCGTGTTTTTTCCTCATTTTCGAGCACTAAGACTCGCCTGTTGGTTGTCTGAACCGCTTCACCAAGCGTGAGTCGCCCCGTGTAAAGGTGACGAGTGAGGTATCCGTATCCCGGAGGCGTAGGAGTCCCTTGGCTCGGTCAGCCTTGTTGTCCGAGGCTTCCCTTGCTTAGTTAGAGGAACCCCTCGGCCGCACTTCGATGAGCCGAGGCCAGGGGTAGCGGTGTCAGCGTGAACAGAGGCAGAGTTGGCTTGGAAAGAAGACCTGGTCGGCCGGAGCCTGGCCGGGTCGTCCGTTAGCGGGACCGACGCCGGTATTGATCTGCCGAGGCCTCGGGCCGGGCTGATGTCCTTGGAGGACAGCTGGCCGAGGCCCCGGGGTGACCGGCCGAGCCGCCTGCTTGGGCTGGATTCTCGGAGAAGACCCTGGCGATGATGGCCCGGGCTTGGTGATGACGTTGTCCTTCAGAGTGGAGACCCTTGGACCGTGTCGCCGTCCGAGGCTAGGTTGGACCTCGCCGAAGGTGTTGTTGACGCCGAGGGTGCTGCGGCTCCCTCAATTGTCCGGATCCGAGCCTGCAGGATCGGATTTGTAGCGTGTGTTTTCTGCGGCCGCCGAGGCCAAAACACACCCTCGCCGTGTTGTAAAGCTGCGTCTCTTTTCCTCTTGTTTCGAGTATCTGGACTTTTTTGTCGGTAACAGAATTGTTTGTGCGAGCGAGAGTTGCTTCTCACGGAAGGTGATGAGTGAGGTATCCGTATCCCAGAGGCGTAGGAGTCCCTCGGCTCGGTCGGCCTTGCCGCTTACGCGCACTCTTACCCGTCCATGGGGCTCTGTCACCGAGCAGTCGAGAAGGCTCGAAGAATCGCTCCGGCAGAGGGGCTTTTGAACGTGAAGACTTGTTCGGTCTACGGAATCGCTCATCCGAACGTGAGTTACTTATCGCAGAAGGTGATGAGTGAGGTATCCGTATCCCGGAGGCGTAGGAGTCCCTCGGCTCGGTCAGCCTTGGCTGCTTACGTGTACTCCGTCGTTTTCAGGATCCACCTTTCGAAGTAGTCGAAAAGCACGAAAGACATTCTGGCAGAAAAGATCTTTTTTCGAGGAAAATTTCGACGCAGAGGGGGTTCCCCCCTTTTAGCCCCCGAGGGAGGGTCGGGCTTTGCCGAGGCAAGGCTGACCCTTTCTTGATGACTAAACTTTGCGTGGGAGCGAGGTATATGAACAACTTGAAAACACCTTAAGGGTAGAAGCGACGTAGCTGTTGGATGTTCCAAGCGTTGCTGTAGACCTCGCCTTGACTGTTGGCCAGCTTGTACGTTTCGGGCTTCAGAACTTTGGCGATGACGAACAGACCCTCCCAGGGGGGCGTGAGCTTGTGCCGCCCTCGGGCGTCTTGTCGCAGCCGAAGCACCAGGTCGCCCCACCTGGAGGTCTCGGGACCGGACCCCTCGGGCGTGGTAGCGTCGCATGGACTACTGGTACCGCGCCGAGTGTAGTAAGGCCTTGTCCCGAGCCTCCTCCAGCTGGTCCAGCGAGTCTTCTCGATTAGCTTGGTTGCTTTGGTCGGTGTAGGCCCTCGTCCTCGGGGAACCGTATTCCAGGTCTGTGGGCAAGATAGCCTCGGCCCCATAGACTAGAAAGAACGGCGTGAAGCCCGTGGCTCGGCTCGGTGTTGTCCTCAGGCTCCAGACCACCGAGGGGAGTTCCTTCATCCATCGCTTGCCGAACTTGTTGAGGTCGTTGTAAATCCGAGGCTTGAGTCCTTGCAGAATCATGCCATTGGCACGTTCTACTTGCCCATTCGTCATGGGATGAGCCACGGCGGCCCAGTCCACCCGGATGTGGTGATCCTCACAGAAGTCCAGGAACTTTCTGCCGGTGAACTGGGTGCCATTGTCGGTGACGATGGAGTTCGGGACCCCGAAACGATGGATGATGTTGGTGAAGAACGCCACCGCCTGCTCGGACCTGATGTTGTTTAGGGGTCGGACCTTGATCCACTTGGAGAATTTGTCGATGGCGACCAACAGGTGCGTGTAGCCCCCGGGTGCCTTCTGCAAGGGGCCGACGAGGTCCAGTCCCCACACAGCAAAAGGCCAGGTGATGGGTATCGTCTGCAGAGCCTGAGCAGGCGATGGGTCTGCCTTGCGTAGAACTGACACCCTTCGCAGGTGCGGACAATTCTAGTGACGTTGGCCACCGCCGTCGGCCAGTAGAAACCTTGTCGGAAAGCGTTTCCGACAAGGGCTCGAGGTGCTACGTGATGGCCGCAAGCCCCTGAGTGTATCTCTCGGAGGAGTTCCTGACCTTCGGTGATGGAGATGCATCGCTGGAGGATGCCTGAGGGGCTGCGGTGGTAGAGCTCCTTCCCATCTCCCAGCAAGACGAACGACTTGGCGCGCCGCGCCAACCGCCGAGCTTCGGCTCGGTCGAGGGGTAGCTCTCCTCGATGGAGATATTGCAGGTACGGGGTCTACCAGTTTTGATCAGGCGTGACCCCGCTTTGCTCCCCCTCGACGTGCAGCATCTCGCCCTCGGGGGCCGAGGGTACCTCGAGCTGAACCGAAGGCGCCTCGGGCCGAGCCGAGGGTACCTCGGGCTGAGCCGAGGATACCTCGGGCTGGGTCGAGGGTGCCTCGGGCTCGGGCATGTCGTCGATCTTGATGGAGGGTTGATGCAGGTCTCGGGAGAAGACGTCCGGGGGAACCGCTGTTCGCCCCGAGGCTATTTTAGCCAGCTCGTCCGCAGTCTCGTTGTAGCGCCGGGCGATGTGGTTGAGCTCGAGCCCGTAGAACTTGTCTTCCAGGCGCCGAACCTCATCGCAGTAGGCCTCCATCTTCGGGTCGCGGCAGTGGGAGTTCTTCATGACTTGGTCGATGACGAGCTGCGAGTCACCGCGAGCGTCGAGGCGTCGGACCCCTAGCTCGATGGCGATCCGCAACCCGTTGACCAGAGCCTCGTACTCAGCCACATTGTTTGACGCCGGGAAATGGAGGCGTAGCACGTAGCGTAGGTGCTTCCCGAGGGGCGAGATGAAGAGTAGGCCTGCGCCGGCTCCTGTCTTCATCAGCGACCCGTCGAAGAACATGGTCTAGAGCTCCGGTTGGATCGGAGCTGTTGGGAGCTGGGTGTCGACCCATTCAGCCACGAAGTCCGCCAAGACCTGGGACTTGATGACCTTCCGAGGGGCGAACGAGATTGTTTCGCCCATGATTTCCACCGCCCACTTTGCGATTCTACCCGAGGCCTCTCGGCACTGGATGATCTCCCCCAGGGGGAAGGATGACACCACAGTTACCGGATGAGACTCGAAGTAGTGTCGCAACTTCCGTCATGTCAGGATCACCGCGTACAGCAGCTTCTGAACTTGTGGGTATCGGATCTTGGTTTCGGACAGTACCTCGCTGACGAAGTAGACTGGCCTCTGAACGGGCAATGCATGCCCCTCTTCTTGCCTCTCGACCACAATCGCGGCGCTAACCACCTGAGTGGTCGCGGCGACGTAGACCAAGAGGGCTTCTCCGGCAGCTGGGGGCACCAAGATAGGCGCCTTTGTGAGGAGCGCCTTCAGGTTCCCGAGGGCTTCCTCGGCCTCAGGGGTCCAAGTGAAGCACTCGACCTTCCTTAAGAGGCGGTACAGAGGTTGACCTCTTTCGCCGAGGCATGAGATGAAGCGACTCAGAGCCGCGAGACATCCCATGACCCTCTGTACGCCCTTCAAGTCCTTGATGGGCCCCATGCTGGTGATGGCTGCGATCTTCTCCGGGTTGGCTTCGATGCCCCGCTCGGAGACGATGAATCCCAAGAGCATGCCCTGGGGTACCCCGAAGATGCACTTTTCGGGATTGAGCTTCACGCCTTTCGCCTTGAGACATCGGAATGTCACTTCAAGGTCGGAAAGGAGGTCGGAGGCTCTCCTCGTCTTGACTACGATGTCATCGACGTAGGCCTCGACCGTCTGGCCAATGTGTTCGCCGAACACATGGTTCATGCACCGCTGGTATGTCACGCCCGCATTCCTCAAGCCGAACGGCATGGTGACATAGCAGTACATGCCGAAGGGTGTGATGAAAGAAGTAGCGAGCTGGTCGGACTCTTTCATCCTGATTTGGTGATACCCGGAGTAGGCATCGAGGAAAGACAGGGTTTCGCACCCAGCAGTGGAATCCACGATTTGATCGATGCGAGGCAGAGGGTAGGGAACCTTCGGACATGCTTTGTTTAGACCAGTGTAGTCTACACACATCCGCCATTTCCCTCCTTTCTTTCTCACAAGCACAGGGTTGGCAAGCCATTCGGGATGGAATACCTCTTTGATGAACCCTGCCGCCATTAGCTTGTGGATCTCCTCGCCTATGGCTCTGCGCTTTTCTTCGTCGAATCGGCGCAGAGGCTGCTTGACGGGTCGGGCTCCGGCTCGGATATCCAGCGAGTGCTCGGCGACATCCCTCGGTATGTCAGGCATGTCCGAGGGACTCCACGCGAAGACGTCGGCGTTCGCACGGAGAAAGTCGACGAGCACTGCTTCCTATTTGGGATCAAGCTCGGAGCCGATCCAGACTTGCTTGGAGGCGTCGTTGCTGGGGTCGAGGGGGACGGACTTAACCGTCTCCGCTGGCTCGAAGTTGCCGGCATGACGCTTCACGTCTGGCACCTCCCTAGAGAGGCTCTCCAGGTCGGCGATGAGGGCCTCGGCGTACTCCACGCACTCCACGTCGCATTCGAACGCGTGTTTGTACGTGGGGCCGACGGTGATGACCCCGTTGGGGCCCGGCATCTTAAGCTTGAGGTAGGTGTAGTTGGGGATGGCCATGAACTTCATGTAGCATGGCCTTCCCAGTACCGCGTGGTAGGTTCCTCGGAACCCGACCACCTCGAACGTCAGGGTCTCCCTTCGGAAGTTGGAGGGTGTTCCGAAGCAGACGGGAAGGTCGAGTTGTCCGAGGGGCTGGACGCGCTTCCCGGGGATGATCCCGTGGAAAGGCGCAGCGCCTGCCCGGACCGAGGACAGATCGACACGCAAGAGCCCGAGGGTCTCGGCGTAGATGATGTTGAGGCTGCTACCTCCGTCCATGAGGACCTTGGTGAGCCTGACGTCGCCGACGACGGGGTCGACGACGAGCGGGTATTTCCCCGGGCTCGGCACATGGTCGGGGTGATCGGCTCGGTCGAAGGTGATGGGCTTGTCGGACCAGTCTAGGTAGGCTGGCGCCGCCACCTTCACCGAACATACCTCCCGACGCTCTTGCTTGCGGTGCCGAGCCGAGGCATTCGCCGCTTGCCCATCGTAGATCATGAAGCAGTCGCGGACCTCGGGGAACTCTCCTGCCTGGTGATCTTCCTTCTTGTCGTCGTCGCGGGCCCTGCCACCCTCCGCGGGTGGCCCGGCCCTGTGGAAGTGGCGCCGAAGCATGACGCACTCCTCAAGGGTGTGCTTGACGGGCCCTTGGTGATAGGGGCACGGCTCCTTGAGCATCTTGTCGAAGAGGTTGGCACCTCCGGGGGGTTTCCGAGGGTTCTTGTACTCGGCGGCGGCGACAAGGTCCGCGTCGGCGGCGTCGCGTTTCGCTTGCGACTTCTTCTTGCCCTTCTTCTTGGCGACGCGCTGAGTTGACGCCTCGGGGGCATCTTCCGGTGGGCGGCCCTGGGGCTGCTTGTCCTTCCGGAAGATAGCCTCGACCACCTCCTGGCCAGAGGCGAACTTGGTGGCGATGTCCATCAGCTCGCTCGCCCTGGTGGGGGTCTTGCGACCCAGCTTGCTCACCAGGTCGCGGCAGGTGGTGCCGGCGAGGAACGCGCCGATGACGTCTGAGTCGGTGATGTTGGGCAGCTCGGTGTGCTGCTTCGAGAATCGCCGGATGTAGTCCCGGAGAGACTCTCCCGGCTACTGCCGGCAGCTTCGGAGGTCCCAGGAGTTTCCAGGGCGCACGTACGTGCCCTGGAAATTGCCGGCGAAGGCCTAGACCAGGTCGTCCCAGTTGGAGATCTGCCCCGGAGGCAGGTGCTCCAACCAGGCGCGAGCGGTGTCGGAGAGGAACAGGGGGAGGTTGCGAATGATGAGGTTGTCATCGTCCGTTCCACCCAGTTGGCAGGCCAGCCGGTAGTCCGCGAGCCACAGCTCCGGTCTCGTCTCCCCCGAGTACTTTGTGATGGTAGTCGGGGGTCGGAACCGGGTCGGGAACGGCGCCCGTCGTATAGCCCGGCTGAAAGCTTGCGGACCGGGTGGTTCGGGTGAGGGACTCCGATCCTCCCCGCTGTCATAGCGTCCTCCACGCCTGGGGTGGTAGCCTCGGCGCACCCTCTCGTCGAGGTGGGCCTGACGGTCGCGGTGATGGCGCTCGTTGCCAAGGCGTCCCGGGGCCGCAGGCACTGTGTTGCGCGTGCGCCCGGTGTGGACCGAGGCTTCCCGCATGAATCGGGAAGTCGCGGCATGATGTTCCGAGGGGTACCCCTGCCTTCGGGAGGCGGAGCTCTCGGCCCGTCGGACCGCGGCGCCTTCCAGGAGATTCTTGAGCTCTCCCTGGATTCGTCGCCCCTCGGTGGTTGATGGCTCTGGCATCGCACGGAGAAGCATTACTGCTGCAGCCAGGTTCTGGCCGACCCCACTGGATGCGGGTGGCGGCCTAAGCCTGACATCGTCGGTGATGCGGTGCTGGAAGCCCTGGGGTAGATGACGCATTTCTCCGGCCGGAGGTTGGCCCGCCCATGCCTGCCCGACGTCCCGGCGGATCGGCTCAAGCGCTCCTGCTCCCTCATCGAGCCTGGCCTACACCCCGCGGATTTGCTCGAGCTGTGGGTCGTGGCCCCCCACCTGAACGGGGACCACACCTAGCTCCCGTGGGATGTCAACGCGAGGCACCGGCCTAGGGAGATCACTGTCCTCCGGCATGCCGAGATGGTTGCCTTCGGAGGGACCCCCTAGATCGACGTGGAAACATTCGTGGCTTGGGCCGCAGTCCTCGTCGCCGAGGCTACGGCTACCGTCGGAACAGTCGGAAAGGCAGTAGTCGCATGCGGTCATGAAGTCCCGCATGGCGCTGGGGTCGCCAAGTCCAGAGAAATCCCAACAGAAGTCGGGCTCGTCATCTTCCTCGGACCCCGAGGGCCCATAGGTCGAGACGTCCGTCAGCCGGTCCCAGGGTGACCGCATACGGAACCCCAGAGGGTTTGGACTCGCCTTTGCGAGGGCGCCCGCCAAAACGAGGTCGCTAGGTGGATCGAGGCTGAATCCGAAAGACGTGAGATGGGAATCGGTCGGTACCTCTTGGTCGACGGGCGGTGACGAAGTCACGTCGGGGATTGACTGCACCGTCGTCTCAGGTACGAGGGTGACGTCCAGCAAGCCTTTCGCGAGCATGCTGGCGTCGTCCGTTTGCTCGAGATTGGCGTGTTGCAGGGAGACGGCGCTCGTCTTCGTCTCGAACGCGAGGTCGATGCCCGACGCGCCCCTTGTTGGGGTGCTAGCGCCGTCGACTCGCTCGACAGCCGACGAGGCGCTGCCTCCTGCTTGGCCTTGGTTGCCCTGCCTCCTCCTCCGTCGGCGGGGGAGAGGACGGGGTGAGCTCGAAGGTTGTTCTTCCACCACGCGGGGAAGACGTCGTCGATTCCGCCGACGGCGGGCGGGTTGTCGGCCGCCATTGTCGCTGTCGCACGGCGGTGGAAGGAGTATCATGTCGTAGCTGCCGCCGAGGGACATGAACTCAAGACTCCCGAAACGGAGCACCGTCCCGGGCCGGAGAGGTTGCTGGAGACTGCCCATCTGGAGCTTGACGGGAAGCTGTTCGTCAACACGCAGCAGGCCCCTACCTGGCGCGCCAACTGTCGGCATTTCGAGACCGGGGGGTCCCTAGGCCGACGAGTGAAATGTCGCCGCATGCCCTAGCCCAGATGGGTCGGCGCGAGGCCGAGCGCGAAGGGGGAGAAAGGTGGCCGGAGTCGGGCGTGAGAGAGGTGGAAATCCCGCGGCCTTCGTGTTCGTCCCGCGCCCAGGTCGGGTGCGCTTGTAGTAGGGGGTTACAAGCGTCCATGCGGGAGAGGGAGCGAGCGGCCTCACGCGAGCGCATGTCTCCTCCTCGTCCCCGCGCGACCAACCTTCTCTAAGAGGGCCCTGGTCCTTCCTTTTATAGGCGTAAGGAGAGGATCCAGGTGTACAATGGGGGGTGTAGCAGAGCGCTACGTGTCTAGCGGAGGAGAGCTAGCGCCCTAAGTACACGCCATCGTGGCGGCCGGAGAGATTTTGGTGCCCGGTTTGTGTGATGTCGTGGCCGTCGGAGGAGCGCTGGAGCCTGGTGGAGGGACAGCTGTCGAGTCCTTGCTGACGTCCTCTTGCTTCCGTAAGGGGGCTGAGAGCCGCCGTCGTCACAGAGTATGCGGGGCGCCATCATTGCCTATCTGGCGGAGCGAGCCAGATGGGACGCCGGTCTTGTTCCCCGTGGCCCGAGTCAGCTTGGGGTAGGGTGATGATGGCGCCTCCTGTTGACGTGGCTGGTCTGCGCCCTAGGTTGGGCGATGTGGAGGCCCCTCCGAAGTCGAGGTCGAGTCTGTCTTCCGTGGCCGAGGTCGAGTCCGAGCCCCTGGGTCGGGCGAGGCGGAGACCGTCGGCCGAGGCCAGGGCGGAGTCCGAGCCCTGGGGTCGGGCGAAGTGGAGTTCGTCGTCTTCCGGGGCTGAGCCCAAGTCTGAGCCCTGGGTCGGGCGGAGCGGAGTTCGCCGTCTTCCGGGGCTTAGCCTGAGTCCGACCCCTGGGTCGGGCGGAGCGGAGTTCGCCGTCTTCCGGGGCTTAGCCCGAGTCCGAGCCCTGGGTCAGGCGGAGCGGAGTTCACCGTCTTCCGGGGCTTAGCCCGAGTCCGAGCCCTGGGTCGAGCGGAGCAGAGTTCGCCGTCTTCCGGGGCTTAGCCCGAGTCCGAGCCCTGGGTCGGGCGGAGCGGAGTTCGCCGTCTTCCGGGGCTTAGCCCGAGTCCGAGCCCTGGGTCGGGCGAAGCGGAGCTTCCTATGGTGCCTGCGGCCGGGCCTGACTGCCTGTTAGCCTCACTCTGTCAAGTGGCACCGCAGTCGGAGCGGCGCAGGCGGCGCTATCTTTCTGCCAGGCCGGTCAGTGGAGCGGCGAAGTGACTGCGGTCACTTCGACTCTGTCGACTGAAGGGCGCGCGTCAGGATAAAGGTGTCAGGCCACCTTTGCATTAAATGCTCCTGCGATTTGGTCGGTCAGTGCGGCGATTTGGTCAGGGTTGCTTCTTGGCGAAGACAAGGCCTCGGGCGAGCCGGAAGTATGTTCGCCGCTGGAGGGGGGCCTCGGGCGAAACGGAGATCCTCCGGGGTCGGCTGCCCTTGTCCGAGGCTAGGCTCGGGCAAGGCGTGATCGAGCCCCTCGAATGGACCGATCCCTGACTTAATCGCACCCATCAGGCCTTTGCAGCTTTATGCTGATGGGGGTTACCAGCTGAGAATTAGGAGCCTTGAGGGTACCCCTAATTATGGTCCCCGACAGGACTGGTCCAGTGCCACTTGACTTGGAAGGACTCCAGTCAGGATCTCACTGATCACGTATCTGATAGGGGTCCTGTGCACCACCAGACTAGTATGATGCACCCAAGGAAAGAAGGATCTGCCTAACGGCTAGATTAGCCATGAGGGCTATAAATTGAACCCCATACATGCCTCACGGTTGCATATATTCATCCTAGCAATAGAATAGCCCTATCTAGTTTAGAGCACCTAGATGGGGTGAATAGGTGATCCTGCAATATTAACTCTAAACAACACAAACTGGTTTATAATAAGTGTTAGTGAGAACTAAAACCAAATTAGTATGAGTAGATAGATGGAGAGAGGATTAAATTTAAGAGCAATATTGCAAGAGAGTAGAGAACTCAAGAAGATAGTAATCGCAATAAGTATATAGACAAGTGACACAACAATTTTTGTCGTGGTTCGGCCAATGCCTACTCCACGTTGTGGTGACCTCCTTTGGTCAAGGGTTGCACTCAACCCCTCTCAAGTGATCCAAAGATCAAACTTGAGTGCCACAGATATCTTCCTTATATCAAAATCCCGTTGTGAGGAATTTCCACAAATTGGAGTCTCTAACACCTTACACAATTGATTACAAACACAATTAGAGTAAGGATGGGAGTATAAACACACATAAGATCACAACGCAACAACAACACGCACACGAGTGAAAAGAGAGAGCGCACGAAACACAACAACAAAGTTACATCTCAATAACGCGCTCAAATCTCTCTATAGCAAAACAATAGCGTGGTCACAAATATTCGGAGTTCTAGTTTGCTCAAAGAACACTTGGGTAACAACTCCATGCGCCTAGGGGTCCTTTTATAGCCTCAACAGACCAAGGAGCCATTTGGTCTTCATTTGAAAGGTCCTGGTTGCTTCGGTCCCGGTTGCATCAGACTATCCGGTGCACACTGGACACTGTAAAGTAGCTGATTTTTTCCTTCCGTGGTGAAGCCGACCGTTGCTAGTCGTTGGTCACTTTGCACACCGGACACTCTAGTGGCGCACCGGACAGTCCGGTGCAGCCTGGTGACCGTTGCCGAGCTGACGTGGACAGCTAATCGCGCGGCCAACCGTTGGCTAAGACGTGTGGCTGTCACACTAGATAGTCTGGTGATTTATAGCCATGACGCCTCAGCAGAAACTCGAGAGTGGCTTGTTCTCCGGCTGACAACCTGGGCACCGGACACTGTCCGGTGCACACCGAACAGTCCGGTGCTCCCCAGACTGGCATAAGTTTGGCTAAACTTAGCCAAACACAATTTCTCCAAATTGGTTCAACCTGAGAAGTTTCCTAGCACTTAGATAAACATAGTTAGCAACTAAAACAATTTTCTAAGAGCTAGAATCATACCCGTTGGGGGCCTTCGTCTTTCGAAGGTCCTCAAAAACACGGACTAACCATTGGTCATCAGTATATTTGTCAACCATTGCAGGAGCTTCGGAATGAGACCACCTTCAATAGTAGAACGATGGAAGAGTAACGAAGGTAGCTTTGCCATAATAACAATGGGAAGGTGGTGCAAGGAGAAGGTGTTATCACTAATACTAAAGGCAGAAGACAATGTTATCCCTATACCATTTATAAATCTTGTGTGTAATTCTTAAGGGCATAAGTGTAGTTTCGTATGAAGATGTACAATTCCCTATAAATAGATGAACAGTGCCCCGCATAAGGTACCTTTTGGTAGATTGGGCAATTGTTGTGTAATTCTCTCTGTACAACACCTTCATTGTAATTCTCCTTGCAGAACCGAAGGTACAATTGTAAAGTTAATTTACAAAAAGGGGGAATATGTTATTGATATATCTCAATTGAGCTATCATGTTTAAACCCTTATATACTCCATGCATATTCATTTATTCATATTTATAAATCATGATTTATTTACCTAACAGTTAACCTTCATCTCCGAAGGAATCATCCCGAAGGGATAACTTCTTCGTGACAAAGGTTGTTTATCTTTTTAATATTGTGTTGCCTTGTTTTTGATTGTGTATAGCAATCGAGAACGAGTGACCAACAATACCTTTGTTCCTTCAATGCAATAGGATTTGCAATATACTCCTACATTTCTCAATTTGCCTTTCAAGTACCTGTGCTTATGCTTATATGTAGAGTTGTTAGTGCATAGTAATGTGTTGAGCATCTAATCACCAAAACAACTAGAAATGGCCCAAGGGCATTTCTCTTTCAATCTCTCACTTTTGGTGATTTATGCCAACACATCAAAAAGCAACTTAAAAAGCACTGACATACCCAATTATGATCCAACTTTTGCAAATTGAAGTCAAATCAACCATCAATAGAATAAGTATAGGATTTGGCATATTTGGTTCATTTTGCCACCACTTGGTTTATTTTCGCAAAGCAAATTCATTTTCTTACTTCTATGTCAAAACACTTTGTTTTAGCAAATCAAACCATTTATCAAGACTAGTTTTGATCAAACACCAAAAATTCTCCCTTTCCCCATAATAAAGATCCCCCCACACAAGAGAGTAGTTTTGCAATAAGAGAGTTTTGATCAAAAGACAAGTACTAACATAATAGTTTTTCAAATTCACAAGTGGTAGTTGATCCAATTGCTTTGGCCTTAATTTCTCCCCCTTTGGCATTAAGCACCAAAATGGATGAACTATGGCCTATAAACATCATTGCCTCACCAAAAATTGCGAATTAAGAGCAAGAAGGCAATGAACACCAAGGGCAACTTGAACATGATACCGTTATGCAATGGAAGACTTGTTCGTTGTTCAAGTTCACCATTTCCCTTTCCATTCACCTTTGAGACTACACCAAGATCAATTAAGCAAACATAGTACTCTCAAAGGGTCAAGTTGTAGCATTTCCTCCCCCTAAACATATGCATCATTTGCATAAGGACTTGTGAGGTCCGGTGATGATGTTTTACAACTTGAACACCAATATACACATTTAAACTTAAAATGATATGATCAAAACATAAAAGACATATATGCTATAGATCAATCTAAGTTCCGCGAATCTAAGACATTTAGCTCACTACGCAGCTTACAAAACATTTTCTCATATAAAGGCTTGGTGAAGATATCGGCTAGCTGGTGATCGGCGCTAATATAGCAAACATGGATATCTCCCTTTTGTTGGTGGTCTCTCAAAAAGTGATGCTGGATGCCTATGTGCTTAGTCCGTCTGTGTTCAACGGGATTATCCGCCAAGCAGATTGCACTCTCATTATCACATAAGAGTGGGATTTTGCTCAGATTGTAGCCAAAGTTCTTGAGGGTTTGCCTCATTCAAAGTAGTTGCACGCAACACTGACCTATGGCAACATACTCGGCCTCGGCGGTGGATAGGACAACAGAGGCTTGTTTCTTTGAACTCTAGGATAACAGGGACCTTCCTAGAAACTGACAAGTCTCTGATGTGCTCTTCCTATCAACCTTACTTATCTGAGCCTGTTGTCGTTGGAATTCCTCGTCCAGCCTTTTTATGTGGCCTTCTAATTTCTCGTCCTCAACGGTCGGCGAGTTAGTCAGCCTTGTATTAATGTCTAGGACAACATTGTTGTAATCTAGATCGGATTTCATAGAACTGATTTCCGTCCCCAGCGGAGTCGCCAAAAAGTGTGTTGGCACCTTTTTTGGATCAAACACTAACGATCCTTAGGTCGCCCTCATAGTGAGTTTGGACCTTGGGGATGATCCCTAGGTTTGGACCACGGAGGGTGAAGACCTAAGATGGTTATCCTAACGGTGAGACACCACCTCTATGATGGTCACCACCTATTTGGAACCAAACAACAATGGAACCTAGGGCCTTTTGTGATAAGCAATACCTTGGGTTTGGCTCTGCGAGGTGGATGGCGCGGTGGTCCGCGACGGGTTGCCTGGCGATGCTCGCTGCGGGGGCGCAGACTGTCCGCGGCTCTGGGCCAGACGGTTCACGACCTGGCGGCGGAAGCGGCTTCTTCCTTGCATGTTGTCCGGATGGTCCGCACTCTGGGGCAGACGGTCCATGATGACGTAGGGTCGTCTTCTTCTCGTAGGACCTAGATCCCGCCCATAGGGGAGAGACCTTAGGGCGCTCCGGCTCAGCAGGTCACCTGAGGCGTCCCCGGACGACGTAGACCTTAGGGTGCTCCCACGTGATTAGATAGATAACCACACACGAGATAAGGATACTCACCCAAGTTATCTAAACGCGGGGTTGCGGACCGTCCGGGCCCAAAGGCCGGACCATCTGCCACTTTTGGTTCTCAACACTTCCATTACATTATTGCTCAAAAGGTTGTTAAATAGTCAAAAGAAGATGGATGATTGTAGCCCAAGTTCATGTTTTTGGGTTTATACTGGGTATTTTATACCCATGGCTTAACGAGTATGGGTGACGACGGAACATTCTGTTACCTGTTTACCTATTGGGTGAAGTTTTTGCCCAATAAGAAACTCATGGATAGAATATTTAACTCATATACATACTCTAATGGAGTAAATACACATCGGATATCGGGTACTCATTGCCATCTTTAGATGCGCGCACTGCCGCCAGCCTTCCTAGCGGGGGTCCTCGACTACCGGACGAGAGAAGAAACAAGATCTATGGTCCGTTGCTGCCCTCCTTAGAGTTAGTGTTCTGAGTATATATATATACTATGCAATAAACAAGCAGTCTCGTTCTCCTACACATTGAACATTATATATTACATATTCTCTCGTTAGTCAAAGATTTAAAAAAAAGACGGCTTTCTAGAGTGTGCAAGATATAGAAAAAAAAACTATTGGATGATACAATGATGTACACCGTGTTCCTTTGTTTTAAGTCCTAAAATAATATTTATTTTAATTCTTAGTTTTATTTCTATATTTAAATAGATAAAGATGAATCTAGACACATATATAAAACTAGGTGTATGCCCGTGCGTTGCTACGGAGTCAATATGTAATGGTAAAATACATTGAGATGAGAAGTACTATGATAAAATGCATTGATATGCAATATACCTGTTCTAACAGCAATATTTTTAGCGTATATAACCCAGAGCTGTTTTCCATTAGTGCCTTAATATATTAGGGATCATATTGGAAGACATTGAACCTATGACTCTAATCACATCCAATCATGCAACTCCAGCATCTATGTGACATCCATATAAAATAGAAGAGCAGAACACATTAAACCTGGGAATAGAAATCAATGGCAGTAGTAAATTCCTTCTGTCGAAATGCATTGTCACCCTTTTTTTGAGTTCAACATATCTTGCATCTGATTCGTCCACATCTGGAACGAGAGCTGCAGCAAAAAATGAAGTATAAAGAGGATGACATAGCGGCAAATATGAACATTTTGTCTTAAAAAATGTGATAGAAAACGTCAAATTTTAATCCACATGACGAACCAAAAAAATATTCTAGCACAACAAAATCTTTACCGTTGAGATTAAGCACCTCTCATTTTAGTCCAGGCACTGGTGTTGAGTCTGGGCCTCCACGTTGCTCGTCCTCGACGACTCCGGCCTCCTCGTCTTGCACGAAGACGACGGCTGCTCTATGCTTGTCAACTGGTTAGTAGTCACAGACACCGTGTCCCGCGTCCTTTGTTCTCCAGCATGTAACTTGTGCCAAGAGCACCCACCAGGCCTCCACACCAAGCATCAACAAATAAATAGGCGTAATCTTTTGAGTCGCCGCAACTATCCCTCTACCTTCTCTGTTCAGCTTCGGCTACTTAGAAAGCCAGTGGTGGCAGAGGCAGGCTGTTGTAGAGCCCCGACCGCATCCTCCTCTTCCTGAGCCTCTCTGCAATGATGAAGGCAAGCTCCAGGGACTGGGAGGCGTTCAGCCTTGGGTCACAGTGGGTGTGGTAGCGGTCGCTCAGGTCATCAAAGGTCACAGTCCTTGATCCACCAATGCACTCGGTCACGTTCTGCCCAGTCATTTCAAGGTGGATGCCTCCTGGGTGACTTCCTTCTTGATCATGCACGTCGAAGAATGCACGCACTTCAGCCTATTAGATATGGAGTTCGCGATTAGAGCAATGGTAAGGTATTAGTTGGAAGGCCAGAATGGAATGTTCCTAGATCAAGTGTAAACACTCCAGTAGAAATACATGTCTAGAGTAAACGAGCAAACATAGAACTATACAGATCCAATGTGTCAACCAAATCATTGATCAAAGCATTGCCCTTAGAGTGGTATTTTAACATCCATTCATGAAGCTGAGAATACATCAGCAAATGGCTTCTATCAGAACTTAGGGTCAAAACTCATTAATAGCAGCACCTAAAATGCAGACCCAAAGTATGCTGCCTTAAAAATGAATTAACAATTTGAACATGGTCGTTTACCCCCCAGCCCAGCCAAGAACATTATTGACCTATTGAGGATAAGTAGCCTAGTGATCCTACTTCTATTAAATCATAAGCAGATACAATATTCCAGAAGTATGAAATATGCCCTTAAGCTCTACAAGCTTATAGCCTTACAAAGTAGAAACATAGAGCAAAAGAAGAGATGGGAACTTCAGGTATCATTCCATATTCCTAATACAGCCATATGAATGCCCAAACGAAAACTGAGGTTCATTCAAATTGATCATAATAGGAACAAGAAATTCCCGGTGGAAGGTCACTCGCCAGAATTGAGTCGAATGGACGAATCTTCAGGCCACAAGGGGCCTTGCTGGTGTTTCCACGCATAGGATCAGTAATCCATGTGATAATCAATCCAGCATTGCGAACAACACGGATGAGATGAGGCAACTTCACTCTCATGTTCTCTTCCCCCATCCTTGTAATTATGGTGATCCTTCCAGGTTTGTTTGAAGGGTCCAGAATCTCAATCAGCTTCACCAAGTCACTGGGGTTCATTTTGTCGCTCATCTACATTCCACAAAATACATGCCAATTTGACAGTTAGGATCACAGGACAAGTATAGTGCCTCGTTTTTTTAAAATAAAAGAGTTGGAGCTCTGATTTGTTGCTCCATGTTCCAAGAGAATATAGGAAAGGTAAGACTGATTAAACCTATAATTGAAATAGTTAACAATTCGAACATCATGACCAACAGCAGTCCAAGAGACCAAAATTCACCAGCAAACCAATCACCAGATGGTATACCCAAGGTCCAAGAGTAATACTTAATTATTTGACAAAAAAATAAACAGCTTCCGCTGACTCAACCAAAGAATAATGAATGCTCGGCAGGCTACTGTTCTTCAAAAACCCACAGACTTGCCTGTTCTCAAGCAGCAGGACTTCATTACTTCTCCATCAAAACAAGGCCCTACTTGTTGAGTAGGAACACAGAAGGAGTTAAAGTGTAGGATAGTAAGTTATCCGAGTCAGATATGAAGAAAATAATCCGAGTCAGATATGAAGAAAATAAGTTGTGGGAAAAAATAGTAACAGTGGTTTATCATATCTGAAGAAACAACTAAATAATAGTAAAGGTACCATACTTGTAGGAAAGTACCATCATATGAGATGCACTACATATATTGTGAATCTTATTGTGCAAGATGGACTTAAGAAGTGGACATTTCAGTGAAGTGTGTTCGTGCTGCTGTTAGATATAATATAGACTTCTGACAATCTCCAGTATCAGATAATTTCCAAGGTAGGGACGCATTTCAAAATTCCAAATACCCAAATACACGGTGATAAACAAATACCAACAATTACCTTATTAATATCAGAATTTAGAACAAGCATAAATGCATAATAGCAACCTGGAAACCTTACGTGAGGAAAGGGGTCCAGTTCTACCGTCGAGCGTGACAACCTCGAATCCTATGCTTTCTCCGCCCTCTCTCCCTCTCCTGCAAACAGAGACGACACATAGAAATTGGTAAAATGCATGGTACAAGTCCAGAGTATGGTGACAGAACAGAAAAGCACCTCAAGAAACACTTTGTCGTAGGCGCTGTCATTTCAAACTTCAAGTAGTTCAGCAAAAAAAGCTTCCATTTCTAGAACCTTTGAATGTACAGGTTATTTATTAGTGACAGTGAGTGACAAACAAGAGAATATCAGATAATGTCTGCTGTATCTTTTTTTAAACACACACACAAAACAAACCTCGTCTTTGAAGTATGTATTGTCTGTTATGTAGCAGAATTCTTCTACCTCGGGTGCACATATCTCCTCGTATTTTATGGATTTGAAGTTTTCAAGACGTCAAAATCAAGCATGCCAACAACCTAATGATAACTGAAAGAAATAAAGGGGAGGAGACAAAAAATCTTACGCCGCTATAAGCATGCAAGCAACACCAAGTAATTGCAGCCTTTGGCGGTTGATCTTGTTGCCAGAAAGATAACGGTCGATGTAGTTGATTGTCAGGTACAAGGTATTAGGAGCCAGACGATATTCTTCAGCAACCTGCACGAGGAAAACCTATCATGAATATAAGTTGACAAGATTATTCTCTAGGCTTTTCTTATGCTTAGCAGGAAAAGCTTACTTTCACGAGCCAGTCTATCAAAATTGCCCTCATGCTAGGGTTGACATCCTTTTGAATCATCTCCGTGAAATCAGTCGATGGTCTTTTCTTCATCTGCTAGAAAGCAAAGCACACTATTAGTGACAAACAAGGAAGAAGCAGAGCTTGCTAAGATGCTTCAACGTATGTACAGATGAAGTGTAGCTCAATTTTCCTTCGAAAAGAATTTGATCAAATCGAGCTTCATTAATGCACCAACAATGAAACTTCACATAAAAAAATCAGAAAATGTTCTTTTTTTCAAAAAAAAAACACAATCAGGAAGTGTTCCCACACTGGTAAGTTGCAGTTATAAAATGACCAAACACGCTTAAAGTAAGTTGTAAGTACACTACAACCTAGCTTATTAAGTGGCATCAATGTAGATATTTTGTAGTCAAGCCAAGATTTCTTATGTTCAGTGCTTGAGGGAAACCATTTTGGCACCAGGGTTTAGGAAAGAATGTGTTACCTCAGCTTCTCGTAGATGCATGTAGATGTCAGAAGCCATAGCGACGCACAACTGTGGATCCTCGAAGTTGCTGTCAACTTCACAGATGCTGTCAATTTCCATTAGGGCAGAGCCATTTTTCTCCCACTTATTTTCTGCAAAAGAAAACAGGCCACACGCGACTGAATCAACAAGAAAATTGACAAAAACATACTTAAAATGGAAATCTGAATCTCAGCAGACCTTCAACGTCTCTGTCCTTTGATGTATGCAGATGTTCATCCGTCCATCGCTGCAACGAAGCCAGCATCGAGCAACCCCCATTGTCTACGTACTCGAAGTTCGGGCTTTTCATGGAGTCACAAGTCGAACTCTAGTCACAAATAGCGGCAAACTCTAGTTGATTGAATGTCCTACTAACCGTGAATTGTGTCTCACACAAAACTAAGTAGAGATCGATGTTTTGTTTTCCCTTCACTTTCTTTTGCTGCTGCTATTTTTCATCACATTAACTCTTCCCTGCATTGTGCGACAAAGAATGTTTCGTGTAATATTACCTTCATAGCCACCATATATAGGATCTTCAGACAGTAAAGAGGTGTGTCCATATTAATGAAATTGCTTCCATAAGTTTAGAAAACAACTTTAGCAACTGATTTGACAAGTATAATATATGGTATATACAATTTGTGGTTTTAGCATCCTGATGACAATGTCTCTTGTTGATAAAGAGACAATTTAAAAATTTTCACAATAAAATAGACCTAAAGCAACCAAGACCAGCGGCTAAATGACCAGCAAAGCCCATAGTAATCCCAGTTGAGAATGAAGAAGACTGTTAGCTAGATAGATAAGTCATATGAGAATCTGGATAGATGTCATGGGTTTGTATTTTGATCATTACTGGTACCTATTGTGACATGCTTTCGTTGACCATCAGAAATACCCCTCATCATCTCCTTCCCTACCAGCGTATTAGCACATACCTCCAAGTCTAATATCTGCAGGTATATATAAGGAAGCAGCAGACATGAGATCCCAATTTAGTGATAACAGAAGTCATATTTGTTATCTTACAGCTAGATCCCCAGCTAGCAGACTATAACTTCAATGTGTAGTCTGTAACAATATTGGATTGTTGCTCACCCATAGCTGAGGCCTATATAAGTTTATAGTTAAATAAATAATTGTTACCAAGTTGCAAAAAAAGGTAGGAGGTGATATATATGACTATCCACATTAAGTCCCGATCCTTCCTGTTTTATACTCGCATAGATAGATTTTTTGAAGCACAGAATGCTCTTGTTACCTGTAACAGCCTCACCTTCATATAGACATCAATATCATGATCTGGCTTGATGTTGGTTGCCTTCTCCCTTCTTGCCAACTCAGTCAACATTTCTAGAACAAGACAAACAAAAAAAACTTAGCAGCTATTATCCCATCGATGGCATGACCCATCAAATGGTCTAAAATAAAACAAACACCCAATATATTATCTTCTAGAACTAAACTGATACAAATTAAATTATACTACAATATGACAAGGCTTTAGAGTCGCTACCGACATACAACCGGGCTACGGACCAACTTGGGTTATAGGCATCCTTATGCTGTGATATATTTTTTCTCTGTTTAAAACCTCTACTGTAAACTGAAATCAAGAAAATGATTAAAAATGAAAATATATGAATATGCAGTTTATGTCGGTCGCTCTACTTCCTAGCTTCTTCACTATTACCTTCTTGCAAACATCCATTTCTTTTCCTGTTAACTCTTTGTGCAACCAGCAACATCCCAAAAGAGGACCATTTTAGGAGGCCTGTGTATGCTCAATTAAACCTGTGTGGCTGTGTATACACTATACACACATCATGTAGCAATTAATTAAGAGGGGAAACACTTGAGAGTGGACAGAAAGGTGCAGTGAATATTTAGGTAAAAAGAGCTGCTAATCACAGTGTAAAAGGTTGTGGAAATATATGTAATCAAAAGCTAGCAACTAACTTAGAGGTTTTGAAAAGCATCTTCTCCTTTGGCATACTCAAATTCCAGATGAAAAAAATAAATTCCACAATCCTATGCCTGCATCCAATGGAGGAGGCGGGCACTTTCCCTGGTAGGCATTGTAGAGAATTGCACGGATTAGCCGGTTGTGCAGCTGGAGGTTCTCCTGCCCCAGGGTCTGCAAGCACAGCTTTTCAAAGTCTTGCCTGCTGAGCCTCTCCGATAAGTAGCCATTCAAGTAGCCAAATATCTCCGCGAGTGATCCAGACCAAGCCGCTTCAACATCTGAGCCTTGAGATCCCTGAGATCAATACGACCATTCTGCTGTTGCTGTTGTGGAGCTGACGGCTGCCGCCGCCGCTGCTGTGGTGTAGCCATTGGCCATACCTCCTCCCTTACTGTGTCCATGCAATTACCACCGTAGCAAACCCCGATATCAGACCCAGAGTAGAGAAACCAACGAATTGGGGATAGCACGCCGTAGGATCAAACCATTAGGGCGTGTGCCACTTCCTGCAGAGCGTGAGCCCGTACCCTAGGCCACAGCCGCCGTAGCGGGGGAAGGGCACGAAGCCGGCCTCGATGGAGCCGGCAGCGACCTCCAGGTCGTCGTAGTGCGCCGCGACGTCGGCCATACGAGGAAAGCGGTTACACTCGGCGAGGTGTGCGCGCGGCGAGAGAGCTCACCGGGGTCGGCCGGATCTCTTGGCCGGGACTGCGGTGGGGCGGGGAAAGAGGGTTCGCCGACGAACGGAGCCGGGCGCGGGGTGCTGCTACGGCGACGTCGAGGATGAGGAGGAAGAGGAGCCGTGGGCGGGAGCGGCGGTTGCGGAGCGGTCGCGCGCGGGGTTTGCGGTGGGCAGGCGGGCGGATCTCGCCGGTCACGGCTGGTGGGCGGGCGGGCAGATCTCGCCGGTCACATCGCGGCGGTTTTGCGGATCGCGACAGTGGAGGCATGCACGGAGCGGTCGCGGCGGGGTGGCTGGATGGCGGACGGGCGGGCCGCGAGATCGCGACGGTTTTGCGGCGGGCGGGCGGATCGCGCGGTTGCGGCATGCACGGGCGGGCGGATCGCGGCGGTGGCTGGATTGCGGGTGTGCAGGCGTATGGAGGCGGGGGCGGTCTACACTTGAGTCTTAATAGTTGTAGAGATACATACATTAAGCATTAAGTATTATATTGTATGAAATCTATTAATTACTAAAACAAATTTTAATTTGGGGATAGAAAGAGTAGAGAACATTCTTTCACTAAAATAACTTACCAAATGATGATTTCGAGAGAATTCCAGAAATACTCTTGAACATGCTCTAAAGCCAGAAGCAAAAACTCTATGTTATTTCTCAGCTCCTCCGATCATCCACGCGCCTCGTTATTCTCACTAAATAGTAGTACGTTGCTAATTACCCTAGTAAATCTGGCAACCATCCGTGTTTTCGCAAAATATTTCTTAAATGGGATTTAAAATTAGAAACCTGAATTACATATTTGGAGCAATAAAAAGCCGTTTTTACATTATTTACTAAAACATATTGAACATTCACTAAAACTGGATTGAAATCCTGTTTGGATGGTACCTTCTGGTAAAGTAGAGAGTTCTGATTTGTCTGGGGCGACCAATCACCAAAAGAAACCATGCACCCCCCAGACGTCCCAAATGAACTATTACGACAGACAGGCAATATTTGGGGTATTTACAACATTTCCAACTAGAATGCCTTCATTTCAACAATTCGCCATTTGGTCATTCTCTATTTGCTCAGCAGTCGAGGTATGATCACAGACGTATCTAATAGAGCTTCTGTAGAAACCGCAGATGCACACAATGGCATCTTTTAAAAGAGGCGTAGTTAATGGAGATGTAGGTAGATGTGTTCACATCATGTTGTATGTGCGTATGCCTAAAAAAATATTTTCATATTCAATTGCATACATTTACTGCTGATCTTCGACGGACCTGAATAACATGAGCTTTTTTCTTCAAAGGTAATCATTAGAATCTCCTGCAAAATTTAATTTTCGTGACGTCACTGAACTAGAAACAAAACAAAGTAGTGCTGATAGAACCATGTTCTAATAAATAAGCAAGGAAGAGTGAGAAAGGAAGCTCACACACTACTGATTTGGAATTATCTTGAGAAGCTCGATGTCAAACAGGAGAGTTTTATCTATTAAGCCTTGATTACGTAGAACAAAATCAAGAGCTCTTTGTCCCTGGAAGACAAATGACAAATACTCAATGTGGTTTAGTCATTAACAACGGACAAGGATAACCTGAAAAATTTGTACATGTTTACCGAGAATGTCGTTGGTTTTGGACCCAACTTGTTGTAGTCATTATCTGGGTATCCAAGATCCGGTGGTACAATGATCCTGAAGTGTATGAGCTCGTCAATAGTACATTTGGATGTTGCAATAGTAAAGAGGATCTTATTTACAGAGTTGTCTCATAAAAATTAGAAGATACTTTACCTCCTAACACCTCCTGGGGCCATGCCTGATATAGCCTCCTCAAAAGCTGGTATGACCTACATTACACGAAACTGCTATTTGTGAGAAAGGTACAGACTTAGCATTTTCTACGGAGGGAGCTCTAGAAGCTGCAAAACGCCAACTGTCAGTTTGTTAAGTGTCATACAAAATGTTTTTTTTTTGTTGCCAATATTGTAAAAAAGAACAGGTATCAGTCCCATAGCATGGTGTAGGACATGGAAAAACACTGGGCAGCAGGACATAAACAAGTACTCGTGGAGATCAGTACTCGCTCTATTCCAAATTATAAGCCAGTTTGACTCTTTTAGGTACATAGTTTTGCTATGTATCTAGACATATCATAGTATATATCTGCATAATAAAAGTTGTGTATCTAGAAAATCCAAAACGACTTACAATTCAAAACCTCGACCGGGGAGGGAAAGACCACCCTCCCGGTATTATATTAAGAAAATACTGAAACATAGTCCCGGCCAAGAAAACTCCCGAGCCCTGGCCCCCATCACTAACGGGCCAATCAACTGTCCACTCTGCCGGAGGGTGGCGCGCAGGATATCAATCCTCGAGAGCGACCAAGCCTGAAATTCGTCCCGAGGGGGATCGAACCCGGGACCTGGAGATGCTACTCGGAAACCTTAACCATTACGCTAGAGCCCCTTTCACAAAACGACTTATAATTCAGAACAAAAGGAGTACTTCATAAACTAGAAAATCACCTGTCCTGATCCAACTTTGAACTTGAAGAAGTCTTTGTCACCACCCTGCAATTTATAATTTCAGAATGATGCATCAGTCGATTTGAAGATGTAATTCAGACGAAAAGAAAAGGTGCATGCATGCACCTGTTTCCCTACACTATTTGTTCACAGAGCATTGATATGTGTGCCCACCTCACAGTGATTTAAATGCATGCAAGCACCATCTGAAAAATAATTAGAATCAAGACAGTGTGACACACATACTTGTGAACTATGACTGATAAACAGAAGGATTCATGTGATGTGATCTAATGCAAAAAAATCATGTCCATTCATATTTAAACAAATATCTATAACACACTTCTTCTGACAGTCCTAGTTAGTTCACTTAATCATATGATTTTTCAAACTCATATGAATGCTAAATACTCATCCTCAGAGAAGTACAGTGGCAACTGATACCTCAAATGAACCTCCTTTGGTCTTGTTTCGAGCTTCAAAGATACGACCATAGTACCCAATTGTATAGCCATCCCAATCAACCTTGAAGTTTAAAGAAATTCAAACCCTCATCAGGGTTGACACTTGGCAAAACGTTACAAATATCAACGAAGATTATAGAGGATGCATGTACATGTACATGTACAAATACAAATTAAGCTACATTTACATTCATATGTAATGGTTGTAACTCACAACAACAGTCTCCCCTTTTTTTGGAGAAGGGCCATCACCAACCCGCAAGTCCTGTATTTTGCCATGAAAATAATCCTGTAACGTTTGGTCATTTGATCATCATACAGAAAACTAGAAATCAATGATTGGTGACAAAGGCACCTTGTACTGGAGGCCTGATTCCGTTTCAGTGTAATCTGGATACCGCATTTTTGTCTTTCCATAATCTTTACCGCGAAGTGCAGGCACTGAAATTTCAATGACCAGGTAAGATCTGGTTACCAATTCTTTAGATTGCTTGTTTGCTTTCTGGCGTGAACAATAGATGGTTATATGAACAAGCTTCAGTTAGTAATGCTTAGGAAATTGGCTATATGTACAGTATATCATATCATTCTGCCTCATGCTACAACATGTTTTTGACATACAAAGATACTGTTGGAAGACAGTTTACATGTACCCACATCCTTGCAGCCCGGGAATCTAACAACTGACAATGTATTTTGGAAACATGTGTGTGTGTGTGTGTTTTACAGGAACTGGCCATTTAAGGTAAAAGAGGAATACTCCCAGATCCCTGCAAAGCAAGAAGTGTGCCCAACTTCCAAGTTTCTGGGACAACGATAGCCCCAATTATACCCAAAAAAGTTCAATACCTTTAACTTCCAGGTGCACTACGAGTAAGCCTGGAAGTCATAGAACCAGTCAAGCCCTCATAGGATGGAGTCAAAACTTCCAAAGGCCTATTATCTATGGCTAGGGGTGGTAATGGATCATGATCCAAATGCTTCTTCACTAAATGGTAGGACCCTAAATAAATTTTAGTTCAGAAATGAATAGAAATAGGGTCCGATCCTAATCCGATCCGCTTAAATCTTATAGTGTAAAATTTAAAGCCCATTCTCACCCATAGCTATGGCACCAGCGACGGCAAACAGACCTCCTTTACATATAGCTAGTGGCATACTAGAGATGCTATGTAACCCTGAATGTGAAGTAATGACAGTAAAGTTGTAGCGTAAATGCTTAGAAATATGCTTAGCCATATGTGTTACAAACAAAATTTGTCAACAGGTATTAACTGGATCGTGTCCATGAGAGATGTCATAAAAAAGGTATAACTGATTCACAGTTAGTTTAACTTCATCTTAGACTATCATAAGGTTCTCTTCCACACTGTGATTATTAGCAGACTACATAGCTTCCTCTGCATTCCAAGATAGGATAATAGGCAAATTACATTGAGCATCTTTTTTTAGCAAACTTCACCAGAAGACCACAGGACAAGCACAGCACATCCTTACGTAAAAATATGTAGCAAATATGCTCCTCTAAGAGGTTTCAGCACACAGTTCTTTGATGAAGTGTGTATGGATTAATCGTCAACATGCAAGATTCATCTTTATGTCAATAAGAAAGTTCAGAACTTAGGTGCACACAGCCTGAATGGTTCAAGTATATGTGGACAACTGAGGAGAACAAGTCAATATTAGAAGAAACTAAAAAAGACTCACTATCAGCAAATTCAGCTTTTGCTATTCCCTTGACAAAAGTGTACTGAAAGGAGGCAATGGCCATACTAATCGCAGGGACCAACAGCAGTTTCCTTCTGTCCATGACACAACCTGTACACAAGTATTTCAGGATGATCTTAGTGTAATCCAAGAATAAGAATAACATTTAGTTTGCCTTTTCATTTAGAAGGAATGGTAAGAGATTTGCCGCAAAGTTTTAATAAACAAAAAAACAAAACAGCAAATAGAAGGATTTGCCAAGTCCCTAGAACACAGCTTATAAACACAACTCTAAAACTTGGAAGTAGAAAAGGAAAAAAAAGGGACTTGACAAGAGACCCCAACCTACTAGCAACTGAAAACTCAACTACGACTAACCCGCTAACTTGAGTCTTGATTTAGGTGCATAGCCAAATGAAACCGTTGTATGTCCTCTTTGCATAGCAGCTGAATTTGCACTCATCCACAAAGTTTTGTTTGCAAGAGATGTTTTACAATTACTTGTGTTCATTTAGCTCATATGCATCGTACCCGAATACAGACTGATGGTTCTCCATGAGAATTCTATCCTTTAAACATTTAGAGGACGTTTGGATCCTTTCATTTTGGAGAATCGGAATCTACTTAATGGATTAGACTATTTGACTTAAAATTTGTCATTCCACAACTTCCCCAAGTTCATATATAAGTCTACCTTAAATTCATAGGATGTGAGATAAAAATTAGTTGTATAGATCACCATGGTATGTTTCTATTCTGCAACTTATAGCATCTTCTTCAACTCGACGCTTCCCTGCATTAGAAATATAATGTATAACTGTATAAGTATCTTACCTTTATGGGTAACAATAATATACATATATATACAACCATATTAGCTTAATTAATTTGTGACTAAATTATAATTATTAGAATAAAATCAATTTCAAGGATCCAAACGGGGCCTTATGTAAACCACATTCCACAACTGATCATTGTTATGAATAGTGCTCCCAAGTCAAAATATCTATTATCACTGAGTTAGTTAAGTTGGTAACTGAAGCCGCATTGAAAAAAAAAACTGAAGTGAGGTGTTACCAATTAGATTACAATGAGGCAATAGCCTCAAAAAAAAACTTAACGAGAACTAAAAAATCTCAAGTGAAGTAGTAGCAAAGAGGCTCAGGACAGGAAACTGACTCGTTCCATTTGCCGGAACCTAATGGTAGAGATACGAACAGTATCTCGAAAAGAAAATATTGCCGAACGTGACTGAAATGACAAGGGTAAGAGGACGACTGACCTGGAACGCTCGGCGCCCCGAGCTTGGCGAGAAGCATCATCCTCTACCCAAATCAGAAGGGAAATTAATGCTCCAGGACGCAAAGACCAAAGCAGCACGAATACTGGGGCCGATCCAGTAAAGAACAGCCGCATAATTTTTAAAACCAAAACCGAAATTAGTAGACATAATGGCTGTATACAATTGTAACTATATTAGATCCGAATACAAATAGCTTAAGTTGGGGTTTGGCCGTTTGGGTGCTCGGTTTCGCAGAACACTACAACAGCAAGCAATGAGAAGGAAGGGGTGGGCGGACCTTGTGGTGCTCGTCACCCCAAGTCGTTGCTGCAGGGATAAAGGGCGCGGGGGAAAGGGGTATGCGGACCTTGTGGAGTTGTGGCGTTGGTCGCCCCAAGTCGTTGCTGTAGGGATAAAGGCACACGCGGGGACGAGGGAAGAAAATGGCAGTGCAGGGATGTAAATAACTCCCTAAATATGAATTTAAGAAATTTTCAAAAAAAAACTCTTCTCCAATAATTATGTAAAGCAGATTCCTAAATCTAAAATATATTTAGTATGGCTCCAAAGTAAAACTTTAAGGAGAAGTTGGCCAGAGTCTGTCAATACTCTAACTCCAGAGTTGTAAACTCTACAGATATTTTAGAGTTATAGTATAAATTTTTGGAGTACCTTTTATGTTGCTCCAAAATCTCTAAAAAGCAACATAGACAAGGATTTTGGAGTTATTTATGTGCCACTTCCACTGGTTATGAGAAAGCAATCTAAATTCTGGAACAGAGCTGCTCCACCTAGAATTTTGGAGTAGAGCAGAGTCATGCCAATCACGCCCTTACAAACTCCCAACAAAACTTAATTTCATCCATACATTTACCAACTTTATTGGGACTCCCAAAATCAATGTTGGTGCTAAGTCCATCTTGAAAAGCATACTCTAGCCACTGTATCGCATCGTCCCACCGCCCGTGTGACCATAAATCTATCTCCACCACCCCTTGATGCCGTCACCGACAGACAATCTCTTGTGCCAAGGTGACGTTAGAGCACCTTCCATGCTGCCTCCACACTATCACCGTGAGGACCTCCGTGGATGGGGTGTGTCTGTCGCCGCATCCATCTGCTCTTTCATCGATATCTTCGACTTCCCAAGACATTAGGCAAGATTGTTGATACAGATTTTGCCGCTAGCTCAATTAAAAAAGAAAGCAATCTTATTTAGGGTCTGTTTGATTGGGCAGGGGTTGTGAAAAAACTGTTGTTGACTGTGAGCTGTGGAAAAAAACTGTTGTGGATTGTAAACTATAAAAAAGCTAAAACCCGTTTGGTGGAAGCCGTTAAAATCGCAAAAAGTTCTTCCATATATGTATATACAGTTCCATTCGAAAGCTACTAAAACAGGTCCAAGGTGTTTTCGATTTTGCATTACGAGAAAGTCAACTTTTGAAGAAAAAAAATTGTTTTTTGGATTGGATCATTTGGTTTGGTTTTTTGCTTTTACAGCATCTCCAATAACTCCTAGTATTTGTTATCCCAATATCACTATATTGAGCTCTTTCCAAAAAATCTAAACATCCAAAAAAACATACCTAACTTCAACAACTCCTTATTTTGTCCCCAAAATAGACCGCTTTCATATCATTTGTGTGGACGTATCATTTAGATTAATCCTTCCTTGTCTCCCTTCTATTCCTCTAGAAATTTAGAGTTTATTGTTTCACAAGGAGGAACATGTTCCATCAATGAGTCGCTTCACAAATTAAGAGGAGTACGCCACAATAAACATTTGTTAGCTGCTCTCGATCTTTCTTCATCATCATCTCTTTTATTACCTACTTTTGTTACCTGCACGCACGAGCTCACATGCATATGAACAAGCAGCATGGTGATATGACAGCATGGTGATATGACAGTGCGCAGAAGAGTCCCATCCGTGCGGGAAATGAAAAAAAACAAAATCCATTTCGTCGCCCAGTAACTACGACCGTTTTTCTAATTGGTACTGTTGTAGCTCTTTGGTTAGGTATTGAAGTAACATTACCCATTGATAAATCCTTAACTTTAGGTCTTTTTAGTTTATGGATTTTTCGAGTTCATTCATTACACCGCGAAGTCCCCTGCATGGGTATCTAGGAAATAGTTACTTCCAAGTGAATCTTCCTTAGATACCTAAAATCTATTTTATTATGATCCATTTCGCGAAAATATAGATTATGCCAAAAAAGCAAAGATAGGGAGTAGAGATGGCAATGGGGAATTTCTCGTCGGGAAATAACTCTCCATATCCATTCCCGTGAAGAAGAAAAAAAAACCCTGCGAGGATCCCACGAACGTTTGCAGGGGCATTTTTTTCCATCCTCGTTTCCCGCAGGATAGATCCTGACGGGGATTCTCATCCCCGCTTAAATTAGTTAGGATATATGTCCTTTGTTATTAATGCAAAACACTGTCACTTATCCACGTTACTAGATGTAAGAAAATCATTATGTGTACGTCAAAATAAACATATTTTGTACTGAAAGTCGTCTAGAGGGGGGTGAATAGGCGAAACCTGAAAATTATAACTTTAAACCCGGACTTGATCCCTCGATTAGCGGTTAGAACAAGATGAACAATTATCGGAGTATAAAACTAGGTCCTTTGCTTGCAAAAAGTATTGCTTTCAAAGAATGCAGAATTAACACAAAGCAACACAACGAAAATATCTATGAAGAATAAAGCAAGAGGGCTTAGATAAGAAGAGGAATAACACAAGTTCTTTCTTGCAAGGCGTTGCTTATATGAGAATTTAACCCGAAGCAACACAAAGCAGTATCAACAAAGAATAGTGCAAGAGAACTTAGAGAGGGAGAAGACAAACAAATCACAAGCAATAAACACAAGTGACACGGGTGATTTGTTTTTATCGAGGTTCGGTTCACCAAGAACCTAATCCCCATTGAGGAGTCCACTAATGACAGGTATTTTCAACCCTTTCTCTCTCTCCAACGGTCACCAAGACTGGCGAGTGTTCCTTCTTCTTTGTCAACAAAAGACCAAAGTCTCCACGAGGCCAACCACAAAGATAAGAGGCTCTTGCTAGCTTTACAATGAATGGGAGTCAAAACTCCACGCTCAAATGATCACAAGAGGTAGCACACACTTTCTCTCAATGATTCTCACAAGGCACTATCACTAAACACACACGAGTAGCTCTTTCTTACTTGATCTCTCTTTTGTGGCGCTTTGAGGCTTTGATGTGTCCAACTCTTGTGTATGAGATAGATCAATGAATGGAGGTGGTTGGGATGGCTTGGATATGTCTACTATATGCCTTGATATGTTGCTTGGGCTCCCACACCACCAAATGGCCGGTTGGGGGGTATTTATAGCCTCCTCCCACACTTCTAGCCATTGGACAGAAAGCATCAGCTTTCTATCGATGGGCACACCGAACAGTCCGGTACACACCGGACAGTGTCCGGTGCCTGCCACTTTAGCCGACCGTTGGGGTATATAGCAGTAGACCGTTGGATCCAACCGCTACCCAGAGTGTCTGGTGCCCTAGCCACGTCAGCCGACCGTTGAGGCACACGGTAGTCGACCGTTGGATCTGACCGTTGCAAGACTGTCTGGTGCAGGTGCCATAGCCCGAGAGCGCCCGTTGTGGGCCTCTCGTCGCAGACTGCCCAGTGTTCTAGACAGTCCGGTGCACAAAGGACATGTTGTTGTTCACTGTCTGGTGCACCACAAGTGCGCTAGCTGACTGCCTTTTTCTTTGATTTCTTCGCTGATTCTTTTGAATAATCTTCTCCAAGTTGCTTTGGCTAAGCTTGAGAGAGATCTTATGACTTTAGACAAAAATCTCAAGTGGATTTCCATCTAGTTTAAGTCATGGATCATGAACCTTTTGATTCTTTCACTCATATTTCTTCTTTTCCTCAAACTAGCTCCAAAATAGTGATATGTTGATTTCGAGCTTTCCAACCTTTCTAGAAGTGTTGAATTGGTTCCTTGGGGTATTTAGAACTTATCCAAAGAGTAGAACTATTGGTAGTTCATCTATTTCATGTTTTACCCCTATTTGGTTGAGCTGATTCTGACTTAAAAACTGAAATGCTGAACTTATGAACCTGTGAATGAAAGACTAGGTAAACTAGTTTGTCTGAATGGTTGTGAAGGTCATCAAGCACCAAAATATAAGAAATGGTTTATGGCCATTTCCCTTTTGAAGCGTCTCAATCCTCTAGGACTCAAATATGATACAATTACTAGTCTCAGGAGGCTAGTAAACACATTTATACATCAGATGATTCCAGATCTACTTAAACAAGACAAACCTATAAAGGTGGCCATCAACTTTAAGAGTTGGTCCACAACTCGAGACATATCATCAGAGTGGGGCTGAAGCAGCCCGATATACGCAGCGAAGCAAATCAGCGGTCCAACATCCACAGGCAAGGTTGGGAACAGGCGTAACTCTTACCCGATCAGCGATCTCCTTTTCTAAAAAACAACAAATAAGCAAGGGTGAGTACTTACGTACTCAGCAGCCCACCTTCACCCACGGAATGGGGAAATCAGATATAATGCATGGAGTATGTGGAGCTCAGGATATTTTGCAGAAATAGCAGTATTTGATGCAGGGTTATTTTGTAAAACATTTTGTATTTTTCAAAGCGCATCCTGTCCCATAGGAGCAGGAAGTTTTTCAATATAAAACAAAATCCCCTGGACTAAACCATCCAGGTATCTCAGCAGTTTCCCACTAGTTTTCATTTTAAAAAATAGCTACTGGACTTCCCGTCCACCATAGCTCACGGCTCAACCACCAGACCTTTTAAAACCACTTTTCAAAAGCATTTTTGGAAAACAAAACACTAATTGTCATACCTTACCAGACTCGTCCATTCCAGTGGACACGGACTATTCGAATAGGTTTGAACTCTGCGCAGAGGTGTACACTTTACCCACTAGTCCGGTTTCTGCAATCTCACCGTCGTGAGATCCGAATGTCGAATCTCTCTCTTTCCTTGCACGTCCTTACCTTAACGGTTATACCGGAAGGAGTCAGGCCACCGCCATGTCCAAACCAGACCAAACATTCCCCCTCCTTATCCTCCTGGTGCTCCCCAGCCATCATAACCCTAGGGTTTGGATCGTACGAGTTCAAATTGAGTGACTGTCCATACAGTCTCGAGTGGTTGTAATTTGTCATGAGTACAGGTAGTGAAGGATGACAAACCGGTCCTTTTATGAGGGACAATCCTTCTGCTCACACCTAACACGGCTGAGCCAACACCTAAGGCCCTCCCCTAAACCAGGGAGTCCCTGATCATCCCGCTTAAAAGGCGATAAGGGTGACAACCCTTCATCATACCTATTTTGGAAAACATTTTCTTTTGAAAACTCACACCTTTTTTTAAATTATTTGTAGCAAATATGTCAAGGAGTATAAAGATTGATTGCGGCAAGCGGCTGGGTGGCCATAATAACTTGTCTCAAAATCATATCATGCATAAAATAACAGGCTGAGGGTTGTGGTTGAAAAAACATAGGTAATTTATGCATCAAAGGGATCCAGTGAGCTTGCCGTGCTTATCCGGCGAAAGGGGGAGAGCTCGCGGAACTGGCTTCTGGCTCCACCGCCTGGCGTAGACTTCCAGATCTGGCCTCCACGAGACGGCACGAATGCTCCGATAACTATGCAACATGAATAAGCAAACATACAAACCAGCAAGTATACCAACAAATATTTAGTATAGTGGTCAGAATGGCGATATATGGATGGGTAGAGTCTTGAGCAGAATATGTGTCATGTGGTGTTGTGATATTAACTGTTGGTGGAGTGGAGGTGGTTACCAGGAGGGTGGATTGGAGGCGAAACGACACTATGCGCGTAGCCGACAGAGCGGAGTAACTAAGTGGGTGGGGTGTTTGCCTTGGCTGAGGGTGTTGAGTGTGTGTGGAGAGGGAAAGGGTAACTGGGTCTATTTATAGCTAGGTGTATGTGGTGTAGTACAGTAGAGTTCACTGTTGGTGAGAATAGTGACGAGTGAATCGTCTGAGTTAGCCTGAATAGGGAAATTATAGGTAGAATATGAGACAAGAGTATTTTGGGAATAGTGACGAGTGAATCGTCTGACTTGGCTGAGGGTGTTGAGTGTGTGTGGAGAGGGAAAGGATATGAACCATGCTTAAGGGATGACATGGTTGGATAGGGAATAGTTTGATAAGAATTTAGAAATAAGAATTATTAGAATCTGAGTTTGGAAGCCTGGTTCGAAGGAATCTCAAAGTTAAGTGTGCTCAACTTGGAGAAACCCAGGATGGGTGACCAGATGGGAAGTTCCTACTGGAAGGAAAATCACAGTCACCGGAGTTTGTATGACTGGAATATTGGTCTGGCAGGTCTTAGGTGGACTGGACATCATGATGGATGAGTAGTTGAAATTTGGGGCGATCGGATGATCGATGAATAGTAATGGTGAATAGTGACGACAAATAGTGACGACGAAAAAGTAATTATAGCTAGCATAATGAATAGTAACTATGATTAGTAACGATGATGAATAGTGTAGGTGAATAGTAACAATGAATAGTAACATTGAATAGTAACGATGATGGATAGTAACGGTAAATAGTAACAATAATGAATAGTATGGTGAATAGTGATGGTGTATAGTTCGTATGAACGGACGATGAATAGTGACTATGAACGAATGATGAACGATGAATAGGAACTATGAACGAACGGACGGACGAACGAACGATCGGAATTTCGGCAGCATAACGGCTGGACAAAGATTATTTGGACGAACGATGAATAGGGACTATGAACGAACGATGAACGATGAATAGGAACTATGAACGAACGATGAACGATCGAATGATCGAACGAACGAAGGATCGGAATTTCGGCAACATAACGGCTGAATAAAGATTATTTGGACGAACGATCGGACGATCGGACGAACGAACCATGAACGATCGGACGGACGATCGAACGATCGGACGAACGAACAAACTAAGAACAGGTGGACGAACGATCGAAGAACGACCGAACGATCCTTGTGCTAGTGTGTGCTTGTGTGGAAGGTGGAGTGGGCGTGTGGGGGGAGGGAGAGAGTTGCCATGAAATGGCTTGAGAGGAGGCCCTTGCCCCTCTATTTATAGGCTCGGTGGGGGGATTAGGGGGGAGGTGTAATACCCATTTTGTAAAAGAAATAAAAGGAGAATTTCCTTTCCTTTATATGTGATTTTTCCATTTATCATCACATGTGAACACTTCATTTGAAAATAAATGATTAATAAGAATATAAATACAATTAAATCATGCATCATGCTGGTGTTTATTGGTGTGTGCATTTGTCTACAGTGGTAATGATAACAAGAATACATAAAAGAAGGGGATTAGTCCTAACCCAATTTGCACTTTAGAATTTAGAAAAGGGGGAAAGAAAGGAATAACATACTATGCAAAATGAATCTATGAATAAATAACTTCTTCAAATTGGGTATGATCAAGAGAAACATTAAATTTGAATACAAATTCTGTCACCAAGTTGAATTTGAAATTTAAAATTGGGAAAAGAAAACAGAAAATAAAAATATAAAAGAAAAAGGAATAGGAGACTTACCTGGGCCTCAGATCTCACTTTCAGCCCACTCCTCTCACGCCTATCGCACGGCCCAACTAGCGCTTCTGCTCAGCCCTCTGCACTGGCGTGTGGGTCATGGGTGTCAGCCGCGCGGGGGACTCCACAGGGGCGCTGCCATCCGAGCCCAGAAACCAGTCACACCGCGCTCACCCGCACTCAGTCGGTGGCTGACTGACATGTGGGCCCCGCTGGTCGGAATCATCTTCAACCACCGAGCCGACCTTCGCGGGCACGATGTCAACAGAATCCGCATGCGCTGGATCTCCGGGTGAGCCCCGTCAAAGCTGACCGCGGACTTCATGGAGTCTATTTGACGGGCCTCGCGACCTCCTCGCCCCCATACTAATCCCTCACCCCGCTGCTAACGCGCCTGAGTCCCATCACAGCCGATCGAACCCAGCCGCCATAGCCACCGATAGGAGGGGAGCGAAGGGCAGCGCTTCGACGTGGGTCGGCGTCGGAAAAGTGTTGCCGGAGCTCCGTCGTAGCTTGCCGTAAAGCTTCCCGGCATCTCCTGGGTGAATCGTCGACCGAACCTGCTGGGAATCGCTCGCCGGCGTTCGTTCTCCGCCTCGCTCGGTGGACTGTGGTCTGCACCGCGTTAATCAAGGTAAAAACACTTCTCTTATCTTTGTACTAAATCGCCCTCGCGTATGGCTACATCGAATCGATGGATGGGACGTTGTGGCCCCGGCGGGCCGCGCACGGCAATGGCGCCGCCGCGGCTGGTGACTGACGGTCGTCGCCGGTGGCGTCTTGGGTAGGGGAGTCTTGTGCCGTAGATCTCCCGCGGGGCGGCCCAGATTAGTCTGTCGATTACCATTTCGCTCGGGTCGTTGTGAACCGTCGATCTGGCGATAACCGGCCGAGGTTGGAATTAGAAAATTTAGATCTAGGGCGTAGGTTTGGGATCTGGCGATCCTCGTCGCGTAACGTTTCGCGGCCACTCCGATGCAATCCGGGGCACACGTCCCTGATCCAACGGCTGAAATTTGTGGTTACCCCTTTAGCCCTGGAGTTTTATTAAAGAGCCCCTGAAAATTTAGAATATCAACCCGCCACCCTCGGGCGCTGTGTCCTGTGTCTGCGGAGTATTCCCCCGAAGCCCCTGTACTTTTCGGTAATTGAGGCCCAGTCCAGAGATCGTTTAATGTGAATAAATGAAAGAGAAAATAGATTTTTAATAGGAAAATAATTGCTAGAACTTCAATAATTCATAGAAAATTCATTTGAACCCCAAATTACTCCATTCCAGTTCCTAAAATTTTGTAATTTTATTATCTATCACTTAGAGCCTCTGTTTTATCATGACAACAGTAAGAAAATTAATCTCACACTTAATCCTATTTAAAACACATAAAACCTTTGAAAATGCATAACTTAAATTCTATAACTCCAAAAATTATGATTCCTGTTCCCAGGATTTTATTTTTATGTGTAGAATATTACTGTGTGTTTTGTTTACATGTTTGGTGTGATGTTAATTTTCCTATATACTGTGCTTGTTTGTATTGTGGCGAGTAGAAGAGCACGTGACCGAGGATCCTGGTGAGCAGCAGATAGAAGTAGCTGAGCAGGAGCTCATTGAAGGCAAGTTGTGCCCTTGATCACTTCTTTTTACCCACTCATGTTCTAATTAATCATAATGATCTGCATAGGTTAATTTTGATGGGACCCAATAGGTCACCCTAGTTTGTTTATCCTGAATACCTTGTTTACCCCTAAATCACTTGGGTAGTTCTGCTACTGCTTTATATAGTTTTGGGTTAATATTTCATTATATCTATATTCCAATTATGTTGTTATTTCATTTATGTTCATGACAAGATCATTAAATGTTAATTGGAACATAGAGCTTAACTTGAGAAACACGTGCCACCACAAGGGTTTATGGACGCCCTTGGCTGATTAATTAGGAAAGCTAGTGGAGGACTACCTTACCCGAAAGGGGCAAGGGCAGTAGGGGAGTGGTCAGTGTAGGGAGGCCCTCGGGAGGATTTTGCTGCGATGGCGGTCCTGCAAGGGATTCCTGCATTGGAGCTTCCTATAAACTGTAGCGGGTTTTCTGAAGCTAGTGGAACTTTGTAAAGGCCTCGTAGTGTTACCCTGCCTCGCCTCCTCGGTAGAGGTGTATGGGAAGTCGCGATCCCTTGGCAGATGGGTAACATGACTTGTGGGTAAAGGGTACCACCTCTGCAGAGTGTAAAACTGGTATACTAGCCGAGCTCACGGTCATGAGCAGCTCAGGACTCTCTGATGATTAAATTATGGAACTTAAACTCAATTTGTCATATGCATTGCATCGCAGGTGATGTTGGTACTTTTGTTCTACTATTCAATTGGGTTGGTATTTACTTGAACTTAGTAACTGCTAATAAAATTTTGACCAACTTTAAAAGCAATGCTCAGCTCTAACCATCCTCTTTGGTAAGCCTTACACTTCACGTGAGCTCCCATCTTTGGCGAGTTCATTCACATTATTCCCCACAACTTGTTGAGCGATGAACGTATGTGAGCTCACTCTTGCTGTCTCACCCCCCCCACAGGTCAAGAGCAGGTACCACAGGATGAGGCGCGTGGAGGATGCTGTGATGAGTTCGTGAGTGGTCTAGGCCGTCGTCTCCCAGTCAACTTTGGGTTGCTGGATCGTTTCCTCATATGATGTAATTATTTAATTATTTTGTATAGAACTCCTGTTATATAGTAAAGATGTGACATTCGATCCTGTGCCACTATGCATCATATGTGTGAGACTTGGTCCCAGCACACCTGGTGTTTATGTTCGCGCCCGGGCTTTGGACCCCTAAAACCCGGGTGTGACAGAAGTGGTATCAGAGGAATGTTGACTGTAGGACGAAACCTAGACAGAAATGGACAACCAATATTTACTTACCTTTGCTACTCTGATTTTTTTCTAAACTTTTCTTAATCTTTTCTCATCTATTGCCGCTCTACTCTGATTATTCTTACCTTTTCTTTCCAAAGACAAATGTGGATTTCACACTTTGAAATCCTATGCCTAAAGTGACTTTTAGGAATAGGAGACCTCATCTTAGGAACAAAAACAAAACTATTTTTTTATAATTATTTGTGCCCTTGAATGTTTGTTCTTATGATACTTGCCTGATTTGGATCTTTGATTGAGTGTGATGAGTTGTGGAGGAATGTCCACAATCACATCTGCATATACATATCGAAAAAATGCTTATAAAAATAACTAGATAAACTAGGTTATCCCTCATTAAAGTATCTAGCCTAACAATATCCATCTCATCTTAGAAGATTTTATCCTACACTCATAGATCTATCTTATGTGAAAAGATCCTAACTTATCCTAATTAAAATATATCTTATCTTAAAAGATTTTCTCTTATCTTAATAGATTCATCTCATCTTAAAAGATTCTATCCTATCTTATCTTGTCATATCCTAACTACTTTGCTTATCTCGTACTAAGTGTAACAACTATGATCTATTCTAAAATAAGTAGATCTTAACTAGTCTAATCTAGTTATATCCAATCTGTCTATCCCCACCTAACATCAAACAAGATTTTGACCTACATCATGTAGTCTATCTCATCCATATCTATCTTAACCATATTCCCCAACCCCGATGATATACTAACCTCGAATCAATGAGACCAAGACCAGAGAAGAGAAGATCGACCTCGACAAGGAAGGATAAAACAGTCAAAGTGAATCTCGAGATGAATCAAGACTTAAACATTGCTGGTGAAGTCTTTTCCTTGTCATAATCTTTCTTACCTCAACCTGTCCAGCTTATACCCTATATAATAGGTAACTAGATACCTAGGCTCTCCTAATCAACCCCTATTGACTATAAAAAAAATGAAACTCCGGATTTTTGAACCAACTATGGACTAAAAGCGGAATTACAAACCAATTCTTTTGTATCCCTTTTCTTACAAATCTCGGGGACGAGATTATTTTTAAGGGGGTAGGATTTGTAATACCCATTTTGTAAAAGAAATAAAAGGAGAATTTCCTTTCCTTTATATGTGATTTTTCCATTTATCATCACATGTGAACACTTCATTTGAAAATAAATGATTAATAAGAAATACAATTAAATCATGCATCATGCTGGTGTTTATTGGTGTGTGCATTTGTCTACAGTGGTAATGATAACAAGAATACATAAAAGAAGAGGATTAGTCCTAACCCAATTTGCACTTTAGAATTTAGAAAAGGGGGAAAGAAAGGAATAACATACTATGCAAAATGAATCTATGAATAAATAACTTCTTCAAATTGGGTATGATCAAGAGAAACATTAAATTTGAATACAAATTCTGTCACCAAGTTGAATTTGAAATTTAAAATTGGGAAAAGAAAACAGAAAATAAAAATATAAAAGAAAAAGGAATAGGAGACTTACCTGGGCCTCAGATCTCACTTTCAGCCCACTCCTCTCACGCCTATCGCACGACCCAACTAGCGCTTCTGCTCAGCCCTCTGCACTGGCGTGTGGGTCATGGGTGTCAGCCGCGCGGGGGACTCCACAGGGGCGCTGCCATCCGAGCCCAGAAACCAGTCACACCGCGCTCACCCGCACTCAGTCGGTGGCTGACTGACATGTGGGCCCCGCTGGTCGGAATCATCTTCAACCACCGAGCCGACCTTCGCGGGCACGATGTCAACAGAATCCGCATGCGCTGGATCTCCGGGTGAGCCCCGTCAAAGCTGACCGCGGACTCCATGGAGTCTATTTGACGGGCCTCGCGACCTCCTCGCCCCCATACTAATCCCTCACCCTGCTGCTAACGCGCCTGAGTCCCATCACAGCCGATCGAACCCAGCCGCCATAGCCACCGATAGGAGGGGAGCGAAGGGCAGCGCTTCGACGTGGGTCGGCGTCGGAAAAGTGTTGCCGGAGCTCCGTCGTAGCTTGCCGTAAAGCTTCCCGGCCTCTCCTGGGTGAATCGTCGACCGAACCTGCTGGGAATCGCTCGCCGGCGTTCGTTCTCCGCCTCGCTCGGTGGACTGTGGTCTGCACCGCGTTAATCAAGGTAAAAACACTTCTCTTATCTTTGTACTAAATCGCCCTCGCGTATGGCTACATCGAATCGATGGATGGGACGCTGTGGCCCCGGCGGGCCGCGCACGGCAATGGCGCCGCCGCGGCTGGTGACTGACGGTCGTCGCCGGTGGCGTCTTGGGTAGGGGAGTCTTGCGCCGTAGATCTCCCGCGGGGCGGCCCAGATTAGTCTGTCGATTACCATTTCGCTCGGGTCGTTGTGAACCGTCGATCTGGCGATAACCGGCCGAGGTTGGAATTAGAAAATTTAGATCTAGGGCGTAGGTTTGGGATCTGGCGATCCTCGTCGCGTAATGTTTCGCGGCCACTCCGATGCAATCCGGGGCACACGTCCCTGATCCAACGGCTGAAATTTGTGGTTACCCCTTTAGCCCTGGAGTTTTATTAAAGAGCCCCTGAAATTTTAGAATATCAACCCGCCACCCTCGGGCGCTGTGTCCTGTGTCTGCGGAGTATTCCCCCGAAGCCCCTGTACTTTTCGGTAATTGAGGCCCAGTCCAGAGATCGTTTAATGTGAATAAATGAAAGAGAAAATAGATTTTTAATAGGAAAATAATTGCTAGAACTTCAATAATTCATAGAAAATTCATTTGAACCCCAAATTACTCCATTCCAGTTCCTAAAATTTTGTAATTTTATTATCTATCACTTAGAGCCTCTGTTTTATCATGACAACAGTAAGAAAATTAATCTCACACTTAATCCTATTTAAAACACATAAAACCTTTGAAAATGCATAACTTAAATTCTATAACTCCAAAAATTATGATTCCTGTTCCCAGGATTTTATTTTTATGTGTAGAATATTACTGTGTGTTTTGTTTACATGTTTGGTGTGATGTTAATTTTCCTATATACTGTGCTTGTTTGTATTGTGGCGAGTAGAAGAGCATGTGACCGAGGATCCTGGTGAGCAGCAGATAGAAGTAGCTGAGCAGGAGCTCATTGAAGGCAAGTTGTGCCCTTGATCACTTCTTTTTACCCACTCATGTTCTAATTAATCATAATGATCTGCATAGGTTAATTTTGATGGGACCCAATAGGTCACCCTAGTTTGTTTATCCTGAATACCTTGTTTACCCCTAAATCACTTGGGTAGTTCTGCTACTGCTTTATATGGTTTTGGGTTAATATTTCATTATATCTATGTTCCAATTATGTTGTTATTTCATTTATGTTCATGACAAGATCATTAAATGTTAATTGGAACATAGAGCTTAACTTGAGAAACACGTGCCACCACAAGGGTTTATGGACGTCCTTGGCTGATTAATTAGGAAAGCTAGTGGAGGACTACCTTACCCGAAAGGGGCAAGGGCAGTAGGGGAGTGGTCAGTGTAGGGAGGCCCTCGGGAGGATTTTGCTGCGATGGCGGTCCTGCAAGGGATTCCTGCATTGGAGCTTCCTATAAACTGTAGCGGGTTTTCTGAAGCTAGTGGAACTTTGTAAAGGCCTCGTAGTGTTACCCTGCCTCGCCTCCTCGGTAGAGGTGTATGGGAAGTCGCGATCCCTTGGCAGATGGGTAACATGACTTGTGGGTAAAGGGTACCACCTCTGCAGAGTGTAAAACTGGTATACTAGCCGAGCTCACGGTCATGAGCAGCTCAGGACTCTCTGATGATTAAATTATGGAACTTAAACTCAATTTGTCATATGCATTGCATCGCAGGTGATGTTGGTACTTTTGTTCTACTATTCAATTGGGTTGGTATTTACTTGAACTTAGTAACTGCTAATAAAATTTTGACCAACTTTAAAAGCAATGCTCAGCTCTAACCATCCTCTTTGGTAAGCCTTACACTTCACGTGAGCTCCCATCTTTGGCGAGTTCATTCACATTATTCCCCACAACTTGTTGAGCGATGAACGTATGTGAGCTCACTCTTGCTGTCTCACCCCCCCCCACAGGTCAAGAGCAGGTACCACAGGATGAGGCGCGTGGAGGATGCTGTGATGAGTTCGTGAGTGGTCTAGGCCGTCGTCTCCCAGTCAACTTTGGGTTGCTGGATCGTTTCCTCATATGATGTAATTATTTAATTATTTTGTATAGAACTCCTGTTATATAGTAAAGATGTGACATTCGATCCTGTGCCACTATGCATCATATGTGTGAGACTTGGTCCCAGCACACCTGGTGTTTATGTTCGCGCCCGGGCTTTGGACCCCTAAAACCCGGGTGTGACAGAAGTGGTATCAGAGGAATGTTGACTGTAGGACGAAACCTAGACAGAAATGGACAACCAATATTTACTTACCTTTGCTACTCTGATTTTTTTCTAAACTTTTCTTAATCTTTTCTCATCTATTGCCGCTCTACTCTGATTATTCTTACCTTTTCTTTCCAAAGACAAATGTGGATTTCACACTTTGAAATCCTATGCCTAAAGTGACTTTTAGGAATAGGAGACCTCATCTTAGGAACAAAAACAAAACTATTTTTTTATAATTATTTGTGCCCTTGAATGTTTGTTCTTATGATACTTGCCTGATTTGGATCTTTGATTGAGTGTGATGAGTTGTGGAGGAATATCCACAATCACATCTGCATATACATATCGAAAAAATGCTTATAAAAATAACTAGATAAACTAGGTTATCCCTCATTAAAGTATCTAGCCTAACAATATCCATCTCATCTTAGAAGATTTTATCCTACACTCATAGATCCATCTTATGTGAAAAGATCCTAACTTATCCTAATTAAAATATATCTTATCTTAAAAGATTTTCTCTTATCTTAATAGATTCATCTCATCTTAAAAGATTCTATCCTATCTTATCTTGTCATATCCTAACTACTTTGCTTATCTCGTACTAAGTGTAACAACTATGATCTATTCTAAAATAAGTAGATCTTAACTAGTCTAATCTAGTTATATCCAATCTGTCTATCCCCACCTAACATCAAACAAGATTTTGACCTACATCATGTAGTCTATCTCATCCATATCTATCTTAACCATATTCCCCAACCCCGATGATATACACTAACCTCGAATCAATGAGACCAAGACCAGAGAAGAGAAGATCGACCTCGACAAGGAAGGATAAAACAGTCAAAGTGAATCTCGAGATGAATCAAGACTTAAACATTGCTGGTGAAGTCTTTTCCTTGTCATAATCTTTCTTACCTCAACCTGTCCAGCTTATACCCTATATAATAGGTAACTAGATACCTAGGCTCTCCTAATCAACCCCTATTGACTATAAAAAAAATGAAACTCCGGATTTTTGAACCAACTATGGACTAAAAGCGGAATTACAAACCAATTCTTTTGTATCCCTTTTCTTACAAATCTCGGGGACGAGATTATTTTTAAGGGGGTAGGATTTGTAATACCCATTTTGTAAAAGAAATAAAAGGAGAATTTCCTTTCCTTTATATGTGATTTTTCCATTTATCATCACATGTGAACACTTCATTTGAAAATAAATGATTAATAAGAATATAAATACAATTAAATCATGCATCATGCTGGTGTTTATTGGTGTGTGCATTTGTCTACAGTGGTAATGATAACAAGAATACATAAAAGAAGAGGATTAGTCCTAACCCAATTTGCACTTTAGAATTTAGAAAAGGGGGAAAGAAAGGAATAACATACTATGCAAAATGAATCTATGAATAAATAACTTCTTCAAATTGGGTATGATCAAGAGAAACATTAAATTTGACTAGGTGAGTGCCCGTGCGTTGCAACGGAAACATATAATATCATAATAACTTATGTATAAATATGTGAAGTGTACTCATGGTGCCGAACCTTAAGATTATCACTAAGAACATGCAAACATACCAATGCCTCTGTCTATGTCTAGCTATAATCCATCAACATTGTTGAGTTTTAACACAGACTGCTATTTTAAAACTCGGGCACTTCAACAGTTCACTTGTATCCCCAACTCACCAGAAAACAATATAGATCACGTTTAATCTAGATGATTCTTCATTAAGTGAACAGGTAGCTAAACCAGATCTAATGACTTGACTGCTACAAAACTTGGATCCAATCAACAAACAAATAAGTGCCACAAGCTGGTTTTGAATAATCCTAGTGTGGCTAGAAGTAGTGTTTCTCAGTTAAGTAGTACCTTATTTTGTTGTGCAAGTACAATGAAGCTGGAAATAATTCAAGACCAGCTGTCTATATAAACAACCGTGGTCCGATAATGGACTTCTTTAAACTGGACCACCATTACGAAGACATATTAATCCACATGTGGTGGATAATGGACTTACAATTAACTCCCATTACTTTCTGTTTCTTTCAGAGGAAAAGAATAAGCTGGCTCAAAGATAATGGCATCTCTTACTCCAGGAATACTATTAAAGGTTCTTAAAAATATTAACTCAGATGTGAAAGTATGTGGAGAATACCGGTCCATACTTCTCCAAGTTATTAGCATAGTCCCTGCAATCACTGGTTCAGAACTTTGGCTAGACCATGGTTTCTTCATCAGAGTTTCAGATTCTTCACACTCAACATATGTTTCATTGTCCAAGGAGGACAACGAACTCATCTTGTCAAACAAACTACAACTCGAACAGTTCATATATGTTGAGAAGGTGCAGTCAAGTATCCCTGTCCCAGTTCTTGTAGGGGTCCACCCAGTTCCAGGAAGGAACCCTTGCATTGGAAACCCAAAGGATTTGATGCAAATGTCAACTCCCTTTGGGATTACGGAAGCACCGGATCATCAATGGAGGACTTCCAAGTCAGCTGATATGTCTGAAAGTGAAAAGGAAAATTTGCAGAGGAAGGTAATTATCGAAGAGCAGAAGACAGTTGTTGCTTCCCGTTACATGCTTGGGGTATCAAGCAATAACGGGAAAATTACCAGTATCAACTCCAGTATTGATAGTGACAAAAGTAATGGAGGAAGCACCATATCTGAACCAAATAAAAAATCTATTGCCTCGAAAGTCAGACAAGAGGCAAAACCTCAGGTATGTATGTTGAAGCTCATAGGTCTAATTCAGAAGTCTGGGTTTTCAAGTTCCTAATAGACGTTGATATTTTAGTTGATAAAACCTGTATAAAATATGATTTGTAAGAAATAGCAGGGATATGATCTGTGAGCTCTTATGAATTTTATACAAACAACGCTTTGAACCAAAAAAACTATCCATATCTTCTGAAGAGGTTAAAAAAACAATGCTTGATGATTACTTTCAGGAACAGCCAAATAATACATCTACTGGTAATACTAAGTTAGTTTCCACAAAGCAAGAAATTAGCAAGGACACACGCAAGAATAGTGGCGCTTCACCTAGGTTATAGGTTAAACTTCATTAAATTCTTCTTTGCCATCTTTACTAAATTAACCATTTGCTAGTGCAGTAAACCAGTTGTCTATATAAATATCGCGATATGCAGATGTAGCCGGTGCAGCCAGAAAAACTTGGTGATTGCAGCTTGTGGATCCGCTTCATAAGATCCCCTTATCTCAGAAAAAACCTACTCAGTACAAATAGGGTGTCAATTGTTTTGGAAGACAATGTGGATTATTCTCACTGCACTCAATGCACACGTTTCTTAAACATGAACACTTGCCTACTCATCATGTTTTATAATGGATAGTGGATGCATTACCAAAAATCAGCCACCTGGATTCAATGTGCAAACCCCACATTCAGTACCGTTCTCTTCATCATATCAAGCATCACATTATAATCATCACATTGATGGCTAGGCAATTGCTGAGGGGGGTTGAGCAGGGCAACCGATAGGCAGCTTGGCAGGTTGCATCCCACAGACAAGCAACACAAGGCAATACTGAACTTGAACGCTAGGGCACGCCGCACCCGCGAGCGTGATTATCTTACGATGATAGTCCCGCTGTCTAGGTTCTTGCTTCTGTCTTACTTCTATTTTTACCGCTCAAGTTTTTCCATGAGAAATTGAATTATTTTAATTAGCTGATACCTAATTAAAAAATAGTTCTTATGGTATTGGGGCCTCAGTCTATAACATTAAAAAAATAGACCTCCTACAGACAGCAATTGCATCTAAGCAGTCTGAAAAAATGATGACATGCATAAATAGAATCCAGAACAATATCTAGTGATATGATAACTCACATCAACCATCTTGGACACTGTAGATTCTTTGAACATCTTTGCCCATGGAAATTGAGATGCGCTCAGCCGCTCATAGAGTCACAACTGCAAATGCTCAGCCAAAGTAATCAGCAAACCTCATGAGCTGAATGTCCTGTTGATTCTCGTACGATGCCTGCACAGAACAAATAATCAGAATATACATACACAACAGAAAGTGTACCAACCTTTTGCAGGCTAATCCTAACACCAAAACCCAGAGCTCCCCGAGATCCATCTTTACATCTTAAGATCCGACTTTCAGGCAAGACAACAGTACTATATGGGATAGAATTTTGGTTCAACTTGATCCGAACCCGGTACGTCCTAGTATTTCGTCGGAGTTTCATCAATTCCAGCGAGATCCATCGCTAAACCCTACCCAGACCCGATCCGTAAAAAGACGGACAAAACCTTGATCTGGACCATCATCACAAGATCTCGTTTTTTAACAGGAATTCGACGGGGACGAGAGGTTTGACGCGGCCTTACCGAGATCTCGAAGAGGTGCGCTGCGAGGTTCTCGGCGTCGATCAGGACGGCGGCCTCGGCGACCATCACCTTCGGCTTCTTGACCTCTCCCTCCTGCCGCGGGGCAGCACTGCAGCAGCCTCGTCAGAGTCGTCGTCGTCGGAGTAGGCGACGCCCGTGGCAGCGGCGATCCGCGCGTCGTCGAGGTCGGCCGCCCTGGAGTGAGCTGCTGCTGCAGCGCGCGGTACCGTTGGACTGCAGCGCCAGATCGAGCGCCGTGGCGCGGGGCGGCTGCGCCTGCTTGCGGTTGCGCTTGGGGTACAACATCGTCTGCCAGTCGTACGAGGGGTCGGAGGAGGCAGTCGCCGCCATGGAAGAGGAGGAGGTGCCCGCGAGGTCGTCCATCGCCATAGCTGCCACGCGCGCGCGGAGGGGGAGGCGAGGGTCCTCCTGGCTTTCGAGAGGCGACGAGTAGGAACAGGAAGGAAGAAAGCAGCTGTGAGAGAGAGACAAGGACGAGGGATGCGCAGGCGTGGCTGTATTTTATTGTGAACGGCGAGCCGAGGGTGCCGCGTGCGTCGCGTGCACTACACCACCCGCCCCCACCCGAGCGGCGCGGGGGCTCCGGCCATTGCGCGTGGATGAGGACGCAGGCTGGCGCCGGCAATCATCCATATCCACAGCGGATTGCATGCATGCTGGGCTTGGGACACGGAGCTCCTAGGATGTAGCAGATAGGGACACAGAGTGAACGGGGTTGTTGCGCAGAGGTTGCAATGCGTCCAGGATGTAGCGGATCGGAGGGCGCAGATGTGAGCGCGGGTTGATTTGGAAAAAGTGGAAGGATCTTTTTGCAAAATATTGACGCACGACGACCGTTGAAACTGGTGCTTTAAGTATAGTATAGATACAAATTCTGTCACCAAGTTGAATTTGAAATTTAAAATTGGGAAAAGAAAACAGAAAATAAAAATATAAAAGAAAAAGGAATAGGAGACTTACCTGGGCCTCAGATCTCACTTTCAGCCCACTCCTCTCACGCCTATCGCACGGCCCAACTAGCGCTTCTGCTCAGCCCTCTGCACTGGCGTGTGGGTCATGGGTGTCAGCCGCGCGAGGGACTCCACAGGGGCGCTGCCATCCGAGCCCAGAAACCAGTCACACTGCGCTCACCCGCACTCAGTCGGTGGCTGACTGACATGTGGGCCCCACTGGTCGGAATCATCTTCAACCACCGAGCCGACCTTCGCGGGCACGATGTCAACAGAATCTGCATGCGCTGGATCTCCGGGTGAGCCCCGTCAAAGCTGACCGCGGACTCCATGGAGTCTATTTGACGGGCCTCGCGACCTCCTCGCCCCCATACTAATCCCTCACCCCGCTGCTAACGCGCCTGAGTCCCATCACAGCCGATCGAACCCAGCCGCCATAGCCACCGATAGGAGGGGAGCGAAGGGCAGCGCTTCGACGTGGGTCGGCGTCGGAAAAGTGTTGCCGGAGCTCCATCGTAGCTTGCCGTAAAGCTTCCCGGCCTCTCCTGGGTGAATCGTCGACCGAACCTGCTGGGAATCGCTCGCCGGCGTTCGTTCTCCGCCTCGCTCGGTGGACTGTGGTCTGCACCGCGTTAATCAAGGTAAAAACACTTCTCTTATCTTTGTACTAAATCGCCCTCGCGTATGGCTACATCGAATCGATGGATGGGACGCTGTGGCCCCGGCGGGCCGCGCACGGCAATGGCGCCGCCGCGGCTGGTGACTAACGGTCGTCGCCGGTGGCGTCTTGGGTAGGGGAGTCTTGCGCCGTAGATCTCCCGCGGGGCGGCCCAGATTAGTCTGTCGATTACCATTTCGCTCGGGTCGTTGTGAACCGTCGATCTGGCGATAACCGGCCGAGGTTGGAATTAGAAAATTTAGATCTAGGGCGTAGGTTTGGGATCTGGCGATCCTCGTCGCGTAACGTTTCGCGGCCACTCCGATGCAATCCGGGGCACACGTCCCTGATCCAACGGCTGAAATTTGTGGTTACCCCTTTAGCCCTGGAGTTTTATTAAAGAGCCCCTGAAATTTTAGAATATCAACCCACCACCCTCGGGCGCTGTGTCCTGTGTCTGCGGAGTATTCCCCCGAAGCCCCTGTACTTTTCGGTAATTGAGGCCCAGTCCAGAGATCGTTTAATGTGAATAAATGAAAGAGAAAATAGATTTTTAATAGGAAAATAATTGCTAGAACTTCAATAATTCATAGAAAATTCATTTGAACCCCAAATTACTCCATTCCAATTCCTAAAATTTTGTAATTTTATTATCTATCACTTAGAGCCTCTGTTTTATCATGACAACAGTAAGAAAATTAATCTCACACTTAATCCTATTTAAAACACATAAAACCTTTGAAAATGCATAACTTAAATTCTATAACTCCAAAAATTATGATTCTTGTTCCCAGGATTTTATTTTTATGTGTAGAATATTACTGTGTGTTTTGTTTACATGTTTGGTGTGATGTTAATTTTCCTATATACTGTGCTTGTTTGTATTGTGGCGAGTAGAAGTGCACGTGACCGAGGATCCTGGTGAGCAGCAGATAGAAGTAGCTGAGCAGGAGCTCATTGAAGGCAAGTTGTGCCCTTGATCACTTCTTTTTACCCACTCATGTTCTAATTAATCATAATGATCTGCATAGGTTAATTTTGATGGGACCCAATAGGTCACCCTAGTTTGTTTATCCTGAATACCTTGTTTACCCCTAAATCACTTGGGTAGTTCTGCTACTGCTTTATATGGTTTTGGGTTAATATTTCATTATATCTATGTTCCAATTATGTTGTTATTTCATTTATGTTCATGACAAGATCATTAAATGTTAATTGGAACATAGAGCTTAACTTGAGAAACACGTGCCACCACAAGGGTTTATGGACGCCCTTGGCTGATTAATTAGGAAAGCTAGTGGAGGACTACCTTACCCGAAAGGGGCAAGGGCAGTAGGGGAGTGGTCAGTGTAGGGAGGCCCTCGGGAGGATTTTGCTGCGATGGCGGTCCTGCAAGGGATTCCTGCATTGGAGCTTCCTATAAACTGTAGCGGGTTTCCTGAAGCTAGTGGAACTTTGTAAAGGCCTCGTAGTATTACCCTGCCTCGCCTCCTCGGTAGAGGTGTATGGGAAGTCGCGATCCCTTGGCAGATGGGTAACATGACTTGTGGGTAAAGGGTACCACCTCTGCAGAGTGTAAAACTGGTATACTAGCCGAGCTCACGGTCATGAGCAGCTCAGGACTCTCTGATGATTAAATTATGGAACTTAAACTCAATTTGTCATATGCATTGCATCGCAGGTGATGTTGGTACTTTTGTTCTACTATTCAATTGGGTTGGTATTTACTTGAACTTAGTAACTGCTAATAAAATTTTGACCAACTTTAAAAGCAATGCTCAGCTCTAACCATCCTCTTTGGTAAGCCTTACACTTCACGTGAGCTCCCATCTTTGGCGAGTTCATTCACATTATTCCCCACAACTTGTTGAGCGATGAACGTATGTGAGCTCACTCTTGCTGTCTCACCCCCCCCACAGGTCAAGAGCAGGTACCACAGGATGAGGCGCGTGGAGGATGCTGTGATGAGTTCGTGAGTGGTCTAGGCCGTCGTCTCCCAGTCAACTTTGGGTTGCTGGATCGTTTCCTCATATGATGTAATTATTTAATTATTTTGTATAGAACTCCTGTTATATAGTAAAGATGTGACATTCGATCCTGTGCCACTATGCATCATATGTGTGAGACTTGGTCCCAGCACACCTGGTGTTTATGTTCGCGCCCGGGCTTTGGACCCCTAAAACCTGGGTGTGACAGGAGGATGAGAGGATTAGTGGGAGGATGCGAGGATTAGTGGGAGATAAGCATGGATTTGTCTTGTATAAGTGTAATTTGCTTGTAGAGCTCAGTGTATGACACCGGAGGCGTACGTATACGTATGAGCATGAGGAAAGTTTTGAAGAAAATATTTGTAGAGACTTTAAAAATGATTCTAAAGGTATTTCTCAGGAGAAAAATATTTTGAGAATTATCGGTGGAATATTTGGGCAGTATTTCTGGAAAGAACTTGAAGGGGATCACCGATGAAATATTTGTAGGATATTTTGAGGAGGATTTTGGAGAGAATATATACCACTATATTTTATTTGTTGATATCAACTCGCAAACAAACATTTTGAAACAAAATTTAAAATTCATTTTGAATTTAGAGTGAGTTTCAGAAAAATTCAAGATTTGAATTTTTGGGATGCTACAGATCTACCCCACTTAAAATGAATCTCGAGATTCGGCTTAGAAGGGTTATAGGTGTAGATTTACTTCAGCTACATATCTTCACTTTGCAGGCTCTTCGAGGAGATGGAGCTTCAACAAAATCTGGCCTTTGAGGAGCATCCGGTTGCCGATTGCAAACGCTGATTCTGGCTACTCAAAAATCATCTTCAGGCTTCTAGCTTTCGCTTGGCAGCTAGCTTATTGAAGAAGCATCGATGCCAACACGCAAACCTTCCTATTGTGAACTCCCACATGGATTCCTTCTTTGATTGGTCTTCTGGTGCTTTATCAACAAAACTTGGGTGACCACTTCTCATCCAGAAACTTATAAGCTTCGATGATCTGGTCCTCCACAAGCTTGCTGCATGGACATGCCTTCTTCTTTTTCTCCATAGTGGGAACCTTACTGGAACACTACCCCACTTAAAAAGAACGAGGGTAGAACTCTTGAATCTTGGGGATTTTAACTCCTTGAAGTACCTCATAACACGGGTGTTACAGGGCCTTCTTCTTCTGTTGGTGCTTGAGCAGGCTACGAATAGATGACTGACATAAAATTGATTCTGGGACAACCTTCTTCTCGTCTTCTCTTCGCTATTTTCTTTTCTCTTTTCACTGTCTCTTGCTTTCTCTTTGCTCTTCCCACTGGAGGATTCTGTCAAAGAGTATTACCATCATACAGAGGAGGAAACCGAAGACTATGAACCATGTACAACAATCTTCAACCCAAGAATCACCAAGCATTGTGATCTTAGGGGCGAGGGAGTGGAAAATGGTGTTGCTTGCAATTTGGCAGAGGGTATTTTATCGGGAGTGTCTTGCTTTCAGCGGAATAGGAACTGAGGGAGCTGGTGGGGGTTTTATAGGCGAGAGACGGTGCTCGGGTGCGGAGTGGTGGTGATGGAGCAGGTGACACGCGGCAGCAGGTGCGACATGGGGAGGGGGCCTAGTGTTGCTGGCGATGATGGCGATGGTGGGTGCGCTGCAAAGGGGGTGTGGGGGCGGTGGTAGTGCGCATGGAGGCGGGCACGCGTGCAGGGGGGCACGGGTGAGTGGTGGGGTCAATGACCTTGATGTTTGTGGTCTCTGGTTCCAAGAATCTTTGCCTCTCTGTATGGTAATAACTTCTTTTTGTCCTCTTTTTCTGATTACTTTGACTCAGGGGCAGTGCTTTGATTCTCTCGGTCGGTCCTTTTGACTGAGCGGTTGGATAGGTGCCTTCTGTAGCTTGTTCCAGGCTTTAAGGGTAAACTTCCCGGTATCTTCTTGGGTAAGGTGTTTTTCTCTTGAGATGGGTTAAGATGAGAATGGGAGCATAAGGTGAGGATTAGATCTAATTTGTTATCTATTGTTTAGAGAAAATCTTTCTTAAAAAGAAAGAAAACACACAAGCTCAGCAATGATAAGCACAAACAAATCAAATGTTTTGAATAAGGGAAGAATAGAGTTTTTTTCCAAAGCACGAACTACTCAGATTCGGGGGCTAAGCATAACTACTATTGCTCGGCTCCTGAACTGAGAACTATGCTATAATGCGACTTATGAGCACTAACGTTAAATAATCTCATATGCACACGAAAGGGGAGCAAACATCAAGCAAAATTCATTTTGAAATGCCCTAGGGGGGCACACAATTAGAGTTTTTCAAAACACGAGGCTACACGGTTACCTTTCATACATGCAGGGCTCTGGCCAAAGTGAAGAAAAACTTCACTACCTAATGCATGCAGAGGACTGGGCAAAACTAACTTCAGACCAGGCAGCTTCTCTTCTGGCAAGGCTGGCGCGCAACTTCAATCTGAGACATCTCCTGGATGGGTCAAGAGGAAGCTGAGGTTGATGTCTTCTTCTGGCGGCGATTGAGATGGCAAGACGGGGTCGAACTCTTCTTCAAGCGGTACTGGCTCTTGTAGCTCCTCAGAGGGTGGCGGTGCTGGCTGGGTGCTTACAGCTTCTTCTTTGACCTCAAGGGAGGGTGCTGGAATTTTCTTAATGGTGAGGGGCTCAAACAACTCTGGTAGGGGATCTTGGGAGGATTTGGGGTGCTCTTGCTTACCCATAGCCTTAGAGGAGACTGGAATTCCTTCCAAGACTATGGATCCTTCCGGGAGTTCCCAAGCCTTCTTTTCTCCTTTGATAGAAACCGGGTGACCTTCAAGAATCTGGGGATCTTCAGCTCATGGGTTGAACTGGTTTGGATGAAGCGTGCTCTTGGATCCGCAGGGCTCTACGTTGGTTGTGGGTTACCAAGTAGGCCTCAATCAACTTCTGGATGTGCTCATCCTTGGCTTGCTTCAGGGCTTCAACAGCAATGACTTCACGACTTTCCAAGGCAGTTACACAGGCTTGAGCTGTGGTGAGATCCACATGGAGCTTACGGTTGCGCTTCTCTGCATATTCTGCTAGGGCAATCATCTGACGGTGGTGCCAAGCCAAGAAATCATACTGTGCATCCAGGGTGAGCAGGTATGCAGTGAGGTACACGACTGTGGGGTCGTCCTCAAGCAGCTGCTGTCCTTCCAATGCATGCATCCTGGTCATCCAAACTGGACGATCTCTCTGAAAGGGCGGAAAGAATCTGAGCAGGGTGTCGACCACTTCTTCTTCATAAATTTGACACAGGGCCCTCAATGCCTTGCGAGCGACGACTTGGCAGGTGGTTCCGAATCTATGCCCCGCAGCAGTGACACTCCATTCCACATGGTTCGGACTGGATCCAATATATACAGTCACGACACACTTCTCTGTGCCATGCTCGATGAATTCACGACCATCATACTCTGGCTGGCTCCTAATTCTGAGGCGAACTGTGCATGCTCTCAACAACTTGGGGAAACCAACTTCATTCTGGCAAAAGTTGGTTTGGCAACAGACCTCCATCTGACTTCTGAGAGAAGGAAAGGGGGAAACATTTTTGAAATGAAGGGATGAGAGCAAGATTTTTTTAAGAAAATAGTTTTGACTCAAAAACTTTTGGATCAAGGCTAAGGGTTACGTCCTGCGGCCAACCTAACAGCTCTGATACCACCTGAAGCGCCCCAATCCTCTAGGACTCAAATGTGATACAATTACTAGTCCCAGGAGGCTAGTAAACACATTTATACATCAGATGATTCCAGATCTGCTTAAACAAGACAAACCTATAAAGGTGACAATCAACTTTAAGAGTTGGTCCACAACTCGGGACATATCATCAGAGTGGGGCTGAAGCAGCCCGATATACGCAGCGAAGCAAATTAGCGGTCCAACAGCCACAGGCAAGGTTGGGCACAGGCGTAACTCTTACCCGATCAACAATCTCCTTTTCTAAAAAACAACAAATAAGCAAGGGTGAGTACTTACGTACTCAGCAGCCCACCTTCACCCACGGAATGGGGAAATCAGATCTAATGCATGGAGTATGTGGAGCTCAGGATATTTTGCAGAAATAACAGTACTTGATGCAGGGTTATTTTGTAAAACATTTTGTATTTTTCAAAGCACATCCTCTCCCAAAGGAGTAGGAAGTTTTTCAATATAAAACAAAATCCCTTGGACTAAACCATCCAGGTATCTCAGCAGTTGCCCACTGGATTTCATTTTCAAAAACAGCTATTGGACTTCCCGTCCACCATAGCTCACGGCTCAACCACCGGACCTTTTAAAACCACTTTTCAAAAGCATTTTTTGGAAAACAAAACACTAATTGTCATACCACACCAGACTCGTCCATTCCAGTGGACACGGACTATTCGAATAGGTTTGAACAATGCGCAGAGGTGTACACTTTACCCACTAGTTCGGTTTCTGCAATCTCACTATCGTGACTTCCGAATGCCGAATCTCTCTCTTTCCTTGCACGTCCTTACCTTAACGATTATACTGGAAGGAGTCAGGCCACTGCCATGTCCAAACCAGACAAAACATTCCCCCTCCTTATCCTCCCGGTGCTCCCCAGCCATCAAAACCCTGGGGTTTGGATCGTACGAGTTCAGATTGAGTGACTGTCCATATAGTCTTGAGTGGTTGTACTTTATCGTGAGTACAGGTAGTGAAGGATGACAAACCGGTCCTTTGAAAGTGAAATGTGCCCTTGGGCCATTTCTATAATGTTTTGGTGATTAAGTGTTCAACACATAGTGAGTAAGTTATTATGTGCCAAACAAGCATAAAGTGCAAATCATGTAACAAGGTACGTTTATAGACTTAGTACATTGTTTTAAGTACTAACATATTTTGTCTAAGTGCTAGAAATAGGAAAAGAAAGGATTGCAAAGGACTTGGCTGGGTGCAGCCGAAGTCCAGCTCGGCCTGGCACACTAGACTGTCCGGTGGTGCACCGGATAGTGTCCGATGCGCCAGGCTAGTTTCTGGTGAACTGGCCGTTCACGGGAAAGTTTGGCGGCGTACGGCTATAATTCACCGGACTGTCCGGTGGTGCACCGGATTGTCCGGTGAGCCAACGGTCGGTCGTGCAATCCGCGGGCGACACGTGGCAGCTGCAACGGTCGACAGCGGGCACCGGACTGTCCGGTGTGCACCAGATAGTGTCCGGTGCGCCAACTGGCTCGGAGCTGCAACGGTTTCCTGTGCCAGAAAAGGAAGGAGATCGGCACCGGACAGGCTACAGTGACTGTCCGGTGGTGCACCGGACTGTCCGATGCACCACCCTACAGAAGACAACTTTGGCCTTCCTTGTTGGCCTCCAACGGCTCCTAGCTGTGTTGGGGCTATAAAAGGGACCCCTAAGCGCATGAAGGAGTTACCCAAGCATTCACTAAGCATTCTAAGGCATCCAAACTTTGTTCACGCGCATTCGTTTCGCTGTGTTAGAGATTTGAGCTCCATTCGAGTCAAGGACTCCCTGTGTTGTCATTTGAGCTCAAGTTTTCTCTTGTGTGCGTGGGTGTGCTGCGATTTGTGTCTTGTGTGTGTTGCTCATCCCAACCTTACTCCGTGCTTTCTGTGTGATCAATCTTGTAAGGGCGAGAGGCTCCAAATTGTGGAGATTCCTCGCAAACGGGAAAAGGATATAAGAAAGAAAAGTTGTGGTATTCAAGTTGATCATTGGATCACTTGAAAGGGGTTGAGTGCAACCCTCGTCCATTGGGACGCCACAACGTGGAAGTAGGCAAGTGTTACTTGGCCGAACCATGGGATAAAATCGTGTGTCTCTTGTGATTGCTCTCTTTTTGATTGTCTGTGTCCGCAAGAGCTAGTCTCATTGACTTGATTAACCTGCACTAATATCTTTATAATCAAGGTTGTTGGAATTTAGTATTGAATTTTACAGGATCACCTATTCACCCCCCCTCTAGGTGCTCTCAATTGGTGTCGGGGACCATAATTAGGGGTACCCCCAAGACTCCTAATCTCAGCTGGTAACCCCCATCAGCACAAAGCTGCAAAGGCCTGATGGGTGCGATTAAGGTCAAGGCTCAGTCCACTCAAGGGACACGATCTCGCCTCGCCCGAGCCCAGCCTCGGGCAAGGGCAGCCGACCCCGGAGGATTCACGTCTCGCCCGAGGGCCCCCTCAAGCAACGAACACACCTTCGGCTCGCCCGAGGCCTAGTCTTCGCCGAGAAGCAACCTTGGCCAGATCGCCACGCCGACCGACCGTATCGCAGGAGCATATAACGCAAGGATCGCCTGACACCTTATCCTGACGCGCGCTCTTCAGTCGACAGAGCCGAAGTGACCGCAGTCACTTCGCCGCTCCACTGACCGACCTGACAAGAAGACAGCGCCGTCTGCGTCGCTCCGACTGCTGTGCCACTCGATAGAGTGAGGCTGACAGCAGCCAAGTCCGGCCTCGGGCACCATAGGAAGCTCCGCCTCGCTCGACTCCAGGGCTCGGCCCCCGTCTCGGCTCCGGAAGACGACGAACTCCGCCTCGCCCGACCCCAGGGCTCGGACTCAGCCTCGGCTCTGGAAGACGACGAACTCCGCCTCGCCCGGCCCCAGGGCTCGGACTCAGCCTCAGCTCCGAAAGACGACGAACTCCGCCTCGCCCGACCCCAGGGCTCAGACTCAGCCTTGGCCTCGGACGACGGTCTCCGCCTCGCTCGACCCGGGGCTCGGACTCGACCTCGACCTCGGAAGACAGACTCGACCTCGACCTCGGAGGAGCCTCCGCCTCGCCTGACCCAGGGCTCGGGCCGACCACGTCACAGGAGGGGCTATCATTACCCTACCCCTAGCTAGCTCAGGCTACGGGGAACAAGACCGGCGTCCCATCTGGCTCGTCCCGGTAAACAAATAATGATGGCGCCCCACGTACTCCATGACGACGACGGTTGTCAGCCCCTTACGGAAGCAAGGAGACGTCAGCAAGGACTCGACAGCCCCGACAGCTGTCCTTCCGCAAGGCTCCAGCGCTCCTCCGACGGCCACGACATCACATGAACAGGGTGCCAAAACCTCTCCGGCTGCCACGACGGCATGTACTTAGGGCTCTAGCTCCTCTCTGCTAGACACGTTAGCACACTGCTACATCTCCCATTGTACACCTGGACCCTCTCCTTACGCCTATAAAAGGAAGGTCCAGGGCTCTCGTACGAGAAGGCTGACCGCGCGGGAGAACGGGCCGGCGCGTAGGGCTCTCTCTCTCCCACGCGGACGCTTGTAACCCCCTACTGCAAGTGCACCCGACCTGGGCGCAGGACAACACGAAGGCTGCGGGTTTCCCCTTTTGCCTGTCTCCTTTTTCCCCCCTTCGTGCTCCGTCTCGAGCCGACCCATCTGGGCTGGGACACGCGGCGACAATTTACTCGTCGGTCCAGGGACCCCCCGGGGTCGAAACGCCGACAGTTGGCGCGCCAGGTAGGGGCCTGCTGCGTGTTGACGAACAGCTTCCCGTTAAGCTCCAGATGGGTAGTCTCCAGCAACCTCTCCAACCCGGGACGATTCTCCGTTTCGGGAGTCTTGAGTTCATGTCCCTCGATGGCAGCTACGATATGATACTCCCTCCGCCGCGCGACAGCGACAATGGCGGCCGACAGCCCGCCCACCGGCGGTGAAATCAACGACGTCTTCCCCACGTGGCGGAAGAACAACATTCGGGTTTGTCCCGTCACCTCCCCCGCCGACGGAGGAGGAGGCGGGGCGACCATGGCCAAGCAGGAGGCGGCACCTCGTCGGCTGTCGAGCGAGTCAACGGCGTCGGCGCCCCAACGGGGGACACGTCGGGCATCGACCTCGCGTCTGAGACGAAGACGAGCGCCGTTTCCCCGCAACACGCCAACTCCAAGCAGACGGACGACGCCATCACGCTCGCAAAGGACTTGCTGGGCGTTGCCCTTGTACCCGAGACAACGGTGCAGTCCGCCCCTGACGTGACTTCGTCACCGCCCGTCGACCAAGAGGTACCGACCGATTCCCATCTCGTGCCTTTTGGATTCAGCTTCGACCCACCAAGCGACCTCGCTTCGGTGGAAGCCTTCATAGAGGCATGTACCAACCCTCCGGGGTACCATATGCGGTCGCCCTAGGATAGACTGACGGCCGTCTCGACCTACGGACCCTCGGGTTCTGAGGAAGATGACGAGCCCGACTTTTGTTGGGATTTCTCCAGGCTCGGTAACCCCAGTGCCATGCGGGACTTCATGATCGCATGCGACTACTGCCTCTCTGATTGTTCCGATGGTAGCCGCAGCTTCGGCGACGAGGACTGCGACCCAAGTCATGAATGTTTCCACGTCGATCTAGGGGGTCCCGGCGAAGGCGACCATCTTGGTATGCCGGAAAACGGCGATCCCCCTAGGCCTGCGCCTCGCATTGACATCCTTCGGGAGCTAGCTGTGGTCCTAGTCCCTGCGGGGGGTCAGGACGCACAGCTCGAGCAAATCCGCGAGGTGCAGGCCAGGCTCGACGAGGGAGCAGGAACACTTGAGCAGTTCCGGCGGAACATCGGGCAGGGATGGGCAGACCAAGCTCCGGCCGGAGAAGCGCGTCATCTGCCCCAGGGCATCCAGCTCCGCATTGCCGACGACACCAGGGCAAGGCCGCCACCGGCTTCCAGTGGGGTCGGCCAGAACCTGGCTACGGCAGCAATACTACTCCGCGCGATGCCGGAACCATCGACCACCGAAGGGCGGCGTATCCAGGGAGAGCTCAAGAATCTCCTGGAGGATGTCGCGGTCCGACGGGCCGAAAGCTCTGCCTCCCGAAGGCAAGGGTACCCCTCGGAGCATCGCGCCGCGACTTCCCGATTTATGCGGGAAGCCTCGGTCCACACCGGGCGCACGCGCAACACAGCGCCTGTGGCCCCGGGTCGCCTCGGCAACGAGCACCACCACGGCAACCGTCGAGCCCATCTCGACGAGAGGGTGCGCCGAGGCTACCACCCCAGGCGTGGGGGACGCTACGACAGCGGGGAGGATCGGAGCCCCTCGCCCGAACCACCCGGTCCGCAGGCTTTCAGCCGGGCCATACGACGGGCGCCGTTCCCGACCCGGTTCCGAACCCCGACTACCATCACAAAGTACTCGGGGGAGACGAGGCCGGAATTGTGGCTCGCGGACTACCGATTGGCCTGCCAGCTGGGTGGAACGGACGATGACAACCTCATCATCCGCAACCTCCCCCTGTTCCTCTCCGACACCGCTTGAGCCTGGCTAGAGCATCTGCCTCCGGGGCAGATCTCCAACTGGGACGACCTGGTCCAAGCCTTCACCGGCAACTTCCAGGGCACGTACGTGCGCCCTGGGAACTCCTGGGATCTCCGAAGCTGCCGCCAGCAGCCGGGAGAGTCTCTCCGGGACTACATCCGGCGATTCTCGAAGCAGCGCACCGAGCTGCCCAACGTCACCGACTCGGATGTCATCGGCGCGTTCCTCGCTGGCACCACCTGCCGCGACCTGGTGAGCAAGCTGGATCACAAGACCCCCACCAGGGCAAGCGAGCTGATGGACATCGCCACCAAGTTCGCCTCTGGCCAGGAGGCGGTTGAGGCCATCTTCCGGAAGGACAAGCAGCCCCAGGGCCGCCAGCCGGAAGATGTCCCCGAGGCGTCCACTCAGCGCGGCACCAAGAAGAAGGGCAAGAAGAAGTCGCAAGCGAAACACGACGCCGCCGACACGGACCTTGTCGCCGCCGCTGAGTACAAGAACCCTCGGAAACCTCCCGGAGGTGCCAATCTCTTCGACAAGATGCCCAAGGAGCCGTGCCCCTATCATCAGGGGCCCGTCAAGCACACCCTCGAGGAGTGCGTCATGCTTCGGCGCCACTTTCACAAGGCCGGGCCACCTGCGGAAGGTGGCAGGGCCCACAACAATGACAAGAAGGAGGATCACGAGGCAGAGGAGTTCCCCGAGGTCCACGACTGCTTCATGATCTACGGTGGGCCAGTGGCGAACGCCTCGGCTCGGCACCGCAAACAAGAGCGTCGGGAGGTCTGCTCAGTAAAGGTGACGGCGCCAGTCTACCTAGACTGGTCCGACAAGCCCATCACCTTCGACCAGGGCGACCACCCCGACCGCGTGCCGAGCCCGGGGAAATATCCGCTCGTTGTCGACCCCGTCATCGGCAACGTCAGGCTCACCAAGGTCCTCATGGATGGGGGCAGCAGCCTCAACATCATCTACGCCGAGACCCTCAGGCTCCTGCAGATCGATCTGTCCTCGATCCGGGCAGGCGCGACGCCTTTTCACGGGATCATCCCTGGAAAACGCGTCCAACCCCTCGGACAACTCGATATGCCCGTCTGCTTCGGGATTCCCTCCAACTTCCGAAGGGAAACCCTCACGTTCGAGGTGGTCGGGTTCCGAGGAACCTACCACGCAGTGCTGGGGAGGCCATGCTATGCCAAGTTCATGGTCGTCCCCAACTACACCTACCTCAAGCTCAAGATGTTGGGCCCCAACGGGGTCATCACCGTCGGCCACACGTACCGACACGCGTACGAATGCGACGTGGAGTGCGTGGAGTACGCCGAGGCCCTCGCCGAATCCAAGGCCCTCCTCGCCGACCTGGAGAGCCTCTCCAAGGAGGCACCAGACGTGAAGCGCCATGCCGGCAACTTCGAGTCAGCAGAGACGGTTAAGTCCGTCCCTCTCGACCCCAGTAACGACGCCTCCAAGCAGATCCGGATCGGCTCCAAGCTCGACCCCAAATAGGAAGTTGTGCTCGTTGACTTTCTCCGCGCAAACGCCAAAGTTTTCACGTGGAGTCCCTCGGACATGCCTGGCATACCGAGGGATGTCGCCGAGCACTCGCTGGAGATCCGAGCTGGAGCCCGACCCGTGAAGCAGCCTCTGCGCCGATTCGACGAAGAAAAGCGCAGAGCCATAGGCGAGGAGATCCACAAGCTGATGGCTGCAGGGTTCATCAAAGAGGTATTCCATCCCGAATGGCTTGCCAACCCTGTGCTTGTGAGAAAGAAAGGAGGGAAATGGCGGATGTGTGTAGACTACACTAGTCTAAACAAAGCATGTCCGAAGGTTCCCTACCCTCTGCCTCGCATCGATCAAATCGTGGATTCCACTGCTGGGTGCGAAACCCTGTCTTTCCTCGATGCCTACTCAGGGTATCACCAAATCAGGATGAAAGAGTCCGACCAGCTCGCGACTTCTTTCATCACACCTTTTGGCATGTACTGCTACGTTACTATGCCATTTGGTTTGAGGAATGCGCGTGCGACATACCAAAGGTGCATGAACCACGTGTTCGGTGAACACATTGGTCGAACGGTCGAGGCTTACGTCGATGACATCATAGTCAAGACGAGGAAAGCCTCCGACCTCCTCTCCAACCTTGAAACGACATGATTCTTCAAGGACTCAGGCCGAGGATCTACAATGACCTTAACAAGTTCGGCAGGCGATAGATGAAGGAACTCCCCTCGGTGGTCTGGAGTCTGAGGACAACGCCGAGCCGAGCCACGGGCTTCACACCGTTCTTTCTAGTCTATGGGGCCGAGGCCATCTTGCCCACAGACTTAGAATACGGTTCCCCGAGGACGAGGGCGTACGACGACCAAAGCAATCGAACCAACCGAGAAGACTCACTGGACCAGCTGGAAGAGGCTCGGGACATGGCCTTACTACACTCGGCGCGGTATCAGTAGTCCCTGCCACGCTACCACGCCCGAGGGGTCCGGTCCCGAGACCTCCAGGTGGGCGACTTGGTGCTTCGGCTGCGACAAGACGCCCGAGGGCGGCACAAGCTCACGCCTCCCTGGGAAGGGCCGTTCGTCATCGCCAAGGTTCTGAAGCCCGGGACGTACAAGCTGGCCAACAGTCAAGGCGAGGTCTACAGCAACGCTTGGAACATCCGACAGCTACGTCGCTTCTACCCTTAAGATGTTTTCAAGTCGTTCATATACCTCGTTTACATATGAAGTCTAACCATCAACGAAGGGTCAGCCTTGCCTTGGCAAAGCCCGACCCTCCCTCGGGGGCTAGAAGGGGCGAACCCCCTCTGCGTCAAAATTTTCCTTGAAAAAAGTCTTCCATCAAAAAGACTTTCGCGTCTCCCGGCTATATCAGTAACAGGACCCCAAGAAATGAATAAGGGTGCATGTAAGTGGCAAGGCCGACCGAGCCGAGGGATTCCTACATCTCTGGGATATGGATACCTCACTCGTTGCCTACCACGAAAAATAACTCTTACTTGGGTAAGCAATCCTGCTACTGACGAACGAGTCCAGATACGCAAAACAGGAGGAAAAGAGACACAACCTTATATTACGATAATAAAGTGTTTGGGCCTCGGTGGCCGCAAAAGACACATATGCATTCAAAATAAACTGCTCCGGCAGAATCAGGCGTCGCCCGGAGAAGAAGCCGCGCCCTCGGCTTCGTCCCCACCCTCGGCGAGATCCGCCCCGGCCTCGGACGACGGCGCGAGCGGGAGGACCTCTGCTTTGAAGGTGGTCGCCAACACTGCGCTTGGGCCCGCGGCGGCCGCGTCAAGCCTCTGGACTTCGGCCAGGGCAGCTTCATCTTCGTCGGGAAGGCAATACCCCTCGCTGACCTGCTCCAGATCCACATCATAGTGGGAACCGAGCACGGCGAAGGCCCACCTGACACCGTGATGCAGCGCCTCGCGGAGTCTGTCGCGCGCGTGGTCACCTAAGGCCTGCAGGCGACTTTGAGGGGAGCTTCCCGAGGGGACGTCGTCGGAACCAAAGACTCGGCAGAAGGCTGAGATGGCCTCGGACATGGCCGCACGGTCAGCCTCCTTCTGCTCGGCCGCCTGGGCAAGTGCCTTGGTGGACTCATCGAGAGCAGACTCGAGCTCTGCAGACAGCCAAAGCAGAAGACTTCAAACATGGGTTGAGAAACGAAGCTGAATCAAAATCTTAAAACAGCCAAGACACACCTTCGGCTCGGGCACACTGCTCCGAGGATGCGGCTTGGGCCACGGCTAGGTCTGCCGCAAGGGCTCCGGCCCGAGCAGACACCTCGGCTAACTGGACTCCAAGAGCCTCAGCCCGACTTTCAGCCTCGGCGGCCCGGCCCCAAGATTGGTCCCGCTCGCCGATGACCTGGTCAAGCTCCAACTTCTGCCGCTGCGCCTCTGTGCGTGCCGCCGATGCCTCCGCTCCCATATCGACACAGAGCAACCGAAGGTCCGCCACCTCGGCGCTCCGTTGGGAGAGGCGCTCGGTAGCCCCGACAAGCGTGGTCCTCAGGGACCGCAGCGAACCCCAGACATCGACCTCGCGGCGGATGAACGACGACTTGGCGGCGCTCAGATCCATCAGATCCTGAGGAAAGGAAGCGGGATGTCACAAAGAATGCCTTGATCAAGTGAAAGGTATGCTTGAAATCATTACTTGGAGGATCTTGGGAACGTCCCTACAAAGGACCTCCAAGGTCGACCGAAGCGACCCCACCGTTGCCTCGGCACACTCACGAAGCCCGTCCCAAGACTGCTCCTCTCGCTCATCGTCAAGAACGAAGAGGGGATCTGAATCCCCACTGGTCCAGAACCGGAACGACTGGCGCCGCCCATCGGGACTGCGCCACACGGGGACGAGGTTGCCGCTCGCCAGGACGGGTCGCGGTTCCGCGCCCCCCTCCTCCGAGGCACCAAGCAGCGATGCCTCGGCCATCTCAGCGTCGGCGGCGACGGGTGGCTCCACGGCCGGAACAGCAACCACCTCGGCAGAAGCCGGTGCCAGCGCCGGCAACGCGTCTGGTGGGCTCGAGGCCGCAGGCGCACCGGCAGCCTCCCTTGGCACGACGGCCGCCTCAACGGAGGAGTCGGCCTCGGGAGCTCGCCTCACGGCAACTTGTGCCGCATGGCCCCCCCACTTTGGGGCATCTTGTAAGAAGGCCAGCTGGCCGACGAGGCCCGGCGCGGCACTGGCTGCAGAAGCCGACGCCGTTTTGAGGACCTTCCGGGGAGCCAGACCGGTCGAACCATGCCTCCGCTTGCTGGGAAGAAAAGGAAGAGCAGGATCAGGGCACACGAAGGAAGAGCCAGGACGAAGATATCCTAAGATACTTACCCACTCCAAGCCATGATCAATCGTGCCTGTGGGGAGCCCATCCCTCTCCTGCCGACGATGAAGCCTTTCCAAGGCGTCCTGAGCCCGCGTCCGCTCGCGGGCCCGAGCCTTCTTCGCGTCCTTCTTCTCCTTCCTCTTCTCCGCGGTGACCCTCCGCGCGGCGCGGTCCACCGCGTCCTCCGGGACCGGTGGCAGGGAAGGCTTGTGAGCCCCTACCTCCTGGAGACAGACGAAAAGTCTCGGTTGTGAGAACCAAGGGCAATCCGACATGAGAAGAAAGAAGGAGCGGACACTCACCAGGGACACACACCCGCGATCGGGACACATCGAGAGCTGGGAAAAGGCGCCGGTTTCCAACTTCCCTACCGTACCGGCTACCCGCCTGTGGAGGTCGTCGACGGGAAGGGGATCCGAGGACATCTGCAAACCCTCCAAGTCAACCCCCGGTGTCATCTCCTAGAGCGGCAGTCGCCGCTCCGTCAAGGGGAGCACCCTCCGGCGATGAATGGTGGCAACCACCCCCGCGGCGGTGAGCCTTCTTTCTCGCAGCTCCTCCAAGGCCTTCAAAAGGGGCTAGAGATTCTTCTGTCTATCACGCGGGGCCCCGTAGCGCCAGTTCTCGCTGGCGGCGGTCACCACTCGTTGAGAAAACGATGGGAGCCTCCCGTCGTCATTTCGGAGATAAAACCACCGGCGCTGCCACCCTTTGTTCGAAGACGCGAGGATGGCAGGGATGTACTGCAGCGCCCACGCCTGCCTCAACTGGAGGATGCAGCCGCCGGCCCGCACCGCCATACGAACTCTTCTTTCCCCCGTCGGCGAGGCAAAAAGCTCCGCGGAGAAGAGATGGGCCCACAGGTCCCAGTGGGGGGGCAATCCCCAAATATCCTTCGCAAACCGCCGCGAAGATGGCTGCTTGCGAGATGGAGTTGGGACTGAGGTTGTGCAGCTCCACCCCGTAGACGTGCAGAATCGCCCGCATAAAACGGCTTGCCGGCACTCCGAACCCCCGCTCGTGAAAGGAGACGAAGCTCACCACATACCCCGGCGGCGGGGATGGGGCGGCTCCGCTCGGAGGGGCCATCCACTCCGGCTGCGAGTCACTGGAGAGAGGGCGAAGGAAACCATCAGCAACAAGGGCCTCCAGGTCATCCGTCGTGACGGTGGAGAAAGGCCACGGGTCGCGCGGCGAAACAATGGTCACCCAGTCGGCCATCACCAAGCAGAAGAGGTGGCGGCGGAGAGGACGAGGTGTGCGATTTCCTTTCTCTGGCTATTCCCTCGGGTTGCGAAAACCTAAGTGGGAGGCGAGCAGCAGAGTAAAGAGCCGCCACCAGTCCCTCTCCCGAATATATAAAGGCCTAGGCGAGACCCGTTCAACACTTCGCCCGAACCCGCCGCGAGATTCAAAACTCAAAGCGAGACGCCCATTCCTCGAACGGCTCGCGCACGCACAACGGCTGCCCCACGAACCACTCGTCCCGTCGCATTAACTCTACGGCAGGACAGGCGGCACCTTTGGCAGGCGAAGCAGGCGACGCTTCACCTCCGCCATAATGACCGCGTCAAAAAAGGTGTGCCACGTCATTCGATTTCGTATCCTTTTCCACTCCCTCTTTCTCTCTCTTGCCACAGGGACTGGGAAAGGGGATACTCTGAAAAGGATCCTTCTCCGCGAAGGAAGCGGGCCCTAAGCCCCCCTACTGATCAGAGGTTCGAAGGTTGGCCCCTCAGAAGGGTTCAACAGCCGCCTCAGAGCACTCGGGCTCCGCGCCCAATACTGGTCAGAGGTTCGAAGGATGGTCCCTCGGAAGGGTTCAACGGCCGCCTCAGGCCACTCGGGCTCCGCGCCCACTACTGATTAGAAGTTCGTAGGCTAGCCCCCTGTGACGGAACCTCCCAAGTAATTAGGCTCACCTACAGTTGTCCTTGTCTCACAGACATCAGACAACCCTGTAGGTGCCCCTGAACTACTTGACAAGTTCGGTATCTTTCCTTACCTTACCAGGAACGTTTCACCCATCTTGTAGACATTATAGAACATCGGAGATAAAGAAATGCGGAAGCGAATTACATAAACTTTACATTTATTTCAAAAGTAAGCTTGAGTTATATTATTATAGACCAGCCTAAAAGTGAGTGCATAGGAGTAATATTGTCCAAACCAGGGGAGGCACAAGACTCCTCTCGATAAGCTAAAAGCAAAAGATCCTAAACGGAGGACCGAGTCCTCCCGCACTTCAGTCTTGACTTTCTTCTCTCGGAACCACCTTGGCACAGAAGTAGCAAAAGTCTGCTACTTCCTCACCTAAAAACAACAAAGGGATAAACCCTGAGTATGGAATACTCAGCAAGTCTTACCCGACTAAATAAAAGACTCTCAAGGGTATGCTGGTTATGTGGGAGTCAAGGTAAGGCTTTTCAATATTCAAAGACTCTGTTTTGCAGAAATGCTTACTAAAGTGGATCCTTGAAAATCCAGTTTTAATTTGTCAAGTTAAGTAAAATTACCTGTACTAGAGTTCTTTCTACCCTAGTTCAATCACTGGTCCTGTACTAGCCAATTTCTTAACAAGAGCCCATCGTCTTTAGTGGAATGCTACGTGTAAGTCAGTGGCCAAGTCTCCATAACCGCGGAGGTACGGCGATCCGAATCGATTATACTCAGCTGAGGATCTCCAATCACACGACATATGTAGCACTTAACCCTTGCATATGTCAACTCGCCACCGGGGTTCTTAAGACCGGATCAGGTTCACGCAGACCGAGAGCACAGATACACCACCGTCCAGCCTCTTGCCACGGAGGGTACACGCTACTCTCGCCACCGCTCCACGCCCATCTCGTGTTGTCTTATTCCGGCCTTAGTCTGCCCGAGGCAAGGCTTACCCATGACGAGGCATGTGACCAGTTAAAGGGTCCTCGGTCAGCAGGCCTACATCGAGACGGTCCTTAATTGACTCAGACGGAGACACTACACCGAGACTCTCTTTCTCGTGCAAGTCACCCGCCCGGTCTCAGCTTAATCTTTTTAACCCAAAAACTTGGTACCTGACAGAGGTACATCTTTTCCGATGTTGGACCCATCATGGCCATGATGGATCCACCATCAAGTTTTGTTTTCGAAAACATCCCGACCACTTTTGCCAAACATCTTTTGTAAAACAAATCCTTTTGTTTTTCTAAAGCAATACTAAGCATAGTAAAACCTTTTTGTAAAAACAGGGTTTTAAGGAGGGTAATCAAAATCAAGGAAGGCAATGCAGGAATTGTTTACTCAATCAACTCCTATTACCTAATGCAGCAGGCAAGTGAGAAAGATTTTAAAAACATCAAGGAAGGTGGCAAATGCACCGGGGCTTGCCTTCGTTCACAGGTGAATCAGGCTCAGGTCCACAAATGTCGAAGTAGAAACTATTCCCGGCCTGAGTGTCCAAAGGTGGTTGTGGTGTCTCCTCTTCAGTTACTTCTACTTCTTCTTCTCGTTCTAATCATAACCATACATATGTATAAGAATGGATGCCATGGGATGCTCATGAGGATGCAAAGACAACATAAACTTATTATTTATGTCTTGAATACAACTTTCCTTCACGGAGTTCCGGGAACTTAGGGTTTCCGGAGTCGGTAAAGGAGTTCATAGGGCAGGGGGGTGTTTTGGGGTTTGGTGATCAAACAAGGTCCAAATCAATTCAAACTTTACCCAAGGCTTCTCAATATCGAATAACACTCATACAAAAATTTTGGGCATTTTAGGACCTATCAATTATTTTCTAAAAATCTATAATCAAGACTTTTAACTACTTTAAATACCCTAAAATTTCTTACTTCCACTAAAAATCACCAACTTATTTTTGTTAAATACTATAGAAAATAACAAACCTAGGAAAATTAGTTTCACAATTTTAGCATTTTTCTACATTTTTCTACACATTTTTAAAGTTTGCTAGAAATAGAAAAAAGAAAACGATGAACAGGCTTGGGCCGAAACCAGCCCAGGTCGGCCCAACAGCAGCAGAATCACGCCCGCGCCCGCGCGCGCGATGGCGGCTTTGCAGAAAAGCCCTCGAGGTTTTATCTAACAGGAAGCGGGTTCGGTTACTATTTCCTGGGGTCACTGACATTTCACAAAAAGGTCCTCTGGTTTCTGTCTATTCTGTGTTTCACGTCCTCGACGGCGTTCAAGCGCGGCCGTGCTCCGGCGAGCAACTACGCCGGCCGATTAAGGCTAAGACCGGTGCTAATCTTTGGCTGAGACCAAATCCGAGTCCCCAAGAACGTTTTCCCCAACTTAATTGCACTATTGGTGGACTAGGGAGCTCCGGCCACGGTAACCGTGCGGATGAATTCAAGAACTACGCGTTCCCGGTGATGGGTGGTCACACAGTTCAAATTGATGACTTGATAAGCATCACGAAGCTATGCAAGTGCTTAAACAAGAAAGCAGGGGACGGGGGCTGACCGGAGAGGGGCTGGCCGCGGTGAGGTGTTCTTGCGGGGTGTTCGACCCGATTTGGGGGAAACCAGAAATTCGAGCGTGCTGGTGGAGGATTGAGGGTGGGAGCGGGTGCAATAGCTTTGGGATGACCTAGCGCAGCTGCCCAGAGGCTCAATTTATAGTGTTCGCGGGCGGTGGTGCTCAATTTGGATGGAGATGAGCGGCGGCCGGAGATAGGGAAGAACACAGGTGCGGTGAATGCGTGGCTATTGCCGTGGCAAGCTCCCCAGCGACGATGGGACGGGTAGAGGGAGTCATGGCGACGCTGTAAAACGGCTAGGCCACGCGGCGCACGGTCGGGAAGCGGCGGTCGACGGCGAACCTATCGGGTTTCCACCGCGGCAACTCTGTACGGTGGTCGGGTTTACTTTTCCGGCCGGACTTATCCACGGCAACGTGCACCAGGTGTTATCCACTTACCCCAAGCTCAAGTTGGACCGGCGGCGGCACGAATCGCGGCGGAAATCGGTCGCCGGCTGTAAGAGCAGTCGCACTGGCGTCCTTATCAGCTCGGGGTACTGTACCATGGGAAGACCCCATCAGTTAGCCTGACAGAGCAAGTTCAGAGCAGTATTTCTCCAAATTTTACACTGCAACTTTGTTAATACTCTGTACCAAAGTTGTAGAGTTACAAACCAGCTACAATCCAACTATAGAGATCAAACTCATTTGAGCACCGGATCATGCTTGGATTTGGGCTAGAAGTTGATGTCAGTCATGTGCTACACTGAATTTCAGATCAAACAGCCTGACAGCCAGTTTTGGATTGGGTTTTTCTCCAAATTTCTCATAACAACTAAGCTCACACTCTTTAGCAAAGTTGTTCTCCTATAATTGGTCTTCAACTTTGATGTGGTGACCTAGGGCAAAAACCCTATACTTTGTAAGTTACAAAGCCCCAAAGTTGAGCCCATTCACTGATTTTCAGATTTAGAGCAAAACTCAAATGAGGTCCATTTTGCATTTAGGTCCAAAACCTTGGGTTTTGCTTTCAAGTACACATTTTTGTGAACCAAGGGACTTAAGAAACCTATTTGGCTTGGTTTTTGCACTTTAACCCAAAAGTGGGTTAATTTTGCACATAGGCCCCTAGGGTTTGGTTTTAGGGTTTTCAGGGTTCCAATTAGAGTTTCTGGTATCCCAGGGGTATAAAAGTGATTCAAGTTTATTCTTAGGGTCATTTTATGACTTTTACCCTAAAGTATTTAGGTTTTCTTAACTTGAGTTAAGTTTTACCCCTTTAACCACTATTTAGGGTTAAGTCCATTACCCAGGGTTCTATTTGCAAAACACTTAAAACAATACAACTTGTTTGAAATTTTTGCCTAGTGAATGCACTCTAGGTGTGTCAAACATATGCAATGTCAATGCTCATGATGCCATGCTCAAGTTTTAGTTATAGTAACACCAGGGGTGTTACATCCTTCCCCCCATAAAAGAATCTCGTCCCGAGATTTAAAGTCCTAGGGTGAGTAATGGAAAAGGAAATGTGTCACATTTTTATTTCCTTATTTCTGGTACAAGGCAGGGGTGGTGTGGGGGTTCATTCCTTTATTACACAGCTATACAAACTTTATACTTTACATGAGGCTAAAAAGCCTGGGAAATTCTTATCTAAGAAGTCTTGGGTTTCCCATGTAGCCTCGTTTTCCGAATGCTGGTTCCACTGTATCTTGTAGAACTTGAGAGTCTTTCTTCGGGTGACCCTGTCCTTTTGATCCAGAACTCGAATGGGATGTTCCGAGTACGTTAAATCTGGTTCCAGGACAACATCAGTCACTTCAACGGTTCGATCGGGAACCCGAAGACACTTTTTCAGTTGTGACACGTGGAACACATTGTGCACAGTAGATAATGTTTCGGGGAGTTGGAGTCGATACGCCACTGGCCCATATCTTTCCAGAATAAGAAAAGGACCAATATATCGTGGTGCAAGTTTTCCTTTAACTCCGAAACGCGATACGCCTTTCATTGGTGAGACCTTCAAGTAGACATAGTCTCCTTCAAGAAAATATAAGGGCATTCGCCGTTTGTCTGCGTGACTCTTTTGCCGTGCTTGAGCTTTCTTTATATTATGGATAATCCTCTGAACCTTTTCTTCAACCTCTTTCACCATATCAGGTCTAAAGAAGTATCTTTCTCCAGGTTCAGACCAATTTAGCGGAGTTCGACACCGACGTCCATATAAAGCTTCAAAGGGTGCCATCTTAATACTTTCTTGATAACTATTATTGTATGAAAACTCTGCCAAAGGTAAACATTCATCCCATTTTAGTGAGAAATCCAAGACACATGCCCGTAGCATATCTTCAAGTATTTGGTTCACCCTCTCAGTCTGTCCACTGGTTTGAGGATGATAGGCCGAACTGTGGAGCAGTTTAGTACCCAGGAATTTATGAAGTTCTTCCCAGAATTTAGATACGAATTGAGGTCCACGATCCGACACTATGGTCTTTGGAACACCATGCAGACTAAGAATACGAGCAATGTACAATTGGGCGTAGACAGTAACCGGGGAATTTGTCTTGACCGGCAGAAAGTGAGCAATCTTTGTAAGTCGATCAACAATCACCCAGATAGAGTCATATCCTTTTGCGGTCCTGGGCAATCCCACAATGAAGTCCATGCTTATGTCTTCCCATTTCCATGTTGGTATTGATAATGACTGCAATGGACCGGCAGTTTTCATGTGTATGGCCTTGACACGTCTGCAGGTGTCGCATTTAGCCACATAGCGTGCAATTTCAATCTTCATTTTTGTCCACCAGTAATGTTGCTTTAAGTCTTGATACATCTTAGTGCTTCCGGGATGAATAGAATAACGACTAAGATGTGCCTCATCCAGAATTTGCTGGCGGAGTTCTTCGTTCTTTGGCACAACTATGCGGTTTTTAAACCATATCACACCTTGATCGTCTTCTTTGAAACACTTGGCTGTTCTAGCCCTTATCTTTTCTCGTATGTGCTTCATACCCAGATTATCCTTTTGAGCATCAATTATTCTTTGCAAAATGATTGACTCAAGCCTTAACTGATTTAGAGTTCCTTGTTGAATGATCCCCAGGTTTAGCTTTTCCATTTCTTGACACAAAGTGTTCTCGAAGATCTTCGCCATAAGACAGTGGCAGGAAGTCTTACGACTCAATGCATCTGCCACCACATTGGCCTTGCCTGGGTGATAATGGATCTCCAATTCATAATCTTTAATGAGCTCAAGCCATCGTCTTTGCCTCATATTTAACTCTGACTGGGTGAAGATGTACTTCAAACTTTTATGATCTGTATATATGTGACAGATATTTCCCAGCAGATAGTGACGCCAAATCTTTAGGGCATGAACCACAGCAGCTAACTCCAGATCATGAGTTGGATAGTGCTCCTCATGTCGGCGCAACTGCCTTGAAGCATACGCAATTACTCGGCCCTCTTGCATCAATACACAGCCGAGCCCACTGCCAGATGCATCACAATATACGTCAAAAGGTTTAGTGATGTCCGGTTGAGCTAATACCGGAGCAGTGGTCAATAGTGTCTTCAGTTGCTCAAAGGCTTCATTGCACTTAGAAGACCAATTGAACTTAATGTCATTCTTCAACAAACTTGTGATTGGCTTCACAAGCTTAGAAAAATCTGGTATGAATCTGCGATAGTACCCAGCTAGTCCAAGAAAACTCCGGACTTGGTGAACAGTCGTTGGGGGTTTCCACTCCAGAATATCTTTGACCTTGCTAGGATCTACCGCAATTCCTTTGGCTGATAATACGTGCCCCAAAAATTGAATTTCTTCCAGCCAGAATGCGCACTTACTGAACTTGGCATATAGCTGATGTTCCCTGAGGCGCGTTAATACAATCCGTAAATGCTGAGCATGGTCTTCTTCATTCTTAGAATATATCAAGATATCGTCGATGAAGACTACCACGAATTTGTCCAACTCGGGCATGAACACCGAGTTCATTAGATAAGTGAAATGGGCAGGAGCATTTGTGAGCCCAAAAGACATTACCAAGTATTCAAACAATCCATACCGTGTAGTAAACGCGGTCTTCGGTATATCCTCGGGCCGAATACGGATTTGATGATAGCCCGACCTGAGATCAATTTTGGAAAATACCCTCGCCCCAGTCAGTTGATCAAATAAGATGTTGATCCTTGGAAGAGGGTACTTATTCTTGATAGTGACCTCATTTAGGGGTCGATAATCCACGCACATTCTCAAGGTTTGATCCTTCTTCTTAACAAAAATGGCGGGACAACCCCAAGGGGACGAGCTTGGCCGGATAAATCCCTTATTCAGCAGGTCTTGTAATTGAATCTTCAATTCTGCCAATTCATTAGGGGGCATACGGTACGACCTTCGGGATATGGGAGCCGTACCGGGCTTTAGCTCAATCACAAATTCTACATCTCTTTCAGGGGGTAGTCCAGGCAAATCTTCCGGAAATACATCTGGAAACTCACATACTACCGGAATGTTCTTGATCTCCGGTACAATGGCTTCATAGACTCTACCAGAAGCTTTGGCTGGATTGGCTGCGGGGAGAGTCAAAAGAATCTCTTCTTGGTTATAGCTCAACCTGACGGTTCTGAGTTCAGTGTTGAGGATTGCCTTGTGTTGGGTTAGCCAATTCATACCCAAGATTACATCTATATCCTGGCCTTTCAGAACAATCATGTTAGCAGGAAAGTTCCGTCCGGCCATTGTTACTGGCACTCCATAGGCCACTTCTTTAGTATAAATGTGTCCCCCAGGTGAATGAATTTTAAATCCCTCCTTTGATTCATGGTATGCAATATGATGTTGTTCCACAAACTTCTTGCTAATAAATGTATGTGAAGCACCAGAATCAAAAAGAATTATTGCTGGGTGACTGGCCACGGGAAACGTACCCATCATTACCGGCTCTCCCTCCGGTGTGGTAGCCACTTGCGTATAATATACTCGCCCCGTTTTCTTGGTATTCTTGCCCGAAGTACTTCCCTTGCCTGGAGCTGAATTTCCCGATCCATGCTGATTATTAGCCTGATTTTGCCTTGGATAGGGACAATCTTTAATAAAATGCCCAGATTTGCCACAGTTAAAACATCCAGTTGAAGAACTTGGCAAGGCAGGGAATCGAGTGCCTGGGGCACCCGGCTGTTTTGGGGTAGTGGGGGCATTGTTGGGGCGGATAATGATAGGCTGCTTGAAGGGAAATGGAGGTGGACGAGAAAAAGGGTGATTTTGGTTTGAGGGTCGAATCACAAACCGTGGTTTCTTCGCCTGGCCCTGATTAGGCCGCTCACCACCGAATCCCTTATTCTTTCCAGAACTTGTGTATTTGGCTTCAACAGATAAGGCTGTGCTGACAGCCTTTCCATATGTGAGGTCTATGCATGTGGCCATTTTCCTTTGTAGCCGATCATTCAGTCCCCGCATAAAACAGTTCTTCTTCTTCAAATCTGTATTCACCTGGTCGATAGCATACTGCGACAGGTGATTGAACTTGTTGAGATATTGAGTAATGGTATCTCCGCCTTGTTGTAACTTCATAAACTCCTCTTGTTTCATGTGCAGCACTCCTTCAGGAATGTAATGCTCGTGGAATGCTGCTTTAAACTCATTCCAGGTGACTTGATGGTTATCAGGTTGAATAGCCATAAAATTTCCCCACCAGGTACTGGCAGGACCACGGAGTTGTTGTGCGGCAAACAATGGCTTCTGTACTTCCGAACAGCGTAGAAGGCCAAACTTCTGCTCTATGACCCGTATCCATTCATCGGCCTCGAGCGGGTCTTCTGCCTTGACGAATAGAGGTGGACGAGTTTCCGAGAAATCCAGATAAGTGGTCTCACGGGGACCCTGCGGATAACCTCTTGCTGCTTGCTGCTGGAACTGCTGCTGACCCGCCATTTCCCTAAGGAAGCGGGTATTATCGGCAGTGGCATTCACCAAGGCGGTGATCGCCTCGGCTAACGTGGGAGGAACTGGAGGTGGGTTTGGAGTAACATCCCGTCCCCCAGAAGTTCCTGCTGCATCCTGTCCTCGAGTCCTGGTCGGCATCTGTGGCAAAAACATTTGAGGTAAACATAATGTGCCAGAGAAAACCTTCCATTTTACATTACTATAAAAAGTAATGATACAGACTCGATATTACATAACAGGATACAATACCCATTATACAAAAGTTCAACCTATTATACAACAGTACACCCTACAATACCCTACAATATACTACTCTACTTTTATTACACCCTTATTCCTGCTTGCCATTACTCTTGGCGGCTTCATCGTCAGGTGTGGGAGTCCAGACATCAACCAACCTCAAAGAAGGAGGGGGCTCAAAAAGGTCTAACTCCCCACCCAGCGCACGTCCTGCAACGTGAGATGGTCCAGCTTCTGCCTCAGCAGGTTGTGCAGGCTCACTTGGGTGTAGTTGTGAGTATAATACATGGACTTCCTCATGCAACGTATTGCAGTAAACCTGCAGGTCATCGACAGTCGAGCTAAGTTCTTTAATTCGGGCCTGAGCCCTTGCTTCCTTAGCACACATTAGCAAACGAGACTGCACGGCCTAGTCAAGTGCTAAGTCTCGATCAGCGAGTTGATCCTGCAAGTGTCGGATGTCCCTTCTCAGTTCGTTGATTCTATCACCGTCAGCGACCCAAGCATCAGTCCTATGTTGAAGTGCTGCTTGAAGTCGACTCACACGAGCTTCAAGGTCTCCGATGGGGTCGTTGCTTCCACTGCTGCTACTTTCATGTCGGGGAGCCAATTGATGCCGAGGCACCCCAATTGGTCCCGTGGACTTGCGTGCCGTTAGCCTGGTACGTGGCGGCATCTTTTCTAAGGGGGAAAATGTTATTAGTAAGATTCTTAGCATGATGCATGTATAATTACAGAATCAACCTTAGTCGATTCAACCTTCTATATGTTGCACTCTTCCTATCTGGTCTTTAAGATAGACTCTTTAGAATACTTAGGTAAGAGAAGAAAAGAATTTTTAGGTAAGACTTTCGAAAATTCTTTTGAAGATGCTTCATAATATCTGCCAAGAAGGGCTACGCTCCGATACCAGCTGTGACGGAACCTCCCAAGTAATTAGGCTCACCTACAGTTGTCCTTGTCTCACAGACATCAGACAACCCTGTAGGTGCCCCTGAACTACTTGATAAGTTCGGTATCTTTCCTGACCTTACCAGGAACGTTTCACCCATCTTGTAGACATTACAGAGCATCGGAGATAAAGAAATGCGGAAGCGAATTACATAAACTTTACATTTATTTCAAAAGTAAGCTTGAGTTATATTATTACAGACCAGCCTAAAAGTGAGTGCATAGGAGTAATATTGTCCAAACCAGGGGAGGCACAAGACTCCTCCCGATAAGCTAAAAGCAAAAGATCCTAAACGGAGGACCGAGTCCTCCCGCACTTCAGTCTTGACTTTCTTCTCTCGGAACCACCTTGGCACAGAAGTAGCAAAAGTCTGCTACTTCCTCACCTAAAAACAACAAAGGGATAAACCCTGAGTATGGAATACTCAGCAAGTCTTACCCGACTAAATAAAAGACTCTCAAGGGTATGCTGGTTATGTGGGAGTCAAGGTAAGGCTTTTCAATATTCAAAGACTCTGTTTTGCAGAAATGCTTACTAAAGTGGATCCTTGAAAATCCAGTTTTAATTTGTCAAGTTAAGTAAAATTACCTGTACTAGAGTTCTTTCTACCCTAGTTCAATCACTGGTCCTGTACTAGCCAATTTCTTAACAAGAGCCCATCGTCTTTAGTGGAATGCTACGTGTAAGTCAGTGGCCAAGTCTCCATAACCGCGGAGGTACGGCGATCCGAATCGATTATACTCAGCTGAGGATCTCCGATCACACGACATATGTAGCACTTAACCCTTGCATATGTCAACCCGCCACCGGGGTTCTTAAGACCGGATCAGGTTCACGCAGACCGAGAGCACAGATACACCACCGTCCAGCCTCTTGCCACGGAGGGTACACGCTACTCTCGCCACCGCTCCACGCCCATCTCGTGTTGTCTTATTCCGGCCTTAGTCTGCCCGAGGCAAGGCTTACCCATGACGAGGCATGTGACCAGTTAAAGGGTCCTCGGTCAGCAGGCCTACATCGAGACGGTCCTTAATTGACTCAGACGGAGACACTACACCGAGACTCTCTTTCTCGTGCAAGTCACCCGCCCGGTCTCAGCTTAATCTTTTTAACCCAAAAACTTGGTACCTGACAGAGGTACATCTTTTCCGATGTTGGACCCATCATGGCCATGATGGATCCACCATCAAGTTTTGTTTTCGAAAACATCCCGACCACTTTTGCCAAACATCTTTTGTAAAACAAATCCTTTTGTTTTTCTAAAGCAATACTAAGCATAGTAAAACCTTTTTGTAAAAACAGGGTTTTAAGGAGGGTAATCAAAATCAAGGAAGGCAATGCAGGAATTGTTTACTCAATCAACTCCTATTACCTAATGCAGCAGGCAAGTGAGAAAGATTTTAAAAACATCAAGGAAGGTGGCAAATGCACCGGGGCTTGCCTTCGTTCACAGGTGAATCAGGCTCAGGTCCACAAATGTCGAAGTAGAAACTATTCCCGGCCTGAGTGTCCAAAGGTGGTTGTGGTGTCTCCTCTTCAGTTACTTCTACTTCTTCTTCTCGTTCTAATCATAACCATACATATGTATAAGAATGGATGCCATGGGATGCTCATGAGGATGCAAAGACAACATAAACTTATTATTTATGTCTTGAATACAACTTTCCTTCATGGAGTTCCGGGAACTTAGGGTTTCCGGAGTCGGTAAAGGAGTTCATAGGGCAGGGGGGGTGTTTTGGGGTTTGGTGATCAAACAAGGTCCAAATCAATTCAAACTTTACCCAAGGCTTCTCAATATCGAATAACACTCATACAAAAATTTTGGGCATTTTAGGACCTATCAATTATTTTCTAAAAATCTATAATCAAGACTTTTAACTACTTTAAATACCCTAAAATTTCTTACTTCCACTAAAAATCACCAACTTATTTTTGTTAAATACTATAGAAAATAACAAACCTAGGAAAATTAGTTTCACAATTTTAGCATTTTTCTACATTTTTCTACACATTTTTAAAGTTTGCTAGAAATAGAAAAAAGAAAACGATGAACAGGCTTGGGCCGAAACCAGCCCAGGTCGGCCCAACAGCAGCAGAATCACGCCCGCGCCCGCGCGCGCGATGGCGGCTTTGCAGAAAAGCCCTCGAGGTTTTATCTAACAGGAAGCGGGTTCGGTTACTATTTCCTGGGGTCACTGACATTTCACAAAAAGGTCCTCTGGTTTCTGTCTATTCTGTGTTTCACGTCCTCGACGGCGTTCAAGCGCGGCCGTGCTCCGGCGAGCAACTACGCCGGCCGATTAAGGCTAAGACCGGTGCTAATCTTTGGCTGAGACCAAATCCGAGTCCCCAAGAACGTTTTCCCCAACTTAATTGCACTATTGGTGGACTAGGGAGCTCCGGCCACGGTAACCGTGCGGATGAATTCAAGAACTACGCGTTCCCGGTGATGGGTGGTCACACAGTTCAAATTGATGACTTGATAAGCATCACGAAGCTATGCAAGTGCTTAAACAAGAAAGCAGGGGACGGGGGCTGACCGGAGAGGGGCTGGCCGCGGTGAGGTGTTCTTGCGGGGTGTTCGACCCGATTTGGGGGAAACCAGAAATTCGAGCGTGCTGGTGGAGGATTGAGGGTGGGAGCGGGTGCAATAGCTTTGGGATGACCTAGCGCAGCTGCCCAGAGGCTCAATTTATAGTGTTCGCGGGCGGTGGTGCTCAATTTGGATGGAGATGAGCGGCGGCCGGAGATAGGGAAGAACACAGGTGCGGTGAATGCGTGGCTATTGCCGTGGCAAGCTCCCCAGCGACGATGGGACGGGTAGAGGGAGTCATGGCGACGCTGTAAAACGGCTAGGCCACGCGGCGCACGGTCGGGAAGCGGCGGTCGACGGCGAACCTATCGGGTTTCCACCGCGGCAACTCTGTACGGTGGTCGGGTTTACTTTTCCGGCCGGACTTATCCACGGCAACGTGCACCAGGTGTTATCCACTTACCCCAAGCTCAAGTTGGACCGGCGGCAGCACGAATCGCGGCGGAAATCGGTCGCCGGCTGTAAGAGCAGTCGCACTGGCGTCCTTATCAGCTCGGGGTACTGTACCATGGGAAGACCCCATCAGTTAGCCTGACAGAGCAAGTTCAGAGCAGTATTTCTCCAAATTTTACACTGCAACTTTGTTAATACTCTGTACCAAAGTTGTAGAGTTACAAACCAGCTACAATCCAACTATAGAGATCAAACTCATTTGAGCACCGGATCATGCTTGGATTTGGGCTAGAAGTTGATGTCAGTCATGTGCTACACTGAATTTCAGATCAAACAGCCTGACAGCCAGTTTTGGATTGGGTTTTTCTCCAAATTTCTCATAACAACTAAGCTCACACTCTTTAGCAAAGTTGTTCTCCTATAATTGGTCTTCAACTTTGATGTGGTGACCTAGGGCAAAAACCCTATACTTTGTAAGTTACAAAGCCCCAAAGTTGAGCCCATTCACTGATTTTCAGACTTAGAGCAAAACTCAAATGAGGTCCATTTTGCATTTAGGTCCAAAACCTTGGGTTTTGCTTTCAAGTACACATTTTTGTGAACCAAGGGACTTAAGAAACCTATTTGGCTTGGTTTTTGCACTTTAACCCAAAAGTGGGTTAATTTTGCACATAGGCCCCTAGGGTTTGGTTTTAGGGTTTTCAGGGTTCCAATTAGAGTTTCTGGTATCCCAGGGGTATAAAAGTGATTCAAGTTTATTCTTAGGGTCATTTTATGACTTTTACCCTAAAGTATTTAGGTTTTCTTAACTTGAGTTAAGTTTTACCCCTTTAACCACTATTTAGGGTTAAGTCCATTACCCAGGGTTCTATTTGCAAAACACTTAAAACAATACAACTTGTTTGAAATTTTTGCCTAGTGAATACACTCTAGGTGTGTCAAACATATGCAATGTCAATGCTCATGATGCCATGCTCAAGTTTTAGTTATAGTAACACCAGGGGTGTTACACCCCCGAAGGGTTTTCATAGCCGCCTCAGAGCACGCAGAGTGAGGGATGACCCTGGGTACGTTCGATACATAACCAAGGCTCGGGCTACGCTCCCGAGGTACCCTAGGACATTTCCGAGACCGACAGGAACGATTTTGTAACAGAATCCCACCAGAGGGAGGCATCGAGCCCTCGGACCCCGTCAAAAGGAGACCGGGTCCGGCGAATCACCCGCAGGTACTTTTGGAGCGCGCCTCCGGACCACTAGCCGACCCCTAACGAATGGGGCATGGGTGTCCACTCGGATTACCCGTTAGCAACTCACTGGAGACAGCATGTTCGGCGCCCTCCGAGGGCAACATGACGCTTCCCCCCCCCCTCCTTGCGGAAAGGCGACGCAGGGGCGTATGTAAAAAAGCCGAGTCTGTCCCTGACCGTCCTCTCGCTCTGTGCGGAGGCTCGGGGGCTGCTCTCGCAAACCCGGCTCCGGCCAAACCGTTGACAGCGTCAACATACCAGCCCGAGAACTTGGGACTCGACTATGCACCCGGGCTACGACCAGTTCGCATGAGGGAACAACCAGACCGGCCGAGGCATCACGAAACACGCTAAGACCTCGAAGGAGTCAAATCACTCCTCCGAGGCCTTGGGGGCTACACCCGGCGGGTGCGCTCGCGCGCACCCACCGGAACGAAACGCAACCAAGAAAGGCCGGTCCCCTTGCAAAAAAGTGCGACAAAAGCCTCCAAGCGAGTATCAACACTCCCTTCGAGGCTCGGGGGCTACTGTCGGGGACCATAATTAGGGGTACCCCCAAGACTCCTAATCTCAGCTGGTAACCCCCATCAGCACAAAGCTGCAAAGGCCTGATGGGTGCGATTAAGGTCAAGGCTCAGTCCACTCAAGGGACACGATCTCGCCTCGCCTGAGCCCAGCCTCGGGCAAGGGCAGCCGACCCCGGAGAATTCACGTCTCGCCCGAGGGCCCCCTCAAGCAACGAACACACCTTCGGCTCGCCCGAGGCCCAGTCTTCGCCGAGAAGCAACCTTGGCCAGATCGCCACGCCGACCGACCGTATCGCAGGAGCATTTAATGCAAGGATCGCCTGACACCTTATCCTAACGCGCGCTCTTCAGTCGACAGAGCCGAAGTGACCGCAGTCACTTCGCCGCTCCACTGACCGACCTGACAAGAAGACAGCGCCGCCTGCGTCGCTCTGACTGCTGTGCCACTCGACAGAGTGAGGCTGACAGCAGCCAAGTCCGGCCTCGGGCGCCATAGGAAGCTCCGCCTCGCCCGACCCCAGGGCTCAGCCCCCGTCTCGGCTCCGGAAGACGACGAACTCCGCCTCGCCCGACCCCAGGGCTCGGACTCAGCCTCGGCTCCGGAAGACGACGAACTCCACCTCGCCCGACCCTAGGGCTCGGACTCAGCCTTGGCCTCGGACGACGGTCTCTGCCTCGCCCGACCCGGGGCTCGGACTCGACCTCGACCTCGGAAGACAGACTCGACCTTGACCTCGGAGGAGCCTCCGCCTCGCCCGACCCAGGGCTCGGACCGACCACGTCACAGGAGGGGCCATCATTACCCTACCCCTAGCTAGCTCAGGCTATGGGGAACAAGACCGGCGTCCCATCTGGCTCGTCCCGGTAAACAAATAATGATGGCGCCTCACGTGCTCCATGACGACGGCGGCTCTCAGCCCCTTACGGAAGCAAGGAGACGTCAGCAAGGACTCGACAGCCCCGACAGCTGTCCTTCCGCAAGGCTCCAGCGCTCCTCTGACGGCCACGACATCACATGAACAGGGTGCCAAAACCTCTCCGGCTGCCACGACGGCATGTACTTAGGGCTCTAGCTCCTCTCTGCTAGACACGTTAGCACACTGCTACATCTCCCATTGTACACCTGGACCCTCTCCTTACGCCTATAAAAGGAAGGTCCAGGGCTCTCGTACGAGAAGGCTGGCCGTGCGGGAGAACGGGCCGGCGCGTAGGGCTCTCTCTCTCTCTCCCACACAGACGCTTGTAACCCCCTACTGCAAGCGCACCTGACCTGGGCGCAGGACAACACGAAGGCCGCGGGTTTCCCCTTTTGCCTGTCTCCTTTTTCCCCTTCGTGCTCCGTCTCGCGCCGACCCATCTGGGCTGGGACACGCGGCGACAATTTACTCGTCGGTCCAGGGACCCCCCGGGGTCGAAACGCCGACAATTGGTATCAAAGCTGTTCTCTTCATCTAAGGGACTAATCGCCCAAAGAGATGGATCCTAAGGGAAAGGGGATGGTGGTCAACGACAAGGAGAAGGAGTCTCTCTTCAACGAGCCAAGGGACGACAAGCCCACTGACTCAGGATCGAGTCACAAGAAGAGGGACGGGAAGAAGAAGAGGCGCATCAAGAAGATCATTTACTACGACAGCGACACCTCCTCTTCTTCACTAAGAGACGGCGACAACGATGACTCGTCTAAAAAGAAATCGGTTAATCAAAACTATTCATTTGATTATTCTCGTATTCTGTTCAATTTCAATGCTCATTTGCTTTCAATTCCACCTGGTAAACCTCCACACGTTGATGGAGAATACTACTCTTTTTGGAGTCACAAAATGCGTAGTCACTTATTTTCTCTCCATCCTAGTATTTGGGAGATAGTTGAAAATGGAATGCATTTCGATAGTACGGATAACCATGTGTTTATTAATGAGCAAATTCATAAGAATGCATAAGCTACTACTGTTTTGCTAGCATCCTTGTGCAGGGATGAATACAACAAGGTGAGTGGCTTGGACAACGCCAAGCAAATATGGGACACCCTCAAGATATCGCATGAGGGAAACGACGCCACCATGATCACCAAAATGGAGTTGGTGGAAGGCGAACTGGTGAGATTTGCGATGACCAGGGGAGAGGAGCCAACACAAACCTACAACAGGCTCAAGACCCTCATCAACAAGATTAGAAGCTATGGAAGCACAAGATGGACGGACCACGACGTCGTCCGACTTATGCTAAGGTCATTCACGGTAATTGACCCCCATCTTGTCAATCTCATTCGTGAAAACCCCAGGTACACCAAGATGACGCCGGAGGAAATACTCGGAAAATTCGTGAGCGGGCGTATGATGGTAAAGGAAGCGTGATACATGGATGATGCTCTTAATGGCCCTCTACCCGTCTACGAGCCTCAATCCGTTGCTCTCAAAGCAACAAGCAGCAGGGAGGCGCTACCAAGCAAGGTGGCACAAGTTGAGGCTGCTGGGCTAAACGAAGAAGAGATGGCCCTAATCATCAAGCGCTTGAAGACCACATTGAAAGGACACAAGGAGTACCCCAACAAGAACAAAGCAAAGGGAAAGCGCTCCTATTTCAAATGCGGTAAGACTGGTCATTTCATAGCACAATGTCCCAATAATGATGATGACCAGGAACAAGAAAAGCATGGGAAGAGGGAGAAGAAGAAGGTTTACAAGAAGGCGAAGGGCGAGGCGCACCTTGGCAAAGAACGGGATTCAAACTGCTCTTCATCCGACTCCGACGATGAAGGACTGGCAGCCTCGGCCTTCAACAAGTCTTCGTTCTTCCCCAACGAACGCCACACTTGCCTCATGGCCAAGGAGAAGAAGGTAAGCGTTCGAGATACCTCTAAGTATACTACTTCTAGTGATGATGATTCTAGTGATGATGAAGTAGATTACTCTAGCTTATTCAAAGGTTTAGATAGAGCTAAGGTAGAAAAGATCAATGAATTAATTGATGCTCTAAATGAAAAGGATAGATTGTTAGAAAAATAAGAGGATATTTTATATGAGGAGCATGATAAATTTGTTAGTGTGCAAAATATCTTGCTTTAGAGATTAAAAGGAATGAAATGCTATCTTCTGAGTTATCTGCTTGCCATGAAACTGTATCTAGTTTAAAGAGTTTAAATGATGATTTAAATGCTAAGCTAGAGGAAGCTAATAAATCTAGTTCATGTGTAGAGCATGTTAGTATTTGTAATAGATGTAAGGATTTTGATGTTGATGCATGTAATGAACACCTTATTTCTATTACCAAATTAAATGATGAGGTGGCAAGTCTTAATGCTCAACTTAAGACTTGCAAAATTAATTTTGATCAATTAAAAATTGCTAGGGATGCCTACACTGTTGGTAGACACCCCTCAATTAAGGATGGGCTTGGCTTTCGAAGGGAAGCCAAGAACTTAACAAGCCATAGGGCTCCCGTTCTCAACAAGGAGAAAGGAAAGGCCCCTATGACTAGTAGTCCTCAAAGGAACCATGCCTTTATCTATAATGAAAAAGTTGCTAGTCGTTCTCATTATAATAGAAATTATGCTCATACTACTTATAATGATTCACATGTTATGTTTGCATCAAGTTCTACTTTTGTGCATGGTAGAAGTAGGCCTAGGAAAAGTAATGTTGTGCATCATGTGCCTAGGAGAGTATGTAATGAACCTTCTACCATTTACCATGCTTGCAATACTTCATTTGCGCTCTTATGTAAAAATGAAAAAGTAGTTGCTAGAAAGTTGGGATCCAAATGCAAGGGAGACAAGACTTGTATTTGGGTTCCAAAGGCTATTGTGGCTAACCTTGTAGGACCCAACAAGAGTTTATGCATCCGAGTGTAAATTACCTTGCAGGTTTATGCATCCGAGGGCCCAAGATGGATTATCGACAGCGGATGCACAAACCACATGACGGGGGAGAAGAAGATGTTCACCTCCTACGTCAAGAACAAGGATTCCCAGGATTCGATCATCTTTGGAGATGGGAACCAAGGCAAGGTTAGAGGATTGGGAAAGATAGCCATTACATCCGAGCATTCTATATCCAATGTGTTCTTAGTTGAATCGCTCGGGTACAACTTATTGTCTGTGAGTCAATTATGTAACATGGGTTATAATTGTCTATTTACCAATATAGATGTATCTGTCTTTAGAAGGAGTGATGGTTCATTAGCGTTTAAGGGTGTATTAGACGACAAACTCTACTTAGTTGATTTTTTGAAAGAGAAGGTCGATCTAGATGCATGCTTAATAGCTAAGACTAGCATGGGCTGGTTGTGGCATCGCCGTCTAGCACATGTTGGGATGAAGAATCTTCATAAACTTCTAAAGGGAGAACATGTGTTAGGACTAACCAATGTCTGCTTCGAAAAAGATAGACCTTGTGCAGCTTGTCAGGCAGGAAAACAAGTGGGAAGCACTCATCACAGCAAGAATGTGATGACTACATCAAGACCACCGGAGCTTCTTCACATGGACCTCTTCGGACCCGTTGCCTACCTTAGCATCGGGGGAAGTAAGTATGGTCTTGTCATTGTTGATGATTTTTCCCGCTTCACTTGGGTGTTCTTTTTTGCAGGATAAATCAGAAACCCAAGGGACCCTAAAGCGCTTTCTAAAGAGGGCTCAAAACGAATTTGAGCTCAAGGTGAAAAATATTAGAAGCAACAACGGGTCCGAGTTCAAGAATATGCAAGTGGAGGAGTATCTTGATGAAGAAGGTGTCAAGCACGAGTTCTCCGCTCCCTACACACCACAGCAAAACGATGTGGTAGAAAGGAAGAACGTGACGCTAATCGACATGGCGAGGATGATGCTTGGAGAATTCAAGACTCTCGAGCGGTTTTGGTCGGAAGCTGTGAATACAGCCTGCCACGCCATAAACCGGCTATATCTGCATCGTCTCCTCAAGAAGACCTCCTACGAACTCCTTACCGGTAACAAACCCAATGTATCTTACTTTCGTGTATTTGGGAGCAAATGCTATATTTTGGTGAAGAAAGGTAGACATTCCAAATTTGCTCTCAAAGATGTAGAAGGGTTTTTACTAGGGTATGACTCAAATACAAAGGCGTATAGAGTCTTCAACAAATCATCGGGTTTAGTTGATGTCTCTAGTGACGTTGTCTTTGATGAGACTAATGGCTCCTGAAGAGAGCAAGTTGATCTTGATGACATAGATGAAGATGATGTTCCGACGGCCGCAATGCGCACGATGGCGATAGGAGAGGTGCGACCACAGGAATAATAGGAGCAAGATCAACCATCTTCCTCCACAATGGTGTTTCCCCCAACTCAAGATGATGGAGAGGTTCATCAAGAAGAAGCGCGTAATCAAGGGGGAGCACAAGAAGAACAAGCTACGGAGGAAGAAGCACCACTGGCCCCTCCAACTCAAGTCTGAGCGACGATCTAAAGAAATCATCCTGTCGATCAAATTTTGGGTGACATAAGCAAGGGAGTAACAACTCTCTCACGTTTAGCTAATTTTTGTGAGCATTACTTGTTTGTCTCTTCTATTGAGCCTTTCAGGGTAGAAGAGGCCTTGCAAGATCCGGACTGGGTGTTGGCCATGCAGGAAGAGCTCAACAACTTTAAGAAGAATGAAGTTTGGAGCCTGGTGCCACGTCCAAAGCAAAACGTTGTGGGAACCAAGTGGGTATTCTGCAACAAGCAAGACGAGCACGGGGTGGTGACAAGAAACAAGGCTCGACTTGTGGCAAAAGGTTATGCCCAAGTCACAGGTTTGGATTTCGAGGAGACTTTTGCTCCTGTGGCTAGGCTAGAGTCTATTCAAATTTTATTAGCCTATGCCGCTCACCACTCCTGCAGGTTGTTTCAAATGGATGTGAAGAGCACTTTCCTCAACGGGCCAATCAAGGAGGAGGTGCATGTGGAACAACCCCCTGGCTTTGAGGATGATAGGTATCCCGACCACGTGTTCAAGCTCTCTAAGGCGCTCTATGGACTTAAGCAAGCCCCAAGAGCATGGTATGAATGCCTTAGAGATTTCTTAATTGCTAATGCTTTCAAGGTTGGGAAAGCCGATCCCACTCTTTTTACTAAGACTTGTGATGGTGACCTTTTTGTGTGCCAAATTTATGTCGATGACATAATATTTGGTTCTACTAACCAAAAGTCTTGTGAGGAGTTTAGCAGGGTGATGACTCAAAAGTTTGAGATGTCGATGATGGGCGAGTTGAACTACTTCCTTGGGTTCCAAGTGAAGCAACTCAAGGACGACACCTTCATTTCCCAAACGAAGTACACGCAAGACCTTCTCAAGAGGTTTGGGATGAAGGACGCCAAGCCCGTGAAGACACCAATGGGAATCGACGAGCATGTTGACCTCAACAAAGGAGGTAAGTCTGTTGATCAAAAGGCATACCGGTCTATGATAAGGTCATTACTTTATTTATGTGCTAGTAGACCGGATATTATGCTTAGCGTATGCATGTGTGCTAGATATCAATCCGACCCAAGGGAATGTCACCTTGTGGCTGTTAAGCGGTTTCTTAGATATTTAGTTTCCATGCCTTGCTTCGGGATCTGGTATCCAAAGGGGTCTACCTTTGACTTGATTGGATATTCAGACTCCGATTATGCTGGATGCAAGGTTGATAGGAAGAGTACATCAGGGACGTGCCAATTCTTAGGAAGGTCCCTGGTGTCTTGGAGCTCAAAGAAACAAACCTCCGTTGCCCTATCCACCGCTGAGGCCGAGTATGTTGCCGCAGGACAGTGTTGCGCGCAACTACTTTGGATGAGGCAAACCCTCCGAGACTTTAGCTACAATCTGAGCAAAGTCCCACTCCTATGTGACAATGAGAGTGCAATCCGCATGGCGGATAGTCCTGTTGAACTCAGCCGCACTAAGCACATAGACATCCGGCATCACTTACTGAGAGACCACCAGCAAAAGGGAGATATTGAGGTGTACCAAATTAACACCGAGAACCAGCTAGCCGATATCTTTACCAAGCCATTAGATGAGAAAACCTTTTGCAGGCTGCGTAGTGAGCTAAATGTCTTAGATTCGCGTAACTTGGATTGATTTATAACATACATGTGTTTTATGCCTTTGATCATGTTACTTTATGCATTTATGAAATTTGTTGCTTATTTATGGTGCTCAAGTTGTGCAAGGGATCCCCGGACCTCATAGATCCATGTGTGTATGATGCACATATTTAGGGGGAGATGTGCCACAACTTGACCCTTTAAGACTAACCCTCGTGTTTGAGTATACTTGATGTAGTCTCAAAGGTGAATTGAAAGGGAAAGGTGAACTTGGACCATGCAAAGACTTCCACTGCACTCCGGTATTAATGTACTCACCTCCAAGTTCATTCTTATGCTCTAGTTGTCTTTTGCTCTTAATTGACATTTTTGGTGAGACAATGGGGTTCAAGGGCCAAGAATGATCCCGTTTTGGTGCTTACTGCCAAAGGGGGAGAAATTAAGGCCAAAGCAAATGGATCAGCTACCACTTAAGAATTTTGAAAATAGTAGAGTTAGAATTTTTGATTTGTCCAAAATACTCTTATTGCAAAATTTGGCCTCTTGTGGGGGGAGAATTTTTTATTGTGGCAAAAGGGGGAGTTTTTGGTACTTGATCAATTTTTCCATCGGAATATCTCTCTTTGTACCTAAACAAGTGAGTTTGAATTAGAGATAGGAAAATGAATTAGATTTGCAAAAACAAACCAAGTGGTGGCAAAGAATGATCCAAATATGCCAAATTATAGCTAAAACAATTTGGTCTTCAATTTGAATCGATGTTGCATGTTTTGTATTGCTTTTTGATGTGTTGGCATAAATCACCAAAAAGGGGGAGAGTGAAAGGGAAATGTGCCCTTGGGCCATTTCTATAATGTTTTGGTGATTAAGTGTTCAACACATAGTGAGTAAGTTATTATGTGCCAAACAAGCATAAAGTGCAAATCATGTAACAAGGTACGTTTCTAGACTTAGTACATTGTTTTAAGTACTAACATATTTTGTCTAAGTGCTAGAAACAGGAAAAGAAAGGATTGCAAAGGACTTGGCTGGGTGCAGCCGAAGTCCAGCTCGGCCTGGCACAACGGACTATCCGGTGGTGCACCGGACTGTCTGGTGCGCCAGGCTGGTTTCCGGTGAACTGGCCGCTCTCAGGAAAGTTTGGCGGCGTACGACTATAATTCACTGGACTGTCCGGCGGTGCACCAGACTGTTCGGTGAGCCAACGGTCGTCTACGCCAACGGTCGGTCGCGCAATCCGCGGGCGACGCGTGGCAGCTGCAACGGTCGGCAGCGGGCACCGGACTGTCCGGTGTGCACCGGACAGTGTCCGGTGCGCCAACTGGCCCGGAGCTGCAACGGTCGCCTGTGCCAGAAAAGGAAGGAGATTGGTACCGGACTGTCCGGTGCACCACCCGACAGAAGGCAACTTTGACCTTCCTTGTTGGCCTCCAACGGTCCTAGCTGCCTTGGGCCTATAAAAGGGACCCCTAGGCGCATGGAGGAGTTACCCAAGCATTCACTAAGCATCCTAAGGCATCCAGACTTTGTTCTCGCGCATTCGTTTCGTTGTGTTAGAGATTTGAGCTCCATTCGAGTCAAGGACTCCCTGTGTTGTCATTTGAGCTCAAGTTTTCTCTTGTGTGCGTGGGTGTGCTGCAATTTGTGTCTTGTGTGTGTTGCTCATCCCAACCTTACTCCGTGCTTTCTGTGTGATCAATCTTGTAAGGGCGAGAGGCTCCAAATTGTGGAGATTCCTCGCAAACGGGAAAAGGATATAAGGAAGAAAAGTCGTGGTATTCAAGTTGATCATTGGATCACTTGAAAGGGGTTGAGTGCAACCCTCGTCCATTGGGACGCCACAACGTGGAAGTAGGCAAGTGTTATTTGGCCGAACCACGGGATAAAATTGTGTGTCTCTTGTGATTGCTCTCTCTTTGATTGTCTGTGTCCACAAGAGCTAGTCTCATTGACTTGATTAACCCGCAATAATATCTTTATAATCAAGGTTGTTGGAATTTAGTGTTGAATTTTACAGGATCACCTATTCACCCCCCCTCTAGGTGCTCTCATCCTTATATGAGGGGACAATCCTTCTGCTCACACCTAACCCGGCTGAGCCAACACTTGAGGCCCTCCCCTAAACCAGGGAGTCCCTAATCATCCCGCTTTACAATGTGATAAGGGTGACAACCCTTCATCATACCCATTTTGGAAAATATTTTCTTTTGAAAACTCACACCTTTTCTCAAAGCATTTGTAGCAAATATGTCAAGGAGTATAGAGATTGATTGAGGCAAGCGGCTGGGTGGCCATAATAACTTGTCTCAAAATCATATCATGCATAAAATAACAGGCTGAGGGTTGTGGTTGAAAAATCATAGGTAATTTATGCATCAAAGGGATCCAGTGAGCTTGTCGTGCTTATCCGGCGAAAGGGGAAGAGCTCACGAAACTGGCTTCTGGCTCCACCGTCTGGCGTAGACTTGCAGATCTGGCCTCCACGAGACGACACGAACGCTCCGATAACTAAGCAACATGAATAAGCAAACATACAAACCAGCAAGTATACCAACAAATATTTAGTATAGTGGTCAGAATAACGATATATGGATGGGTAGAGTCTTGAGCAGAATCTGTGTCATGTGGTGTTGTGATATTACTGGTGGTGGAGTGGGCGTGCTTACCAGGAGGGTGGATTGGAGGCGAAACGACACTATGCGCGTAGCCGGCAGAGCGGAGTAACTGAGTGGGTGGGGTGTTTGCCTTGGCTGAGGGTGTTGAGTGTGTGTGGAGAGGGAAAGGGTAACTGGGTCTATTTATAGCTGGATGTATGTGGTATAGTACAGTAGAGTTCACTGTTGGTGAGAATAGTGACGAGTGAATCGTCTGACTTAGCCTGAATAGGGAAATTATAGGTAGAATATGGGACAAGAGTATTTTGGGAGTTTTCTAGGATATGAACCATGCTTAAGGGATGACATGGTTGGATAGGGAATAGTTTGATAAGAATTTAGAAACAAGAATTATTGGAATCTGAGTTTGGAAGCCTGGTTCGAAGGAATCTCAAAGTTAAGCGTGGTCAACTTGGAGAAACCTGGGATGGGTGACCAGATGGGAAGTTCCTACTGGAAGGAAAATCACAGTCACCGAAGTTCGTATGACTGGAATATTGGTCTGACAGGTCTTAGGTGGACTGGACAACATGATGGATGAGTAGTTGAAACTTGGGGTGATCGAATGATCGATGAATAGTAACGATGAATAGTGACGATGAAAAAGTAATTATAGCTATCATCGATGAATAGTAACATGTATGTCCGCCTCTTCCCTTCTCTTCCTGCTCTATGAAACCTTGGAAGTGGGGGAGGCGAGGGATGGGGGTCCTGGTTTGCCGCCAATGGTACCCGTTTGATAGCTCGACATCGCATGTCTACATGGCCTTTCCCTTACTACGGTATTGACTCGGTATGCTTTTACCACTTCTATGTACCTGTCACCCATCCTTCTGTCATAGCAAAAATTATTGTGTTGTTCCTCTGTTGTTTTGGGTGTTAGTTTTTTGTTGTGCTAAGGACTGAACTTAATTTAAGTGTGTTAATACTTTATTTATTGTCTGCACATGGTTTGTGTTCTTCTGATGACGGCTCATGGATCCTGCAAAATATGTGTTAGGATTTGGAGATCCATGCGGGCTCTACCATAGGGTGCTCATCCCATGTGTTCTTGGCTCTTGCATGCATTAGGTCGTTTCTAAGACCACATTGGCGCAATGGACTCCATGGTGTTTGAGGTTGATGAATTGGATGGAGCAGCAATGATCTGTCACGCTAACAGTAAAAGGAAAGATTATTTGTTGGTTTTAAACGTTAGTTATTGCTACAAAGTACCGTAATTTGTATGGAGCACATCCATTTTTTATTGATGTCTGACTTTAGCAACCACTCCATATTTTGATCTATCTTTTTTTAAGTTTGAGTTCATCTGACTTATTTTATAAACTTGACCTCACAAACTTCCTCTTATTTGGTATTTGTATGATAGAATTATGTCATTCTATAATCTCTGTTCGTTCAGTCAGTCTTTGTAAACTCTCTTCTAATCTCTTCCTTCATTGGTCGTGTTGTACCAAGACATATTGAATGGAGTAAACAACAACATCAGTTAGTCAAATCAAAAAATATTATGCGAAGAGCGAAGATAATCAATAAAAAAACTTGAGATCTTTTTGGTGGATAGTTTACATGGGTATTGTTGTGAGCCGTCGCAACGTGCGGACAACCGACTAGTTTATTTTTATCATTAACTATTACATGAAACATCATCACATGCAAGTTTTGCGGGTCCCCACGGGGAACGGTTATGGAGAATGCTTCCTCATCCCCATCCCCATTTACCCGTTGGGGGAGGATTTTTCCTCGTTTAAATCCTCATGAGGGAAGAAACTTCCCCATCCCCATTCCCTATGGGCTAGTTTGGGAGCTAGAAATCCGGTTTTGTGGCTCCCAAACTAGCCCTAATAGAGGAATTTCCTGCGGGAAATGGGGGATCGGGGCCTCATTGCCATCTCTAATAGGGAACCAGGAGCTTGGCGGATATATGTGAGAGCACCTAGAGGGGGTGAATAGGTGATCCTGCAAAAACAACTCAATAAGACAAACATGGACTAATATTGGATTAGTGAAAGCAAGAGCCAAGTTCGAATGAGCTTAGTAAACTTCTTCACTTAATTGCTCTTCACTAAGTGAGTATTAAACCTAGAGCAATAATGTAAGTAGATAGAGAGAAAGTTGCAGTAGGATAAAGACACGTGACACAATGATTTTTATCTCGTGGTTCGGTCAAGTAGAATACTTGCCTACTCCACGTTGTGGCGTCCCAACGGACGAGGTTGCACTCAACCCCTTTCAAGTGATCCAAAGATCAACTTAAATACCATAGTTCTCATTATCTCAATAATATCCTGTTATGAGGAATCTCCACAATTTGGAGTCTCTTACACCATACACAATTGATCTCAAATAAACACAAAAGTAAGGGGGAATAGAAACACACATAAGAGCGAGAGTTGCAACAACAACACGCACACAAGACAAGAACGAGCACACGGAACAGCACAACAAAGTTACAACTCAAAGAAGTGCTCAAATCTCAATCACAATGAACCAAATGCGTGTTTGCGAAGTCTCGGCGTTGTAGAATGTTCAATGGGTGCTTGGGGTTGAGTTCCATGTGCCTAGGGGTCCCTTTTATAGCCCTAAGGGACCTAGGAGCCGTTGGAGCTCCATTTGAAAGGCCCTAGTTGCCTTCTGTCTGCGGGTGCACTGGACGTTCTGGTGCACACCGGACAGTGAACAATGCGCAAGCTGGGCGCGGGCAGAGAATCCCTGATTGGCTGCTTTCCTGTTCTAGGGGCACCGGACTGTCCGGTGCGCCACTTGATCGTTGGCCCGAGGCCGACGTGGCAGCTGGCCATTGCATAGCTGGCACACCGAACTGTCCGGCGCCTCACGCGGACCGTCCGGTGAATTATAGCTGACACATGCTAAAAAACCCGAGAGTAGCGAGTTGGCCGGACCGCGTCCGGTGCCATGCAGTCCAACACCTTTTCTCTGTTTCTTTTTCTTGTTTTCTTTTGCTCTCTTTTAGACTTGTCTTTATGAAGTTCCTGGCACTTAGATAAATAGAATTAGCACACAAAATAATGAACTAATGTCCAGAGCTTACCTTTTCACTTGGTCCATCTAGATTTGCATTGTATCATATACGGAGCTCAATTTGATTCATGCTCATACATCATGTTAGTTAAATATAATGTGTTGTGCATCTAATCACTAAAACACTATAGAAATGGCCCAATGACATATTTCTCTTTCAATATGTGCCACAGATCTCTAATTTTAGGAGCACCAAATAAGTTAGGAGCGTATATCAGGAGCTGTTGGACATGATTTTTCTGCTATTCTCCAAAAATCTCTACTACTATTAAGGCTGCAATAGTAGTCTGTCATTCCGCGTTCTGCCATTCCCTGTTCTGCCTTTCTGATTCCCTCCTGCCCATTCCGTGTTCTGCCTTTCCGATTCCATCCTGTCCATTCCATGTTATGCCTTTCCGATTCCCTCCTCCCCACGCACAGTCCATTCCTATGTTCTGCCACCATTCTATATCTATCATTCTCATTCCCACTCCCCGCAAAGCCCATTCCCATTCCCCCGTACAGCCGACGTCTAGCTAAAATTAAAAAAATACACATGGCCCCAAGGGGATTCAAACCCACGACCTCTCAAGCAAATGCCAGCAGTAGCTACCACTACACCACATGTGTGTTTATGTTTACATCTATAACAGAAAACACATCTACTACATCTCTCGCCAAGCCCACCTGCTACCCTTGCACAATGCGTAATAGTAGATAAGTATAATCGAGATTCTTGAATTATATTTTTGGATGGAGGGAGTAGTATTTAAAGAAGAGCCTTGCATGCAATTTCTTTTGTTTGAATAATGTTTTCAACTTAAATTTCTTTTTTGCATGCTTGACATTTATTCTTCGTAATATTTTTTTTCATGGATCTAACTTGTGAGTCATTTTTATAAACCAACGCCAAACATGAATCCATGTTTCTTACATGAAAACCCCGAACACACACCATTAGCAAGAGGCACTCACGTTGGGGTCGCTCATCGACGACAAGAAGAAACTTGGCGACTGCCAGTTCGACCTCTAGAAACAGTCCTACGTGACCGCATGTGCCGCTATGTACGACAAGCTCCGGCGCAGCCGCCGCTTGGACGCGGTGCAGAGCGGCTGCTCCGTGCTGTCCATCGTCAAGCAAGGGGACCTCATAGTCGTCGCCAACGTCGGCGACTCTCGGGTTGTTCTGGGCACCACATTCGACGACGACACCATCACGTCGTCCAGCTCATCGTCCACCTGAAGCCCAACCTGCCACGTAAGTCGCTACTGACTGGCCATAAATTGTTGTGCGCTGAGACGATTGTCGTTGCTGACGTTGTATGAGTGTCCTCGAACACGATGTATGTAGAGGAGTAGCGCATCCGGTGGTGCAACGGCCAGGGTACTACCTAACTGATGAGCCCGGGGTGCACTTCGTTTTACAGCCCAGCCAAGAGTTATCAGTACTCGGTATGTCGCGCGCGTTCGACGACTACTATATCGAGGACTATGGCGTCATCTTGGCGCCAGAGGTGACGCAGAGGAGGACCGACAACAATGACCAGTTTGTCATCCTCGCCACCGTTGGGGTAGCTTTTATGCAGGCTTGCCTTTAATTCTCTTTGCAAACACACACTTGCCTTTTTGTTTAAGCAAAAGCGTATGGTGGTACGTGTCTGATAACTAACGATGTACGAGGGAATTTCTTCCGGTATATGTGGAACGTGCTCTCTAATGATGAGACCATGCAAATCGTGACATATATCGAAGTCTACATGATACTGATGTTGCAATGTAGTGGTGAAACAAATAGATTATAAATAACAAAATTTATGTATGACCATAATAAAAAATTGATTATAAAACATTTTCTCATAACGGTATAACACACATTTTGTATATAAGTTATCGTAGTATACTGATATTATATATTCCCGTTGCAACGCACGGACATTCAGCTAGTAAGGTATTGAGAGTAGTGTTTGAGAGTTTTTGGAGATGCTCTTAGGAGCCAAAAGCTAAAATCAAAAACCAAACCAAACACATCCTAATTTTTTTACGTGAATTATAGTAACTTTAAAAGATAGTACCAACACATTTAGAACTGTTAGAGTATAAATATTTTTTATTCTTTAAAGTGGTTTAACAATTTTCTAAATCAATAATTTAGCAGGAAAATTGCTCCAGACACTGAACAGACCGAACAACTGGGCTTGGGCTACGTTTATTTTTGTGGCCCCGTGTTGCGTTCTCCTGTTCACCCCGCGTCGTCTTCGCTCTCACGATCCCTCGGCAGTCGGCGACGGCTGGGCGACCGCCACTTCCGCCTTCTCTTCCTACTGAGCGTCTCCAGGTACTCCACCCCTTCTACCTGCTGTGCGAAACCGAGCACCCAAACCCTAACTTAAACTTTTTTTGTTCGGATCTGGTCTAATAACAAATATATGTACATTCATACTGACCTTTTTGCAAAAAAAAAAATTCGGATGTACTCCCGTGTCCTCCACTGCTTCTAGGCACGCTTCTGAATTCGGAGTTGCCAGCATTCGCTCGAGGTGCCGGACCAGATCTCACCATCATGCAGGTTGGTAGTCCCTGGATTATCTCTCTTGATTGGTTGCGCGCGGCTGATAGAGGCAGGCGTTTGGTTTCTTCTGCCGTTAGGACACCTTAAATTAACGGATTGTGATCTGTATTCTATATGTTGTAATCCGAGAAATTTTCATTTGGTTAAAAGTGGAGAACTGTTCTTCCATGCTTTTCCTGTCCTGTTTTGAAATTACGGAACCCTTAGATAGAGGCCTGAGATACAATGAACTCAATCCTTTTTGTCTGATAAATTTAGCGTAGGACGGATTGGACTAGTGGTTGGTGGTGGAAGTGCTATTCTTTTTTATCATAACCAAAGCATTAGCTACTAGGGCTTGTTCTACATGCTACTTGTTATGTTATAGCTTACAGTAATGCTTTGGAATGTTAATTTTGTATAATATATACTCTTATTTTTTTTCGTGAACGCGCAGTAGAGCTGCGCATCATTAAATTAAGAGAAGAAAACAGTCCAAAATGGACCAAAGTACAATGCCACAATAGGCCAAACACAAGACCACCAATTCCTGCTACGCACAGAACTGCAGCCTCCTTCTGCCCATGAAAACAGCAGCACGCAAAAGGACAACAGCAAAAGTGCCAGCAGGCCACACACCCACACAACTGCTCTTCACTAAGCCCCCAATAGAACCCTTGATCTGAAAATTGCAGCACCAGGACCCAAAGCCTCAAGATGTCTAGCACCGGCAAGCCTCTAACACTCAAACTCATCCAGAAAAACTGATTTTATTCCATGAATGGAAGGTTTGACGCCATCAAAAACCGCCTTATTACGATGAAGCCATAAACACCAAGCCCCCAAGATGATGATACTGTTAAAGCCTCTTCTTTTGGATTTGTGCACTTGCTTACACACCTTCTCCCACCAGTCAGCAAAAGTGGACTCATTAGAGGCAGGGGAAAGATTAGCCAGTCCCAATGAAGAGAGAATGTAGTACCAAAATTGACGCCCAAAAATGCAAGTGCAAAGGAGGTGTTGGATATTCTCCGAATCTTGATCACATAAAGGACAAACCTCAGGATAATCCAACCCTCTTTTCTGCAGTCTATCAGCTGTCCAACATTTATTTCTTATTGCCAACCAAAGAAAAAATTTGCATTTGGGTGGAGCCCAAGTCTTCCATAACCTCTTCCATGGTTCGAAAGTAATTGAACCCATGAAGAAGGCCCTATAACACGACTTCGAAGAGAACTGTCCAGAGGAAGAATGAATCCACACATGTCGATCAGCCTCCTGAGTGAGCACCACTCCCCTTAATGCATCCCAAAGGTTAAGATATTGCTGCAGCCCAGGCAAATTAAGAGGGATCTCAATGTCACTGACCCACTGCCAGTTTTGAAGAGCATGTGCCACCGTTCTAGAAGAAATAGCTCGTTTCCCAACATTAGCCACAACAGCAGGGGCAAAATCTTGGATACAAGACCCATCCAACCATCGATCTGTCCAAAATAATGTATTATACCCATTACCAACCAGGGTAACAATTGAAGAAGTAAAGAATCTCTTGACATGTTGTTGAATAGGCAAGTCCAAACCAGACCACGGCTTGTTAGGATCAGTTTTTTCTAACCATAACCATTTAGCTTGCAGCGCCCAACTCTGGTACAGCAGGTTAGAAATCCCAAGCCCACCGAGATCCAAAGGCCTTGTGACAATGTCCCACGAAACAAGGCAATTGCCACCATTTACCTCCTTTCTTCCTTTCCAAATAAATCCTCTCCGAATCTTGTCTGTAGAATTAATCACCCACTTGGGGATTTTCATGGCAATGAGAAGGTAGATCGGGATGGCTGAAAGCACAAAGCGCACCATAGCTGTCCTGCCAGCAAGACTAAGCAACCGAGCCTTCCAATTAGGAAGTCGGTCTGCAACTTTCTCGACCCAAACCATGAGATCAGATTTTCTGAGCTTTTTATCTGAAATCGGCAGCCCCAAATAAGTGCAAGGAAAAGAGGAAGAAGTGCATTGAAGAATATTGCAGCCCATCTGTACCGCCTGATCATTACACCTGATTGGGATAACAAAACTTTTTTGCAAATTAGATACCAATCCCGTGGCTGAACCAAAGCAGTCCAAAATCGTTTTGACACATTGAAAATCCTCCTCAAAAGGTTGAACAAAAAGGACCACGTCATCAGCATAAATGAACAGTCTGTTTCGGATATTAGCACCATCCAAGCTGTGCAGCAGCCCCCTATTTTCAGCTAGATTAAACAGACTATTGAGAACATCCATAACCAAGACGAACAACATTGGAGAGAGAGGATCACCCTGGCGAAGCCCTCTCCGGTGCCTAATAGGAATACCAGGAGACCCATTCAAAAGCACTTGCGTAGAAGAAGAGGCCAGAATATTGGAGATCATATTTCGCCACACAGGACCAAACCCAAGATATGCAAGCACTTCAATCAAGAAGGCCCAAGAGACCGAGTCAAATGCTTTGGAGATATCCAACTTCAAAAGCAAACTAGAGACTCTTCTTGTGGAGAGATTTAATTGAATGCTGCACCAACATAAAGTTATCATGAATCGATCGGCCTCTCACAAAGGCACTCTGATTAGATGCCACCAACTCCTGTAGATAGGGTCCCAATCTATTAGCAAGCATTTTGGTGACCAACTTAGCAAAACTATGAATTAAGCTAATTGGTCTAAAATCTCTTGCAGACAAGGCATCAACTTTCTTAGGGAGAAGAGTTAAATAAGCTGAATTCAGCATCCCCAACTTGTGAGAATTTCCTTGATGGAGTGAATTAATGGCTGCCAACAAATCTGATTTAATAATATGCCAACAACATTTGTAGAATTTTCCAGTAAACCCATCAGGACCAGGAGCCTTATCAGATGGGAGAGCACCAATAGTGTCGCGAACCTCCTTCTCAGAGAAAGGTGCCTCCAGGGAACTCAAATCAATAGCGTCTCTGTGGCAAGCAGCTAGGTTAAGAGAATACTGTCTCTGGATATTAGAACCCAAAAGATTGGAGAAAAAATCATCTAGAACCTCCTGCATTTGTTCATGGCTGGTGACTGTCCTCCCTTCATTCTCCAAATGGGAAATATAATTTCTCTTCTTGCGGAAGCGAGCCTGTAGGTGAAATTTTTTTGTGTTGGCATCTCCATCTCTCAAGTAGTGCAATCGGGAACGCAAGCATGCAACTGTCCTTTCCAAAGAAGCAAGGACAAGGCAGTGTTGTTTCAATTTCTGCAGCAACCATAGCTCATCTGAGGACAACGACCTGCTGTCCTGCGCCATCTCCAACCTGTGCAGCACCTCGCGAGCCAGCCCCAGCTGAGAATTGACATTTCCAACCGCACTATGCCCCCAGGACTGCAACCGTCGCGCCAATCTTTTAAGCTTCATCGACACCCTCTCCAGAGGGCAAGAAGACTGAACCGGTTGATCCCAGGAAGCATCAACCTCCTCCAAAAAACCCGGGAGTTTAGGCCAAAAGTTCTCAAAATGAAACCTACGCCTCCCTCTAAGATCCGCATTGAGCTTAAGGATTAGAGGACAGTGGTCAGAAATTTCAGAAGCACTGCTGTAAAGAAAACAATCAGGGAAAGCCTCCTCCCAGCAGGTAGTGCAAAAAACATGGTCCAGCTTAACAAGGGTGGGAACCGCCCTCTGATTTGACCAAGTAAATCTTCTACCATTCAAAGGAATCTCCTTCAAATCCAAGGAGCCAATAAGGCCTCTGAAATTGCCCAATAAAGACCTGTTAATATTAGAATTATTCTTGTCTTCTGACTTGTAAATTTGATTAAAATCACCAGCAACTATCCACGGACCCACACATGTATTTCTAATATCTCTTAATTCTTGGAGAAAAGCAGATTTTAAACTGTCTTGATGAGGACCATACACCCCAGTGAACCACCAAAGAGGACCATCTGCACTTTGCAACTGAACTGAAACAGAATTGTTCTTGATAACTGAGGCAGCTGAGACAAACGGACCATCACGCCAAGCGACTAAAATACCTCCTCTGGACCCATGGGTAGGATTAAAAACAAAATTACTGAACCCGGACCCAAGAATAGAAAGAATGTTGAAATCTGAGATAGAATCCAATTTGGTTTCCTGAAGACAAACAACAGCAGGTTTGAGGCTTACAACCACAGACTTGACAGAGTCTCTCTTAGCACGACTGTTGAGGCCCCTGACATTCCAAACCAAAAAACAACCAGGCTCCATGGAAAAGAGTAAAAGCAAGCTACTAAGATGGGGACAGAACCAGCTCAGGCCTGCACCACATGGGGCACCTCCCTACCAAACAGAGCTGCCAGGGCAGCAATATGATCGCTGGACAGGGCAGCATCAAACACACTAGCATACTTCCTAGCATCTTGGAAAGAAATATTTTCCTGCTCATCACAAAAGCCCAAAAATCTGCACACTTTAGCAGCGGATTCGAACCCAACTCAGGGGGAAACTTCGCAACCCTCCTGCTACGCCGTGGTTTGAAATTGCTTGGCATATTGGAGTGCCTATATTTTTCCCCAATGAGTGTTGCGGAGGATTGTAGTTGTATGTATCATTTCACATGATCCTGGTGTAATAGGTACCTGATATACCTTCTACAAGAGCATAAATTTCTCTTTGTTGTTTATCTGTTAATGTTCACTCGTGTACACACTTTCAATTTCAGTTATTGTAGTTCATTTGTCTGCTTGGCAGATTTTAAGAAGTGTGGTGTGTTACCTGGTCTTGTGGGGGTTTCTGATGTTTTCACCCTTTTCTCTTTATGCTCACTTTGGCTCAACTGGATCTTAGTCTTCACTGTTCATTCAATAGCTAGGTTTGCTGACATTTTGAGGACAATATTTCTAACACAATTTACCATTTTAAAGGCTAGCGATAGATTCAACATAAACTCTCAGCTTGAGCATCTTCAAGCCAAATATGTTGGTACAGGGCATGCTGATTTGTCTAGATTGTAAGTACCCTATTCTTTTTGTAACAAATCATGTTACTGAATTATATGACATTACCGCTTAATGTTTTCCTTATTTACAGTGAATGGGCTGTAAACATCCAGAGAGACAGCTATGCCTCTTATATTGGGCACTATCCAATGCTAGCATATTTTGCCATTGCTGAGAATGAATCGATCGGAAGAGAACGTTACAATTTCATGCAGGTACATAAGACAACTTGCCTCTACTGTTCTTCAAGTTGTAGCTCAAATTTATAGAACAATTCTGGAGCATAATTATTGTAGTAAAGTTATGTCTTAAAAAAAGAAAAAAGGTTTCTGTACTTAGCATCATCGCTGGTTTTTCATTATAACCGGTGTTCTTAAGGCGTCGCCTAGGCGTCCAGGCGCTCGGGCAAAACTGGCCGCCTTGCTCGCCTTACCAGCCTAGGCGTCGCCTAGGCGCCGCTTAGGCGGTTGTCTGGTGCACTTGCTCACCTAGCCGCCTTAAGAACACTGATTATAACCTCCCATGTGCAAGTATATAAGTGTGTCACCGTGTTCCATTGAAAATGCCTAAGTGCCACCGATTCTTTTCAGGCTTAACAGTTCTTCTGGTTAAGGATTCTATAAATCTATACAAAAAACAACATGAATATGTCAGAAACAATATGATGCTACCCAGAAAAATGGAACTTTCCTTTCTTCCCGCAAGAAAGTGAGATGATGGGTAGAAAGCAGAATTGATAAAATTATCTATTGCTCTACTATTTTCTTTCCATCCTCAGTACTACACAGAAGGTAGCACTGCCTAGTAGACTTTTATCATAAGGTTCTCTCTATCCAAACTGTAAAACATATTCTGTTTGGTAAAGACAAGGTTACGAGTAACAGTTCCTCCATAATATGCCATTTATCTGATGCAAAATCATAATCATAAGAAAGTACTTTTGAACACGAATTTTAAGCATCAATTTTGTGTAACAGACATTACATAGTAAGAGTAAATTCTTGGTCAAAGGCTTGTCCCAATGAAACAAAATACACATTATATTTTTGGATGGTGGGAGTAATAATTTGGCCATCTACATATATTTCTGTAACTGTTTCAATAAAATCATCTACATATTGAAATTCATATGCACTGTCTTTATAAAATAGAATTAAATTGCAGTTCAGGTGTCTTTATACAAACCATTTATCTATAGCCTGAAGGCTGAAAGTAATTATGCAGCTGGTTATTTAGTAAATTGACAAATGTTATAATTTAATGGACATACCTTAAATTACGTAAATGATGCATAATTAGTGCCAATCTTCTGTGCTGAAATAGCCATTTTGAATCACTTTTTGGAAGGGATCGGATATATACTCAATTCTTGTCAAAGAACCCTTTGTGTATAGAACAGAATCAACAGATCTCTTGGTTAGGTAGGTGCTTTATTTGTTACATAGTACATACAAGATACAATTGACTATATTCACAGAACTTGTTAATGATGCATCGTTTTTTGTAAGATAGCCAGGCAACTGAATGTGCATTTTAGTGTGCGCTGTAGCTAGGAGAGGTTCTAAATCAACTGCTCACATCCTACTAGACGATAACAGTACCTATAGTCAATCATAACCCATTAAATCATCCGCTGAAGATACCTCCATTAGAGTGATTATAAGCAGTGTATCCGTCGAAGCAAATGAGTCCACAACCCTTTTGTGCAATCTCTATTGCAAGTGACTATATTGAGAAAATAAATGGAGGCACATGTAACGTGGTTCAGCTAACTGTGAAATCAACAGTGGCATGCAATACTGTATCTGAAAACAGAACTGGAGTACCCGTGACGATAATGAACCCCATACATGAGTGTGAACTTGGCATTTAACCATCCATCAAATTCAGTGGATTGCTGTCCAATTTTTTTCAAGCGAAAAGTTTTAGTAGGATCTGAATATGGCCACAGTTCATAGTTCATGAGCTTCACTGTTCACATGCTCCATACTTGTGTACCAGAAGATTATTGATATTTATTCATATCCAGTGTTTTTAAGGCGTCGTCTAGACGTTAGGCGGTGGACCAACGCCCAAAAATCCTAGGCGCCTTGCTCGCCTAGCTGGGCGTCCAGGCTGCGGTCCAACACATTGGCTCGCCTTACGCTTTAAAAACACTGTTCATATCTATAGTTCACGGGCTGCATTTGCATTTTGCATATTTGACCATTTTCTAGCATACACATATTGAAGTAACACTATAAATTTATCGATTGACTGTTTATTTATACAGAAAATGCTGCTTCCTTGTGGCCTCCCTCCTGAGAGAGATGAAGATTGAGGAGCTGTTGCATAGTTTCAGTGTTTCCAATGACCATTTATGAGATTGTAACCTCTATGGTACTATGTGCCATTTGTGTTAAAGCTCGTATGCCTTTGACTTGTCTTGCATCGGTCTCTATCGTGATACATAAACATTCGTAACTTGTATGCATTGTAAACGAAATGCTGGTTATGCCCCTTTGTCATGTTTTTGTGATGCGTTCTCACAATGTGAAAGAAAATTTAGTCGAAGAGATTGATGGCTGCAATCTGTTCAGCCGCAATTTCTGTGGCAGTTTGTTCAGCTGCAAGTTCTGTGGCAGTTTGTTCAGCTGCTCACTTAGTGCCGTTCTTTCATAGGAAAGGCTTTCAATCTCAAAATTTAAATTTGTATCATACGGTAGAAAGGTCATGTAAATTGGCAATATCTAGTGTTGGTTACTTGTTATCAATTGCTGTGAATCAAGAGCACGACAACACATTTATTATACCTTAAATACTTTAGTTTTTTGAAGCATTATTCTTCTTGGATGTAATGAATCTTAGGCGAAGGTTATAAAGAACAAGTCCTCATCATTCACAGATATAAAAATATAATTACAAATGTAACATCATGTCACATATTTACTTCATAATGAATGTATTGATACTATCAAAGTTTGTATTACATTGATACCTTCGGTTTGTTTGAAGGTAATGACGCGAGTGCGATTACAATCCAACCTGAACAATACGAGTGTACTGTTCATCTATTTATAAGCAATCGTACAACTTCTTACGTTATTATATTCATATCCTCAACAATTACATACAAGGTTCACAAATGTCACAAAGACATCATTGTCATTTGTACTCAACAATTTGAACAACACCCTCTCCCTACATCGCCTCCTGTTTTATCGTGACAAAGCTTGCTTCGTCGTACTTTCCTTGATTTATGTCGAAGCTTTTCTGGTGACGAAGCTCCTGTAATACTTAATAATATGATGAAAACAAATAGTTAGCCGTGTTTTTGAGGACCTTTGGAAGACGAAGGCTCCCAACAGTAGCCCTCGCAGTATTGGTTTGTTCCTTTGTAACAAATTCAGACTGCGAAATGAACAAATGCATTTAGCCGAAGGTCCGAAAAAACACCTTCTCTTCGCTAGAACAACGAAACCTTCTGTATCGTGGAGCCCATTGTGCAGTGGTGCTTCATATATATATATATATATATATTTTTTTTTCGTGCTATCAAGCTTGTGTTGGGTTTGTCGTTTTAGCTCTTTGATTATGTAACCGCGATTGCTTTGGAACTTCGGCTTTTTGTTTCAATCAACGCTGAGATGGCGGAAGAGAAGAAAAATGTGGACTCCGCATTAGTTGGTTTTTACGAAGCTATGGAAAGGACCAATGTTGAAAAGATTACTGATGAAATTTTAGCTGGACTGTCTGGAGATTCTAGTGACAGTGAGGATTTTGATATGGAGAGTGACAACGATGACGCCGAAGATCGGCCATGAAGGCCAAGTCATGTTGTATTTGGAAAATCCATTATTAAGAGAAGACAGATTGAGGCAATGAAAGGCAATTATTTTCGCGATACAACTATAGTGAGGGCCAGAGGAGAGAACATTGTTCCTCTTCCTGAACCTGACGAAGTGATAGTTTTCAAGGGCTTTATGAAGGCTGGGCTTCAGTTTACTTTACATAAGATGCTGATCAAAGTACTTAAAAGTTTTGAGATATATCTTCATCAGCTCACTCCCGAAGCTTTGATTAAAATCGGCGTTTTCATCTGAGCAATGAGGAGTCAAGGGTTGGAATCGGACGTCGACTGCTTCTGTAATATAGATGAATTATCTTACCAGATGAAGGCAATGGGGAAGGAGCAATATTATAACAATTTTGGTTTCTATTCCTTCGTGTACCGCTCTGATGCGAGATGCCTTGTCCCCACGTTTCGGAAGAAATGGCCAGGATCTTGGATGAGGCAATGGTTTTATGTTAAGAATGATTTGGTTGAGAAGGAGGATGTAAAGGATATAATTCAGTGTCCAATACAATCACGCTTCAGCATCCGAAGGCCCTCGATCGTGAATAGTGATAAGGCTCAAGCCTGCATGGTAGCCTTCAACACTGTGTGCAGAACATTGGCACCAGAGACTTGGTCCAAGAGCACATAGCTTTCAAGGTATGACCCCTTGTTAATGGATGGGAGATGCCGAAGGAGACCACTGATAGTTCAAGCGAAGGTGGTCTAATTTATTTGAAATATACATACCGCTACAGAAGTCAGTTCGGGGAGCCAGATGAAGAATGGCTCGAGGCCATTGAGGCGACCACTGATGATTTATTGGGGGCCTATACGAAAGTTGAAGACAAAGCCATGAATATTGCCTTCAGTGCCCGTGGAAACAAAAGGCTAAATATGGTTTTTGATGTCATTGGTTTTGTCTATCCCGATTACTGCTTTCCGGCTCGGAAGCAAGGGACGAAAAAGAGAATTGCATCAACGACCCCCTCTACCACGCCGAAACCAAAGAGAATGAAAGTTGTAACTCACCGGCCGAAGTCATATTTTTGGAGAGGGCTACTATACTGCCTATTGCAGGGGGTTTAAAGATAGAGATTGTTGAATCTGCTGAAGATATCCTCTCAACTTCGGAGGTAATACTTTTTTCCTTTTTCCTTGATTTAAATCGAATGAAATTTAATCTAGTGTTGTTTTTGAAAGTTTTTGAACAGACGATAAAAATACCCACTACAGCTGTCGAAGTTCCCACTATTCAACTGGAGAAAACAACAGCAGAGAGTTCTAAGACCGAACAACAGCCGAAGCTGCAGAGTTCTCTAGTGGAGTCAAGGCTGTTAAGGATGGCATCCGCTTTGGCAGCGTCACCTAGGAAATGTAGGAGGATGGCCAACTGTAAGTGCAATCAACCCCAATTGAGGGTTTTGGTGATTTAATGACAAAACAAATAAGGGTACTAACAGTTTTTGTTCTCAGTGTTTGATTAGAAGGAAACAGGAACTTAAGGAAGCACCAAGGACTTCATGCAACGGACGTATAAAATTTATGTAAAATCTTGTGTTGCATGATGTAATTCTTCCTTGTTCTTTTCCGCACAGGTACAGGGGTTTGCTATAGCTCAAGTCCTCTAATTCAAAAGCTATTTTTGAAAACCAAAAATCACTTTAACATTATTTGGCTGACCATGGTTTGGGTTGAGAAACCTAGAGTGTTCTTGCTGAAAAACAGCTGAACTTCTTCAACTGCAGCTGAGCTTTCCAGCTGAACTTAACTTCAGCTGTGATGAGCTTCTTCAGCTGCAGCTGAGCTTTTCAGCTGAGCTGGACTTCAGCTGAGTTGAACTTTCAACTCCAGCTGAACTTCAACTTCAGCTGTGGACCTCTCTGACCATACCCAGCTGAACTTGCCCCAGGGCAGCTGAGCTGGGGTTTTCTCTCCAAAACTCTCTGGTCTAGACCAACTCAACTGGTCCTGGGGGGCAGCTCAACTGGTCTCTGACCCTCTGACCTCTGATCTGCAGTCTGCCAGTCAGACTGGCAGTCAGATCGCCAGGGGTGTCAGGGGGCGGTTCAACCGCCCTAGGGGGCGGTTCAACCGGTCCTGGCCTGTCTGACCCGCCTGCAGGTCAGTCTGCCAGTCAGTCTACCAGTCAGACTGGCAGACAGTCTGCTGACCTGTCAGGGGGCGGTTCAACCGCCCTAGGGGGCGGTTCAACCGGTTTTCAACGGGGTTTTTGGTCAAACGGCTAGTTTTTGAGCTGTGACTATAAATAGACCCCCTCTCTCTCTTCTTCAATATGGTTGAACACTCACTCATTTATTGCTCACCTAACTTGAGACAAAGCACTCATCTCTCCATCTCTCTCACACTTAAATCTTCCTCAAGATTCAACCTTGTTGGAGGAGCTCTTGGGTGTGAGGTTTGTGCTTGTGCTCACGATTTGTTTTTCCTCTCCCATCTCTTTTTCAAAGACTTGAGCTTGTGCAAACCCCTCTTGTGCGTTCTTGGTGTTCTTGAAACCCTAGGTTTCAAGATCTTTCGAGGTTGCTTGGGAGTCTCCAAATTTGTGGACGACCCTAAGAAGTTTGTATCACACGCTCTTTGAGCTAAGATAAGAAGAGATTGCCTTGACCTTTGTGGTCGGCTTTTGGAGGATTAGGGTTGAAAAAGACCTGGCCCTTTGTGGGCTCCTCAACGGGGAGTAGGACACCTTTGTGGTGTGGCCGAACCTCGGATTAAATCTTGTGTCTTGTGTTCTTGCTTGTTTCAACTTGAGTTATTTTTACTTGCAAGATTGACATAAAGATTTCTCCGTAGAGTTTATCTAGAAGTAAAATAGCCTTTACATATTCATCTTTTCATCCTCACTTAGCTATATCTTACTTCTCTCAAGAACTTGCGAAATACTTTTCGAGTAGATTTTAGTCTAAAGGTTATAAAACAGTTGGATTGGTTCAGAGTGGTTCAACTTGCGCACGTAGCTGTTGAACGTGCACCAGTCGAACTGTGTATCTAATAATCTTTCGAAGTTTGTTGTGAAAATTTTCAGATTAGCCTATGCACCCCCCTCTAGGCTACTTTCAATTGGTATCGGAGCTTCGTACCTCGTTTTACGCTTAACCGCGTGAGGAAACGATCATGTCTACTCAACGGGACCATGTGGATCCTCTCCTCGAGAAAATCCCCATCACATCTTCCGGTGAGGAAGTGGACCCCAAGGTCCTCGACCTCGCCATGAAGATTGCCGAGAGAATGTTCCTCAAAATGAAAGAGGAAGATGCTAAGAAAAAGGCCGAAGAAGAAGAATCAAGAAGAAAGGCCGAAGAAGATAAAGGTAAGGGAACATTTGATTATAATGACGATCTAGTGGATCTTTTGGTGTCTAAGGTATTGAGCAAGGTAAGTCTCAACACTGAAGGATCATCTACCAAAAGCAAAGGTAATGAATTTAGCAAAGTTCAATTTGATTACTCTAGAAATTATATTCCTAACTTCTCTTCCGCCCCACTTGGAAAGTTACCAACTCTTAGTGAGTTGAACTATGATGAGTGGGCCGACAAGATGAAGTCGCATTTAATCGGTGTGCATCCTAGTCTTTGGGAGATTGTTAATGTAGGTATGTATAAGCCCGCCCAAGGAGAAGAGATGACTCCGGAAATGATGCAAGAGGTTCATCGAAATGCTCAAGCAGTGAGCATAATTAAAGGAAGTCTTTGTCCGGAAGAATACCGGAAAGTTCAAGGAAGAGAAGATGCCCGTGACATTTGGAATATTCTTAAAATGTCACATGAAGGAGATCCCAAAGCTAAAAGACATAGAGTTGAAGCTTTGGAAAGTGAGCTTGCAAGATATGATTGGACAAAGGGTGAGTCGCTTCAATCACTCTTTGATCGGTTGATGGTGTTGGTCAACAAAATAAGAGTTCTTGGGAGTGAAGATTGGAGTGACTCCAAGGTCACAAGATTGTTCATGAGAGCATATAAAGAAAAGGATAAGAGTCTTGCAAGGATGATTAGGGATCGTGATGACTATGAGGATATGACGCCTCATCAATTATTTGCAAAGATTCAACAACACGAGTCCGAAGAAGCCCCTATCAAGTCAAGGGACTCTCATGCCTTGATCACTAATGAACAAGACAACCCCAAGAAGAACAAAGACCACAAAGCAAAGAAATTGGTCGAGACCTCAAGTGATGAAGATAGCTCAAGTGATGAAGACACAACTATGTTCATCAAAACATTCAAGAAATTTGTAAGGAAAAATGACAAGTTTCAAAGGAAAGGAAAGAAGAGGGCATGCTATGAATGTGGCCAAACCGGTCATTTCATAGCGGATTGTCCTAACAAGAAGGAACAAGAAGCTAAGAAGGAATACAAGAAGGACAAGTTCAAAAAGGGGGGCAAGACCAAGGGACACTTCAAGAAGAAGAAATATGGTCAAGCCCATATTGGTGAAGAATGGAACTCCGATGAAGAGAGTTCTAGCTCCGAGGAAGAGGAAGTGGTGGCAAACGTGGCCATCCAATCTACATCAAGCTCGCAACTCTTCACCAACCTACAAGACGACTCCTACACTCCAACTTGCCTCATGGCAAAGGGAGATAAGGTAACCCTATTTAGTAATGATTTTTCAAATGATGATGATGATGATCAAATTGCCATGAAAAATAAAATGATTAAAGAATTTGGCTTAAATGGATACAATGTTATCACCAAGTTAATGGAAAAGCTAGATAAAAGAAAAGCAACTCTTGATGCTCAAGAAGACTTGCTTATCCTTGAAAAGGAAAGAAACCTAGAGCTTCAAGAGTTGATTCACAATAAAGATAAAGAAGTAATTAACATGAAAACATCTATAGATAATCTTGCAAATGAAAAGAATGCACTTGAATCAAGCATGTTGAGCTTAAATGTTCAAAATCAAGAACTTCAAGTGCAACTTGAAAATTGCAAGAACATCAATGCCTCATGTTTAGTACTTGAATCTAAGTCTAGCTTAAATGATAATTCTTGCAAACATTGTGCCAAATATCATGCTTCTTGTTGTCTAACTAACCATGCAAGGAAGAATAGCCCACAGGTGAAGGTCAAAGAGATTTTTAAAAGATGCTCTAGCAATGATGGGTTAAAGAAAGTTGAACCCAAGTACAAGTCCCTTAAGCCCAACAATGGAAGAAGGGGGCTTGGGTTCAATTCATCCAAGGAAAACCCTAGCACAGTTCATAAGGGGTGGAGATCCCCCAAGTTTATAGAGGGAACCACCCTATATGATGCCTTGGGGAGGATTCACTCCTCAAATGACAAGTCACCTCAGGTAAAGGTTAACTTGAGTTCCACAAAGAGTAAGATGAAGGAAGTGGGATCCTCAAGTGGACAAAAATCTAATGCTCCCATTTCCCACTCATATCTTTGTGATTATATGTTGACTTGGGATTCAGGGAAATTGGTTGTGAAATATGTGGGTGCCTACACTAAACGAAAAGTCATGAAAAGAAGTGTGTAGGTACCCAAGGCTATAACTAACACTGTAGGACCCAATTCAATTTGGGTACCTAAGAGCATAGCCTAAAACTTGTTTTGCAGGTCTACTCCTCTGGTGGGTCAAGTTGGGTGCTTGACAGTGGATGTACAAATCACATGACCGGGGAGAAAGACATGTTTCATTCATTGCAACTAACTCAAGAAGCACAAGAAATTGTGTTTGGAGATAGTGGCAAGAGTAAGGTGATTGGTATTGGTAAAATTCCTATCTCTAACCAACAATCACTTTCAAATGTTTTATTAGTAGATTCTTTAAGCTATAATTTGTTGTCCGTTTCACAACTTTGTGGAATGGGTTATAATTGCCTATTTTCGGATGTGGATGTGAAGATCCTTAGAAGGGAGGACTCCTCAGTTGCCTTTACCGGTTGCTTGAAGGGCAAGCTTTATCTTGTTGATTTCACAACAAGTAAAGTGACGCCTGAGACTTGTTTAGTGGCAAAATCCGACAAGGGTTGGCTATGGCATCGCCGGCTAGCCCATGTCGGTATGAGGAATTTGGCCAAACTTCAAAAGGATAATCACATCATTGGACTAACAAATGTTGTATTTGAGAAAGATAGGGTTTGTGGCGCATGCCAAGCAGGAAAGCAACATGGAGTCCCACATCAATCAAAGAATGTGGTCACAACAAAGAGGCCATTGGAGCTTCTTCACATGGACCTCTTCGGACCTGTGGCCTACATTAGCATTGGTGGTAGTAAGTATGGTTTAGTTATTGTTGATGATTTTTCTCGATTTACCTGGGTTTTCTTTTTAAGTGATAAAGGTGAAACTCAAGAAATTTTAAAGAAATTCATGAGGAGAGCTCAAAATGAATTTGAGCTCAAAATCAAGAAAGTGAGAAGCGATAATGGGACGGAATTCAAGAACACAGGTGTCGAAGAATTCTTAGGAGAAGAGGGAATCAAACATGAGTTCTCGGTGCCTTACACTCCACAACAAAATGGTGTTGTGTAAAGAAAGAACCGAACTCTAATTGAAGCTGCTAGAACCATGTTGGATGAATACAAGACACCTGACAACTTCTGGGCAGAGGCGGTCAACACCGCCTGTCATGCAATCAACCGTCTCTATCTTCATAAGATCTACAAAAAGACTGCTTATGAGCTTCTCACTGGTAACAAACATAAAGTTGATTATTTTAGAGTATTTGGTTGTAAATGTTTTATTCTTAACAAGAAAGTCAAGAGCTCAAAGTTTGCTCCTAGAGTGGACGAGGGCTTCTTGCTTGGTTATGCATCAAATGCGCATGGATATCGTGTTTTCAACAATACCACCGGTTTTGTTGAAATAGCGATAGACGTGACATTTGATGAGTCTAATGGCTCGCAAGGGCATGTTTCTAATGACACTGCAGATAATGAAGAACTACCTTGTGAGGCCATAAAGAAACTTGCAATAGGTGAGGTGAGACCTCAAGAAAGGGATGATGAAGAAGGAACCTTATGGATGACCAATGAGGTAGTTGATGTGGGTGCAAGGGTGGTGAGTGACAAAGTCTCCGCCCAAGCAAACCCATCAACCTCAAGTCATCCAAGCCACGAAGAAAATCATCAAAGGATGCCAACAGTGGTAGAAGATGAACAAGAAAGTATTGATGGTGAAGTGCCTCTTGATCAAGTAATTGATTAGGAGGAGCAAATACAAAGACATCCATCAGTGCCTCATCCTAGAGTCCATCAAACAATACAAAGGGATCATCCAGTGGACAACATCCTGGGTAGCATCAGGAGAGGGGTAACAACTCGATCTCGTTTAGCTAATTTTTGTGAATTTTACTCGTTTGTTTCCTCTCTTGAGCCACTTAAGGTTGAAGAAGCATTGGGTGATCCGGATTGGATAATTGCCATGCAAGAGGAGTTGAACAACTTCACTAGGAATGAAGTCTGGTCCTTAGTCCAAAGACCCAAACAAAATGTGATTGGGACTAAATGGGTCTTTAGGAACAAGCAAGATGAACATGGCGTGGTTACAAGAAACAAGGCACGGTTGGTTGCCCAAGGCTATACTCAAGTGGAAGGACTTGATTTTGGCGAAACATATGCGCCGGTAGCAAGGTTAGAATCAATTAGAATATTAATTGCATATGCTACTAACCATGATTTCAAGCTATATCAAATGGATGTCAAGAGCGCATTTCTAAATGGACCACTACAAGAGAGAGTATATGTGGAGCAACCACCGGGTTTTTAAGATCCAAAGAAGCCAAATCATGTTTATCTTCTTCACAAGGCACTCTACGGGCTTAAACAAGCCCCTAGAGCTTGGTATGACTGTCTTAAAGAATTTTTAATTAAGAATGGGTTTACAATAGGAAAAGCTGACTCTACCTTATTTACTAGAAAAGTTGACAATGAATTATTTGTGTGCCAAGTATATGTTGATGACATTATATTTGGTAGTACTAATGAAAAATGTTGTGAATAGTTTAGCAAAGTAATGACGAACAGGTTTGAGATGTCTATGATGGGCGAGCTTAAATACTTCCTGGGATTTCAAGTCAAACAGCTCAAGGAAGATACTTTTCTATGCCAAACCAAATATACCCAAGATATGCTCAAGAAATTTGGCATGGAAAAGGCAAAACACGCCAAGACTCCAATGTCATCAAATGGACATCTCGACCTAAATGAGGAAGGTAAACCCGTAGATCAAACATTATATAGATCAATGATAGGATCACTGCTTTACTTATGTGCATCTAGACCTGATATTATGTTGAGTGTTTGCATGTGTGCACGTTTTCAAGCAAATCCTAAAGATTGCCATCTTGTAGCAGTTAAGAGAATTCTAAGATACTTAGTTCACACCCAAAACCTAGGATTATGGTATCCCAAAGGCTCCCTTTTCGATTTACTTGGCTATTCTGACTCAGATTATGCCGGTTGCAAAGTAGATCGAAAAAGCACTACTGGGACTTGCCAATTCCTTGGGCGATCCTTAGTATCATGGAGTTCCAAGAAACAAAATTGTGTTGCACTTTCCACTGCAGAAGCTGAGTACATAGCAGCTAGGGCATGTTGTGCACAGTTGTTATGGATGAAGCAAACCCTTAGAGATTTTGGTTGTGAGTTTAACAAAATTCCACTTTTGTGTGACAATGAGAGTGCCATAAAACTTGCAAACAACCCTGTGCAACACTCTAGAACTAAACATATTGACATCAGACACCATTTCTTGAGAGACCACGAAGCCAAAGGAGATATCGAATTGTTTCATGTGAGCACCGAAAATCAACTAGCCGATATCTTCACAAAACCCTCGATGAGACTAGGTTTTGCTTTCTTAGGAGTGAATTAAATATCTTGGATTCTCGTAACTTAACTTGAAAACGGTCACAAAAATTGTTTGATTCACTATTTTTGATTGATAGTTTTAAAGCTATGTGATGATCTTTCAAAAACTTGGTGAAAATGTTAAAATTCGAATGCATTTTAGTGCTAAGATTTTTTTTGGGCTCAACTGGCTTGACCAGCTGAACTTTCTAGTTCAGCTGGAGGAGGCCAGCTGAACTTCAGCTCAGCTGTTTTTAACCAGTTTTTACCAGGACCATCCTGGTTAAAACCGGTTGAACCGGCATGGTGGACCGGTTGAACCGGTCTCTGCCCGGTCTGACCGCGCAGGCCTGTTCATGCAGGTCTGTCAGCTGCAGCAGTGTCAGACGTGCACGATTATTTTAACCGGTCACATCCTGCTGGGGCGCGCAACACTTTTTTTTCTCTATTGACCGGTCGCCTCCTTCTGCTGACAGCCTGGCGTGAATTTTTTTTGGTCACATCCTGCATGACCGGTCATTTCCTCTGCTGGGCGCGCATATTTTTTCTTTTTACTTGCTGCCTCTCAGCAGCGTCTGTGCGCGCCACCTTTTTTGTTTTTTTGTTTTTCCCCTGTCCAGTCACTTCCACTCGCTGCGCGCGCGCAGAGTACTTTTTTTTCGGTCGCTTCTTGTCAGCGCGCCACTTTTTCTATCCGGTCAGCAGGGGTGTGCATGCAGAATCTTTTTTCTGGGTGTGCATGCAGAGTTCGGTCACTTCTCCTCTGCTGGGCGCTGCGCAGCATTTTTCTTTGTCGTTCCTGCTCAGCCCGCGCACTAGCCATGCATGCGTGTCAGGGGCGCCAATTTTTCCTGTCCAGTCGCTTCCAGCAGCTGCGCGCAAATTTTTTTTTTGGCCCACACTACTGCCGTGTGCGCAGCCTTTTGCTCTTGTGACCAGTCACTGTGTCACCCGCGCAGCAAGGGAACTATTTTTTTTGTCACTTCCGTGCAGCAGTGTGAGGGATACAGGGCGCGCAGAACTTTTCTTTTGCGCAGTTCTTTTTTTCTTTTGCCGTCCGGTCTCATCTGCGCAGACACTTGGTTCTGATTTTTTTTGGCGCATGGAATCTCCACAGTACACTTTTTCAGAATCCTGCGTCAGAAATTTTATTTTTTGGCATCTTCCCTCTGCTGTTTCTGGTTCTCTGACCACACTGGTCAGAACCACCTGAACTGGCCCTTGGGGCGGTTGAACTGGTCCTGAGGACCAGCTCAACTGCCTATATATACTTGACTCTCCCCTTCTCTTCTCCCACTTCATTCACTCTTGCCTTAGTCGCTTCACAACCTTTAGAGCCACTCTTTCACACACCTCAACCGGTTCACAGTTTCACCACCTTTTCCATCATGGTGCGTCGTCGCAACCCCTCTGTGATTGAGTTTAGCAGCGACTCCGACGAGATTCAGGAGGAATCTCCCGTCCCCTCTCCTCCGCCTCGTCGCTCCCTCTCTAAGAGAGGACATGGCTCTGGTCGGACGGATGGCGAGGGCTCTTCCATGCCCTCGCAGCCGACTCGCGGGAGACGCCAAAAGGTTGGCGCCTCTTGTCCTCGTCGTAGCACGTCTTCCTCTGGGTATGCTCCCTGCCAGGAGGAGGATGGGGCTTTCGATGACTTCGTCGACCTTCCGGCGCCTGATGCTCTCTACGTCATCGGACTGCACATGCATCCGGCGAACGTTAGCCGCGGTCCGCATGATTCTCCCGTCGACTTCACTCTGAAGGGAATAGACACCCTTCAGTGTCTGAGGTTTACCAACCCTACTCTCACTCCTCGTCATCCTGGTGTCCAGGACCCTCGGTTCTGGAATCTTTTCCAGGCTGACTTCTACAATTCTGTCATTCTTTCCAAGAAACACCCAGTCGTCCGACATAGATTTATTGACTGGGAGGGTTGTGAGAATATGGGAGATGCTGACATGTCGTCAGCTCTCGTAAACTTAGAGAGAAAGGGGTTACGAAACATTATGACCATGGAATACCCCTGAAACGATGAGGTGGTAGCTCAGTTCTATGCCACCCTCTGGATAAAGAAAGTAGATGAGGAAGCCGATGGGTATGATTACCCAGTCATGTATTTCTTCATCCAGGGTAACTGGCACAAAGTCAGTTATCGTCGTTTTGCCCATATACTGGGCTTCTCTGATGCAGATATTCAGGGCAGCAACATGCGTGTGCATGACATTCGGCTGCCCATGCGGGAAGAGACGGAATTCATTCATGTCTCTACTGAGCGGGAGTTCTGGACAACCGCTAACATGCATAGGTACTACAGGTACCTTAATTCTTTGTACCGGATGACCGTTCTTCCGAAGGGCGGAAATCAAATGAACGTCCTTGGGGAGAGTCGAGTCTTCCTCCTCCTCCTTGCTCCAAACAGTCTCGCCCGCATCAATGTGTTTGACATGATCTGGGAAGAGATCGTCCGTGCTTCCTGGTCTCCTCTCAGAGGGTGTCTTCATGCACCCTTTATCATGAAGATGATCGAAGTGGTCACCCAGACCCACTTCGAAAAACCCGTCAAACACTCCCGCTACGTACCCTACTGGGTTGATTCCTCCAACCCAGCTGCTCGTACGAAGCGGGCTCCCTCACGGTCTGGAGGCCCTGCCTCCTCCACTGAGCCACCTCGCCAGCCTCCCCTTCATCCATCCTCCTCTCCCCCCGCTGCTGCCTCGCGTCCCTCTCCTGGCCGCGGATCTCCCATGCCACGTGCTCGTGGTCGTGGTCGAGGTCGTGGCCGCGGGATGGGTGCTCGGTTGGTCCATGGGTTTGCAGCATTTTTCTCCATGTGCCGCAACATTTCTGCTGATGTCCATGAGGTGGCACGACGTCAGCGGGAGACTGACGACAATCTTCGTCGTCAAGCTTCCTCCATGGGCATGCCTTTTGTCCCTCGTTCGCCTGATGTGCCTCTCTATCCTCCTCCCCCAGAGATCAATGAGTGGCACCAGCAGGCCTACGGGGTGCCTTTTATGTCTGCAGATGATGAAGATGAAGAAGTCTATGTTGATGATCGCGAGGAGTTTGCCCCGCCTCCCTACCATGGGGATCCGGGTCAATCATCCTCCCACCCTCCGCCTCCTTACCCGGGTCCGGGACCCATTCCTAGTGACCCTAGGCCATCCGGCTCTGGTTACCACCACCACCCTCCTCCTCCTCCTGATCATCGTACATCTTCGGCATCTGTTTTTTCTGCGGCTGATGAGCCACCTCGGGACTCCACTTTTGAGGAGGACGCGATGAGGACTTTTTTCCCTGACTACACTTCATATCCTCCATCATATCCTCCGTCATATCCTCCTCCTGGAGGATACTGATTCTTGTATCCTTGTCTCTCTCTCCGTTTTTGGTACTTGTTGCCAAAAAGGGGGAGAAAATCCAACTTCTAGTTTGTGGTTCTTTCGTTTTTTCTTTTGGATTATTTTTGTTTTTGGCCACTGTTGTGGTTTGTACTTTTTTTACCATTGTATGAAATAAAACTGTTGGATTGTTATTCAAAGTAATATGATGGTCTTCTGGCCATCATCTTTTGTCCTATCAGTTTGTAATGTCTACTCTACTATGAAGTAAAAATAATGGGCTTTTTAGAGATTGTCATGTGCATCACAACTCCTGTTATGACACTCTTGCACCCCTCGGATGATTGTATTTAGTATGGTTGTTGTCACTATCTCTAAATGTGTTGCTCACATGACATATTATGTCAAGACGTTGGATTCACAATCGTGCACACATTTAGGGGGAGCCATCTACATACAATCATTCAAAAGAAATTTTCTATTGCAAATATATATCTTTTGACCTTAATTGTTTTGGCATCAATCACCAAAAAGGGGGAGATTGTAAGTGCAATCAACCCCAATTGAGGGTTTTGGTGATTTAATGACAAAACAAATAAGGGTACTAACATTTTTTGTTCTCAGTGTTTGATTAGAAGGAAACAGGAACTTAAGGAAGCACCAATGACTTCATGCAACGGACGTATAAAATTTATGTAAAATCTTGTGTTGCATGATGTAATTCTTCCTTGTTCTTTTCCGCACAGGTACAGGGGTTTGCTATAGCTCAAGTCCTCTAATTCAAAAGCTATTTTTGAAAACCAAAAATCACTTTAACATTATTTGGCTGACCATGGTTTGGGTTGAGAAACCTAGAGTGTTCTTGCTGAAAAACAGCTGAACTTCTTCAACTGCAGCTGAGCTTTCCAGCTGAACTTAACTTCAGCTGTGATGAGCTTCTTCAGCTGCAGCTGAGCTTTTCAGCTGAGCTGGACTTCAGCTGAGTTGAACTTTCAACTCCAGCTGAACTTCAACATCAGCTGTGGACATCTCTGACCATACCCAGCTGAACTTGCCCTAGGGCAGCTGAGCTGGGGTTTTCTCTCCAAAACTCTCTGGTCTAGACCAGCTGAACTGGTCCTGGGGGGCAGCTCAACTGGTCTCTGACCCTCTGACCTCTGATCTGCAGTCTGCCAGTCAGACTGGCAGTCAGATCGCCAGGGGGTGTCAGGGGGTGGTTCAACCGGTCCTGGCCTGTCTGACCCGCCTGCAGGTCAGTCTGCCAGTCAGTCTGCCAGTCAGACTGGCAGACAGTCTGCTGACCTGTAAGGGGGCGGTTCAACCGCCCTAGGGGGCGGTTCAACCGGTTTTCAACGGGGTTTTTGGTCAAACGGCTAGTTTTTGAGCCGTGACTATAAATAGACCCCCCTCTCTCTCTTCTTCAATACGGCTGAACACTCACTCATTTATTGCTCACCTAACTTGAGACAAAGCACTCATCTCTCCATCTCTCTCACACTTAAATCTTCCTCAAGATTCAACCTTGTTGGAGGAGCTCTTGGGTGTGAGGTTTGTGCTTGTGCTCACGATTTGTTTTTCCTCTCCCATCTCTTTTTCAAAGACTTGAGCTTGTGCAAACCCCTCTTGTGCGTTCTTGGTGTTCTTGAAACCCTAGGTTTCAAGATCTTTCGAGGTTGCTTGGGAGTCTCCAAATTTGTGGACGACCCTAAGAAGTTTGTATCACCCGCTCTTTGAGCTAAGATAAGAAGAGATTGCCTTGACCTTTGTGGTCGGCTTTTGGAGGATTAGGGTTGAAAAAGACCCGGCCCTTTGTGGGCTCCTCAACGGGGAGTAGGACACCTTTGTGGTGTGGCCGAACCTCGGATTAAATCTTGTGTCTTGTGTTCTTGCTTGTTTCAACTTGAGATATTTTTACTTGCAAGATTGACATAAAGATTTCTCCGTAGAGTTTATCTAGAAGTAAAATAGCCTTTACATATTCATCTTTTCATCCTCACTTAGCTATATCTTACTTCTCTCAAGAACTTGCGAAATACTTTTCGAGTAGATTTTAGTCTAAAGGTTATAAAACAGTTGGATTGGTTCAGAGTGGTTCAACTTGCGCACGTAGCTGTTGAACCGGCCTGCACCAGTCGAACTGTGTATCTAACAATCTTTCGAAGTTTGTTGTGAAAATTTTCAGATTAGCCTATTCACCCCCCCTCTAGGCTACTTTCACCAACGTTCTAGACGCTGTTCTGAGACATTCAAAGATGGCTACTCCTGCTCCTACTAGGGTTTCCAAAGACAAAGTTGGAGAATCGGAAGAAGCTGTCGACGTAAGTACTGCTCCTGACTGCACTAAGACTGGACCTTCGGAAACTAGGCCAACGGAGCAAGTAAGCGCGTCTGCTAGAGAAAATATTAGTGCCGATACCCGAGGCCGCATCGATCGGAGGTCTTGAATTCATCATCTGCCACGCTTCAGGAAAACATCTGATCCAGAGGCAAATTGCCGACGCTCAACGTTATGCTAGGGATCTGAAGTATCCTCGATGATCTCTAGCGTACAAAGGCGATGAAGAGAATGACTTTCTATACTGCCTTCCTGACAGCAAGGAAATCGATGTTTGCCGAAAAATGATGAACAACATGGGTTATCCAAAGCTTGAGCTATCCTTAATGCCGAAGGACCATCTGGCAGACAGCTTAGCATACAATAGTCTGAAGGTTTATGCTTACCATTCCTCTTAATCTTTTGGTAATCATTTTAAGTATATTATTTGCTTGTTTTAATAAACACTTCTTTTGTTATTAGGGACTTATTTTAAGTAAAGCTATAAAGGCTCAAAAAGAATGTGAGGATGAGAGCACAAAAATAGCCTTCGGGAATTTGCGCTCGGAGGTTATAACTCTTCGGAATGAGGCACTTGAGAAAGATAAGATCCTGCTTTCCTCGGTCGAAAGGTTGAAGACAAGCGAAACTAATTTGGGCAAACTTTCTGAAGTGGACCAAAATTTTTTAAAATTTGAGAGAGAAAGAAGCAGATGCAAAACGTATAGCTGATCTAGAAAATTCTTTATCTATTCAAGTTGGATTACACATATCTGAAGTAGCTCAACTAGAAAAGAATCTTGATGAAGTTACTGAGAGTTTCAACATGGAGCAATTGAAGCGCGAGATATCAGACATCGAGTGGTCGAGGGTTCAAAAGAAAGTTGAAGAGCTTCGTCAAGCGAAGGAGGAATGCTATAACATTGCCATGCATCTGAGACAAAGTAAAAATGCTTTTACTAGTGTTGGCGTGTTCTCGGTTGAGCGGAATTTCATTCGTGGTGACCCCGAAGGCGTGATCAAATGGATTGAGTGCAAAATTGAAGCATTTGACGAAGTTCTAACTGGCAGGGGGGATTTCTGTGCCTACGTTGACGCTCGGGGGGCTATATCTTTGCTTGAAAAAGCTGGCTGTGAACATGCGAAGGCTGTAATTCAGCCAGACTTCTCAGTTTCAGCGACTAACATCAAAGAGCCTTCAGCCGAAGCTACTGCCCTTAGTGTGAAATTCTATTATGAAGTGTGGATGAACAGCGGCCAAGAGATAGCAGACGAAGCTATCAGGCAGAGCGAAGAAGAGTCTCATCTTGTCTTAGAAGAAGCAAGAAAAGCTGAAGAGGCCGCTGAGCGCGAAAGACGTATAGGTACATTTGTGACATTTTAGCTTCGTAAGTGTTTTAGCTTCGTCTCTGACAAAAGCTTATATTTTGGTGTAGCTGAACTGTCTCATCCTCCAGAGCCATTCAACCCTGACGCTGATCCAGCCCTCAAGGGTACTCTCAATGAAATCAGAATAGAGAATGAAGCAATTGATGAAGCTGTAGAAAGACTTCTAAACGAAGCTGTCGAGAGAGTCCTAAAGGAGGATGATTAAACTATGTGTAAAAAACATTCACATAATTTTTATGTTGCTTTTATGTAAAAAACAATTGCAAACTATGTGATTTACTATGTAATATATTTCTTTGTGTAGCATGAAAGTGTCATACATACCGTTTTTGAGCCGAAGGCGAAAAAACACCTTCCCTTCTCACACTTCATAAAGAAAAATCTCTTTTTCGCCGAAGCGTCAGTATTACACTCGAAGATCTTGTCATATGTCTTGCATAAGGAATACCATTGCCGAAGTGACAGTATTAGTCCCAAAGGGCTTGCTGTAGGTCTTGTATAAGGAATTCTGTACCGTTTAATAGCAACGAGTAGAGATGCAATATCCTTTCATAGTTCCTTGACAAAAACACGCTTAACTTTGAAGACTACCCATTGCAGACGAAGGAGCAATTTCCCTTCTTTTCTGCTTTTTTGGATGATGCAAAATGATGAATGACGCGATGTTAGGATGCAGAATGATGCGATGTTATGATGCGACAAATGTTGATAGAAAATATTTTGCAATTGTAAGACTCTGCATCCCCTTAGGAACGACTTTGGAGTCTGTTCACCTTTTATTTAGGTGGCATTTAAGCTCTGCATCCCATTAGAAATGACTTTAGAACTTCTTCACCTTTTACTTAGGTGGTATTTTAGCTCTGCATCCCTGTAGGAACGACTTTGGAGCTAAGCTCTGCATCCCCTTAGGAACGACATTGGAGCTTCTTCACCTTTTACTTAGGAGGCATTTAAGCTCTGCATCCCCTTAGGAACAACTTCGAAGCTTCTTCACATTTTACTTAGGTGGTATTTTAGCTCTGCATCATCGTAGGAAACGACTTTGGATTTTTTTCACCCTTACTGTTACACTTGATGGTGTAGCCATAGATTTATTACAACATGTCGAAGGTTGTACCTTCTCAAATTGTTTCTGAGGCCTAAATATGAAAACGAGAGAAATAAAAATTACAATAGTGTCTCGACTTTGGAATAGTGCTATTAACTGTCCGAGCTTCGGACCCTTCTCTTGCATCACGTTGTTGCTGAATTTGGCTCTGCCCTTCAGGCTGTTGGTTGTGGAACGAAATTGGAGCCATGACCGGTGGTTGTGGCAAGGCCCATGCAACTGGAGAGTGGCTTGCCGAAGCTACTGAAACTGTAGGTTGTGAAAATGGCTATTGATTGCCCACATACACAGGAATGTATGGGGAATAATACAAATCAGTATGTAGGACTTACTTCAGCTGATTCTGTCGTGTTTTGGCCTCAGCTATCTCCTTTTGCTTCTGTATTGTAACTTGGAAAGTCCTAGTTGTGTGCCCCTTATCCTCTCCACAGAACAAGCAGAACAACCTTCTTAGTTGTCAGTTGAATCTTCCTCCAAAGCTTCGTCCCCCTCTGCCTCTTGAGGCTGGTGGACTGAAGGAGCTTTGTTGCGTCCCAGTTGACTAGGAGCTAGGTTGATGCCCTTGGTTGTGATTGCCTCTGTCTTCACTTTGGCTGTGATTGTGTATCATCCTGACATGCCTTGGGTGGAGCCTTCCTGTGAAGCCCCTGGTCATCTCAGAATATCTGTAAGCCTCCTCCCTTCTTTGCTGAAAGTCATTGTCGACTCTGATGTACTCATCCATCTTCTGGAGAAGCTTCTCCAAGGTTTGTGGGGGCTTTCTAGTGAAATGTTGCGCTGTTGGTCCTGCACGAAGTCCCTTGATCATGGCTTCAATGACAATCTCATTTGGCATCATTGGCTCCTGAGCTATGAGACGTAGAAACCTTCGAACGTATGCCTACAAATACTCCTCGTGGTCCTATGTGCATTAAATAGGGCTTGAGCAGTCACTGGCCTCGTGTTGCCGCCATATGATGATATAGTTGCTTTTTAACTCATGAGGAACTGCTTCGGGTCCGAATGCCCGTCATACATGGGAAGCTGGGGTGGTTTGTATGAAGGTGGCCATATGGTAGCCTGCAATTCTATAGCTAGGGGGAAGCATCATCAAAAGCAATGTTATCATGATGAAAGTCGTCATACCATACGTCATCATGGCTTGGGCTTTCTTGACGAAGCTCTCTCTATTGTGGCTTATGCCCTTGCTCGTTGTCTTGTGTGATGTGACATATCTTTTTGGCTGCTTCATCAATCTTTTTCTGGAGCTCGGCCAGCCGAAGCATCTTCTCCCTTCTCTCTACTTGTCGGTGGATATCTTCTAGATCCATGATTTCTTGGTCCAACTCTTCTTCCTGTGGTGTTGGGCTAATAGCTTTCCTTTTCTGGCTTCGGGCCTCCCTTAGAAGGAGCCCCTCTTGATTGGTGTCTAGCGGCGCAAGGGCAGCCCTGCTGCCTTCTTCAACGGCATGACGAAGGTAGTTGTTTGAGTTCTTCTTGTCGAAGGTGGTCATTTGAGTTCACCGGAGGTGGGCGCTAATGTTGGTCACTTGTTCTCAATTGCTGTGAATCAAGAGCAAGGCAACACATTTGTTATACGTTAAAGACTTTCATCTTCCAAAGCATTATTCCCTCTCGAGTATAATAAATCTTAGACGAAGGTCATAAAGAACAAGTCCTCATCATTCACAAATATAAAAACATAATTACAAATGTAATATCATGTCACATATTTACTTCACAATGAATGTATTGATACTATCAAAGTTTGTATTACATCGATACCTTCGGCTTGCTTGAAGGTAATGACACGAATGCGATTAGAATCCAACCTGAACAATACGGGGGGCACTGTTCATATATTTACAGGCAATCGTACAACTTCGTACGTTATTATATTCATACCCCCAACAATTACATACAAGGTTCACAAATGTCACAAGGACAACATTGTCATTTGTACTCAACAACTTGACCAACACTCTCTCCCTACGTCGCCTTCCTGCTTCATCGTGATGAAGTTTGCTTCGTCGTACTTCCCTTGATCTATGTCAAAGCTTTTCTGGTGACAAAGCTCCTGTAATACTTAATAATATGCTGAAAACAAATAGTTAGCCGTGTTTTTGAGGACCTTCGGAAGACGAAGGCCCCCCAACATCTATGTTACCGTGAAAGGAAATTGTAGGCGATGGGTGTACTTTAGGGCGGCAAGACTTTTTTTGCCACTTTACCATTGCCATTACGACTGATTTGATGACATAGAACTACAAGTAAAAAGGAGATGTGATTTCTTCCCATGTTCGAGAGTCACATGCTTCCACTGTTGATACTGTTGAATTAATGTGGGCCTGGCCCATACAAATATTCAATAATAGTCAATGCTAGAGGCCCACTTTAATGCTACGGTGTACTAGTTCTTTAGTACCATACTGGAAGTTCAAGGGACAATTCACTCAACTTAAATAGGTGGACCGTTGGTGCATCTATTGAGAAGCTGACAAAAGGATGAAGGACTGCCACACGCGTGCGTGCCGCCGGCCGGGTCGGACCGAGGCCGAGGGCATGGCCGTGGTAGATCAGACCTTGGTCCGAATATTCCTTCCTAACGGTTGCACATTTTGCCTAGAGTGATGACCGTCTATTACTGTCGTACATTACTGGTCGTTTCCGGTGTTATGGCTAGTAATGAACGAGCTGTAATGGCTGTCAGCTAGTAACAGACGTCAGTGATGGCGTAAGTTTCTGGCTGGATGTAACGGTAGCTCTGATGGCGACAGTTACTGTCCGTTGGCCTCCATCAGCGCGTGTATATATACGAGGAGGGGAGGCTTCTTCTGGTGACGACATAACAGTACACTCATACGAACATTCTCAGACGCGTTGCGTATAGCCCATCCCCGTCCTACCTTCTGCGAGCACACAGAGTGGGAGAGCAGGCCTCCGAAATCGCCGTCCGTAGAGAGAAACTTGCACGCGTGCGCGGGCGATCAAGTTTTTGGGGAGTGTACTCGCGACTGCTCGCCTCGTCCGCTCGACCAACACTGATCAAGTTCCTCATCGCCGGCGTCGTTCAAGGGACCGCACTGCATACATCTTCCTACGTCGACTACGTACGACTACATCGAACTTACACACGAGATGTCTCGTGTGAATGGAGCCACTGATGCCTTGAGCATTGGTCCCTCCGCAGGGTACATTTTGTTCTTAGTAATTATGCATGTTTTACTATTGTTTATTGCTTATGCGAGTAGTGATACACACATGCACATACATGTCGTCACATACATCACTATGATTTTCTAGATTAAATTAAAACTGAAAATGCCTATTTCTCTAACAATCCAAAAACCTGATATTAGGCATTTTTCTGTTATTGGTTTTGTTGCTGCGTTAAAACCAAGTGAACCTTTTGATGGGACATTATATAAGAGGTGGCGTACTAAGATGATATTGTGGTTGACTGCAATGAACTGCTATCACACCGCACAGGGGAAACCCAAACAGTTCACTCCTTAAGAGGAGAGAATGTTCGACGTTGCCGATAACCTGTTTCGAGGCGCCGTGATTGGCGCTCTTGCCAACAAGTATGTTGATTCTTATCTAACGTGCACATCCGCAAAAGAGTTATGGGATGCATTATATCAGAAGTTCGGTGTTTCTGATGCTGGTAGCGAGCTGTACATCATGGAGCAGTTGTTTGACTACAAGATGGTTGAGATGTAGTTGAACAGGCTCATGAAATACATGCACGAGCTAAGAAACTCGAACAGTTCCCATGCATCTTGCCTAACACGTTTGTGGCTGGCGGTATTATCGCTAAGCTGCCACCTTCTTGCACAAATTTTGCTACCACTCTAAAACATAAGAGACAAGAGTTTAGCGTGGCTGAGCTTATTGGGTCTCTTGATGTTGAGGAGAGGGCGAGAGCAAAATACACTCGTGGAAAAGGAGTTGAAACTTCTAGTGCCAATATGGTACAAAAGAAGAACTCCAATGCGTCACATAAAAGGAAGAACAAGCAACAGAATGCCACGAAGCCCAAGCAGGCAGCCTCGTTCAAAAAGAAGAACAAAGGAGCATGTTGTTTTGTTTGCGAGAGTACAGATCATTGGGCAAGCGCTTGTCTAGATTGCAAATTTATACAAGAGAAAAACCAGCTCAAGAGAAGAAAACAACAAACATGGTTGTTAGCGAGACCGCAGAAGGAACATCGGGGTATGGTAATCTTTTACCTATTGTTTTTTCAGTATGTCAGTCCCCTGAGTGGTGGGCTGACACTGGTGCTAACATTCATGTGTGTGCTGATATTTCTTTGTTTTCTTCTTATCAGTGCAAAAGGGCTGGAGCCTTGCTGACGGGGAATTGATCACATGCGCGTGTTCTTGGTGTGGGTACAATCATTCTGAAGTTTACTTCGGGAAAGACGGTGCTATTGAAGATCGTGCAACATCTCCCCTCCATCAAAAAGAATCTTGTTAGTGGCTCGTTGCTATGTCGAGATAGCTATAAACTTGTATTTGAGTTCAATAAATGTATACGGTCAAAGTATGAGACATTTGTTGGAAAAGGCTATGACAGTGGAGGCTTGTTCCACTTATCTTTGCATTATGTGTGTAATGAGTCTGTGAACAATGTAATTTCGAAGGAGTCGTATATTTGGCATTCACGACTTTGTCACATCAATTTTGGTTGTGTCGCGGTTAACAAATTTAAAATTAATCCCGAAATTTGATTTAGTCAAAGGTTTTAAGTGTCAGGTGTGCGTGCAATCTAATCAACCTCGCAAGCCTCATAAGGCTGCCAAGGCGAGGAACTTGGCACCACTAGACTTAATACATTCCGATTTATGTCAGATGAACAGAATATTGACTAAAGGAGGTAAACAATATTTTATTACTTTTATCGATGATTCTACTAGATTTTGTTATGTGTTTCTCTTAAATTCAAAAGACGAAGCTTTGCATTATTTTAAGACCTACAAAGCTAAAGTGGAAAATCAACTCGAGAGGAAAATTAAACGGTTAAGGTGTGATCGTGGTGGAGAATATTTTTCAGGTGATTTTTCTGATTTTTGTGTGGAACATGGTATTATTCATGAGAGGACACCGCCATGCTCACCATAATCCAATGGGGTTGCTGAGAGAAAGAACCAAACTCTAACTGATTTGGTTAACGCCATGTTAGAAACTACAGGACTATCTAAGGAATGGTGGGGTGAGGCGATCTTGACAGCGTGTCATGTCCTGAATAAAGTTCCCACAAAGGACAAAGAAATCACACCATTCGAGGAATGGGAAAAGAGGAAACTAAATATCTCCTATTTGCGCACCTGGGGTTGTTTGGCTAAAGTGAATGTGCCAATTAACAAGAAGCACCAATTAGGACCGAAAACTGTTGATTATGTTTTCCTTGGGTATGCTTTTCACAACATTGGATATAGGTTCTTAATTATAAACTCTAGAGTACCGAACATTTTGGTAGGTACTATTATGGAGTCCAGAGATGCTACGTTCTTTGAGGACGAATTTCCCATGAAAGCTACACATAATACGTCTAGTGATGAACCAACGATACCCCATGAGCATTTTATTCTGGTAGAACACAATGAGGAATCTCATATACATAATCCTATGGAAGATGATGATGTATCAACTCGAAAGAGTAAGAGACTAAGGATTGCAAAGTCCTTTGGTGATGATTACATTGTATATCTTGTGGATGACACCCCAAGTACCATTGAAGAGGCATATTCCTCTCCTAATGCTGACTTTTGGAAGGAAGCACTAAGGAATGAGATGAATTCTATTATGTCTAATGCAACTTTGGAGGTCGTTGAGTGTCCTTATGGTTGTAAGCCCATTGGGAGTAAATGGGTTGTCAAGAAAAAACTTAGGCCTGATGGTACTATTGAAAGGTACAAGGCGAGGCTTGTAATTAAAGGCTATACACAAAAAGAAGGTGAGGATTTCTTTGATACTTATTCACCTGTGGCTCGATTGACCACAATTCGTGTGCTACTTTCATTGGCTGCCTGTCTGAAAGGGAAATGTGCCCTTGGGCTATTTCTATAAGATTTTGGTGATTAAGTGCCCAACACACATTAAGGGAATGAGTATATGCTAAAGGGTGGACAAAGTGCAAATCAATACAAAGGTATGATTCTAGACTTAGTACATTGGTTTTTGTGTACTAACATATTTGTCTAAGTGCTAGAATCAGAGAAAAGACAATTGGAAAAGACTTGGCTCGAGCAGCCAAGACTCTGCTCAATCTGGGTGCACCGGACTGTCCGGTGGTGCACCGGACAGTGTCTGGTGCGCCAGGCTGGCTCTGGTGAAAATGCCGCTCTCGGGATTTCGTCGGCGGCGTACGACTAAAATTCACCGGACTATCCGGTGTGCATCGGACTGTCCAGTGAGCCAACGGTCGGCCGAGCCAACGGTCGGCCGCACAGTCCGCGCGTGACGCGTGGCCAGGCCAACGGTCTGAAGGGGGCACCGGACTGTCCGGTGTGCACCGGACAGTGTCCGGTGCGCCAACAGCTCCAAACCTTCAACGGTCGGCTGCGCCAGAACAGGAAAGAAATCCGCACCGGATAGTGTCCGGTGGTGCACCGGACTGTCCGGTGCGCCAGTCGACAGAAGGCAAGAATTGCCTTCCTGGAATGCTCTCAACGGCTCCTAGCTGCCTTGGGGCTATAAAAGGGACCCCTAGGCGCATGGAGAAAGACACTAAGCACGCTTTGAGCATTCTTGATCATTCACACTTCATCTTTGCGCACTCGTTTGACATTCTTAGTGATTTGAGCTCCGTTCTAGTGAGAACTTTGAGATATTCATTTGAGCTCAAGTCTTGGCCGTGTGTGTGTGCGTATTGCTGTGGACTTGTGTGTGTTGCTCATCCCATCCTTACTTCCGTGTTCATTTGTGATCATCTTGTGTAAGGGCGAGAGACTCCAAGTTGTGGAGATTCCTCGCAAATGGGATATAGTGAAAGGAAAAGAAATACCGTGGTATTCAAGTGGATCTTTGGATCACTTAAGAGGGGTTGGTTGCAACCCTCGTCCGTTAGGACGCCACAACGTGGAGTAGGCAAGTGTTGAACTTGGCCGAACCACGGGATAAACCACTGTGCCTCTCCGTGTTGATATCCTTGTGGTTATTGTGTTTCGCAAGAACTCCTCTCTAGCCACTTGGCTTTATTGCTCTAACACTTAATCAAGTTTGTGGCTTTAAGTTTTAAGTTTTCACAGGATCACCTATTCACCCCCCTCTAGGTGCTCTCAATTGGTATCGGAGCCGTTCTCTTCAAGAAAGGGACTAATCGCCCGAAGAGATGGATCCTAAGGAAAAGGGGATGGTGGTCAACGATAATGAGAAGGAGTCCATCTTCAACGAGCCAAGGGACGACAAAGTCAATGACTCCGGCTCGAGTCAAAAGAAGAAAGATGGAAAGAAGAAGAGGCGCATCAGGAAGGTTGTCTACTACGACAGCGACGAATCTTCCTCTTCTCAAAAGGACGACGAATACGAGGAGAAAAAGAAAATGGTTAACTCAAACTTTTCTTTTGATTACTCTCGTATTCCGCATAATTCCAATGCTCATTTGCTTTCTATTCCACTTGGTAAACCTCCTCACTTTGATGGAGAGGACTACGGATTTTGGAGTCATAAAATGCGTAGTCATTTGTTCTCTCTTCATCCAAGTATATGGGAGATAGTAGAAAACGGAACGCAATTTGATAGTTCGGATAATTCTATGTTTATTAATGAACAAATCCATAAGAATGCACAAGCTACTACTGTTCTTCTAGCATCCTTGTGCAAGGAAGAATACAATAAGGTGAGCGGCTTGGACAATGCCAAGCAGATCTGGGACACCCTCAAGATCTCACATGAGGGGAACGACGTCACCATGCTCACCAAGATGGAGTTGGTGGAAGGCGAACTAGGAAGGTTCGCAATGATCAGGGGGGAGGACCCAACCCAAACGTACCGATTTTTTTGCATTTTGGTCCTTCAGCGGAAAAAAATCATGTTTAGACCCTAGAAAATTTTAATGTCATTTTTGGACCCTTTACTCAGCGCCGTAGCCTATGGCGCCGAGGTAACACAGCTCGGCGCCATAGGCTATGGCGCCGAGGTACGTGCTGCGTTGGCACAAACGGACGTCGTGGCGCCGACGTGGTACCGAGCTCGGCGCCATAGATTATGGCGCCGAGCTCCATTCTATACAAAAAACTTGTCTACCTCATTTGGTAAAATTCAAGGCTCTTAACCTTGTGGTCATGGGTTCAAGCCCCATGGTGGGCATTTTTTAATACTTTTTGTCTTTGTCACTTATTTATTTTTTTTGTTGTCCATATTTTTCGTTTATGTCGCTGATTTGTTTATTCTGATTTATTTCTCATCCAGTTTTATTTTTGTGACTGATTTTTTATTCGTCCAGATTTTTTTATCCGGCGAGCACAGCAGCTGTGTGCCACAGTGCTCACAAGCCGTCAACTTCTCCCCTTGTTTGCTCAGCTAACCACAATAAAAATCAAATGAGAACACTCTTACTTCAATCGTGATCAAATAAAAATATTATATTTTCATTGAGTTCTTTTGAACATAAATTTTAAATACATAATAACATATTCCCAATAAAAAGAAGCACACATATTCATCTTTTTTTCTTCTGCACTAAATAAAAGTATACTCCATTATATACTTGTCTCATGGATGATATATTTTAGAATTTACTGCATATACAGCTGCTGTGCTCGCCGGATAAAAAAATCTGGACGAATAAACAAATCACTCACAAAAATAAAACTGGATGAGAAATAAATCAGGACGGACAAATCAGCGACATAAACGAAAAATATGGACAACAAAAAAAATAAATAAGTGACAAAGACAAAAAGTATTAAAAAACGACCACCATGGGGCTTGAACCCACAACCACAAGGTTAAGAGCCTTGTATTTTACCAACTGAGCTAGACAAGTTTTCTGTATAGAATGGAGCTCGGCGCCAAGATCTATGGCGCCGAGCTCGGTACCACGTCGGCGCCACGACGTCCGTTTGTGCCAACGCATCACATACCTCGGCGCCATAGCCTATGGCGCCGAGCTATGTTACCTCGGCGCCATAGGCTACGGCGCCGAGTAAAGGGTCCAAAAATGACATTAAAATTTTCTAGGGTCTAAACGTGAATTTTTTTTTCGATGAAGGACCAAAATGCAAAATATTCGGCCCAAACGTACAACAGGCTAAAGACCCTCGTCAACAAAATAAGGAGCTATAGAAGCACACGATGGATGGACCACAACGTCGTCCGACTTATGCTAAGGTCTTTCACCGTCCTTGATCCTCATCTTGTTAACTCTATTCGTGAGAATCCTAGGTACACCAAGATGACGCCCGAGGAAATACTTGGAAAGTTTGTAAGCAGGCGGAAGATGATCAAGGAGGCAAGATACATTGATGATGCGTTGAATGGCCCAATCCACGAGCCTCAAACCGTTGCTCTCAAAGCAACAAGGAGCAGGGAGGCGCTACCTAGCAAGGTGGCGCAAGTTGAGGCGGCCGGACTTAACGAGGAAGAAATGGCCCTCATCATCAAGCGTTTCAAGATGGCGCTCAAAGGTCGCAAGGAGCATCCCAACAAGAGAAAGACGAAGGGAAAGCGCTCCTGCTTCAAGTGTGGTAAGGTTGGTCACTTTATTGCTAATTGTCCCGATAATGATAGTGACCAGGATCAAGAAAAGAGGAGGGAAAAGAAGAAGACCTACAAGAAGGCTAAGGGCGAGGCACACCTTGGCAAGGAGTGGAACTCGGATTGTTCATCGTCCGACTCCGACGACGAAGGACTCGCCGCCTCGGCCTTCAACAAATTGTCCCTCTTCCCCGACGAGCATCACACATGCCTAATCGCAAAGGAGAAGAAGGTAAGTACTCGAAATAATACTACCTATGCTTCTTCAAGTGATGATGAATCTAGTGATGATGAAATAGACTATGCATGTTTATTCAGAAGATTAGATAGAACTAAAATTGATAAGATCAATGAATTGATTGATGCTTTGAATGATAAGAATAGACTTTTAGAAAAGCAAGAAGATCTGTTATATGAAGAGCATGATAAATTTGTAAGTGCGCAAAATTCTCTTTCTTTAGAAATTAAAAGAAATGAAATGCTTTCATGTGAATTGTCTACATGCCATGAATCCATTTATAGCTTAAAAAGTATCAATGATGACTTGAATGCTAAGTTAGAAATAGCTAATAAATCAACCTCTTGTGTAGAACATGTTATGATTTGCAATAGGTGTAAAGATTTTAATGTTGATGCTTGTAGTGAACACCAAGTTTCCATTTCTAAATTAAACGATGAAGTGACTAATCTTAATGCTCAACTTCAGACTAGCAAAAGTGAATTTGATAAACTAAAATTTGCAAGGGATGCCTACACGATTGGTAGACACCCCTCAATTAAGGATGGGCTTGGCTTTAAGAGAGAAGCCAAGAACTTAACAAGTCATAAGGCTCCCATTCCTGCCAAGGAGAAAGGGAAGGCTCTTATGACTAGCAGTGCTCAAAAGAACCATGCTTTCATGTACCATGATAGGAGATATTCTAGAAATGTTCATCATGATAGGAGTTGTAATGCTTATGATTCAAATGCCATATTTGGTTCAAGTTCTTCCTATGTGCATGATAGAGATATGCCTAGGAAAAATGTCATTCATCATATACCTAGGAGAAATATTGCTCATGTTCCTAGGAAAATTAATGAACCTTCTACAATTTATCATGCTTGCAATGCTTCCTTTTCAATTTGTAGAAAGGATAAGAAGGTGATTGCTAGGAAGTTAGGGGCAAAATGCAAGGGAGATAAAACTTGCATTTGGGTACCTAAGACCATTGTTACTAACCTGGTAGGACCCAACAAGAGTTGGGTACCTAAGACCCAAGCCTAAATTGCCTTGCAGGTTTATGCATCCGGGGGTCAAGCTGGATTATCGACAGCGGATGCACAAACCACATGACGGGGGAGAAGAAGATGTTCACCTCCTACGTCAAGAACAAGGATTCCCAAGATTCAATCATATTCGGTGATGGGAACCAAGGCAAGGTTAAAGGACTAGGAAAAATAGCAATTTCATCCGAGCATTCCATTTCTAATGTGTTTTTAGTAGAATCGCTCGGATATAACTTGTTGTCTGTTAGTCAACTTTGTAATATGGGATATAATTGCTTATTCACAAATGTAGATGTGTCTGTCTTAAGAAGGAGTGATGGTTCATTAGCTTTAAGGGTGTACTAGACGACAAACTCTATTTAGTTAATTTTGCAAAAGAGGAGGCCGATCTAGATGCATGCTTAATTGCTAAGACTAGCATGGGCTGGCTGTGGCATCGCCGTCTAGCACATGTGGGGATGAAGAACCTTCACAAGCTTCTAAAGGGAGAACATGTGTTAGGTCTAACAAATGTAAAATTCGAAAAAGATATACCTTGTGCAGCTTGTCAAGCAGGTAAACAGGTGGGAAGCTCTCATCATATCAAAAATGTGATGACCACTTCAAGACCTTTGGAGTTACTTCATATGGACCTCTTCGGACCCGTCGCCTACCTAAGCATAGGAGGAAGTAAGTATGGTCTTGTTATAGTTGATGATTTTTCCCGCTTCACTTGGGTATTCTTTTTGCAGGATAAATCTGAAACCCAAGGGACCCTCAAGCGCTTCCTAAGGAGAGCTCAAAATGAGTTTGAGCTCAAGGTGAAGAAGATAAGGAGCGACAACGGGTCCGAGTTCAAGAACCTTCAAGTGGAGGAGTATCTTGAGGAGGAAGGAATCAAGCATGAGTTCTCCGCTCCTTACACACCACAGCAAAACGGTGTGGTAGAGAGGAAGAACAGGATGCTCATAGACATGGCGAGGACGATGCTTGGAGAGTTCAAGACGCCCGAGCAGTTTTGGTCGGAAGCCGTGAACACAGCTTGCCACGCCATAAACCGGGTCTATCTTCATCGCCTCCTCAAGAAGACTTCGTATGAGCTTCTAACCGGTAACAAACCCAACGTTTCATACTTTCGTGTATTTGGGAGCAAATGTTATATTGTAGTGAAGAAAGGTAGAAATTCTAAGTTTGCCTCCAAAGCTGTAGAAGGGTTTTTGTTAGGTTATGACTCAAATACAAAGGCGTATAGGGTCTTCAACAAATCATCGGGTTTGGTTGAAGTCTCTAGCGATGTTGTATTTGATGAGACTAATGGCTCTCCAAGAGAGCAAGTTGTTGATCTTGATGATATAAATGAAGAAGATGTTCCAACGGCCGCCATACGCACCATGGCAATTGGAGATGTGCGACCACAGGAACAAACGGAGCAAGATCAACCTTCTTCCTCAACAATGGTGCAACCCCCCAACTCAAGATGATGAACAGGTTCATCAAGAAGAGGCGTGTGATCAAGGGGGAGCACAAGATGATCGTGTTATGGAGAAAGAAGCACCTCAAGCCCCTCCAACTCAAGTTCGAGCGACGATTCAAAGGAATCATCCCGTCGACCAGATATTGGGTGATATTAGCAAGTCAGTAACTACTCGCTCTAGATTAGTTAATTTTTGTGAGCATTACTCTTTTGTCTCTTCTATTGAGCCTTTTAGGGTAGAAGAGGCCTTGCTAGATCTGGACTAGGTGTTGGCCATGCAGGAGGGGCTCAACAATTTCAAGAGAAATGAAGTTTGGACACTGGTGCCACGTCCCAAGCAAAACGTTGTGGGAACCAAGTGGGTGTTTCGCAACAAACAAGACGAGCACAGAGTGGTGACAAGGAACAAGGCTAGACTTGTGGCAAAAGGTTATGCCCAAGTCGCAGGTTTGGACTTTGAGGAGACTTTTGCTCCTATGGCTAGGCTAGAGTCAATTCGCATATTGTTAGCCTATGCCGCTTACCATTCTTTCAGGTTGTTCCAAATGGACGTGAAGAGCGCTTTCCTCAACGGGCCAATCAAGGAGGAGGTGTGTGTGGAGCAACCCCTGGCTTTGAGGATGAACGGTACCCCGACCACGTGTGTAAGCTCTCTAAGGCGCTCTATGGACTTAAGCAAGCCCCAAGAGCATGGTATGAATGCCTTAGAGACTTTTTAATTGCTAATGCTTTCAAGGTTGTGAAAGCCGATCCGACTTTATTCACTAAGACTTGTGATGGTGACTTATTTGTGTGCCAAATCTATGTCGATGACATAATATTTGGTTCTACTAACCAAAAGTCTTGTGAAGAGTTTAGCAGGGTGATGACTCAAAAGTTTGAAATGTCGATGATGGGCGAGTTGAACTACTTCCTTGGGTTCCAAGTGAAGCAACTCAAGGACGGCACTTTCATCTCCCAAACAAAGTACACGCAAGACTTGATCAAGCAGTTTGGGATGAAGGACACCAAGCCCGCAAAGACTCCAATGGGAACTGACGGACACGTCGACCTCAACAAAGGAGGTAAGTCCGTTGATCAAAAAGCATACCAGTCTATGATAGGTTCCTTACTTTACTTATGTGCTAGTAGACCGGATATTATGCTTAGTGTATGGATGTGTGCTAGATTTCAATCCAATCCAAGGGAGTGTCACTTAGTGGCCGTGGAGCGAATTCTTAGATATTTAGTTGCTACGCCTTGCTTCGGGATCTGGTATCCAAAGGGGTCTACCTTTGACTTGATTGGATATTCAGACTCCGATTATGCTGGGTGTAAGGTTGATAGGAAGAGTACATCAGGGACGTGTCAATTCTTAGGAAGGCCCCTGGTGTCCTGGAGTTCTAAGAAACAAACTTCCGTTGCCCTATCCACCGCTGAGGCCGAGTATGTTGCCGCAGGACAGTGTTGCGCGCAACTACTTTGGATGAGGCAAACCCTCCGGGACTTTGGCTACGATCTGAGCAAAGTCCCACTCCTATGTGATAATGAGAGTGCTATCCGCATGGCGGATAATCCTGTTGAACACAGCCGCACAAAGCACATAGACATCCGAAGTGTTTTACGTTAGCACCGAGAACCAGCTAGCCGATATCTTTACCAAGCCTCTAGATGAGAAGACCTTTTGCAGGTTGCGTAGTGAGCTAAATGTCTTAGATTCGCAGAACTTGGATTGATTTATAGCATACATGTGTTTTATGCCTTGATCATGTTCCCTATGCATTTTGTTGTATATTTATGGTGCTCAAGTTGTACAAGCACTCCCCGGACCTCACAAGTCCATTTGCAAGTGATGCACATATTTAGGGGGAGATGTGCTACAACTTGACTCTTTGGGACTAACCATGTGCTTGAGTGTTCTTAAATTAGTCTCAAAGATGGATTGAAAGGGAAAGGTGGACTTGGACCATGAAAGACTTTCACTGCACTCCGATAAGAGGGTAACTTACTCCAAGTTCATCTCCATGTCTCTTATTGCCTTCTGCTCTTAATTGACAATTTTGGTGAGGCAATGGGGTTTAAGGGCCAAAAATGATCCCGTTTATGTGTTTGATGCCAAAGAGGGAGAAATTAAGGGCCAAAACAACAAATGGATCAGCTACCACTTGAGAAACTTGAGAATTTTGAATATAGTAGAGTTAGGACTTTTGATTTGTCAAAATTCTAAATGTCTCTTTTTATCAAAAGTTGGTCTCTTGTGGGGAATGTTTGATTATGGGAAATAGGGGAGTTTTTGAATCAGTGATCAATTTATCTTGGAATATCTTTCTCTATGCCTCAACAAGTGAATTTGACTTAGAGATAGGAAATTGAATTTGATTTGCAAAAACAAACCAAGTGGTGGCAAAGAATGATCCAAACATGCCAAATTTGAATCAAAACAAATTTGTGTTCTCATTTGCATTGATGTTGCACTTCTTTTAGTTGCTTTTTTGTTGTGTTGGCATAAATCACCAAAAAGGGGGAGATTGAAAGGGAAATGTGCCCTTGGGCCATTTCTATAAGATTTTGGTGATTAAGTGCCCAACACACATTAAGGGAATGAGTATATGCCAAAGGGTGGACAAAGTGCAAATCAATACAAAGGTATGATTCTAGACTTAGTAAATTGGTTTTTGTGTACTAACATATTTGTCTAAGTGCTAGAATCAGAGAAAAGACATTTGGAAAAGACTTGGCTCAAGCAGCCAAGACTCTGCTCAATCTGGGTGCACCGAACTCTCCAGTGGTGCACCAGACAGTGTCCGGTGCGCCAGGCTGGCTCTGGTGAAAAGGCCGCTCTCGGGATTTCGTCGGCGGCGTACGACTAAAATTCACCGGACTGTCCGGTGTGCACCGGACTGTCCGGTGAGCCAACGGTCGGCCGCACAATCCGCGCGTGACGCGTGGCCAAGCCAACGGTCTGAAGGGGGCACCGGACTGTCCGGTGCACCAACGGCTCCAAACCTTCAACGGTCGGCTGCGCCAGAACAGGAAAGAAATCCGCACCGGACAGTGTCCGGTGGTGCACCGGACTGTCCGGTGCGCCAGTCGACAGAAGGCAAGAATTGCCTTCCTGGAATGCTCTCAACGGCTCCTAGCTGCCTTGGGGCTATAAAAGGGACCCCTAGGCGCATGGAGAAAGACACTAAGCACACTTTGAGCATTCTTGATCATTCACACTTCATCTTTGCGCACTCGTTTGACATTCTTAGTGATTTGAGCTCCGTTCTAGTGAGAACTTTGAGATATTCATTTGAGCTCAAGTCTTGACCGTGTGTGTGTGCGTATTGCTGTGGACTTGTGTGTGTTGCTCATCCCATCCTTACTTCCGTGTTCATTTGTAATCATCTTGTGTAAGGGCGAGAGACTCCAAGTTGTGGAGATTCCTCGCAAACGGGATATAGTGAAAGGAAAAGAAATACCGTGGTATTCAAGTGGATCTTTGGATCACTTGAGAGGGGTTGATTGCAACCCTTGTCCGTTGGGACGCCACAACGTGGAGTAGGCAAGTGTTGAACTTGGCCGAACCACGGGATAAACCACTGTGCCTCTCCGTGTTGATATCCTTGTGGTTATTGTGTTTCGCAAGAACTCCTCTCTAGCCACTTGGCTTTATTGCTCTAACACTTAATCAAGTTTGTGGCTTTAAGTTTTAAGTTTTCACAGGATCACCTATTCACCCCCTCTAGGTGCTCTCACTGTCATGGTCTTCTCGTCCATCAAATGGATTGTCACACCCGGATTTAAAGGATAAAGCCGGGTGCGTCTCATATGTGCGCCAAGGAAGAACTTCACATATAATGATAGAATGTATAGAGATAAATGTCATAAATATCATAAATGTACTTATTACATAGCAGAAGCCTTACAAAATAAATGATAAATATAAAACGAACTAAATATTATTTCCCTGACGCCACAAACTGACTGGAAGACGCGACCTAGATCAAGTCGAACTCTTCGTTGTGCGGCTCCTCTTCGACCACCTGCTCTTCACCTGTGTGTGTGGGGGGGGGGTTATATATCGCAAGAGTGATCTCACAAAAGATCATAGCTCAACAAGTTGTGGGGAATAATGTGCATGAACTCACCAAAGGTGGGAGTTCATGTGAAGTGTAAGGCTGATCAACAAAATAAAGGTTGAAGCTGAGCATTGCTTTTATAAGTTGGTCAAAATTTTATTAGCAGTTACTAAGTGTAAGTAAATACCAAACCATAGTAATAATAAATCAAAGTAATAATAAATAATCCCAATGCGATGCAAATGACAAATTGAGTTTAATTCCATAAATTAATCATGTGAGGGTCCGAGCTGCTCATGACCGTGAGCACGACTGATATACCAGTTTTACACTCTGTAGAGGTTGTGCATCTTTACCCATAAGTCGTGTTACCCATCTGCCAAGGGGTCATGAATCCCATACACCTCTACCAAGGAAGCGAGGCAGGGTAACACTACGAGGCCTTTACAAAGTTCCACTACAGTTTCTAGGAAGCTCCAATGGAAGGACCCCTCGCCTGATCGCCATCGCAGCAAAATCAACCCAAGGGCCTCCCTACACTGACCACTCCCCTACTGCCCTTGCCCCTATCGTGTAATGTAGTCCTTCATTAGCTTTCCTAGTTAGTCAGCCAAGGGCATCCCATACCACCCTTGTGGTAGCACTGTTTTCCTGGGTGGTCGCTCCATGTTCCAATTAACATAATGATCTTATCATGAACAATAAATAACAAGATGATAATAAAAGTGTGATCATGAATAATGTATATCTCCATACCCAAAACCACATAAAGCAATAGCAAGTACTACCCAAAAAGTTCAGTGGAATCAAGGTATAAAGATAGTCAAACTAGGGTAACCTAAAGGGTCCCATCAAAATTAACCTATGCAGATCATTATGATTAATAAGAACATGACTGGGTAAAAAGAAGTGATCAAGGGCACAACTTGCCTTCAACGAGCTCCTGCTCAGCAGTCTCGACCTGCTGATCCCCTAGATCCTCAGTGGCTGGCTCGTCTACTCGCATCAATACAAACAATCATGATATAGCAAAATTAACATCACACCAACAATAGATCAGAATGCATGATAATATTCTACGCTGCGTAACGAGATCGTAGGAACAAGAATTACTAAATTCAAAGTTACGGGTCTAGTTATGAATTTCCGAAGTTATTGTGTACCTAGTGTGGAATAATTCAAGTGAATAATTTTGATCCAAGTTTCATGACTAAACAGAGGTACTAGGTGATGAACAATATTAAAACAAAATTATTGCCCCTAGAATGGATAATTTGGAGCTAAAATGAATTAAATATGATTTATACAAGTTTTTGGAATTATTTTTGTATTAAAATCAATTTTAATAATCAATTTCCTATTTTCTCGGTTCTCTGGATTGCACGCATAATAAATAGAGAGCTTGGGGGTTAACTTGTAAAAATCTACCAGACTCAGACTTAACCTATGGTGGACGGTGGGTTGATTATTACATTTGCCAGGGGTTCTTTTGTAAAGCTTTCCAATCGAAAGGGTATCTTCCATTGTGGGCCGGACGATCCAGATCCTGCGGCCTAGATTAAATCATTCTGGCGCTTAAGGCTGCACCACTCGGAGTCGTTGGATCCTCGATCCAAGGCTACGCACTCACCACGCCCTCCGATCCAATCCGACCATGGGATTAACAATCAACGGCTCACAACGAATCCCCAAGTGGGATGCCCCAGATCTAATCGTATCCCTTTGCAATGTAATCAACGACCATAAGCTCACCACCCTTTCCCAGCCGAGCCGCGCGGCGGCGCCATTGGCGACGAACTCCCGAGCATGCGCCAGGAAGGCCCTAAGTCTAACGCGATCTGATGCAAAACAAAGAGGGGAAGGTGGCGGGCACAATGGTGGGAACCTTACCGGGGATTAGGTCACCAGGAGGCACGCCCACGGCGCACGGCGGAAGTCCGCGGGGTCCACGACGTCGGTGAGAAATTCGTTGCCCGGTGATCCCTATCAATGCACACGTTGTGGCGGGGAACGCGCGACGAACACCAGGGACCACACTCCTACCATGAATTGGGGCTGGGGAACGGTAAAACCCAAAGTCGACCACGGTGACCGGCCCGCACACCGCGCTAATGTCCTAGCTACGACGGGGTAGGGTTTCCTGGTTAGTATCTCGCTAGCCGAATTGATAGGGTGAACAAGGGAAGCCTGGCGCCCCGGCTCGATCTTATACCGAGGAGGTCGGTAGAGGTTGGCGACGTTCACGGAAGGTTGTTGCGGAGGGGGACAGAGATACGCCCGTGGGGAAGAACAACAGGAATGAGGTCCCACTCGTCACACGATGCGCGACATGGATGAGGCTGACTAGTTGGCCCCACATGTCAGCTTCCCAGAAGGCTCCCACTGGCGACTCAGTTGTGAGGATGGCGTGAGGGCCCGATATGTCGACGCTAGTAGGCAGTTGGGCTGGTGCGTGCGGGTTAAATGGTTAATGGGCCAGAAGGGAGGGGGAATGGCCCAAGCAGCAATTTATTCTCTTTTTTTATTTTCATTTCTCCCTTTCCAAATTCAAACCTTCAATTCAAATTTAAATTCAAACTTTGTGGCAATTTGTCCTTAGATTAAATACTCTATTTGAACATACCAATATAAATTTATTTAATTATGGATTTATTTTGTGTTTTATAGTATTTCTTTCTTCTTTTCCACTTTTAAATTCCAATTTCAAATTTATGTTTTAATCCAAATCTTCAACTCATTATTATCTTTTTATCCATGTTACTATTTTATTAAATGCACAAACAACTAAACTCCAGCATGATGCACATTTTCTTGAGGAATTATCCACTTTATTTATGTATCCTAATAATTCTTATGAATGAAAAGGTACTACACATGAAGATTTATTTCTTTCTCTTATATTCCAAAGTTGGGTATTACATGGATGTTAAGACAACATTCATAAATGGAGAGCTAGATGAGGAAATCTACATGGAGCAACTAGTTGGGTTTGTAGCAAACGATCAAGAAGGCATGGTGTGTAAGTTATTGAAATCTTTATATGGCCTAAAACAAGCACCTAAGCAATGGCATGAAAAGTTCGATAGAACTTTGACATCTGCCGGCTTTGTTGTGAACGAAGCAGACAAATGTGTATACTATCGGTATGGTGGGGGCGAGGGAGTAATTTTATGCATGTATGTTGATGACATTCTAATCTTGGGGGCAAGTCTTGATGTGATTAAAGAGACAAAAGACATTTTGTCTAATAATTTTGAATGAAAGATTTGGGAGAAGCTGATGTTATTCTTAACATTAAGCTACTGAGAGAAGGCAATGGTGGGATCAGACTAGTGCAATCCCATTATGTGGAAAAGGTTTTGAGTCGCTTTGGGTATAGCGAATGTGAACCTGCTCCAACACCTTATGATCCTAGTAAGCTTTTGAAGAAAAATCGAAGAATATCTAGGGATCAATTTATATATTCCTAAATAATTGGTTCACTCATGTACTTAGCTAGCGCTACGAGGCTTGACATCTCGTTTGCTGTGAGCAAACTTAGCCGGTTTGTTTCAAATCCGGGAGATGATCACTGGCATGCTCTTGAGAGAGTTCTGCGCTATCTAAAAGGTACTATGAGTTTAGGCATCTATTATACCAGGTACCCAACAGTACTAGAGGGTTACTGTGATGCAAATTGGATATCTGATGCTGATGAGATATATGCCACAAGTGGATATGTGTTTTCACTTGGAGGTGGCGCTGTTTCATGGAAGTCTTGCAAGTAGACCAGCTTAACGAGATCGACTATGGAAGCAGAACTCACAGCATTAGATACCGCTTCAGTTGAGGCTGAGTGGCTTCGTGAACTCCTTATGGATTTACATGTGGTTGAAAACCTGTGCTGGCTATTTCTATGAACTGTGATAATCAGACTGTGATAATCAAGATAAACAGTTCTAAGGATAGTATGAAGTCGACAAGGCACATAAAGAGGCGTTTAAAATCTGTCAGGAAATTGAGAAACTCCAAAGTAATAGCGTTGACTATGTCCATACGTCTAAAAATCTGGCAGATCAATTTACTAAGGGGCTATCACGTAGTGTGATAGATAGTGCATCGAGTGAAATGGGCCTAAGACCCACCTAAAGTTTATCATAATGGTAATCTATTCTATGTGATCAGAGATCCTGTGAATTAGAATGGTGAAACAAGCTAGTGGTAGACTGAGAGGAAAGACCCTTAATAAGGTTCATTTCAGATGCACATCTTTCCTTGCTGTAAGGTAGCTTGGTGTTTACACCTTAATATGTTCCAAATGGCTTTGTGAAGCAAAGATGTTGTCCTACAGAACATCTTTAGAGGAACATACCTATATGGGTTAACTGCTAGTCACAGTTTATGAGATCTGGGTGGTCTCTAGATACCCATGAAAGGTTATGGAGTTTGACTTATATACTCCAACCAGAGGGGACGCGCTCAGCAATCTAGTACTAGTAAAGAGTTTAGATGAAACTTATTCCACGCAAAACTGCCAATTCAAGGCCTAGTCCATTATGCAGTTGTGGTCAAGTGTAGTCTAGATTCTAGGTGGATGTTCAACTTAACAGTCTCTATCGAAACACCAATATTTCAAATGTTTGAGATGATGAGAGCATTTTAGTGTGACTTAGCATTTGGTGGGGATTATTGAATTAATGTGGGCCTGGCCCATATTAATATTCAATAATATTCAATGCTAGAGGTCCACTTTAATGCTACGATGTACTAGTACTTTAGTACCATACAGAAAGTTCAAGGGACAATTCACTCAAATTAAATAGGCGGACCATTAGTGCATCTATTGAGAAGCTGAGAAAAGGATGAAGGACTGTTACATGCGCGTGCCGCCGGCCGGGCCGAGGCCGAAGCCGTGGCCGTGGCCACGATAGATTGGACCTTGGTCCGAATATTCCTTACTAACGGTTGCACATTTTGCCTAGAGTGATGACCGTTCATGATGGCGACCGTTACTGTTCGTTGGCCTACCTCTACGCGTGTATATATACGAGGAGGGGAGGCTGCTTCTGGTGACGACAGAACAATACACTCGTACGAACATTATCAGACGCGTTGCATATAGCCCATCTCCGTCCCACCTTCTGCGAGCACAGAGAGTGGGAGAGCAGGCCTCCGAAATCGTCGTCCACAGATAGACACTTGCATGGTTGTGCAGGCGATCAGGTTTATGGGGAGCGTACTCGCGACTGCTCGCCTCGTCCGCTCGACCAGCACTGATCAAGCTCCTCGTCGCCGACGCCGTTTTAGGGACTGCACTGCGTACATCTACCCGTGTCAACTGCGTACGACTACATCGAACATACACACGAGATGTCTCATATGAATGGAGCCACTGATGCCTTAAGCATCGATCCCTCCGCTGGGTACATTTTGTTCTTAGTAATTATGCATATTTTACTATTATTTACTGTTTATGTGAGTAGCGATATATACATGCACATACATATCGTCATATATATCACTGTTGTTTTTTGGATTAAATTAAAACTAAAAATTACTATTTCTGAACAGATACCGCTAACAAATGACAATGAATTTTGCCTGCATACTTGTCTATGGGAAATTGGACCAGGCAGCGAAATTCTGCTCATATACTGCCCGAAATTCTGCTAATATGCTGCCAAACAACTAAGTGATACAAACTGAGGCTAATAATATACAAGCTAATGGTAAACTGAACTAAAGCAGATCACGAACTCAGGCTAATATACAAGATAATGGTAAATTGCACTAACGCAGATGATAAGGAAAAGTTTGATTAAGCATTTAAGCGTCACCGCCTCGTTTCCATCCGCGGCCGCTGTGGTAGGCGTAGTTGTCCCGGCGGCTGTTCTTGAAGGCGCAGCAGCCGACGGAGTAAACGACGACGATGAAGGAGAGGATGACGACGTTGACGATGGCGGCCCGCTTCCAGTCCCGCTTGAGCGCGTCCACCACGCCGGCCTTGCACGACTGGCACCCGTAGCAGAGGTCGTCCTCGTCGTTGCCCCACGCGCTGCAGTCCCGGCCGGCGGGCGCGGAGCCCGCCGCTGTCCTGGTCCACTCCGTGCCGCCGGTGTACGTGAAGTTGCAGCTCGTGGGCGGCTTGCAGCACCCGGACTCGACCGGGGACAGGCCGAGCCGAACCAGACCCGCCGCGTCCTTGCTCTCCCTCTCCCTCTCCTCCAGGCGCCTGCAGACGTGCGCGTCGGCGAGGCAGCTCCGGATCCGGGCCCAGTCCTTGCGGCTTTCGACGTGGCGCCGCAGCCAGGTGGAGTAGTCCCCGAGGCGGTACTCCCTGTAGCCTACCCCCGACACGGCCTCCCCGGCGCCCCTGTTGGTGACGGCGAAGGCGAAGACGGTGAAGCAGAGCAGCGCGACGATGAACACGAGCATGGCGAGGAGGTAGAGCCATAGCAGCCAGGTGGCGCGGAAGCAGGCGCCGGCGAGGCCCGCGACAGCGACGGCCATGAGCACCGCGCCCAGCGCGATGGCCGGGGTGGACAGGAGGTGGTCGCACTCGGTGCCGTCGGCGCGCGACCGCAGCCAGATTCCCGAGACGAGGATGGGGACCGAGAGCAGGAGTGTCACCAGGTTCAGCGCGCCGATCACGTTGTTGCTCATCCGGATCGCCATGGCGAGGCGGCCCCAGCCGGCTTTGTGTCGTGCTCAGCTCGACTGCTGGTGTGGGGAAGGGTGTCGTGGTGGTCTATGTGGTCGTTCCAGTGTGCGGAGCGGGGCGTATTTGTAGGGTGGTGGTGGTGTGCCTTGGCGTGGCGTCCCAGCGGGAGCGGGAGCGGGCGCCGCGCCCGCGCGTAGAGGTGGCAGGCTGGCAGCTGATTTTGCCGCCGCACGGGTTGGCGAAAGTTCCTGGGAGTTCCCTTCGTTGGGAGGCTGAGAGAGCTGCGGAAACCGTGTGGTCCTTTTGCCGCTGCGAGGGCTACGACTACGAGTACGACGAGTGGCATGGACAGGGCCAGGGGAAGCGACGCAGCATTTGGCATGGCCATGGCCATGGGACACGCGCAAATCCGTAATCCGACGGCTGTTGTGCCAACTGCCAACCAGTTCGCAGGTCTGATGAAGCGAGCAGCAGCATATAGACGTTGGAAGTAGGAACACTTCCCTGTGGTTTGCTTGCTGCACTGGCGTCCGACTAGTCCCCCAAACTGACTGCTGCTTTCAACGTGACGTGATGTTGGTGCGGGTTCACTGCTCGTCACGCGTCACTACTGCTGGGATGGAAGCCTCGGATGTCAGGTGGTCTCGGTCAGCGGACGGAGAGAGAGGAGAGCTTCAGAGGCAACCCGTGGAACTGTCAACTCTTGTCTGCACAGCTCTGCAGGCTTCCTCCTCCACGGCACAGGCCAGTCGCCTAGGTGCCTGTAGCTCACTGTAAGTCTGTAACAGAATTGTAGGCAGACATTCAATGTGGATTGGAGTTAATGATATGAACATTAAATTGCTTGGTTGACTTGGTTTTGCCGATATTGCCAGCCCCATTTGAAAAAATCACATTGGACCAAATCCTTAAAAGGATTTTAGCGTACTCTATATTGTTTTTTTGCACGTGCGACCTGTTAGGATATGGCAGGGATAAAAACGGACAGATAAAATCACGTCTGGACCCATATCGTTTTTCACAGAATATACGTAAAAATCCAGAAATGGAACGAAAACGGGAAAGGGTCTATCCCGTCCGTTTTTACAGGATCGTTTTTTTATTTAACCCGTATTTATACCATATTTGAGATATCGGAGAGTCTCGTATCCTTAGGTGACAAATTATAACACAAGAGGTCCACCGGCTCTCCTCAATAACAAGTAGTCTAAAGGCTCAAACAACGGCGGTCATAGCTATATATATACCACTAGTAAGCTAACAACAATGAAATGTTACCCCTCTGTATCTATTTGTTTCATGCTATTGCTCTTCCAATCAATCACTAGTTAGCTATTAATATTATGTGTGTTCATATTAAATCATGAGTTTTCGCTTAATAATTCTGTTCTAATGCCCGGTAGTGTCAGGATGCGACGGTGCCGCGCAGGTGAGCGACAGTGCCGCACAGTAAAACTTGCATAGAATCTTCTCAAATTTGTATAGCAGCAAGCGCAGAGGGAGAGAAGATGATTCGTGGAGTTTGTACCAGAACAAATCAAAACTCCGCGAACAGATTCATAATCTCGTTTTGAATGGAGTTTTCTCAAACGTGATCAAATCGAAACAAGATTGATTCATGACCACAAACTGCTCAAACCAGATGTTTGTAGTGGTCCAAAGACTGTATCTCACCCCAAAACAATCCCTAAATCAAATCACAACTCAAGTGAACAGAGACTCTCGCAAGAACCAAAAGAGGGAGAGAGGGATTGAGAGAGGAGACAAAACAAATAAAAAGCTCCACCAAGCATAAACTGAGCAAATGGTTTTAAAGACCCTAAACCACGTGTGGTTATAGACACACTTCCTCACAAATCCACAGTAACGGACGCCACAAATCAAAAGCGCGTGAGGATCTCAAAATTATGGCTAAAACTAGGAAATGAAATTGCAAGTGTTCTAATGAGATAGCCAAAAGATATTACTACACACAACAATAGCCATCTACCTATTTATATGGGTTTATTTTGCTAGTCTAAACTATCCCATACATACATAGAGCCTATCCACTCGGCCAGGGCAAAATGGACCAACTCCTAGGTTTCTCATCTGACGGCCACACGCTCTTCACGAAGTTGCTTCACCTCAACGAACCCTTTGTGATGACACCACATGCCTCCTCTGATTCTCGCCGGAACCACACCAACGGGGTTTGAGGCCCAAACTCGATGAAACCAGCCCTCCGTAGCGCTAGGTGATTTTGAGGCTCAATCACCGAAACGCTGTGAGTAGGGCACCATGTGTGCATCCCCCACGTCCTAGACACGTGTCCTGCCAGTCCGCGACCGCGTCGGCAACATGATCCGCTCCTTCATGTCCTCGCACCAGCGCATGTCCCAAGTTTCAGCCACCATGGCTAGTCACCCGGCTTCTCCAGTCCCTCGATTAAGGCTTGTTGGGGGCCTTCGTCTTCCGAAGGTCCTCAAAAACACGACTAACATGCTTTCCAAGTATAATATATTGTCACAGGAACCTTCGGCCTTGAGATGAAGGTGTGCACGACATGAAAGGCGCGGTCTGGGAGAAGGATGAACCAGTTTCGAAGTTACGAATGAAGAAGCTTCGGCTTAGCGCAAGGGCAACGATGGAGAATGGAACCGACCTAAAGGGGAATATACTGCCCAGTCCTCGACAGATTACTCTTTAGTCAGTAGTAAGTGTCAAGGACATGGATGTAATTTCACCCAGGTTGCGTGTTGTGCCTATAAATAGATGAACAGTAACACCATACTGTTCACGCTGACTTGTAATCACTTGCACGTCGCTCTTGGATTCTCACCTTCTGCCAAGCCGAAGGTACAAATGTAATTAATATCATTAATACTTGTTCATGAATATATAATGAGAACACAAATAATCTGGTAATTTAATGTGATTATTCATGTTCTTTTATATGTTTTATATGTTTCTGCTTTCATTATTACATACTGAAATGATGAAGGTATTGAAAGTCGCCTAGAGGGGGGTGGATAGGCGGAATCTGAAATTTACAAACTTTAAGCACACTTCAAGCCGGGGTTAGCGTTAGAATAAAAATCGAGTCCGGGAGAGAGGGGAAAACAAATCAACCAAGAAAATTAAGCGAATGACACGGTGATTTGTTTTACCGAGGTTCGGTTCCAAAGAACCTAGTCCCCGTTGAGGTGGTCACAAAGACCGGGTCTCTTTCAACCCTTTCCCTTTCTCAAACGGTCACCTAGACCGAGTGAGCTTTCTCCTTAATCAAACGGGTCACTTAGACCCCACAAGGACCACCACACACTTGGTGTCTCTTGCTTTGATTACAAGTCACTTAGAGAACAAGAATGAGGAAAAAGAAAGCCAACCAAGCAAACAAGAGCAACAAGGAAAACACAAATGATCCTCTCACAAGTCTAAATGCGCTAGAGTTGAATTTGAGACTTTGAGGGGATCGATCACTTGAATTGTGTCTTTGGAGTGGTGTCTATTGCTCTTGTATTGAATGTGTAGTGGTGAATGCTTGGATGGTTGTAGTGGAGGTGGTTGGGTGGTATTTATAGCCCCCAACCACCAATTCAACCGTTGGGGCAGGCTGTTGTCGATGGGCGCACCGGACAGTCCGGTGCGCCACCGGACAGTGTCCGATGCGCCAGCCACGTCACCCAACCGTTAGGGTTCCGACGGTTTTGACCATTGGAGCTTTGTCTTCTTGTGGCACCGGACAGTCCGGTGTCGCACCGAACAGGCATTGTTCACTGTCCGGTGCGCCTTCTGGTGGCTGCTCTGACTCTGCACGAACTGTTCACACACTGTAGCACTTTTGCAGGTGTCTGTTGCAGTCGACCATTGCGCTGGAGCCGTTGCTCCGCTGGTGCACTGGACAGTCCGATGACACACCGTACAGTCCGGTGACACACCGTACAGTCCGGTGAATTATTGTGGAGCGGCTCTTCTGAAACCTTAAGGTGGCAAGTTTGAAGTTGTACGGCACTGGTGCACCGGACAGTCCGGTGCGCCAGACTAGGGTACTCTTCAGTTTCTTTTGCTCCTTTCTTTTTGAACCCTAACTTTATCTTTTTATTGGTTTGTGTTGAACCTTTAGCACCTGTAGAATATATAATCTAGGGCAAAATAGTTAGTCCAATTATTTGCGTTGGGCATTCAACCACCAAAATTATTTATAGGAAAAGGTTAAACCCTATTTCCCTTTCAGGTATGTCCTTCATAACCTTCGTCTGAAGATCATTATATCCCAAGGGAGATAATGCTTCGAAAGACGAAGGTCTTTAACCATTACATTTGTGTTGCCTTGTTCTTAACTCATAGCATTTGAGAACAAGTCCCGAACAATCCCCTTGATGTATTCCCTTGCAACCAGATTGTTCTTCACATAGAACCATTCTTGCATCCAGGCTCTCGGCCATCTCTTGCGGAATGTTGGAACTGGGTTGCTTACTTCAGAACGGGTTACAAAGCCATAGCAACCAAAGTTGTTGTGATATTGTTCTTTTCTGGTGGCCTTCGTCTCATAAGACAATTCATGCATATTACAGAAGCTTTTTCCATTTGGTTCTTGTCCTTGGCTCCTCATGGCCCAAATGTAAACCCCTATCTTGATGATGGCTTCGGGGGTAAGCTGATGAAGGTAGACTTCGAAGGTTTTTAGCACTTCGACCAACATACTATCCAAAGGGAACCGAAGCCCCGCTTTCATAAAACTTCTATAGACAACTACCTCGTCAGCTTCAGGTAGATGGACATTACTCTCCCCTCCAGCCCGCACAATAGAAATGTCACGAAAGTACCTTCCCTTCATGGCATCAATCTGTCCTTGTTTGATTGTCGACTTTCCGAAGACAACATGACTTGGCCTCTAGGGCCGATCTTCGACACCCTCATTTTCACTTTCCGCATCAAAGTCTTCACTGTCACTAGAACCCTCAGATATTCCAGCTAGTGTCTCATGTGCGATCTTTTCTGCATTAGTCATCTCCATAGCTTCGCAAAACTTGAACAGTGCCGGGTCGGTAGCTTTCTTCTCACCAGCCATCAAATCAAATCTTGTTGGAACGACGAAGCTCAAACTCGTGACAAAACAAGAGAGTTTAAAATAGCGAGCACCGTGTAAGCAACCGAAATAGCACAAGAAACGCTTTCAATACGAGCTCATATTTATATGTGAAAGGGAATTAGGCTTACACCTATTTCCTAAATGATTTTGGTGGTTGAATTGCCCAACACAAATAGATTGGACTAACTAGTTTGCTCTAGTGTACAAGTTATACATGTGCCAAAGGTCCACACTTAGCCAATAAAAAGACCAAGTATGGGGTTCAACAAAGAGAACAAGGGATAACCGAAGGCACCTCTGGTCTGGCGCACCGGACTGTCCGGTGTGCCACCGGACAGTGTCCGGTGCACCAGGGGACTTCACGCTGAACTCCTCGCCTTCGGGAAAATCCAGAGGTGCTCCGCTATAATTCACCAGACAGTGTCCGGTGCTCCAAAGAAGAGCGCCTCAGGAACTCGCCAGCTTCGGAAATTCGCTCCGCTATAATTCATCGGACATGTCCGGTGTACACCGGACTGTCCGGTGAACCAGCAGAGCAACGACTACTTCGCGCCAACGGTCACCTGCAGGCGCATTTAATGCGCGCCAGAAGCGCGCAGAAGTCAGGCACGCGCGCGACGGTGCACCGGACAATCTACAGTACTTGTCTGGTGTACACCGACATCCAGGCTGGCCCAGAAGTCAGAAGCTCCAACGGTCGAATCCCAACAGCCTAGTGACGTGGCTGGCGCACCAGACATGTCCGGTGTGCACCGGACTGTCCGGTGCACCATACGACAGACAGCCACCACCAAACGGCTAGTTTGGTGGTTGGGGCTATAAATACCCCCAACCACCCCACATTCAAATCATCCAAGTTTTCCCACTTCAACTACTTACAAGAGCTCTAGCATTCAATTCTAGACACACCCAAGTGATCAAATCCTCTCCAAACTCCACACAACGCCCTAGTGATTAGTGAGAGAGATTTGCTTGTGTTCTTACGAGCTCTTGCGCTTGGATTGCTTTCTTCTTTCTTTGATTCTTCATTGCGATCAACTCACTTGTAATTGAGGCAAGAGACACCAATCTTGTGGTGGTCCTTGTGGGAACTTTGTGTTCCAAGCATTTGAGAAGAGAAAGCTCACTCGGTCCGAGAGACCGTTTGAGAGAGGGAAAGGGTTGAAAGAGACCCGGTCTTTGTGACCACCTCAACGGGGAGTAGGTTTGCGAGAACCGAACCTCGGTAAAACAAATCCTCGTGTCTCACTCCTTATTCGCTTGCAATTTGTTTTTGCACCCTCTCTCGCGGACTCGATTATATTTCTAACCCTAACCCGGCTTGTAGTTGTGATTATTTTGAGAATTTCAGTTTCACCCTATTCACCCCCCTCTAGGCGACTTTCAATTGGTATCAAAGCCTGGTGCTTCATTGGAGCCTAACCGCTCGAAGTGATGTCGGGAGAACTCGCCAAGAAGGATATGGAGACCGGCGACAAGCCCACTACAAGCCACGGGAAGGCTTCATCGGAAGAGTCCCGCAACAAGGAGAAGAAGAAGGAGAAGAAGACTTCTTCTCACAAGTCGCATCGGAGTGGCGACAAAATAAAAAGATGAGGAAGGTGGTCTACTACGAGACCGACACTTCATCGCCATCTACCTCCAGCTCCGATGCGCCCTCCATAACTTCTAAGCGCCATGAGCGCAAGAAGTTTAGTAAGATTCCCTTACATTATCCTCGTACCTCTAGACATACTCCATTACTTTCCGTTCCATTAGGCAAACCGCCAACCTTTGACGGTGAAGATTATGCTAGGTGGAGTGATTTAATGAAATTTCATCTAACCTCACTCCACAAAAGTATATGGAATGTTGTTGAGTTTGGAGCACAGGTACCATCCGTAGGGGATGAGGATTATGATGAGGACGAGGTGGCCCAAATCGAGCACTTCAACTCCCAAGCCACAACAATACTCCTCGCCTCTCTAAGTAGGGAGGAGTACAACAAGGTGCAAGGATTGAAGAGCGCCAAGGAAGTTTGGGACGTGCTCAAAACCGCGCACGAGAGTGATGAACTCACCAAGATCACCAAGCGGGAAACGATCGAGGGGGAGCTCGGTCGCTTCCGTCTACGCCAAGGGGAGGAGCCACAAGACATGTACAACCGGCTCAAAACCTTGGTAAACCAAGTGCGCAACCTCGGGAGCAAAAAGTGGGATGACCACGAGGTGGTTAAGGTTATTCTAAGATCTCTTATTTTCCTTAACCCTACTCAAGTACAATTAATTCGTGGTAATCCAAGATCTCTTATTTTCCTTAACCCCGCTCCAAGAAGGTTTGTTACAAATGTGGTAAGCCCGGTCACTTTATAGCTAAATGTCCTATTTCTAGTGATAGTGACAGGGGTGACGACAAAAAGGGGAGAAGAAAGGAGAAGAAGAGGTACTACAAGAAGAAGGGCGGCGATGCCCATGTTTGTCGGGAGTGGGACTCCGACGAAAGCTCTAGCGACTCCTCCGACGACGAGGACGCCGCCAACATCGCCGTCACCAAGGGACTTCTCTTCCCCAACGTCGGCCACAAGTGCCTCATGGCAAAGGACGGCAAAAAGAAGAAGGTTAAATCCAAATCCTCCACTAGATATGAGTCTTCTAGTGATGAAAATGCTAGTGATGAGGAAGATAACTTACGCACTCTTTTTGCCAACCTCAACATGCAACAAAAAGAGAAACTTAATGAATTGATTAGTGCCATTCATGAAAAGGATGATCTCTTGGACACCCAAGAGGACTTCCTTATTAAAGAAAATAAGAAGCAGCATGTTAAGGTCAAAAATGCTTACGCTCTAGAAGTAGAAAAATGTGAAAAACTTTCTAGTAAGCTAAGCTCTTGCCATGAAACTATTGACAACCTTAGAAATGAGAATTCTAATTTGTTGGCTAAGGTTGATTCAAATGTTTGTAATGTTTCAATTCCAAATGATAATGTTGAGTTGCTTGCTAAAATAGAATAATTGAACATTTCTCTTGCTAGCCTTAGGAATGAAAATGAAAAATTAATTGGTAGGGCTAAAGATTTTGATGTTTGCAATGCTACTATTTCCGATCTTAGAGATAAAAATGATATATTACATTCTAAAATTGTTGAACTAAAATCTTGCAAACCATCTACATCTACCATTGAGCATACTACCATTTGTACTAGATGTAGAGATGTTGATATTAATGCTATTCATGATCACATGGCTTTAATTAAACAACAAAATGATCATATAGAAAAACTAGATGCTAAGATTGCCGAGCATGACTTAGAAAATGAAAATTTTAAATTTGCTAGAAGCATGCTCTATAGAGGGAGACGCCCTGGCATTAAGGATGGCATTGGCTTCCAACAGGGAGGCAATGTCAAAATTAATGTCCCTCCTAAGAAGTTATCTAATTTTGTTAAGGGCAAGGCTCCCATGCCTCAGGATAACGAGGGTTACATTTTGTACCCTGCCGGCTACCCTGAGAGCAAAATTAGGAGAATTCATTCTAGGAAGTCTCACTCTGGCCCTAACCATGCTTTCATGTATAAGGGTGAGACATCTAGCTCTAGGCAACCAACCCGTGATAAGTTGCCTAAGAAGAAAACTCCTAATGCATCAAATGATCATGGTTTTTCATTTAAAACTTTTGATGCATCATATGTTTTGACTAACAAATCCGGCAAGGTAGTTGCCAAATATGTTGGGGGCAAGCACAAGGGGTCAAAGACTTGTGTTTGGGTACCCAAAGTTCTTGTTTCTAATGCCAAAGGACCCAAAACCATTTGGGTACCTAAAGTCAAGAACTAAACTTGTTTTGTAGGTTTATGCATCCGGGGGCTCAAGTTGGATTATCGACAGCGGGTGCACAAACCACATGACAGGGGAGAAGAAGATGTTCTCCTCCTACGAGAAAAACCAAGATTCCCAACGAGCTATCACATTCGGGGATGGAAACCAAGGTTTGGTCAAAGGATTGGGTAAAATTGCTATATGACCTGACCATTCCATTTCCAATGTTTTTCTTGTAGATTCTTTAGATTACAATTTGCTTTCCGTTTCTCAATTATGTCAAATGGGCTACAACTGTTTATTCACCGATATAGGTGTCACTGTCTTTAGAAGAAGTGATGATTCAATAGAATTTAAGGGAGTGTTAGAGGGTCAGCTATACTTGGTAGATTTTGATAGAGCTGAACTCGACACTTGCTTAATTGCTAAGACTAACATGGGTTGGCTCTGGCACCGCCGACTAGCCCATGTTGGGATGAAGAATCTTCACAAGCTTCTAAAGGGAGAGCACATTTTAGGATTAACAAATGTTCATTTTGAGAAAGACAGGGTTTGTAGCGCATGCCAAGCGGGAAAGCAAGTTGGTGCTCACCATCCACACAAGAACATAATGACAACCGACAGGCCACTGGAGCTCCTACACATGGATCTATTCGGCCCGATTGCTTACATAAGCATCGGCGGGAGTAAGTACTGTCTAGTTATTGTGGATGATTATTCTCGCTTCACTTGGGTGTTCTTTCTGCACGAAAAATCTCATACCCAAGAAACATTAAAGGGATTCTTGAGACGGGCTCAAAATGAGTTCAGCTTAAGGATCAAGAAAATTAGAAGCGACAATGGGACGGAGTTCAAGAACTCTCAAATTGAAGGCTTCCTTGAGGAGGAGGGCATCAAGCATGAGTTCTCTTCTCCCTACACGCCACAACAAAATGGTGTAGTGGAGAGGAAGAATAGAACTCTATTGGACATGGCAAGAACCATGCTTGATGAGTACAAGACTTCGGATCGGTTTTGGGCCGAGGCGGTCAACACCGCCTGCTACGCCATCAACCGGTTATATCTACACCGAATCCTCAAGAAGACATCTTATGAACTCCTAACCGGTAAAAAGCCCAATATTTCATATTTTAGAGTCTTTGGTAGCAAATGCTTTATTCTTGTTAAAAGAGGTAGAAAATCTAAATTTGCTCCTAAGACAGTAGAAGGCTTTTTACTAGGATATGATTCAAACACAAGGGCATATAGAGTCTTTAACAAGTCCACTGGACAAGTTGAAGTTTCTTGTGACGTTGTGTTTGATGAGACTAACGGCTCTCAAGTAGAGCAAGTTGATCTTGATGAGATAGGTATTGAAGAGGCTCCATGTATCGCGCTAAGGAACATGTCCATTGGGGATGTGTGTCCTAAGGAATCTGAAGAGCCTCCAAATGCACAAGATCAACCATCCTCCTCCACGCAAGCATCTCCACCAACTCAAAATGAGGATGAGGCTCAAGTTGATGAAGGAGAAGATCAAGCAAATGAGCCACCTCAAGATGACGACAATGATCAAGGGGGAGATGCAAATGATCAAGACAAGGAGGATGATGAACCAAGGCCGCCACACCCAAGAGTCCACCAAGCAATCCAACGAGATCACCCTGTCGACACCATCCTCGGTGACATTCATAAGGGGGTAACCACTAGATCCCGTGTTGCACATTTTTGTGAGCATTACTCTTTTGTTTCCTCTATTGAGCCACACAGGGTAGAGAAAGCACTCCAAGATTCGGATTGGGTGGTGGCGATGCAAGAGGAGCTCAACAACTTCACTAGGAATGAGGTATGGCATTTAGTTCCACGTCCTAATCAAAATGTTGTAGGAACCAAATGGGTCTTCCGCAACAAGCAAGATGAGCATGGTGTGGTGACAAGGAACAAAGCTCGACTTGTGGCCAAGGGATACTCCCAAGTCGAAGGTTTGGATTTGGTGAAACCTATGCACCCGTAGCTAGGCTTGAGTCAATTCGTATATTATTGGCCTATGCTACTTACCATGGCTTCAAGCTTTATCAAATGGACGTGAAGAGTACCTTCCTCAATGGACCAATCAAGGAAGAGGTCTATGTTGAGCAACCTCCCGGCTTTGAAGATAGTGAGTACCCTAACCATGTTTATAAGCTCTCTAAGGCGCTTTATGGGCTCAAGCAAGCCCCAAGAGCATGGTATGAATGCCTAAGGGATTTTCTTATCACTAATGGATTCAAAGTCGGAAAGGCCGATCCTACTTTATTCACTAAAACTCTTGAAAATGACTTGTTTGTATGCCAAATTTATGTTGATGATATTATTTTTGGGTCTACTAACGAGTCTACATGTGAAGAATTTAGTAGGATCATGACACAAAAGTTCGAGATGTCTATGATGGGGGAGTTGAAGTATTTCTTAGGATTTCAAGTGAAGCAACTCCAAGAAGGCACCTTCCTAAGTCAAACAAAGTATACTCAAGACATTCTAAGCAAGTTTGGAATGAAGGATGCCAAACCCATCAAGACACCCATGGGAACCAATGGGCATCTCGACCTCGACGAGGGAGGTAAATCCGTCGATCAAAAGGTATACCGGTCGATGATTGGCTCTTTGCTATATTTATGTGCATCTCGACCGGATATTATGCTTTCCGTATGCATGTGTGCAAGATTCCAAGCCGACCCTAAGGAAGCTCACCTTATGGCCGTAAAACGAATCTTGAGATATTTAGTTTATACTCCTAAGTTTGGGCTTTGGTATCCTAGGGGATCCACATTTGATTTGATTGGTTATTCGGATGTCGATTGGGCAGGGTGTAAGATTAATAGAAAGAGCACATCGGGGACTTGCCAGTTCTTGGGAAGATCCATGGTGTCTTGGGCTTCAAAGAAGCAAAATTCGGTCGCTCTTTCTACCGCCGAAGCCGAGTACATTGCCGCAGGCCATTGTTGCGTGCAATTGCTTTGGATGAGGCAAACCCTTAGGGACTATGGTTACAAATTAACCAAAGTTCCTCTTCTATGTGATAATGAGAGTGCAATCCGCATGGCGGATAATCCCGTTGAGCATAGCCGCACTAAGCACATAGCCATTCGATATCACTTTTTAAGGGATCACCAACAAAAGGGAGATATCGAGATTTCTTACATTAATACTAAAGATCAATTAGCCGATATCTTTACCAAGCCACTTGATGAACAAACTTTTAACAAACTTAGGCATGAGCTAAATATTCTTGATTCTAGGAACTTCTTTTGTTGATTTGCACACATAGCTCATTTATACACCTTTGATCATGTCTCTTTCATGTGCTATGACTAATGTGTTTTCAAGTGAATTTCAAATCAAGTCATAGGTATATTGAAAGGGAATTGGAGTCTTCGGCGAAGACAAAGGCTTCCACTCCGTAACTCATCCTTCGCCATCACTCCGAGCAACTCTCCATCTTTGGGGGTGAGAGCACCTAGAGGGGGGGGGGTGAATAGGTGATCCTGTAAAAACTTCAAACTTAAGCCACAAAAACTTGTTAAGTGTTAGCACGATTATTGCCAAGTGGCTAAGGTGAAGTCTCAACAATCTCAACAAAACACAGTACCACAAGAGAATCAAGCACAGAGTGACACAGTGGTTTTATCCCGTGGTTCGGCCAAGACCAACGCTTGCCTACTCCACGTTGTGGCGTCCCAACGGACGAGGGTTGCAATCAACCCCTCTCAAGCGGTCCAAAGACCCACTTGAATACCACGGTGTTTTGTTTTCCTTTCACTATCCCGTTTGCAAGGAATCTCCACAAATTGGAGTCTCTTGCCCTTACAAGTATATGATCACAAATGAAACACAGAGTAAGGGAGGGAAGCAACACACACAAATCCACAGCAAAAGCGCACACACACGGCCAAGAATCGAGCTCACAAGACTATCTCTGAGTTCTCACTTAGAACAGAGCTCGAATCACTTAGAAACACAAACGAATGCGCAGAGACTTAGTGTGGATGATCAAGAATGCTCAAAGGTTGCTTGTGTATCTCCTCCATGCGCCTAGGGGCTCCTTTTATAGCCCCAAGGCAGCTAGGAGCCGTTGAGAGCAAATCCGGAAGGCCATCCTTGCCTTCTGTCGTCGGGGGCACCGGACAGTCCGGTGCACACCGGACACTGTCCGGTGCCCGATTTGTTTCCTTAAACGGCGAAGACGACCGTTGCAGACCGTTGGCAGATCTGGCGCTGTTGGCGCACCGGACATGTCCGGTGCACACCGGACAGTCCGGTGCCGTCTTCCGACCGTTGGCTCGGCCACGTGTCCCGCGCGGATTGCGCGGCCGACCGTTGGCCCTGGCCGACCGTTGGCTCACCGGACAGTCCGGTGCACACCGGACAGTCCGGTGAATTTTAGCCGTACGCCGCCGGCCAATTTCCCGAGAGCGGCCAGTTCGAGTCGCGCCAGCCTGGCGCACCGGACACTGTCCGGTGCACACCGGACAGTCCGGTGCTCCAGACCGAGCTGGGTCTTGGCAGCACACAGCCAAGTCCCTTCTCCTTTTCTCTATTCTTCTTCTTTCTGTTTCTAACACTTAGACAAATATATTAGTACTTAAAACCAATGTACTAAGGCTTAGAAACATACCTTTACTTCATGATTTTCACCTTGTTCATCCATGTACATAAATTCCCAATTAAGCACATGTGTTGGCACTCAATCACCAAAATACATAGAAATGGCCCAAGGGCACATTTCCCTTTCAATCTCCCCCTTTTTGGTGATTTATGCCAACACAACATAAAGCAACTAGAACAAGTGCAAAATCACTTTAAATAAAAACTCAAATTGGTTTTATTCAATTTTGGCATATATGGATCATCCTTTGCCACCATTTGGTTTGTTTTTGCAAATCAAACTCAAATCTCTAAGTTAAACACACATGTAGAATCATTCCAAAAGAGATTGATCAAAGATTTCGAAAACTCCCCCTATTTCCCATAATTAATACTTCTCCCCACAAGAAGCCAATTATTGACAAGAGAGACAACATAAGAATTTTGACAAACCAAAAATTCTATTCTACTATTTTCAAGAATTTTGACAAACCAAAAATTCTATTCTACTATTTTCAAAATCTCTCAAGTGGTAGCTGATCCATTTATCACTTTGGCCTTTATTTTCTCCCCCTTTGGCATCAAGCACCAAAACGGGATCAATCTTGGCCTTTGAACCCCATTGCCTCACCAAAGTCTTCAATAAAGAGCAAATGGTAATAAGATTTCATGAGATGAACTTGGAATTAGTTACCCTCTCATCGGAGTGCAGTGGAAGTCTTTCATGGTCCAAGTCCACCTTTTTCCTTTCAATCCTCCTTCGAGGCTAAATTATCAAACTCAAGCACATGGTTAGTCTCAAAGGGTCAAGTTGTAACACATCTCCCCCTAAACATGTGCATCACTTTGCAACGGACTTGTGAGGTCCAGGGAGGGTTTGTACAACTTGAGCACCACAATAAGCAACAAAATGCAGAATGAACCTGATCAAATGCATAAACACATGTATGCTACAATTCAATCCAAGTTCCGCGAATCTAAGACATTTAGCTCACTACGCAGCCTGCAAAAGGTCTTCTCATCTAGAGGCTTGGTAAAGATATCGGCTAGCTGGTTCTCGGTGCTAACATGAAACACTTCGATATCTCCCTTTTGCTGGTGGTCTCTCAAAAAGTGATGCCGGATGTCTATGTGCTTTGTGCGGCTGTGTTCAACAGGATTCTCCGCCATGCGGATAGCACTCTCATTGTCACATAGGAGTGGGACTTTGCTCAGATTGTAGCCAAAGTCCCTGAGGGTTTGCCTCATCCAAAGTAGTTGTGCGCAACACTGTCCTGCGGCAACATACTCGGCCTCAGCGGTGGATAGGGCAACGGAAGTTTGTTTCTTAGAGTTCCATGACACCAGGGACCTTCCTAAGAATTGGCACGTCCCCGATGTACTCTTCCTATCGACCTTACATCCAGCATAGTCGGAGTCTGAGTATCCAACTAAGTCAAAGGTAGACCCCTTTGGATACCAGAGCCCGAAGCAAGGCGTAGCAACCAAATATCTAAGAATTCGCTTCACCGCCACTAAGTGACACTCCTTAGGATCGGATTGAAATCTAGCACACATGCATACGCTAAGCATAATATCCGGTCTACTAGCACATAAGTAAAGCAAAGAACCTATCATTGACCGGTATGCTTTTTGATCAACGGACTTACCTCCTTTGTTGAGGTCGGTGTGTCCGTCGGTCCCCATCGGAGTCTTTGCGGGCTTGGCGTCCTTCATCCCAAACCGCTTTAGCAGATCTTGCGTGTACTTCGTTTGGGAGATGAAGGTGCCGTCCTTGAGTTGCTTCACTTGGAACCCAAGGAAGTAGTTCAACTCGCCCATCATCGACATCTCGAATTTCTGCGTCATCACCCTGCTAAACTCTTCACAAGACTTTTGGTTAGTAGAACCAAATATTATGTCATCGACATAAATTTGGCACACAAACAAATCACCATTACAAGTCTTAGTAAAAAGAGTTGGATCGGCTTTCCCAACCTTGAAAGCATTAGCAATTAAGAAATCTCTAAGGCATTCATACCATGCTCTTGGGGCTTGCTTAAGTCCATAGAGCGCCTTAGAGAGCTTACACACATGGTCGGGGTACCGTTCATCCTCGAAGCCAGGGGGTTGCTCCACGTACACCTCCTCCTTGATTGGCCCGTTGAGGAAGGCGCTCTTCACATCCATTTGAAACAACCTGAAAGAATGGTGAGCGGCATATGCTAGCAAGATACGAATTGATTCTAGCCTAGCCACAGGAGCGAAAGTCTCCTCGAAATCCAAACCTGCGACTTGGGCATAACCTTTTGCCACAAGTCGAGCCTTGTTCCTCGTCACCACCCCGTGCTCGTCCTGTTTGTTGCGGAACACCCACTTGGTTCCCACAACATTTTGCTTCGGACGAGGCACCAGTGTCCAAACTTCATTGCGCTTGAAGTTGTTTAACTCCTCTTGCATGGCCAACACCCAGTCCGGATCTAGCAAGGCCTCTTCTACCCTGAAAGGCTCAATAGAAGAGACAAAGGAGTAATGCTCACAAAAATTAACTAATCGAGATCGAGTAGTTACTCCCTTGCTAATGTCACCCAGAATTTGGTCGACGGGATGATCCCTTTGAATCATCGCTCGAACTTGGGTTGGAGGTGCCGGTTGCGCTTCTTCCTCCATCACATGATCATCTTGTGCTCCCCCTTGATCACACGCCTCCTGTTGATGAACATGTTCATCGTCTTGAGTTGGGGGATTCACCATAGTTGAGGAATAAGGTTGATCTTGCTCTTCTTGTTCCTGTGGTCGCACATCACCAATCGCCATGGTTCGTATAGCGGCTGTCGGAACATCTTCTTCATCTACATCATCAAGATCAACAACTTGCTCTCTTGGAGAGCCATTAGTCTCATCAAATACAACGTCGCTAGAGACTTCAACCAAACCCGATGATTTGTTGAAGACTCTATACGCCTTTGTATTTGAGTCATAACCTAACAAAAACCCTTCTACAGCTTTGGGAGCAAACTTAGAATTTCTACCCTTCTTTACTAGAATGTAGCATTTACTCCCAAATACACGAAAGTACGATACATTGGGTTTGTTACCGGTTAGTAGCTCATATGACGTCTTCTTGAGGAGGCGATGAAGGTAGACCCTGTTGATGGCGTGGCAAGCCGTGTTCACGGCTTCCGTCCAAAAGCACTCGGGGGTCTTGAACTCTCCTAGCATCGTCCTCGCCATGTCGATGAGCGTCCTGTTCTTCCTCTCTACCACACCATTTTGCTGTGGTGTGTAGGGAGCGGAGAACTCGTGCTTGATCCCTTCTTCTTCAAGGAACTCCTCCACTTGAAGGTTCTTGAACTCGGACCCGTTGTCGCTCCTTATCTTTTTCACTTTGAGCTCAAACTCATTTTGAGCCCTCCTGAGGAAGCGCTTGAGGGTCCCTTGGGTTTCAGACTTATCCTGCAAAAAGAACACCCAAGTGAAGCGGGAAAAGTCATCAACAATAACTAGACCATACTTACTTCCCCCTATGCTTAGATAGGCGACGGGTCCGAAGAGATCCATATGCAGCAGCTCCAGGGGTCTTGAAGTGGTCATCACATTCTTGCTGTGATGCGCTCCTCCCACCTGTTTCCCTGCTTGACAAGCTGCACAAGGTCTATCTTTTTCGAAATGAACATTGGTTAGACCTATCACATGTTCTCCCTTTAGAAGCTTGTGGAGGTTCTTCATCCCCACATGTGCTAAGCGGCGATGCCACAGCCAGCCCATGCAAGTCTTAGCCATTAAGCATGCATCTAGACCGGCCTCTTCTTTTGCAAAATCAACTAAATAAAGTTTGCCGTCTAATACACCCTTAAAAGCTAGTGAACCATCACTTCTTCTAAAGACAGACACATCTACATTTGTAAATAAACAATTATATCCCATTTGACATAATTGACTAACGGATAGCAAATTATATCCAAGACTCTCTACTAAAAATACATTAGAGATAGAATGCTCATTAGAAATCGCAATTTTACCTAACCCTTTTACCTTGCCTTGATTCCCATCACCGAATACAATTGAATCTTGGGAATCTTTATTCTTGACGTAGGAGGTGAACATCTTCTTCTCCCCCGTCATATGGTTTGTGCATCCGCTGTCGATAATCCAGCTTGAACCCCCGGATGCATAAACCTGCAAGGCAAATTTAGGCTTGGGACTTAGGTACCCAACTCTTGTTGGGTCCTACAAGGTTAGCACAAATGTCCTTAGGGACCCAAATGCAAGTCCTGTCTCCCTTGCATTTTGCCCCTAACTTCCTAGCAACTATTTTCTTATCCTTTCTACAAATAGCAAAGGAAGTGTTTAAAGCACAATAAATTATAGAAGGTTCATTCACTACTTTCCTAGGAGCATGAATAACATTCTTTCTAGGCACATGAGCAATATTTCTCCTAGGCATATCCCTATCATGCTTATAAGAAGAACTAGAGGCAAACATGGTATGAGAATCATAAACATGTGAATCAAAATCATTATAAGCATTTCTAGCATTTCTCCTATCATAATACATAAAAGCATGGTTCTTTTTAGCATTACTAGCCATAGGGGCCTTCCCTTTCTCCTTGACGAAGATGGGAGCCTTATGGCTTGTTAAGTTCTTGGCCTCTCTCTTGAAGCCAAGACCATCCTTAATTGAGGGGTGTCTACCAACCGTATAGGCATCCCTTGCAAATTTTATTTTATCAACTTCATTCTTGCTAGTCTTAAGTTGGGCATTAAGACTAGCCACTTCCTTATTTAATTTGGAAATTAAAACTAGATGTTCACTACAGGCATCAACATCGAAATCCTTACACCTAGTGCAAATCTTAACATGTTCTACACAAGAATTAGATTTATTTGCTACTTCTAACTTAGCATTTAAATCATTGTTAACACCTTGTAAAGTAGAAATGGTTTCATGACAAGTAGATAGTTCATAAGAAAGCATTTCATTTCTTTTTACTTCTAAAGCATATGATTTTTGTGCCTCTACAAATTTATCATGTTCATCATACAATAAATCCTCCTGCTTTTCTAAAAGCCTATCCTTTTCATTCAATGCATCAATCAATTCATTGATTTTATCTATCTTAGATCTATCTAAGCCCTTGAACAAGCATGAATAATCTATGTCATCATCACTAGACTCACTATCACTAGAAGAAGCATAAGTGGAGTCTTGAGTACTCACCTTCTTCTCCCTTGCCATAAGACATGTGAGACGCTCGTTGGGGAAGAGAGCCGATTTGTTGAAGGCAGTGGCGGCGAGTCCTTCGTTGTCGGAGTCGGAGGAGGAGCAATCCGAGTCCCACTCCTTTCCTAGATGCGCCTCGCCCTTTGCCTTCTTGTATTGCTTCTTCTTTTCTCTTTTGTTCCCCTTTTCCTGGTCACTTTCATTATCGGGACAGTTAGCGATAAAATGACCAAGCTTACCGCATTTGAAGCATGAGCGCTTCCCCTTGGTCTTGGTCTTGCTTGGCTGCCCCTTGCGACCATTTAGCGCCGTCTTGAATCTCTTGATGATGAGAGCCATCTCTTCATCGTTGAGTCCGGCCGCCTCAATTTGTGCCACCTTGCTAGGTAGCGCCTCCTTGCTTCGTGTTGCCTTGAGAGCGAGAGGTTGCGGCTCGTTGATCGGACCATTCAAGGCGTCGTCTACATATCTCGCCTCCTTGATCATCATTCGCCCGCTAACAAATTTCCCAAGAACTTCTTCGGGCGACATCTTGGTGTACCTGGGATTTTCACGTATATTGTTCACCAAGTGAGGATCAAGAACGGTAAATGACCTTAGCATTAGGCGGACGACGTCGTGGTCCGTCCATCGCGTGCTCCCGTAGCTTCTTATCTTGTTGATAAGGGTCTTGAGCCGATTGTATGTTTGCGTTGGCTCCTCGCCCCTTATCATTGCGAACCGTCCAAGCTCGCCCTCCACCAACTCCATCTTGGTGAGTAAGGTGACGTCGTTCCCCTCATGAGAAATTTTGAGGGTGTCCCAGATTTGCTTGGCGTTATCCAAGCCGCTCACCTTATGGTATTCATTCCTGCACAAGGAAGCTAGAAGAACAGTAGTAGCTTGTGCATTCTTATGAATTTGTTCATTAATGAACATGGGACTATCCGAACTATCAAAATGCATTCCACTCTCTACAATCTCCCATATACTAGGATGGAGAGAGAATAGGTGACTACGCATTTTGTGGCTCCAAAATCCGTAGTCCTCTCCATCAAAGTGTGGGGGCTTGCCGAGTGGAATGGAGAGCAAATGAGAATGTGAACTTTGCGGAATACGAGAGTAATCAAAAGAAAAGTTCGAATTAACCGGTTTTCTTCTCTCGTAGTCGTTGTGGTCCTCGTCCTTTTGGGAAGAAGTAGACTCGTCGCTGTCGTAGTAGACGATCTCCTTGATGCGCCTGGTCTTCTTCTTCTTCCCTTCCTTCCGTTTTTGGCCCGAGCCGGAGTCGGTAGGCTTATCGTCCTTCGGCTCGTTGACGAAGGATTCCTTCTCTTTGTCGTTGATCACTATACCCTTCCCCTTAGGATCCATCTCTTCGGGCGGTTAGTCCCTTTGTGAAGAGAACGGCTCTGATACCAATTGAGAGCACCTAGAGGGGGGGGTGAATAGGTGATCCTGTAAAAACTTCAAACTTAAGCCACAAAAACTTGTTAAGTGTTAGCACGATTATTGCCAAGTGGCTAAGGTGAAGTCTCAACAATCTCAACAAAACACAGTACCACAAGAGAATCAAGCACAGAGTGACACAGTGGTTTTATCCCGTGGTTCGGCCAAGACCAACGCTTGCCTACTCCACGTTGTGGCGTCCCAACGGACGAGGGTTGCAATCAACCCCTCTCAAGCGGTCCAAAGACCCACTTGAATACCACGGTGTTTTGTTTTCCTTTCACTATCCCGTTTGCAAGGAATCTCCACAAATTGGAGTCTCTTGCCCTTACAAGTATATGATCACAAATGAAACACAGAGTAAGGGAGGGAAGCAACACACACAAATCCACAGCAAAAGCGCACACACACGGCCAAGAATCGAGCTCACAAGACTATCTCTGAGTTCTCACTTAGAACAGAGCTCGAATCACTTAGAAACACAAACGAATGCGCAGAGACTTAGTGTGGATGATCAAGAATGCTCAAAGGTTGCTTGTGTATCTCCTCCATGCGCCTAGGGGCTCCTTTTATAGCCCCAAGGCAGCTAGGAGCCGTTGAGAGCAAATCCGGAAGGCCATCCTTGCCTTCTGTCGTCGGGGGCACCGGACAGTCCGGTGCACACCGGACACTGTCCGGTGCCCGATTTGTTTCCTTAAACGGCGAAGACGACCGTTGCAGACCGTTGGCAGATCTGGCGCTGTTGGCGCACCGGACATGTCCGGTGCACACCGGACAGTCCGGTGCCGTCTTCCGACCGTTGGCTCGGCCACGTGTCCCGCGCGGATTGCGCGGCCGACCGTTGGCCCTGGCCGACCGTTGGCTCACCGGACAGTCCGGTGCACACCGGACAGTCCGGTGAATTTTAGCCGTACGCCGCCGGCCAATTTCCCGAGAGCGGCCAGTTCGAGTCGCGCCAGCCTGGCGCACCGGACACTGTCCGGTGCACACCGGACAGTCCGGTGCTCCAGACCGAGCTGGGTCTTGGCAGCACACAGCCAAGTCCCTTCTCCTTTTCTCTATTCTTCTTCTTTCTGTTTCTAACACTTAGACAAATATATTAGTACTTAAAACCAATGTACTAAGGCTTAGAAACATACCTTTACTTCATGATTTTCACCTTGTTCATCCATGTACATAAATTCCCAATTAAGCACATGTGTTGGCACTCAATCACCAAAATACATAGAAATGGCCCAAGGGCACATTTCCCTTTCAGGGGGAGAGATCACTCTTCATCTTTGGTATAATATTCACTCATCTATTTATGACCAAAGGGGGAGAGAGTATTTCTAAGGGCTCTAATGACTCCGTTTTTGGCGATTCATGCCAAAGGGGGAGAAAGTATTAGCCCAAAGCAAAAGGACCGCACCACCACCTAATTTTAAAAAGAGTTTTTCAATTGGTATAATTCTCAATTGATAAATTTTAAATTGATATCTTATTGTGTTCAAAAGGGGGAGAAAGTAGTATTTCAAAATTGATATATCAAAACCCTCTTGAACACTAAGAGGAGAATTTCATTTAGGGGGAGTTTTGTTTAGTCAAAGGAAAAGCATTTGAAACAAGGGAAGAAAATCTCAAATCTTGAAAATGCTTCGCAAAATCTTATTCATCTACCTTTGACTATTTGCAAAAGAACTTTGAAGAGGATTTACAAAAGAATTTGCAAAAACAAAACATGTGGTGCAGGAGTGGTCCAAAATGTTAAAAATAAAGAAACAATCCATGCATATCTTATGAGTAGTTATATTGGCTCAATTCCAAGCAACCATTGCACTTACATTATGCAAGCTAGTTCAATTATGTACTTCTATACTTGCTTTGGTTTGTGTTGGCATCAATCACCAAAAAGGGGGAGATTGAAAGGGAATTAGGCTTACACCTATTTCCTAAATGATTTTGGTGGTTGAATTGCCCAACACAAATAGATTGGACTAACTAGTTTGCTCTAGTGTACAAGTTATACAGGTGCCAAAGGTCCACACTTAGCCAATAAAAAGACCAAGTATGGGGTTCAACAAAGAGAGCAAGGGATAACCGAAGGCACCTCTGGTCTGGCGCACCGGACAGTCCGGTGCACCACCGGACAATGTCCGGTGCACCAGGGGACTTCACGCTGAACTCCTCGCCTTCGGGAAAATCCAGAGGCGCTCCGCTATAATTCACCGGACTGTCCGGTGTACACCGGACAGTGTCCGGTGCTCCAAAGAAGAGCGCCTTAGGAACTCGCCAGCTTCGGAAATTCGCTCCGGTATAATTCACCGGACATGTCCGGTGAACCAGCAGAGCAACGATTACTTTGCGCCAACGATCACCTGCAGGCGCATTTAATGCGCGCCAGAAGCGCGCAGAAGTCAGGCACGCGCGCGACGGTGCACCGGACAATCTACAGTACTTGTCCGGCGTACACCGGACATCTAGGCGGGCCCAGAAGTCAGAAGCTCCAACGGTCGAATCCCAACGGCCTGATGACGTGGCTGGCGCACCGGACATGTCCGGTGTGCACCGGACTGTCCGGTGCACCATACGACAGACAACCACCACCAAACGGCTAGTTTGGTGGTTGGGGCTATAAATACCCCCAACCACCCCACATTCAAATCATCCAAGTTTTCCCACTTCAACTACTTACAAGAGCTCTAGCATTCAATTCTAGACACACCCAAGTGATCAAATCCTCTCCAAACTCCACACAACGCCCTAGTGATTAGTGAGAGAGATTTGCTTGTGTTCTTACGAGCTCTTGCGCTTGGATTGCTTTCTTCTTTCTTTGATTCTTCATTGCAATCAACTCACTTGTAATTGAGGCAAGAGACACCAATCTTGTGGTGGTCCTTGTGGGAACTTTGTGTTCCAAGCATTTGAGAAGAGAAAGCTCACTCGGTCCGAGGGACCGTTTGAGAGAGGGAAAGGGTTGAAAGAGACCCGGTCTTTGTGACCACCTCAACGGGGAGTAGGTTTGCGAGAATCGAACCTCGGTAAAACAACCTCGTGTCTCACTCCTTATTCGCTTGTGATTTGTTTTTGCACCCTCTCTCGCGGACTCGATTATATTTCTAACCCTAACCCGGCTTGTAGTTGTGATTATTTTGAGAATTTCAGTTTCGCCCTATTCACCCCCCCTCTAGGCGACTTTCAATATGCATAGTGACCCACGACTTGGTGGGTCCGGCATGTCAGTGTCGTTCGCTATTCTAGCGAAGGGAAGATGTTTTTCGGACCTTCGGCTAAAGGCCTTCATCCACGTCGCAGTCTAAATTTGTTACAAGGAAATAAATTAATAGTGCGAGGGGCTACTATTGGCGGCTTTCCTCTTCCGAAGGTCCTAAAAATATGTCTAACCATATGTTTCCAGCATGATTATGAACAGTTACAGGGAGCTTCGGCTTTGGGATGAAGAACTTCTCTTATGACGGGATGAAAGGAGATAAAGAGTGGGCAACGAAGCTAAAAGTCAAGGACCTTCGGCCTAACATATTGACGAAGCTCAGAAGCATGATGATGACTGAAAGAGGCTAAAGACCTTATAGTCCTCAACAATCCATGTTATGATTATAGGCAGTTACTAGAGATATAAATGTACTTTTATCTGGGCTGCATCCCGTGCCTATAAATAGATGAACAGTAGCATCGTACTGTTCACGCTGGATTGTAATCGCTCTCAAGCCATTCTCGCTCTTACACCTTCTGGCAAGCCGAAGGTATCGTTGTAATATGAATATTGTTAATGTTTATTCATGTTTAATGAAGATAAATGAAACATGGGCACATAACAGATATCATCTTGATTCCTCTGTATTCCTTCATCTTCTTGTTTATATTCGTACTCATGTTTACATTACATCATAAAATGATAAAGGTGTGTCCTTCATGACCTTCGTCTGAAGATCATTATATTCGAAAGGAAATAATGTTTCGAAGGACAAAGGCCTTTAAGGCTTTAACCATTAACAATTGTGTTGCCTTGTTCTTAATTAATAGCCTTTAAGAACAAGTGAACAACAGGGGTAGGGTTAATCCTAACCGTCTAACCGCGCCCCTGATTGTGGGGGCTATCCTAACCATTGGTTGCAGCCCCCGGTCACACGACACCATATAAATAGATTAAAGAGCTGACAGGTTTAACCAACGCTAATCACTCGACCATAAAACCCTAATCGACATACTAAGAGGAACCGATCCCCTAGGCGCTCGGAGTGACCGGAAGAGCTATGACCATGTCTCAGATCTCCATTGCCCCATCGGGATATGAGATTACCCCTGCAGGTGACACTGCAGGAGTTGATCCACCGCCGATCAACGATGAGAACCAATCTCCTCGCCACACGCATGGAGATCGATGAGGAGGAGGAGGCGGGTCTTCACTGCAAGATGTCGCCGCTATGGTGGTTAGGATCAACAACGAAGGTATGTGTACATGTACCCCTCAGTAGAATAGATCTACTCATCATCGAGGTATGGTAGATACATATTGGTATTCTAGGGGCTTAGGAATCGATCCAAGGCACCATAAAATCTAACAATGGTATCAGAGCCATCCTAAGTACCCCTAGATCTCCTAATCCACATTCGGTTTTTGAGATCACAGAAAGGTCTCAGATCAATGTGATTGAACTCATTTTTTTATAATCGTTCATCACCCGAGATCAGAAAAGGTTAGAATAGAAAGAAAGAAGTTTAAGTCTCTCGGGTTAGGGTATACCTAACCCTAAATCTAGGGTTTCGACTACTGAAAGAGACACAGTGTATCGACCATACCCATAACAGTGAGTGGCACAATTCATCGAGGGTATAGGGTTAGGGTTTTAATACCAAACCCTAGATACTAGATCGAGTCGACAAAGCCGCAAACATGTGTGTTGGGAACCTGCCTGCCTGGGCAAGTTAATCCAACGAGGAAGTGAAAAGTGTGTTTGCAAGGTTTGGCATGGAATGCCAAAAGCCTTTTTAATCTCCCGTGTATGGGCACTGTACGGGGGTATTTATAGGTACTCGAGTGGCCGCCTATCGCTGTCAAAGACGTTTACACCCTCGAGTACCCGGTTTATCCCCAGAATATTCCCATGAGGAGAGGTTACAGATAGTCATTAAGGAAAACCTTATTACAGACATGGCCCCTTATCACGCTTGTCCTCGTGGGGCCCATCACCATGGGCCGTATCCCACATGGGCCTCTCCTGGCGGTGACGACGCGGTAGGCCCGTAGACTTCGGTAAGGCCTTCGCCTTGCAACACGAGAGCGAAGGGGTCCGCACCGGTCTCCGTCCGATCGGCGCCTTCGGCTTGTTCTGACGTGTTCTGTGTATGTGGCCTTCGTCCGCGCGATGAGAGGACGAAGTCGTAGAGCGAAGGGAAGCGTGTTCGCCTTTGCCCCAACAATGTGCTCGGGATTTTGAATCCATGGCCAAGAATAGTAAAAGAAGAATATAGAAACAGAGATAGGATTAGGGTTCACAAACCCTAACTCTTTTCCCACAAATTCGGCTCAGATTTAAGTGCATTGAGCACTATTAGTGAAGTTCGAGTACCGGATCTAACTATAGCACACAAAATAAATCACAGAAAAACGCAAGGACCCGGATCAACGCGCAAACAAATCCCAAGAACTCGATCCCATTTTTACATCAAGTTTCATCTAATACATTCATACATCACAGAGTGGGATCGAGTTTTTGGGGGCATGAACCGGGTTCAAAAGTGCACTGACATGGCAAAGATGGTTGGAGTTCTGGTTATGCCATATTCCTAGGCGCCAACCTCGTCTCCTAGGCCAACAAGCGATAGCTCGTCGTCTCTCGCTCCAGCACTGTGGCCGAGTATCGCAATGTTGCCAATGGCATGGCCGAGGCTTCCTGGCTGCGCCAACTTCTCTAGGAGTTCCATAGTCCCCTCCAGCGCGCCACCCTCGACTACTGCGACAACATTAGCGCGATCTACCTCTCCACAAATCTCGTACACCATCAGCGCACGAAGCACGTGGAGATCGACCTTCAGTTTGTTCGGGAGTGCGTCGACATCGGTGATGTTCGGGTTCTCAGCGTCCCGACCATGCTATAGTTCGACGACATCTTCACCAAGGTGCTGTCGTCGAGTGTCTTCACCGATTTTCGCTCCTGTCTCAACATCTATACATGATAGAGTTGAGACTAAGGTGGTGTTAGAACCCAATTAGGTTTGTGGGGTTAATCCCCTTGTGATTACCTTCATACCCTTGTGTAAGGGACCAAGCCTAACAAATCTTGGTTAATTAATAGAAGTCCCAATCCTAGTTAGAGTTAGGGTTTCCCACAATATCCTGTGAGAGAAAGAACAAAACACAAGGAAGGAAAAAAACAAAGTAAAACACGTCAGAGCTGTCCATGGTAAAGGTGCTGTTAATTCCGAAAAGTAGTTGTTTTCTTTCAACGAGTAGTTTATTTAACGCAAATCCAACAAGGTGACAAGTCAAACCCTAAGGGCATGTTTGGTTCTATACCTAACTTAGTCAAACTTGTCTAACCTTAGATGTGAGAAACTGTGGCAAGTGAGGCACCAAACCAAACAGCCCTACAACCCTTCACGTTTTGTCATTATAGAAAGCCTGCGAGCCCGCGACGTGTCTATGTGTAAAAACGATCGAAAACTAATATTGTCTATACAAAAATTATTGTTGATCGGTCGAAAATTTATTAGATTTTATATTAATCTACTTATTAACGACTATAATACGATGTTGGCCGAAATTTAAAATTCAAAATTTTAAATACGGTAATTTTCAAAAAAAAAAAACTGTATTGTATTTATGGAAACTAGTACGGTTACAAGCGCTCCGATTATGGAATTGTTGGTTTGGGTTTCCATCCTTAATCACTATCTTGTATTATATACCTTTGCCTTGTGTTCGAGCTCACCTGGTGTCCCAAGTGGTGGCCACTTCAAGCCTTGTTCGTTTACATCAATCCAGCTCTGAATTAGCATGGATTGGAATTAAATTCATGCCACAATCCATGCCCCAAAATAATTCAAGTCTACTCAGTTTTTTTATTCGGTTAAACCCATCATGGATTATAATCCAAGGATTTGGGAAATTTTTAAACTATGGAAGGCATGGATTCTATCCATAGCTCATTAGGTATGGAACAAATCCATAAAGATATTGCTCAAGTTTATATTAGAATCCATGGATCAAAAGAATAACTAGCTTTAAGAGATACATGACTTAAATGGTGGATTTAATCCCACCATAGGATTGGGTGTGACATATGGATTCACCTAATCTAGACCCGAATTAAACTCATGGTGGGATTTATTCCCTTGTAACCGAACAAACCTCATCGTGCTCGCTCATAGTACGTACTCCTGTACTAGGGTCGGACACGTGGCGAGGTCGATGGCCGTTGACAAATGGCCTAAACAACCCGTTAGGCGTTAGATGGAGTAACGAATTGGATTCGACCTGATCGTCGCAGACCCGCTAGTATTAGATCTTGTGTCAGCAACAAAATCGTGGCTTTTTTATGCCCACGAAGACAATCATGTCGTACCTGTCCAGGTACGTATTCGCATGCACGAAGGAGCGGAGCAGTGGGAATCTAGAAGCAGACGCAGTGCAGCCAGCGTGATCTGGAGTGTTGATGTATCCTCCTCCGGCCAACTTTAACGCCACTTAAACGCGACGCCGTGAGCCCGTGACGCCGTGAGCCGAGCCGTGAGGGAGAGAGAGAGAGGGGTCTGACAAGGTGAACACCCGGGGCCACTTTTGCGGCGCACGAGCGAATCACGGCAGCAAAAATGCCCCATGCACCATGCTTGCGTCTGTTGTCTATCCGACTCCGAGTTCGAGGCGTGGCCGCGTGGGCGATGGCGCCGCCGCGCCGGCATCCGACACCCAAACAGAAGGCGGGCGCGGCCGCACCGGCATCCACCACCCGTCGATGCTATAGTTGAACCCGACCGGCTCGCTGCTCCTCGGAACTCCCGTCCCATCTCCCGTAGTCCCGTCGTCGGGGTGTCGGCCTGCGCTGCGCCCCGCCGCCGCTCGGTGGGTTGGGTGATTTGGGTCCATCCCCAGCCGGATACCGTGGTTTGACTCTTGCGTCTTGCACCGTTGGAGCACAGGACCATGTGGATTGGTCGGGCTGGGTGGGGGCTGTGTCGTGTCGCAGATTCGACTAGCGCCTCAACGTTGCGTTGACGTGCACACGCGGCTCGGTTTCTCGGAAGCCAGCAGTTGTCTTGAACGTACGTACGTATCCAACGTTATTCTCAGATGTACTCCTCTAGCAAGATCCGTTCTCTATATTTTCTCTATCTCCAACAACGTTCTCTAAATTCAGTCCTCTATATGTATAGTGATAACAAAATTCGTATTCTAGTTCATTTTTCTTCAAAATTGCATTGTTTCTGAATTGCAAATTATGCACGTATTCAAATTAAATTTTAAATTCGTAATTAGTGACCTCGTAAATTAATTAGTATAACACAAACTTACCGGGACTATTATTTTCACCAACGTTTGTTGGTCATAGTCAAATATAAAATATCTTTGATGTGCGGCCGCGAGCTGCGAGGCATTATGTCGACTACCTTCAATGCGTCATCGTAGCCACCTCCTTCCACGTGTGGCCGCGAGCTACAAGGCGACACTCCAGCCACCACCACGGATGCGTTGCTGGCAGTCCGTCTAGGGCAACAAAGGTTCAAGGCGTGGTACCTTGAATATGGTGGTGGCTGCGAGACCCCTCACCAGTAGCAGCAGACACAACGAGCAGCTGGACGGCGACGTGGAGCGACATCGTTTGGCGTTGCCTCCTTCGTGCACCCTCACCATCGTCGGAGTCGTAAACAGTTGCTGCACAGCGTGCGATGGGAAACGTCCGAGCCAGCGCGGGAGCAAACGGAAGCGCCAGACCTGCAGTCAATGGCGGATAGCGAGCGGAAACGAGTCCGCCACCGATAGTGGACGACAAGGCCACGCTAGATTTTAGAGGAACTGATAGCGACTGTTGTTGGAGACGTAATGGATGCCTTGGTCCTCTGCATTTAGGGTACAGGATGGTTTACAGGATGTTGTTGAAGACAACCTCATAACTGCTTCCGATAAGTTCGTCGATACGGCGACGCGGTCAATGGCCATTCCGATCGATGTGCGTCTCCATGGAGCCAAGTACCCAACCGTTGCCCGTTCCTTTCTCTTCGCATGATCATTCTAGTGGTACTACTCCTTGATTTTTGCCGTTTCAGAAACTTCGCAGGTTCAGAAAACGATGTGGGCGCGAACCTCCTTTCAGAAATATATTCACCGCATCTGACCCAGCTCGTGTGTTCGCCTAAAACAGATGGTCAGAGATTGACATAAATCTATCATCCATGACCCAGGACCGATTATTTTTTTAATTTAACCCTTTTTGTTAATTTTTTAAGCTTGACCCCTAGACGACGTATTCTAATTTTTAGACACTTTACTCGGCGCCATAAGCCAAGGCGTCGAGGTAATAGGCCTCGGCGCCGTGAGTTATGGTGCCGTGAGTTATGCGCTGGCATCTCCATGCTACGTTGGCGTTTACGTGGCACCAGCTCGGCACCACAGATCTTAGCGCCAAGCTCGGTGCTATAGATCTTGGCACCGAGCTAGCCGAATAACGGTTCGCATGCGCTTTCTCATCCTCGCGTCGTCTCACACCGTGCTTATCTCCGTCGTGTCGCCGTGCCTCACCCCCGCCGCCGTTTCTCCTCAGCCCCGGAGCTCGCCGCCACCGCGCCCCCATTCCCCCGCCTCACACGCACCTAGGCCCCAGAGCCCACCTTTCCCCGAGCCCCGGAGCTCGCCGCTGTGCCTCCCGGTCTTGAGCTCACACCCGTCGCACGCGCACCTAGGCCCCTGAGCCCACTTTTCCTCGACCCCTGGAGCTCGCCGTTGCACCTCCCAACCTCGAGCTCACCCCTCACTGCCTCGGCCCCAACCTCGCCCCAGGCTGCTGCACCGAGTTCACCACAGTGCGCTGGTCGCCGTTGTGCCGACCGACATCGCGTCGCCCACCGAGATATATAGCTTAGTTAGTAAATGTTTTAGTTTGTTTGTAGTTTAGTTTAGTTTTGTTAGTTAGTTTGTAATTTAGTTAATAATTTAGTTTGGAACATTATTTAATTAGAAAACTTGCTAGTTAGTGTCGGCGTTTCAACCCCGGGGGAGTCCCTGGACCGACGAGTAAAATTGTCGCTGCGTGTCCCAGCCCAGATGGGTTGGCGCGAGATGGAACACAAGGGGGGAAAACGTGGCTCGTGTTATCCTACGCCAGGGGGATGCGCTTGCAGTAGGGGTTACAAGCGTTCGCGAGGGAGAGGGAGCGAGCATGTTCGTCAGCCCGTCCTCCCGCGCGACCCTCCCGCATGAGGGCCCTGGACCTTCCTTTTATAGATGCAAGGAGAGGGTCCAGGTGTACAATGGGGGTGTAGCTATGCGCTAACGTGTCCGGCAGAGAGGTGCCTGAGCTCTGTGTACATGCCAACGTGGCTGACGGAGAGGTGCTAGAGCCCTGTGTACGCGGTATCGTGGCCGTCAGAGGAGCGCCTGAGTCCTGTAGAAGCACAGCTGTCGGGGCTGCTGGGATGTTGCTGACGTCTCCTTGCTTCCGTAGGGGGCTGAGAACCACCGTCGTCATGGACGCACGCGGGGAGCCATCATTACTTGTTACCGGGGCGAGCCTGGATGGGACGCCGGTCTTGTTCCCCCGTAGTCTGAGCTAGCTAGGGGTAGGGTAATGATGTATCCCCCGCGGCGCGGTCGGTCCGAGCCCAAGGTCGGGCAAGGCGGAGACTCCTCCTGAGGCCGAGGCCGGGGTCAGACGAGGACGCGATTCCTCCCGAGGTCAAGGTTGAGGCCGAGCCCTGGGGTCGAGCGAGGCGGAGACCACCTTCCGAGGCCGAGGCGGGGGCCGAGCCCTGGGGTCAGGCGAGGCGGAGACCTCCTCCTGAGGCCAAGGCCCAAGGTCGGGCGAGGTGGAGCTTCCTGTTGCGCTTGAGGCTGGACTTAGCTGTTGCCAGCCTCACCCTGCGGGTGGCACAGCAGTCGAAGAGGGGCGAGCGGCGCTGTTTTCCTGTCAGGTCGGTCAGTGGAAGGGCGAAGTGACTGCGGTAACTTCGACCTTGCCGACTGAGGCACGTGTATCAGGATAAGGCGTCAGGCGATGCTCGCATTGAATGCGCCTGCGATACGGTCGGTTGGTGAGGCGATTTGGCCAAGGTTGCTTCACAACGAAGCCTGCCCGAGCTAGGGTTCGGGCGATACGAGGGTGCGTCCGTTGCTTGAAGAGGCCCTCGGGCGAGGCAAGAATTCATCTGGGACTACTGTTCCCGCTCGAGGCTAGGCTCGGGCGGGGCGAGATCGTGTCCCTTGAGCAGACGAAGCCTTGACCTGAATCGTGCCCATCAGTCTCTGCAGCTTGTGCTGATGGTGATTACCAGCCGTGTTTAGGAGTGTTGGGGGTACCCCTAATTACGGTACCTGACAGTAGCCCCCGAGCCTCAAAGGGAGTGTTGGTACTCGCTTGGAGGCTTTGTCGTACTTTTTTGCAAGGGGACCGACCTTTCTCGGTTACACTTTGTTCCGGTGGGTGTGCGCGAGCGCACCTGCCGGGTGTAGCCCCCGAGGCCTCGGAGGAGTGGTTTGACTCCTCTGAGGTCTTAATGCCTTTCGTGATGCCTCGGCCGGTCTGGTTGTTCCCTCATGCGATCTGATTGTAGCCCGGGTGCATGGTCAGGTTCCGAGTTCTCAGGCTGGTTTGTTGACGCTGTCAACGGTTTGGCCGTAGCCGGGTTTGCGAGAGCAGCTACCGAGCCTCTGCACGGAGCGAGAGGACGATCAAGGACTGTCTCGACTTTTATCATACACCCCTTCGTCGCCTTTCCGCAAGGAGGAAGGGGGGGAAGCGCCATGTTGCCCTCGAAGGGCGCCGAACATGGTGTCTCCAGTGAGTTGCTAACGGGTGATCCGAGTGGACGTCCGTGCCCCATTCGATAAGGGTCAGCTAGTGGCCCAGAGGCGCGCTCCAAAAGTACCTGCAGGTGATTTGCCGGACCCGGTCCCGTTTGATAGGGTCCGAGGGCTCGATGCCTCCCTCTGGTGGGATTTTGTTACAAAATCGCTCCTACTGGTCTCGGAAATGTCCTAGGGTACCTCAGGAGCGTAGCTCGAGCCTCGGCCATGTAACGGACGTACCCAGAGTCATCCCTCGCTCTGCGTGCTCTGGGGCGGCTGTCGAACCCTTCCGAGGGGCCAGCCTTCGAACCCCTGATCAGTAGTGGGCGCGGAGCCCGAGTGCTCTGAGGCGGTTGTCAAACCCTTCCAAGGGGCCAGCCTTCGAACCTCTGATCAGTAATGAGCCTGAAGCCCGAGTGCTCTGGGGCGGCTGTCGAACCCTTCCGAGGGGCCAGCCTTCGAACCCCTGATCAGTAGGAGGGCTCGAGGCCCGCTTCCTTCGCGGAGAAGGATCCCTTTCGAAATATCCCCTTTCCCGGTCCCTGTAGCAAGAGAGAGAAAGGGGAAGAGGAAAAGGATATGAATTTAAATGGTGTGGCACACCTTTTTTGACGCGGTCATCATGGCGGAGGTGAAACGACGCCCGCTTCGCCTGCCAAAGGTGTCGCTTGCCCTGCCGCGGAGTTAATGCGACGGGACGGGTAGTTCGTGGGGCGGCCGCGTGTGCGAGCCGTTCGAGGAACGGAACACGGGCGCGTTGTCTTCACGCCATGGGAGAGGGCTCCCCTGCTGCTCCAAGAGGGGACGTGAGCCTGCAGACGATTTGACCGCCGCTTCCGCTCGTCTGCTGCCGCCATTACTGTCGGTCCACTTTTGGCCATATCAAGCATCGCGCCTTCTCCCGCGGCTGACTGACCCGTGATCGATGCGCTCGATTGGCGCTGTTGGGCCATGCGCAGGGTTGCCTCGAGTCGCGGCACCGGTTCCGCAATCGAGGAGGCGCGGCATTGGCGCAAGTGGCGGTGCAGTTTCTCGCACGTAGTAACCGGCGCGCCGGTTACATGACGTGTGGGCCTAGGCCTCTATGCTGAATGCGACGAAGCCGAAGGGGTGCGCCCCCGCGGTGCGGTTGCAAGCCACCTGCATGGTGGTCCGCCCTTTCGACCGCTGGTTTCGGCGAGGATGGAGGAGTGCTTGTAACCGCGGGGCGGTTACACGCTCCGCGTGCAGCGGTTTAGCTTCTTCCGTTCCGGGCCAGCTTGCATGACGTGTGGGACCTAGCCCCCGTGTCGTAGGGGGAGGACCCTGGAGCACGTTGGTGAAGACTTTGCCCGCGACGCTTGAGGACGTGAGTGGGGAGAGCCGCCTTTAAAAAGGGATCGATCCCTCGGGCGGTAGCCATGCCTTCGCACTCCCCTCATGCATCGCGCCCTTCCACCTTCCGAGCCCCCGGATGGGGAGCGCCCGCGTTGCCTTCGTCTTGTTATTGGAGGAGCGCAACCTCATGGAGGTTGGCACCCTTCAACCATCACTCGGCTTCAAGGATTTTCATCAGGCAGCCCGGCTGCCTTCCCTCACCAATGGTCACCCAGGATGGTGACCACCAGTTTGATGATGGGGAGAAGCAAGCCGGGCTGCGGCCTCTGCCCCGCTCTCAGCTTCAAGGATCTTCATCATCCTTGCTGTGGCGGGGGGCGAGCTGAGCCGGAGTTCTACCTCCCGCATGGGCCAGCAAGCCACCTCTTCCTTCAGCATTCAAGGGAGAGGGCGCTCACCGGCCTAGCGGAGGGGGCGGACTTCGACAACGTGGGGCCGGTCGGCCGCAAGCGTCGTCAGCTCCAGCATGCCTCGCTCGCTGGCTTAGCTGGCTCTGGCGCTGCTTCCGGTGCCACCTCCCACCGCTAGGGCGGAGCGTGGCTGTCCGCTCACCGTACGGGCGGCTGTTGCGTCGTGCGCACCGGGGGACCGTCCAAGACGTCGCACGCCGCTAGGGCAGCATTCGTGTTCTTGGATTGTCTTGTCCTCACTCCGGCACGACGCCTCCACACGGAGGTCGGTGCCTGCCCGTCCGCGAGGACTTGAGTGGGGATCTGCCGGTGCTGGCTGGGGCGGCCGCCATTCGTTGGCGTAGTGCCGGCGCGCAGGTGGCCACTGTCGTCGGTGCTAAGGTGGTGGTCTCCAGAGGAGGTTTCTCCACCGACGAGACTGTCGGCGCCACTCGCGGACAGACCTCCGGCTCTTTGGCTTTGACGGCTTGTCCTCGCCCCTCGTGTGGGGACGTGGGCAAGGGCCTTCCTACAACAGCATTTGCCCTGAGGTCATCGCTGCTGCTGTTTAGCCGCCCGAGGCGGAGGTCATTGTCGCTGCTGCTGCAGTGGTCGCCGGCGAGCCACCTGGAGTTTGTCGTCCCGCAGGCCCTCCGATGTGGAGGTTGTTCATACCCCGGGAGTGGAACCGGAGTTCCGTTCGTAATGGCACCTTGAGTGTCGGTGTATGTTCATTGTGGCTGTCGGGGCCTGAACATCTGGGTATTTGGGCGTGAAGCCGTGTTTCTCCCTCATTTCGAGCACTAGGACTCGCCTGTCGGCTGGCTGAACCGCTTAACCGAGTGTGAGTTGCCTTGTGCGGAAGGTGACGAGTGAGGTATCCGTATCTCGGAGGCGTAGGAGTCCCTCGGCTCGGTCGGCCTTGCCACTCAAGGCTTCTCTTGCTCAGTTACAGAACCCTCGGCTGCTCTACGATGAACCGGAGCCGGAGGCAGCGGTGTCAGCATGGACAGAGGCGGAGTCAGCTCGAGAAGAGGCTTCGTCGGCCCAGGAGCACGTGGCTTCCCTGGCCGAGGAGGTGCAGCAGCGGTGGCTGGAGCTTGGCTAGGTCATCCGCTAGTAGGACCAACCCCAGAGTCACGCTGCCGAGGCCATGAGCCGGGCTGATGTCCTCGGGGGACAGCTGACTGAGGCTACGGAGCGGCCGGTCGAGGTGTCTGCTCGGGCCTGGACCCTTGCGGAGACCTTTGCTACGATAGCCCAAGCGTGGTGCTGGCGTCCTCCTTCGAGGTGGAGATCCTTCCGCCCGTGTCGCCGTCCGAGGCCAGGCCAGATTCCGCCGAAGGTGGAAACGACACCGAGGGTGCTGTTGCCCCCTCTGTCGATGTCTGAACCTGCAGGAACAATTTCTCTGTAGTATGCGTATGCTTGTTGCGGCCGCCGAGGCCCAAACATCTTATTATCGTGTTTATAAAGTTGTGTTTCCTTCCCTCTTGTTTCGAGTATCAGGACTTGTTCGTCGGTAGCAGAATCGCTTATCCTAGCGAGAGTTACTTTTCGCGGAAGGTGATGAGTGAGGTATCCGTATCCCGAAGGCGTAGGAGTCCCTCGGCTCGGTCGGCCTTGCCGCTTACGTGTACTCTTACTCGTCTGCAGGATTCTGTTACCGATATAGTCGAGAAGGCACGAAAATCGTTCTGGCAGAAAAAGTTTTCGAGCGTTTAGGACTTGTTTGGCAGCAGAATCGCTTATCCGAGCGTGAGTTACTTATCGCAGAAGGTGATGAGTGAGGTATCCGTATCCCGGAGGCGTAGGAGTCCCTCGGCTCGGTCGGCCTTGCCGCTTACGTGTACTCCGTCGTTTTCAGGACCCCGCTATCGAAGCAGTCGAAAAGCGCGAAAGACGTTCTCGCAGAAAGACTTTTACCGAGGAAAATTTTGACGCAGAGGGGGTTCCCCCCTTCTAGCCCCCGAGGGAGGGTTGGGCTTTGCCGAGGCAAGGCTGACCCTTCCTTGACGGTTAGACTTTATTTGTGTATGTATAGAAAACGAGGTATATGAACGACTTGAAAACATCTTAAGGGTAAAAGCGACGTAGCTGTCGGATGTTCCAAGCGTTGCCGTAGACTTCGCCTTGATCGTTGGCCAGCTTGTATGTTCTGGGCTTCAAAATCTTGGTGATGATGAACGACCCTTCCCAGGGAGGAGTAAGCTTGTGGCGCCCTCGGGCGTCCTGCCGCAGCCGGAGTACCAAGTCTCCCACCTGGAAGTCTCGGGGTCAAACCCCTCGAGCGTGGTAGCGTCGCAGAGACTGCTGATACCGCTCCGAGTGTAGTAAGGCCATGTCTCGAGCCTCTTCCAGCTGGTCCAGTGAGTCTTCTCGGCTGGTCTGGTTGCTCTGGTCGTCGTACGCCCTTGTCCTCGGGGAACCGTATTCTAAGTCTGTGGGCAAGATAGCCTCGGCTCCATAAACTAGAAAGAACGGTGAGAAACACGTGGCTCGGCTTGGCGTCATCCTCAGACTCCAGACCACTGAGGGCAGTTCCTTCATCCATCGCTTGCCGAACTTGTTGAGGTCGTTGTAGATCCTCGGTTTAAGTCCCTGTAGAAGCATACCGTTGGCACGCTCCACCTGCCCATTCGTCATGGGGTGAGCCACGGCGGCCCAGTCCACACGGATGTGGTGGTCCTCGCAGAAGTCCAGAAACTTCTTCCCAGTGAACTGGGTGCCATTGTCGGTGATGATGGAGTTCGGGACCCCAAAGCGATGGATGATGTTGGTGAAGAACGCCACCGCCTGCTCGAACCTGATGCTGGTTAGGGGTCAAACCTCGATCCACTTGGAGAATTTGTTGATGGCGACCAGCAGGTGCGAGAAGCCCTCGGGTGCCTTCTGCAATGGACCGATGAGGTCCAGACCCCACACAGCAAACGACCAGGTGATGGGTATTGTCTGCAGGGCCTGAGCGGGCAAGTGCGTCTGGCTCGCGTAGAATTGACACCCTTGGCAGGAGCGTACAATCCTAGTGGCGTCGGCCACCGCGGTCGGCCAGTAGAAGCCTTGTCGGAAGGCGTTCCCAACGAGGGCTCGAGGTGTTGCGTGGTGACCGCAAGCCCCCGAGTGTATCTCTTGCAATAGCTCCTGTCCTTCGGCGATGGATATGCATCGTTGGAGAATGCCTGAGGGGCTGCGGTGGTAGAGCTCCTTTTCATCACCCAGTAAGACGAACGACATGGCGTGCCGCGCCAGTCGCCGAGCTTCGGCCTTGTCGAGGGGTAGCTCTCCTCGGTGGAGATATTGCAGGTACGGGGTCTGCCAGTTTCGATTAGGCGTGACCCCATTCCGCTCTCCCTCGACACACAGTGCCTCACCCTCAGCGGCTGAGGATACCTCGGGTTGGGCCGAGGCCTCCTCGGGCTCGGGCGTGTCGTCGGTCTTGACGGAGGGTTGATGTATGTCTCTGGAGAAGACGTCTGGGGTAACCGTTGTCCGCCCCGAGGCTATTTTAGCCAGCTCATCCACAGTCTCGTTGTACCGTTGAGCGATGTGGTTGAGCTCGAGCCCGTAGAACTTGTCTTCCAGGCGCCGAACTTCGTCGTAGTAGGCCTCCATCTTCCGGTCGTGGCAGTGGGAGTTCTTCATGACTTGGTCAATGACAAGCTGCGAGTCGCCACGAGCGTCGAGGCGCCGAACCCCTAGCTCGATGGCGATGCGCAACCCGTTAACCAGAGCCTCGTACTCGACCACGTTGTTTGACGCCGGGAAATGGATGCGCAGCACGTAGCAGAGGTGCTTCCCGAGGGGTGAGATGAAGAGCAGGCCCGCGCCGGCTCCTGTTTTCATCAACGACCCATCGAAGTACATGGTCCAGAGTTCCGGTTGGATCGGAGCTGCTGGTAGCTGAGTGTCGACCCATTCAGCCACGAAGTCCGCCAAGACTTGGGACTTGATGGCCTTCCGAGGAGCGAACGAGATTGTCTCGCCCATGATCTCCACCGCCCACCTTGCTATCCTACCCGAGGCCTCACGGCACTGGATGATCTCCCCCAGGGGGAAGTGAGAGCACCTAGAGGGGGGGTGAATAGGTGATCCTGTAAAACTTGAACTTAATGCCACAAAAACTTGGTTAAGCGTTAGCACAGTAATGCCAAGTGGCTGGAGAAGAGTCTTAGTGAATCGCAATAACCACAATAGAATCAACACAGATGGACACAGTGGTTTATCACGTGGTTCGGCCAAGTACAACACTTGCCTACTCCACGTTGTGGTGTCCCAACGGACGAGAGTTGCACTCAACTCCTCTCAAGTGATCCAATGATCAACTTGAATACCACGGTGTTTTGCTTTTCTTTTCTTATCCCGTTCGCGAGGAATCTCCACAACTTGGAGCCTCTCGCCCTTACACTTTGATGTTCATAGAGAAGCACGGAGTAAGGGAGGGATGAGCAACTCACACAAGACACAAAGATCACAGCAAGTACGCACACACAAGACCCAGACTTAAGCTCAAAAGACTAGCACACTAGAACGGAGCTCAAATCACTAGAATGTCGAACAAGTGCGCAAGAATGGAGTGTGAGTGATCAAGAATGCTTGGTGTACTCCTTCATGCGCCTAGGGGTCCCTTTTATAGCCCCAAGGCAGCTAGGAGCCGTTGAGAGCAATCTAGGAAGGCAATTCTTGCCTTCTGTCGCCTGGCGCACCGGACAGTCCGGTGCACCACCGGACACTGTCCGGTGCACCACCGGACACTGTCCGGTGCGGATCTCCTTCCTTATTTGGCGAAGCCGACCGTTGGCGCCTAAGAGCCGTTGGCGCACCGGACACTGTCCGGTGCACACCGGACAGTCCGGTGCCCCCTCCCGACCGTTGGCTCGGCCACGTGTCTCGCGCGGATCGCGCGGCCGACCGTTGGCCCGGCCGACCGTTGGCTTACCGAACAGTCCGGTGCACACCGGACAGTCCGGTGAATTATAGCCGTACGTCGTTAATTCCTTCCCGAGAGCAGCAAGTTCGCCTGAGCCAGCCTGGCGCACCGGACACTGTCCGGTGCACCACCGGACAGTCCGGTGCACCCAGACAGAGCTGACTTTGGCTGAAACAAGGCTATCTCTCTCCAATTTGTTTTCTCCTGTTTCCAGCACTTAGACACAATACATTAGTCTTCAAAACAATGTACTAAGTCTGAGAAACATACCTTTTGACTTGATTTGCACTTTTTCCACCACTTTGCATAGATTAACACAAAAGCACTTGCGTTGGCACTCAATCACCAAAATACTTAGAAATGGCCCAAGGGCACATTTCCCTTTCAATCTCCCCCTTTTTGGTGATTTATGCCAACACAACATAAAGCAACTAGAACAAGTGCAATATCAATGCGAATGAAGACTCAAGGTTGTTTTGAATCATATTTTGCATATATGGATCACTCTTTGCCACCACTTGGTTTGTTTTTGCAAATCAAACTCAAATTTCTATCTCTAAGTCAAACATACTTGTTAAGACATAAAGAGAGTCATTCCAAGAGAAATTGATTCAAGATTTCAAAAACTCCCCTTTTTCCCATAATCAACACTTCTCCCCACAAGAAGCCAGCTTTTGACAATAAGAGCAATTAAGAGTATTTTGACAAACAAAAACTCTAACTCTATTATTTTCAAAATTCACAAGTGGTAGCTGATCCATTTTTTGCTTTGGCCTTATTTTCTCCCCCTTTGGCATCAAGCACCAAAACGGGATCAATTTTGGCCCTTTAACCTCATTGCCTCACCAAAATCTTCAACTAAGAGTAAAAGGCAATAAGATCATAAAGATGAACTTGGAATAAGTTACCCTCTCATCGGAGTGCAGTGGAAGTCTTGCATGGTCCAAGTCCACATTTTCCCTTTCAATCCTCCTTCGAGACTAAATCAAGCAAACTCAAGCACATGGTTAGTCTCAACGGGTCAAGTTGTAACACATCTCCCCCTAAATATGTGCATCACTTTGCAACGGACTTGTGAGGTCCAGGGAGTGCTTGTACAACTTGAGCACCATAAATAAGCAACAAAATGCATAAGGAACATGATCAAGGGCATAAACACATGTATGTTATAAATCAATCCAAGTTCTGCGAATCTAAGACATTTAGCTCACTACGCAACTTGCAAAAGGTCTGCTCATCTAAAGGCTTGGTAAAGATATCGACTAGTTGGTTCTCGGAGCTAACATGAAACACTTCGATATCTCCCTTTTGCTGGTGGTCTCTCAAAAAGTGATGCCGGATGTCAATGTGCTTTGTGCGGCTGTGTTCAACAGGATTTTCCGCTATTCGGATAGCACTCTCATTATCACATAGGAGTGGGACTTTGCTCAGATTGTAGCCGAAGTCCCGGAGGGTTTGCCTCATCCAAAGTAGTTGCGCGCAACACTGTCCTGCGGCAACATACTCGGCCTCAGCGATGGATAGGGCAACGGAAGTTTGTTTCTTAGAGTTCCACGACACCAGGGACCTTCCTAAGAATTGGCACGTCCCCGATGTACTCTTCTTGTTGACCTTACATCCAGCATAGTCGGAATCTGAATATCCAATCAAGTCAAAGTTAGACCCCTTTGGATACCAGATCCCGAAGCAAGGCGTAGCGACTAAATATCTAAGAATTCACTTCACGGCCACCAAGTGACATTCCCTTGGATCGGATTGAAATCTAGCACACATGCATACGCTAAGCATAATATCCGGTCTACTAGCACATAAATAAAGTAAAGACCCTATCATAGACCGGTATGCCTTTTGATCAACGGACTTACCTCCTTTGTTGAGGTCGGTGTGTCCGTCGGTTCCCATCGGAGTCTTTGCGGGCTTGGCGTCCTTCATCCCAAACCGCTTTAGTAAGTCTTGCGTGTACTTCGTTTGGGAGATGAAGGTGCCATCCTTGAGTTGCTTCACTTGGAACCCAAGGAAGTAGTTCAACTCTCCCATCATCGACATCTCGAATTTCTGTGTCATCACCCTGCTAAACTCTTCACAAGACTTTTGATTAGTAGAACCAAATATTATGTCATCGACATAAATTTGGCACACAAAGAGATCACCATCACAAGTCTTAGTGAAAAGAGTTTGATCGGCTTTCCCAACCTTGAAAGCATTAGCAATTAAAAAGTCTCTAAGGCATTCATACCATGCTCTTGGGGCTTGCTTAAGTCCATAGAGCGCCTTAGAGAGCTTACACACGTGGTCGGGGTACCGTTCATCCTCGAAGCCAGGGGGTTGCTCCACGTACGCCTCCTCCTTGATCGGCCCGTTGAGGAAAGCGCTCTTAACATCCATTTGGTACAACCTGAAGGAATGGTGAGCGGCATATGCTAGCAAGATACGAATTGATTCTAGCCTAGCCACAGGGGCGAAAGTCTCCTCAAAGTCCAAACCTGCGACTTGGGCATATCCTTTTGCCACAAGTCGAGCCTTGTTCCTCGTTACCACCCCGTGCTCGTCCTATTTGTTGCGGAACACCCACTTGGTTCCCACAACGTTTTGCTTGGGACGAGGCACCAGTGTCCAAACTTCATTGCGCTTGAAGTTGTTGAGCTCTTCCTGCATGGCCAACACCCAGTCCGGATCTAGCAAGGCCTCTTCTACCATAAAAGGCTCAATAGAAGAGACAAAAGAGTAATGCTCACAAAAATTCACCAATCTAGAGCGAGTAGTTACTCCCTTGCTAATATCACCCAAAATTTGGTCGACGGGATGATTCCTTTGAATCGTCGCTCGAACTTGGGTTGGAGGTGCCTGAGGTGCTTCTTCCTCTTCAACTTGAACATCTTGTGCTCCCCCTTGATCATGCGCCTCCACTTGAGGTACCTGTTCGTCATCTTGGGTTGGGGGATGCGCCATTGTTGAGGAAGAAGGTTGATCTTGCTCCAAATGTTCTTGTGGTCGCACATTGCCAATCGCCATGGTGCGCATAGCGGCCATTGGAACGTCTTCTTCATCTACATCATCAAGATCAACAACTTGCTCTCTTGGAGAGCCATTAGTCTCATCAAATACAACGTCGCTAGAGACTTCAACCAAACCCGATGATTTGTTGAAGACTCTATACGCCTTTGTATTTGAGTCATAACCTAACAAAAACCCTTCTATAGCTTTGGGAGCAAACTTGGAATTTCTACCCTTCTTTACTAGAATGTAGCATTTGCTCCCAAAAACTCGAAATACGAAACATTGGGTTTGTTACCGGTTAGTAGCTCATACGACGTCTTCTTGAGGAGGCGGTGAAGGTAGACCCGGTTGATGGCGTGGCAAGCCGTGTTCACGGCTTCCGACCAAAAACGCTCGGGGGTCTTGAACTCTCCAAACATCGTCCTCGCCATGTCTATAAGTGTCCTGTTCTTCCTCTCTACCACACCATTTTGCTGTGGTGTGTAGGGAGCGGAGAACTCGTGCTTGATCCCTTCCTCCTCAAGGTACTCCTGCACTTGAAGATTCTTGAACTCGGACCCATTGTCGCTCCTTATCTTTTTCACCTTGAGCTTAAACTCGTTTTGAGCTCTCCATAGGAAGCGCTTGAGGGTCCCTTGGGTTTCAGATTTTTCCTGCAAAAAGAATACCCAAGTGAAGCGGGAAAAGTCATCAACAATAACTAATCCATACTTACTTCCTCCTATGCTTAGATAGGCGACGGGTCCGAAGAGGTCCATATGTAGCAGCTCCAGAGGTCTTGACGTGGTCATCACATTCTTGCTGTGATGCGCTCCTCCCACTTGTTTACCTGCTTGACAAGCTGCACAAGGTCTATCTTTTTCGAAAGTAACATTGGTTAGACCTATCACGTGTTCTCCCTTTAGAAGCTTTTGAAGGTTCTTCATCCCCACATGTGCTAAGCGGCGATGCCACAGCCAGCCCATGCAAGTCTTAGCAATTAAGCATGCATCTAGACCGACCTCTTCTTTTGCAAAATCAACTAAATAAAGTTTGCCGTCTAATACACCCTTAAAAGCTAGTGAACCATCACACCTTCTAAAGACAGACATATCTACATTTGTGAATAGACAATTATATCCCATATTGCATAATTGACTAACAGATAACAAATTATATCCGAGAGACTCAACTAGAAACACATTGGATATAGAGTGCTCGGATGAAATAGCAATTTTACCTAACCCTTTTACCTTGCCTTGGTTCCCATCACCGAATATTATTGAATCCTGGGAATCATTGTTCTTGACGTAGGAAGAGAACATCCTCTTTTCCCCGTCATGTGGTTTGTGCATCCGCTGTCGATAATCCAGCTTGTACCCCCGGATGCATAAACCTGCAAGGCAAATTTAGGCTTGGGTCTTAGGTACCCAACTCTTGTTGGGTCCTACAAGGTTAGTCACAATGGTCTTAAGGACCCAAATGCAAGTTTTATCTCCCTTGCATCTTGCCCCTAACTTTCTAGCAATCACCTTCTTATTCTTTCTACAAATGGCAAATGAAGCATTGCAAGCATGATATATTGTAGAAGGTTCATTAATTTTCCTAGGAACATTAACAACATTTCTCCTAGGCATATGATGAACAACATTTCTCCTAGCAACATTTCTATCATGCACAACATGGGAACTAGAAGCAGTCATAGCATGAGAATCAAAAGCATCATAACTTCTAAAGGCATTCCTAGAATATCTCCTATCATGATACATGAAAGCATGGTTCTTTTGCACACTACTAGCCATAGGGGCCTTCCCTTTCTCCTTGGTGGAGATGGAAGCCTTATGGCTTGTTAAGTTCTTGACTTCCCTCTTGAAGCCAAGACCATCCTTAATTGAGGGGTGTCTACCAATCGTGTAGGCATCCCTTGCAAATTTTAGCTTGTCAAATTCACTCTTGCTAGTCTTAAGTTGGGCATCAAGACTAGCCACTTCATCATTTAATTTAGAAATGCAAACTAGGTGTTCACTACAAGCATCAATGTCGAATTCTTTACACCTAGTGCAAATCATAACATGTTCTACACAAGAGTTAGATTTATTTGCTACTTCTAGTTTAGCATTTAAATCATTGTTAATTCTCTTTAAGCTAGAGATAGAGTCATGACATGTAGACACTTCACTAGAAAGAATTTCATTTCTTTTAACTTCTAGAGCAAGTGAATTTTGTGCACTAACAAATTTATCATGCTCTTCATATAAAAGGTCCTCTTGTTTCTCTAAAAGTCTATCCTTTTCATTCAAGGCATCAATCAATTCATTAATCTTATCTATTTTAGCTCTATCCAATCCCTTGAACAAACTAGAGTAATCTATTTCTTCATCACTAGACTCATCATCACTAGAAGAATTATAAGTAGTACTGTCTCGAGTACATACCTTCTTCTCCTTCGCCATGAGGCATGTGTGACGCTCGTTGGGGAAGAGGGATGACTTGTTGAAGGCGGTGGCGGCGAGTCCTTCATTTTCGGAGTCGGATGACGAACAATCCGAGTCCCACTCCTTGCCAAGGTGTGCCTCGCCCTTAGCCTTCTTGTATGCCTTCTTCTTCTCCCTCTTGCTCCCTTGTTCCTGGTCACTATCATTATCGGAACAGTTAGCAATAAAATGACCAATCTTACCACATTTGAAGCATGAGCGTTTCCCCTTTGTCTTGGTCTTGCTTGGCTGTCCCTTGCGACCCTTTAGCGCCGTCTTGAAGCGCTTGATGATGAGGGCCATCTCTTCATCATTGAGTCCGGCCGCCTCAACTTGCGCCACCTTGCTAGGTAGCGCATCCTTGCTCCTCGTTGCCTTGAGAGCAATGGGTTGAGGCTCATGGATTGGACCATTCAACGCGTTGTCCACGTACCTTGCCTCCTTGATCATCATTCGCCCGCTTACGAACTTTCCAAGGACTTCTTCGGGCGACATCTTGGTGTACCTAGGATTTTCACGAATATTGTTCACCAAATGTGGATCAAGTACAGTAAAAGACCTTAGCATTAGGCAGACGACGTCGTGATCCGTCCATCACGTGCTTCCATAGCTCCTTATTTTGTTGATAAGGGTCTTGAGCCGGTTGTATGTTTGGGTTGGCTCCTCGCCCCTTATCATTGCAAATCTTCCAAGCTCGCCCTCCACCAACTCCATTTTGGTGAGTAAGGTGACGTCATTCCCCTCATGAGAGATCTTGAGGGTGTCCCAGATCTGCTTGGCATTGTCCAAGCCGCTCACCTTATGGTACTCGTCCCTGCACAAAGAGGCTAGGAACACAGTAGTAGCTTGTGCATTTCTATGAATCTGTTCATTGATAAACATAGGACTATCCGAGCTATCAAATTTCATTCCACTTTCCACAATCTCCCATATGCTTGAATGGAGAGAGAACATGTGACTATGCATTTTGTGGCTCCAAAATCCGTAGTCCTCTCCATCAAAGTGAGGAGGTTTGCCAAGTGGAATGGAGAGCAAATGAGCATTTGTACTTTGCAGAATACGAGAGTAGTCAAAAGAAAAGTTCGAATTAACCGGTTTCCTTCTCTCATAGTCGATGTCGTCGTTGTCCTTTTGGGAAGAAGTGGATTCATCGCTGTCGTCGTAGTAGATGATCTCCTTGATGCGCCTTGTCTTCTTCTTCTTTTCATCCTTTCGTTTGTGGACCGAGCCCGAGTCGGTAGGCTTGTCATCCTTCGGCTCGTTGACGAAGGACTCCTTCTCCTTATCGTTGATCACGATTCCCTTCCCCTTAGGATCCATCTCTTCGGGCGGTTAGTCCCTTTCTTGAAGAGAACGACTCTGATACCAATTGAGAGCACCTAGAGGGGGGGGTGAATAGGTGATCCTGTAAAACTTGAACTTAATGCCACAAAAACTTGGTTAAGCGTTAGCACAGTAATGCCAAGTGGCTGGAGAAGAGTCTTAGCGAATCGCAATAACCACAATAGAATCAACACAGATGGACACAGTGGTTTATCCCGTGGTTCGGCCAAGTACAACACTTGCCTACTCCACGTTGTGGCGTCCCAACGGACGAGAGTTGCACTCAACTCCTCTCAAGTGATCCAATGATCAACTTGAATACCATGATGTTTTGCTTTTCTTTTCTTATCCCGTTCGCGAGGAATCTCCACAACTTGGAGCCTCTCGCCCTTACACTTTAATGTTCACAGAGAAGCACGGAGTAAGGGAGGGATGAGCAACTCACACAAGACACAAAGATCACAGCAAGTACGCACACGCAAGACCCAGACTTAAGCTCAAAAGACTAGCACACTAGAACGGAGCTCAAATCACTAGAATGTCGAACAAGTGCGCAAGAATGGAGTGTGAGTGATCAAGAATGCTTGGTGTACTCCTTCATGCGCCTAGGGGTCCCTTTTATAGCCCCAAGGCAGCTAGGAGCCGTTGAGAGCAATCCAGGAAGGCAATTCTTGCCTTCTGTCGCCTGGCGCACCGGACAGTCCGGTGCGGATCTCCTTCCTTATTTGGCGAAGCCGACCGTTGGCGCCTGAGATCCGTTGGCGCACCGGACACTGTCCGGTGCACACCGAACAGTCCGGTGCCCCCTCCCGACCGTTGGCTCGGCCACGTGTCTCGCGCGGATCGCGCGGCCAACCGTTGGCCCGGCCGACCGTTGGCTCACCGGACAGTCCGGTGCACACCGGACAGTCCGGTGAATTATAGTCGTACGTCGTTAATTCCTTCCCGAGAGCAGCAAGTTCGCCTGAGCCAGCCTGGCGCACCGGACACTGTCCGGTGCACCACCGGACAGTCCGATGCACCCACACAAAGCTGACTTTGGCTAAAACAAAGCTATCTCTCTCCAATTTGTTTTCTCCTGTTTCCAGCACTTAGACACAATACATTAGTCTTCAAAACAATGTACTAAGTCTGAGAAACATACCTTTTGACTTGATTTGCACTTTGTCCACCACTTTGCATAGATTAACACAAAAGCACTTGCGTTGGCACTCAATCACCAAAATACTTAGAAATGGCCCAAGGGCACATTTCCCTTTCAGGAAGGATGACACCACAGTCACCGGATGAGACTCGAAGTAGTGTCGCAACTTTCGCCGCGTTAGAATTACTGCGTAAAGTAGCTTCTGAATTTGCGGGTAGCGGATCTTGGTCTCAGATAGTACTTCACTGATGAAGTAAATCGGTCTCTGGACGAGCAGTGCATGCCCTTCTTCTCGTCTCTCGACTACGATCGCGGCGCTGACCACCTAAGTGGTTGCGGCTACGTAGATCAAGAGGGCTTCTCCCGCAGCGGGGGGCACCAAGATGGGCGCGTTTGTGAGGAGCGCCATTAAGTTTCTGAGGGCTTCCTCGGCCTCGGGGGTCCAAGTGAAGTGCTCGGTCTTCCTTAAGAGGCGGTACAAGGGTAGGCCTTTTTCGCCGAGGCGCGAGATGAAGCGGCTCAGAGCCGCAAGGCATCCCATGACCCTATGTACTCCTTTCAAGTCATTGATAGGCCCCATGTTGGTGATGGCCGCGATTTTCTCCGTGTTGGCCTCGATGCCCCGCTCGGAGACGATGAACCCCAGGAGCATGCCTCGGGGGACTCCAAAGACACACTTCTCGGGATTGAGTTTCACGCCCTTCGCTCTCAGACACTTGAATGTCGTTTCAAGGTCAGAGAGGAGGTCAGAGGCTTTCCTCGTCTTGACTACGATGTCATCGACATAAGCCTCGACCGTTCGACCGATGTGCTCTCCGAACACGTGGTTCATGCACCTTTGGTATGTCGCACCTGCATTCCTCAAACCAAATGGCATAGTAATATAACAGTACATGCCAAAAGGTGTGATGAAAGAAGTCGCGAGCTGGTTGGACTCTTTCATCTTGATTTGGTGATACCCTGAGTAGGCGTCGAGGAATGACAGGGTTTCGCACCTAGCAGTGGAATCCACAATTTGATCGATGCGAGGCAGAGGGTAGGGAACCTTCGGACATGCTTTGTTTAGACCAGTGTAGTCTACACACATCCTCCATTTCCCACCTTTCTTTTTGACAAGCACAGGGTTGGCTAACCATTCAGGATGGAATACCTCTTTGATAAACCCTATAGCCATCAGCTTGTGGATCTCCTCGCCTATGGCTCTGCGCTTTTCTTCGTCGAAACGGCGCAGAGGCTGCTTCATGGGTCGGGCACCGACTCGGATATCCAGTGAGTGCTCGGCGACATCCCTCGGTATGCCGGGCATGTCCGAGGGACTCCACGCAAACACCTCGGCGTTCGCGCGGAGAAAGTCGACGAGCACTGCTTCCTATTTGGGGTCGAGCTCGGAGCCGATCCGGACTTGCTTGCAGGCGTCGTTGCTAGGGTCGAGAGTGACGGACTTAACCGCCTCCGCTGGTTCGAAGTTGCCGGCGTGGCGCTTCGCATCTGGCACCTCCTTGGAGAGGCATTCTAGGTCGGGGATGAGGGCCTCGGACTCGGCGAGGGCCTCAGCGTACTCCACGCACTCCATGTCGCATTCGTACGCGTGTCGGTACGTGGATCCGACGGTGATGACCCCGTTGGGGCCCGTCATCTTGAGTTTGAGGTAGGTGTAGTTGGGGATGGCCATGAACTTGGCGTAGCACGGTCTCCCCAGCACCGCGTGGTAGGTTCCTCGGAACCCGACCACCTCGAACATGTGGGTTTCCCTGCGGAAGTTGGATGGAGTTCCGAAGCAGACGGGCAGATCGAGTTGTCCAAGGGGCAGGACGCGCTTCCCGGGGATGATCTTGTGAAAGGGCACCACACTGGCCCGGATCGTGGACAGATCGATCTCCAAGAGCCCGAGGGTCTCGGCGTAGATGATGTTGAGGCTGCTGCCTCCGTCCATGAGGACCTTCGTGAGCCTGGTGTTGCTGATGACGGGGTCGACAACGAGCGGGTACTTTCCTGGGCTCGGTACGCAGTCGGGGTGGTCGCCTTGGTCGAAGGTGATGGGCTTGTCAGACCAGTCTAGGTAGACTGGTGCCGCCACCTTTACCGAGCAGACCTCCCGGCGCTCCTGCTTGCGGTGCCAAGCCGAGGCGTTCACCACTTGCCCACCGTAGATCACGAAACAGCCGTGGACCTCGGGGAACTCATCTGCCTTGTCGCCCTCCTTCTTGTCGTTGTCTTGGCCTTTGCCACCTTCCGCCAGGGGCCCGGCCTTATGGAAGTAGCGCCGAAGCATGACACATTCCTCAAGGGTGTGCTTGACGGGACCCTGGTTGTAGGGGCACGACTTCTTGAGCATCTTGTCGAACAGGTTGGCCCCTCCGGGAGGCTTCCGAAGGTTCCTGTGCTCGGCGGCGTCGCGCTTTGCTTGCGACTTCTTCTTGGCTTTCTTCTTCGTGCCGCGCTGGGCGGACGCCTCGGGGACATCTTCCTGCTGGCGTCCCTGAGGCTGCTTGTCCTTCCGGAAGATGGCCTCGACCGCCTCCTGACCAGAGGCGAACTTGGTGGCGATGTCCATCAACTCGCTTGCCTTGGTGGGAGTCTTGTGACCCAGTTTGCTCACCAGGTCGTGGCAAGTGGTGCCGGTGAGGAACGCCCCGATGACATCCGAGTCGGTGATGTTGGGTAGCTCGGTGCGCTGCTTCGAAAATTGCCGGATGTACTCCCGCAGGGATTCCCCTGGCTGCTGGTGGCAGCTTCGGAGATCCCAAGAGTTCCCAGGGCACACGTATGTGCCCTGGAAATTTCCAGCGAAAGCTTTGACCAGGTCATCCCAGTTGGAGATCTGCGCAGGAGGCAGATGCTCCAGCCAGGCTCGGGCGGCGTTGGAGAGGAACAGGGGGAGGTTGCGGATGATGAGGTTGTCATCGTCCGTTCCACCTAGCTGGCGGGCCAGCCGGTAGTCCGCAAGCCACAGTTCCGGCCTTGTTTCCCCCGAGTACTTGGTGATGCTAGTCGGGGCTCGGAACCGGGTCGGGAACGGCGCCCGTCGTATGGCCCGGCTGAAGGCTTGCGGACCTGGTGGTTCGGGCGAGGGGCTCTGATCCTCCTCACTGTCGTAGCGTCCTCCACGCCTGGGGTGGTAGGCTCGGCACACCTTCTCGTCGAGGCGGGCTCGACGGTCGCGTCGGTGGTGCTCGTTGCCGAGGCGACCCGGGGCTGCAGGCGTCGCGTCCCGCGTGCGCCCGGTGTGGACCGAGGCTTCCCGCATGAATTGGGAAGTTGCTGCGCAATGCTCCGGGGGGCACCCTTGCCTTCGGGAGGCAGAGCTCTCGGCACGCTGGACCGTGGCATCATCCAAGAGATTCTTGAGTTCTCCCTGGATACGCCGCCCCTTGGTGGTGGATGGCTCCGGTATCGCTCGGAGCAGTATTGCCGCTGCAGCCAGATTCTGGCTGACCCCACTGGAAGCCGGGGGCAGCCTTGCCCTGGCATCGTCAGCGATACAACGCTGGTCGTCTCGGACCTGATGACGCGCTTCTCCGGCTAGTGCTCGGCCTGCCCACTCCTGCTCGATGTTTTGCCGGAGCTACACAAGTTGTCCTGCTTCCTCGTCGAGCTTGGCCTGCATCTTGCGGATTTGCTCAAGATGTGTGTCCTGACCCTCCGCAGGGACTGGGACCACAGCTAGCTCCCGCAGGATGTCAACGCGAGGCGCAGGCCCAGGGGGATCGTCATCCTCTGGCATACCAAGGTGGTTGCCTTCGTCGTGACCCCCTAGATCGACGTGGAAACATTCGCGACTTGGGCCACAACCCTCGTTGTCAAGGCTGTGGCCATCATCGGAGCAATCGGAGAGGCAGTAGTCACATGCGGTCATGAAGTCTCGCATGGCACTGGGATTACCAAGCCCAGAGAAATCCCAACCAGAGTCGGGCTCGTCTTCTTCCTCGGAACCCGGGGGCCCGTAGGTCGAGACGGCCGTCAGTTGGTCCCAGGTTGACCACATATGGTACTCCGGAAGGTTAGGATATGCCTTTACGAAAGCGCTCACCGAAGCGGGGTCGCTTGGTGGATCGAAGCTGAATCTAAAAGGCACAGGGTGGAAAACGGACGATACCTCTCGATCGATGGACGGTGACGAGGTCACGTCGGGGACGGACTGCACCGTTATCTCAGGTACGAGGCTAACGCCCAGCAAGTCCTCCGCGAGTGTGCCGGCGTCATCTGTCCGCTTGGGGTTGGCATGTTGCGGGGAAACAACACTCGTCGTCGTCTCAGGTGCGAGGTCAACGCCCGACATGTCCCCCGCTGGGGTGCCGGCGTCGTCGACTTGCTCGACAGCCGACGAGGTGCCGCCTCCTGCTTGGCCACGGTTGCCCCGCCTCCTCCTCCTGCAGCGAGGAAAGCGGCGGGGCAAACCCGGATGCTGCTCTTCCGCCACGGGGGGAAGACATCGTCGAGTTCGCCGCCGCCGGGCGAGGTGACGGTCGTCGTTGTCGCTGTCGCACTGCGGGGGAAGGAGTACCATGTCGTAGCTGCCGTCGAGGGACATGAACTCGAGACTCCCGAAACGGAGCAGCGTCCTGGGTTGAAGAGGTTGCTGGAGACTACCCATCTGGAGCTCAACGGGTAGTTGTTCGTCAACACGCAGCAGACCCCTACCTGGCGCGCCAACTGTCGGCGTTTCGACCCCGGGGGGGGTCCCTGGACCGACGAGTAAAATTGTCGCTGCGTGTCCCAGCCCAGATGGGTTGGCGCGAGATGGAACACAAGTGGGGAAAACGTGGCTCATGTTATCCTACGCCAGGGGGATGCGCTTGCAGTAGGGGTTACAAGCGTTCGCGAGGGAGAGGGAGCGAGCCTGTTCGTTAGCCCATCCTCCCGCGCGACCCTCCCGCATGAGGGCCCTGGACCTTCCTTTTGTAGATGCAAGGAGAGGGTCCAGGTGTACAATGGGGGCGTAGCTATGCGCTAACGTGTCCGGCAGAGAGGTGCCTGAGCCCTGTGTACATGCCAACGTGGTTGTCGGAGAGGTGCTAGAGCCCTGTGTACGCGGTATCGTGGCCATCAGAGGAGTGCCTGAGTCCTATAGAAGCACAGCTGTCGGGGCTGCTCGGATGTTGCTGACGTCTCCTTGCTTCCGTAGGGGGCTGAGAACCACCGTCGTCATGGACGCACGCGGGGAGCCATCATTACTTGTTACCGGGGCGAGCCTGGATGGGACGCCGGTCTTGTTCCCCCGTAGCCTGAGCTAGCTAGGGGTAGGGTAATGATGTATCCCCCGTGGCGCGGTCGGTCTGAGCCCAAGGTCGGGCGAGGCGGAGACTCCTCCTGAGGCCGAGGCCGGGGTCGGGCGAGGACGCGATTCCTCCCGAGGTCGAGGTTGAGGCCGAGCCCTGGGGTCGGGCGAGGCGGAGACCACCTTCTGAGGCCGAGGCGGGGGCCGAGCCCTAGGGTCGGGCGAGGCGGTGACCTCCTCCTGAGGCCGAGGCCCAAGGTCGGGCGAGGCGAAGCTTCCTGTTGCGCCTGAGGCTGGACTTAGCTGTTGTCAGCCTCACCCTAGCGGGTGGCACAGCAGTCGGAGAGGGGCGAGCGGCGCTGTTTTCCTGTCAGGTCGGTCAGGGGAAGGGCGAAGTGACTGCGGTCACTTCGACCTTGCCGACTGAGGCACGTGTGTCAGGATAAGGCATCAGGCGATCCTCGCATTGAATGCGCCTGCGATACGGTCGGTTGGTGAGGCGATTTGGCCAAGGTTGCTTCACAACGAAGCCTGCCCAAGCTAGGGTTCGGGCGAGACGAGGGTGCGTCCGTTGCTTGAAGAGGCGCTCGGGCGAGGCGAGAATTCGTCTGGGACTACTGTTCTCGCCCGAGGCTGGGCTCGGGGGGGGGGGGGGCGAGATCGCGTCCCTTGAGCAGACGAAGCCTTGACCTGAATCATGCCCATCAGTCTCTGCAGCTTGTGCTGATGGTGATTACCAATCGTGTTTAGGAGTGTTGGGGGTACCCCTAATTACGGTACCCGACAGTTAGTGTGCATGTAAGTTAGTTCCTGTAGGTGGTGGCGGGAGACTCACACTTTCCACCTTCCGTGGGGCGAGATGACCATGACGCGGCGAGACTACCAGAAGCAGCTTGGTCTCAGCATTCATGGGCATCTACTAACTGGTTAGGCAGCAACCGATGGCTGGAGACCACTCGCTCGGCTCAGGTAGTCGTTTAGGGAGTGTCCAGCTGCAGCATATGACCAAACAATTAGCTACTACTGTTGAGCTTGGGATCTGCACTTGTTTGACTCTGTCCTTTTTCTAGACACAATGGGTAACAACGCATCCTAGATGTTCCTTCCTTGCCTCAGTGACTAGGACACATCGGGAGGCTACAACTAGGCTCCTGCAGTGCTGTCCTTCCTCTATAGATAGCTTTGTGAGGCTTGTCGCCAGACAACAAGGAACACGAGTTTAGGCGGTTGCATGTACCTACTCCAGTTGTGGATGTGGTCGCACCTACCGGTTGGTCGCCCTATAGAGTTTGCTCCTCGACCTTGGTTCAACGTCGTCGGCCTGTAATTATAGCCTACGGTGGCCTACCGTTGGGACTAGGTCTAGGCTCCCTGTCACCAGCGTGCCTACGTTGAGTATGCACTTACGTCGTCGATGGTGAGTTGTTTGTATTTAGTATGTCTTTTTACTTGGTTAGTGTTGGGGACCTTCGGCATTCGAAGGTCCTCAAAAACAGGATTTAACAGTATTTTTGGAAGTATAATGTGTGAGCAGGTACCTTCGGACTCAAGTCGGTATCACGGCAGGAGAGGACCCGGATAATACGAAGGTCTTGATACAACGCCGAAGATGTCAGCAGGAAAGCTTCGGCGTGGTTGCAGAAAATGAAACCGACTTAAAGATGAAAAGGCTATTCAGACCTCGATAGATTACTATAGAATTATTATCAAATGTAAAGGGCATGAATGTAATTTTGTATGGGCTGCGTCCCGTGCCTATAAATAGGTGAACAGAACCCCCGTACTGTTCACGCTGACTTGGCATTCGCTTTTTGCGTCACGCCTGTACTGTCATCTCCTTCCGATTGAAGGTACACTTATAATTAAACAATGTTTTTGTTTATGCCCGATAATAATATATGATTGTTTATGTTATTTCATATATTCTTTATATTTCATCCTTCGCCATTGTTTAATGAATGTATGAAGGTATGTCCTTCATAACCTTCGTCCGCAAGTCATTACATCCTAAGGGAAATAATGCTTCGGAGGACGAAGGACTTTAACGATTAACATTTTCTATGTTGCCTTGTTCTTAACTCATAGCACTTGAGAACAAGTCCCCAACATTGGCGCCCACCTCCGGGGAACTCACTTCCACTCTGAGTTTTTGAACACCTTCGGCGATCATAAACCTTCGTTATGGCGCCGAAGAAGGCTTCAGCGACTGGGGCTGCAGCTCTGCAACCACTGGACCACAATCAGGAGACAGTCTCCCTGCGGGAGGCTCGAAGCCAGAAAAGGAAGGCTGTCAGTCCGACACCACCAGAGGACGAGATAGATCAAGAAATCAGAGATATGGAGATGCTTCATCAACAAGTACAGAGGAAGAAAGAAAAGATGGCCAGGCTAGCTGAACTGCAGAGGCAGATAGATGAAGCCTCTGAAGAAGTTCGTCATCTTGCTCAGGATGAGCAACACTGAAGGCCTCAGCATCAAGACCTTCATCAGGAGGGTTTTCTCAACGAAGATGACTGGTATGACAATTTCCATCATGGGAATTTTGTTTTTGATGATGCTTCTCCTCTGTCCGCTGAGCTGCAGGCTACACCTTGGCCTCCGTCCTACAAGCCGCCTCAGCTTCCCGTATTCGATGGCCACTCAGACCCGAAGCAGTTTTTGATGAGCTACGAAGCAACAGTGTCTTCGTATGGTGGCAATGCTTCAGTCATGGCCAAATCTTTCGTTATGGCTGTCAGAAGTGTTGCTCAAACCTGGTATTCCTCCCTTCGACCAGGAACGGTCACTTCATGGCAGAAGCTGAAGGACTTGTTGCTAACTAGCTTTCAAGGATTTCAGACGAAGCCGGTCACTGCTCAGGCTCTGTTCCAGTGCACTCAGGATCATGAAGAATACCTTCAGGCGTATGTCCGAAGGTTCTTGCGTCTAAGGGCACAGGCACCAACGGTGCCCAATGAAATTGTCATCGAGGCCATGATCAAGGGGCTTCGGCCAGGTCCGTCAGCTCAGTATTTCGCCAGGAAGCCTCCTCAAACTTTGGAGAAGCTTCTCCAGAAGATGGATGAGTACATCCGGGCCGATAATGATTTTCGCCAAAGAAGGGAGGAGGCTTTCAGGTTTTCTGAAATGACCAGGGGCTTCAGAGGGAGGTTTTACCCGAGGCACGTAAGATCAATTCACAACTCTACACAAAATGATGACAGAGGAAGCCAACAGCAAAGGCCACAATGCTCCTCACAGGCTTCGGGACAACAGCAAAGCTCCTTCCGACCACCAGCTCCAAGAGGCAGAGGCCCCAGGGGCTTTGGAGGAAGATTTGGCGATCAACCGAGAAGAATCTTTTGCCTATTCTGCGGTGAGAACAAAGGCCATACTACCAGGATGTGCCATGTTACTATTCAGAAGCAAAAGGAAATAGCTGAAGCAGCAGCACAACAAGCTCAGCCGAAGCAGGTCATGCATACAGCTTCGTATCATTCGCCCTACATTCCAGAATATGTGGGCAATCATCCTGCAGTTTCTGTTGCTTCGGCGAGTCAGCCTCAAGCTTCTTGGCAACAGCCTCCGCCTCCACCTCCGTTGCAACAAGGCCAGCAGCCAGAAGGGAGCCAGTATGCTCCACACCAGAGGGACTTCAGAGAGCATTCCGAAGCTCGTACAGTCAATAGCACTGTGCCAGAGTCAAAGCACATCTATTGACGAATATCCTACCTTAATAACAATCTTTTTCATTCAGTTTTATTTTCTGTAATAAAGGACATTGTCTAGATTTCATGTAATTAGTTTCGTTGAATCCTACAAGGAAAATATATTTTCTTCTCAGGCTTATGATAACAAAGAGGACCTTCGAACTATCGAAAATGCTTCGAAGCAACAAAAAAGTCGTTCTAAGGAACGCAGAGTAAGTTTGCCGAAGTCACAAAAAGTCGTTCCAAAGAGAGCGCAGTGTAAGTTTTCTGCTCCAAAGTCGTTCCAAAGGGAATGCAGAGCATACAGCGAAAAGTCAACGCTGATACCGCCTAAGTAAAAGGCGAAGCGTGAAAAGTCAACGCGAATACCGCTGAAAGTAAAAAGGCGAAGAAGCTCCTAAGGGAGGCTTACAGCGAAAAATAAACGTTGATTCCGCTGAAGTAAAAGGCGAAGAAGCTCCTAAGGGAGGCTTATAAAAGATTGTGTTTTATTGCAGGGATGCGTATGTATCTTCGGAATAAACATCATCTCACATGACATAACATCATCGCATCATTTCGCATAGCATAAGCATCATACATCATTCTGCACATGGCACAAGAGGTGGACACATTATCAATCTACAGAAGAACGCTTTGAAAAAAGGGAGAAATCATAGTCATAAAAAGATACATCATTGATCTTCGGAAGTGTAGCTTCGGAAAATTTTTTTTTCACGAAGCCTGGATGTTATTCATCAGAATATTGGATGTTGTTGTGACAAAGAAAAATTCTTCTTCACGAAGCATGAAAAGAAGGGAAGGTGTTTTTTCGTCAAAGACTCAAAAGCGGTACGTGTAAAGTTTCATGCATCGTAAAGAATTGACTAACAAAAATAGGTATATTACATTTGGGGTTACAAAATGTCTCAGTATATTACATTTCAGAAGTTTTTCACAAAAATACTTAATCCTCTCTCAAAACGACTTCTGCAGCCTCGTTCAGGAGCCGATTGACGACTTCGTCCATAATATCTTCAGCCATCTTTTTTATTTCGTCGTCTCCTTTCGGCTGAGGGCCCGAAGACGTTGTAGCAGGATCTGAAGTAAGACAGGACACGGCTACATTGCTATTACAAATCGCAAACAAATCTTAAAGCCTAAAGATTACAACACAATAAAAACTATTAGTTAATACCTAATTGACCTTCGGCCTCTGCGCTCTTTTCAGCAGCCTCAGCTACTTCTCTAGCATCGTGAATGCCCTTTTCACTTCTTCGAATAATTTCTCCGGCCATTTCTCGGCCACCATTATCCCAGATATCAGTAAAAAATTTTCCACCAATTACACTAGCTTCGGCCGAAGGATCTCTTGCATCTTCAGAGGTTAGAGCAGCTTCGGACTGTGCTAAAATTTTTACATGTTCGCAGCCCTTCTTCTCTAAGATGGTGGCAATCCCTCTGGCGCCAGAGAAGGCACATATATCTCCTCGGCTATTTAAAATTTCTTCGAAGGCTTCAGCTTCGTGGTCAATCCATTCGATGACACCTTCGGGACTGCCTCTTGAAAAGTTTTCCTCACTTGAGAATGCGCCGACCTTGGCGAAGCTAGCCTTTAACTTCTTAACACAATCTATAGATTTGTTATAGCATCTCTTTTTGGACGAACGAAGCTCTTCAACAGTCACTTCTAGGTGATCTGCCCATTGATCGCTGAGTTCACGCTTTGTTTCTTCAAGTATGCGTTCTTCCTTGGCTCTGGCCAGCTGTTTCCGAAGGTCTTCAATTTCGCGCTTCTGAGCTTCAGCTTGACTTTTAAAAGCAGCTTCGTCTTCCTTTATTTTATTTATCAAAGAGTATAATATTTTATCTTTTTCGAGACCTTCGTTCCTCAGTTCAATTACTTCGGAACGAAGGTTGCTCAGGGCTATAGTACACCCTTCGTCTTCAGCATCTTTCTGTGCCCTGAGGGCATTGCTAAGTATCAGGCCCTGCAAAGAGAAAGATGTCTGCGTCAATAGGTTTAAACAAACGAAAAATTTTGAACTCAACAAAAAATACAAGGATTTCATTTGTCGCACCTTTAAGCTATTGTAAGCTAGGCTGTCGGCCAGATCGTTCTTTGACAGCACCGAAAGTCCGTCTTCCAAAGTTGGGAATCCGAAGCTCCTGCTCATCTCCCGACAGACAGAAATTTCCTTGCTATCGGGAAGACAATACAAGAAGTCTTCTTCTCCACTGCCATTGAATATTAACGCCCCCTTTGGATATTTCAATTTTTGGGCGTAGTGCTGGGCCTCTTGCTCTTCTTTCTCTGATAGTTTTTTCCCCGAAGCATGACGAACAATATAATCACGAACTTTGGGGGATGCTTCGGGGGCAATAACACCGGTGTCTTCAACAAAAGTTGGCTTTGCTATTTTTTCTGCCTCACTTTCCAAGGGTTTTATCTTTGCGGGCTCTGAGGGCCCAGCTTCGGCTTCAATCTCTTGCTCTGGAGCTTCAGAACCAGAAATTTCAGTTGTTGTTTCAGGAACAACAGCAGCCTTCTTTGGAGGTGTGCTTGAAGATTTGATTGTTTCCAGTACATCTAGCACGTTAGCCATTCTCTTTCTTTTCGGAGTCACTACTGGCACTTTTTGATTTTTCACTATCTCAATGTTTGCCGCAGGGCTCAAAACTTCTGATGTTTTGGATCCCTCAGTTGCTTCTTTTACCTTTTCCATTTTTTCTGTGGACGGCGCTTCGGCTTTCTCTTTCATTTCTGATAGCAAAATCTTCGATTGTTCCAATTCTATCTTTGTTGGCACTTCGGCCGTTTCTGCGATTTCTGGCAGCAAGGTTGGCTCGGCAGGTTTTTCAGCTTCGGTGGCCGAAGGAGTTCCTCCAGTAAACTCAGGCACCGAAGCTGGTTCAATATAGCGCGGCCGATGTGTGAGGACCTTTATCTTCTTTCTTTTCGGTTCTGGCTCGATAGGAGCAATCGCAGCTTCTTCCTTTGCGGAGGTTGTACCTTTTCTCTTCTGCCTTCGAATGGGATAGCAATAGTCAGGGTAGACAAACCCGATTGCATCAAATACCCGATTCAGCCTCTTCTTTTTTCGGCCTCTGAAGGCTGCTGACATTGCAGTGTCTTTGGCCTTCGAATAGGTCCCAAGCAGCTCATCACTTAAATTTTCAATGCTTTTTAACCAGTCATCATCTGGTTCAACGAATTTATCTCCAAACTTAAAGGTGTACTTCAACCTGATAAGTCCACCTTCGTCGGCCTCTTTTATGGTTTCTTGTGGCATTTCCCATTTCTCCGCAAGCGGCCATACCCTGAAGGCGATATGCTCTTGTACTAAGTCCCTCGTTCCAATAAAAGAACAGATAACTCCGAAGGCCCTCTGGCATTCTTCGGCAGCCTCACTCATTTCAACCTTCGGCCTCCGAAGGCCGAAGCTTTGCCAAATAGGGCGCATAATTATACCTTTGATATCTTCTCGCGCTGTCAGATCATTCTTCACATAAAACCATTCTGTCATCCAGTCGCCGGGCCATCTCTTCCGAAAGGTCGGCACGGGGCAGCTTGACCCGGACCGAGAAACGAAACTGTAGCAGCCAAAATTATTGTGATACTGTTCCTTGCCCCAAGGTTTTGTTTCGTATGATAATTCGTGTATATTGCAGAAACTTTTTGCATCAGGCTTCAGACCTTGGCTTCTCACGGCCCACACGAAGATATTTAGCCTTATGATTGCCTCAGGGGTAAGTTGGTGGAGATAGACTTCGAATATTTTCAGTACCTCCACAACGAAGCTGCTCAAGGGAAATCGCAGCCCAGCTTTCAAAAAGCTTCGGTACACTACGACTTCATTCTCTTCAGGGTGTGGGCAAGTTTTTTCCCCTTCGTCGGCCCTCACAATGGACAAATCCCGGAAATACCTTCCTTTCATGTTGACAAGATGATTCTCTTTGATAGTTGATTTACCATAAACTGAATGGCTTGGTCGCCAGGGACGATCTTCGGAGTCCTCGCCACCACTGTCCACATCGTAGCTATCACTGTCACCAGTATCTTCAGACAAACCTTCCAGAATCTCCTTCGTAATTTTTTCTGTATTGGTCTTTGACATCGCTATAAGAAACCCCAGGTTTTTCTCTTCCTCAAGGCTCAGCTTCATCTCAGCAACAGTCTTCTTATCTTCAGACATCTTCGGAGACACTAAAAAACTATTTTCGAAGCCGAAGCTTCAAAACTAAAACCTTAGCAAATCGCAGTGCACAAGAGCTAAAAATTGAGTGAGCGGGAGCAGTTGGCCAGAAAGCGTGTCAAATGAGTTTGCGGTATGGCCGTATTTATACGCCAAGAGCGTTGAAAATCTAAAGACCCCGCTTGTCAGTGAATGTTGCTATTCTAGCAAAGGGAAGGTGTTTTTTCGGACCTTCGGCGTAAAGCCTTCGTCCATATCGCAATCTAAATTTGTTATTTTAAACAAATTAATATTGCGAGGGGCTACTGTTGGGGACCTTCGGCATTCGAAGGTCCTCAAAAACAGGATTTAACAGTATTTTTGGAAGTATAATGTGTGAGCAGGTACCTTCGGACTCAAGTCGGTATCACGGCAGGAGAGGACCCGGATAATACGAAGGTCTTGATACAACGCCGAAGATGTCAGCAGGAAAGCTTCGGCGTGGTTGCAGAAAATGAAACCGACTTAAAGATGAAAAGGCTATTCAGACCTCGATAGATTACTATAGAATTATTATCAAATGTAAAGGGCATGAATGTAATTTTGTATGGGCTGCGTCCCGTGCCTATAAATAGGTGAACAGAACCCCCGTACTGTTCACGCTGACTTGGCATTCGCTTTTTGCGTCACGCCTGTACTGTCATCTCCTTCCGATTGAAGGTACACTTATAATTAAACAATGTTTTTGTTTATGCCCGATAATAATATATGATTGTTTATGTTATTTCATATATTCTTTATATTTCATCCTTCGCCATTGTTTAATGAATGTATGAAGGTATGTCCTTCATAACCTTCGTCCGCAAGTCATTACATCCTAAGGGAAATAATGCTTCGGAGGACGAAGGACTTTAACGATTAACATTTTCTATGTTGCCTTGTTCTTAACTCATAGCACTTGAGAACAAGTCCCCAACAGTTAGTATGTCATCGACCCCATAAATATAACTTGTGCCGCAATTGATTTTCTATTTTCAGGTTAGCTGGCAACCATACAATGAGCCACCGAAACGAAGACATTTACTCCACGTGCATGGCAAACGAAGACATTTACATTATGAGGTGTCCGCTAATTTGCTTCTACTCCGTTGAGTACCACTTGCCCCATAGAGTTGCCTTCTTCCTCTTCGCTCTCTAACTCTTATGTGAAATGTGCAATCCAATCGTATAAGAGATGTTTCCCATTTGCAGGTTCGACCGTCGGAAGCAGAAGAAAGTCACTGACTTTGAGGCGCACCACCGAGTGTACATTGACAAATAGGACCAAATGGTGGACCTCCTCTACCAGAATGAGCAGCCCCACACCAACTACAACTTATGTCGATACATGTCTTGGTATGTCGGTGCAACTCAGTGCAAGTTTAATAGCTAGTGGACAGATGTGGACTTCGTCGAACTAGAGTGATCAGATGACGAAGACACGTCCTACGACCTAGTTACTCAACACGGGACACACATGGAGGCCGCACCGATCCTAGATAGAGTGGTACCTATTCTTCACTATTTTAATTTTTGTTAGATATATTGCCACTGAAATGAGTTTATTTCTACATTACATGCGACATATTTTATAGTGACGTGAAACTATGCACAACGTAAAATGTTTTCATGAGTTGTTCCATGCTACTACTTGCAAATATGTCTCACTTTAGGCAAACCCAGCCCCCACACAAAAAGAAATAAAATAAAAACATAAAAATATGGTAAATAAAATCATTCGATTATGTTTAAAAGAGGGGGGAAGAAGAACAAGGTGAATCGAAGGCAAACTTGGTGGGTCAGTTTAACCATTGGAGGGCAGTTGTGTAAAGCCATATTTTGTTGTGGATAACCCATTTCATTATATAGAGACAATTATATGGACAAAAACCATAAAATCGGTCCTTCTTTGTGTTGCGTTTTGCCGAACAAAGTTTCTCTTTTGCGAAAAAATCTTGGGGCAAGTTGTACAAATAAAACTCGATGCGGATAAAAATAAGGGCTAATATGTGCATGCTTTATTCTCTTTTAGATTAAAAACCTAATTTGATATGTCAGTGTGATAACTTTTGCTTTAAAAATATTGTACCATAGAGAGGGATGTAAATTTGTCACACTAGAAGTTTATTATGAGGGAATAGTTTTTAATTGTAACAATTTGAAAATACAAGTGATGACGCATACCAAAATTCAATCATCTATTATCCTCTAATGAGACTTGCTTCATTAGTTCCCACATGTTCATGCAGAGGAGTTCGTCGGCCATGTATTTTAATAATGTTAGTAGAAGGCATAAAATAGAGACATAGCATTACATGGTTGTGTCATATGAGAACATACATACCTATGTAGCACCAAGATTGTACCAACATCACACCTTTCAAATGTACCATACAATATCCAGATATAAATGTATCCTTATAAAATGTTCTACGAGTGATGTAAGCATTGACTATATAGATAAGTTACCACTAAAAATGACTTTGTTTCTACATTAAACATGTGCCATATTTTTAAGGTGCCATGAAACTACACATAACACAAAATGTTTACACGAGTTGTTCAATGGTACTACATGCAAACTGTCTCACGTCAGGCAAACCTAGCCGTGTCCCTCATCCCACACAAAATAGAAATAAAATAAAAACATCATAAAACTATTTGGCATTGAAGGAAAAGTGGGTGTTTGTCTTATTGAGCTTGTTCCATAGTTCAAGGGTAGTTGCGTATATCCATATTTTATTGTGGATAATCCATTGCATTCTCTAGAGGAAATTATATACACACCCTAAAACTGATGCAAAACCAGGAATTGGTCCTTTGGATTGCACTTTGCTCCTTTTAAAAGTTTGATAAAGTTTTCCATTTGCGAAGAACGTTGGGCAGAGTTGTATCAATAAAACTTAATATGTATAAAAATAAGGTACTAACATATGCATGTTTTTCTCTTTTAGGTTAGAAACCTAAAATGATACATTAGTGTATTATTTTTTGGTTTGTGAATATTTTTCACAAAGAGAGGGATGTAAATTTGTCATACCAGTAGTTTATTTTGGGGGAACAATTCTAAATTATAACCGATTGAGAAGGGATAATACACATGGAACTTCGATAATATACTAACCCCTCACGTGGTTTGCTTTGTTATTACCCATATTTGTATAGAGGTGTTTGTTGGCCATGTATTGTAATAATGCTAAAGAAGGCATAAAAAGTAGATATACCATTACATGGTTTGTGTCATATGAGAACACACATGCCTATATAGCACCAAGTTTGTACCAACATCACGCCTTTCAAATGTACTCTACACTATCCAAATATATATTCATCCTTACACAATGTTCTGAGGATAACTTGAGCATTGACTACATAGCTATGTTACCACTAAAAATAACTTTTTCTATATTAAACATATACCATATTTTAAGGTGTCTTAAAATTGTACATAATATAAAATGTTTCATGAGTTGTTCAATGCCACTACACACAAATATGCCTCTCATTAGGCAAACCTAGCCCTGGCCCCGACACAAAAAAGAAAACATAAAAAATCTGGTAAAATAAAATTCATTCAGTGATATGTAAAAGAGAGGAGGAAAATAAGAACATGGTGAATCAAAGGAAAACTTGGTGCATGTCTTATTGGGCTCGTTCCACAATGTGAGGATAGTTGCATAAATCCATATTTTGTTGTGGTAACCCATTCCACTCTATGGAGACATTTATATGGACACCTTGCAACTCATGCAAACCAGAACTTGATCCTTCTTTGTGTTGCACTTTGTTCCTCTTAAATGTTGGACAAAGTTTTCCTTTTGTGTAGAATATTGGGCCAGGTTGTAATAAAACTCGGTATGGTTAAAAATAAGGTGCTAATATATGTGTGTTTAGTTCTCTTTTAAGCTAGAAACCTATGTTTATATGTTAGTGTATTTTTTTCATTTGTAAATATTATCACACGGAGAGGTAAAAGGATCAAGATACCCAAGAGCGGTGAATTTGGCTTTATCTAAATTTGTTAGTTTGTCATCTATTACCCACCACGAGAGAAAAAAGTAAGTTGCCATACTAGGTAGTTTGCTAGTTTGACATGATTTTCTTGCAGTGTTAATATATACATCGTAAAATCATAAAATATATTCTTGGCCCATTGTAAAAGCTTTTGTGGGCAATTTTACATACTGATGATTTTTAGAGTTTAAGGACTTTATTTGGATGGGTTAAAGGTTATACATATATTTATGTGGCTATGAATTATAGAATTAGTATACCCTAAAACTAGTAATATGTGGCTTTTTAAATCCCTTATTATAAACAATTATGATAATATCCAACACAACTTCTCCAATAGCTTTAGGAGTTGTTGTGAGCTATTTTTATTAAACATCTTTTTTATAAAATAGTTTTGTGGATGAACCTGTTTTTTATGCTGTAACATAGCTAAAGGAGGGAGGCAAAGCTAAAAAAGTAGATTTTTACATCTCTCTCCCACATTTCTCTCTTAGGGTTTGTTTGGTTTAGCTATAGAATCCTAAAAAATGATTCTATATGTGAGATGTGAGAAAGCTATCGTGAGCTAACGATTGTGAAAAAGTTAAAATATGATTGGTTGAAATAACTGTCAACTATAGATTCTGCAAGAGCATAATAGCTTCGTAACATGGATGAGAGGAATTTGTAAAATCTAGGGTACAAGGTGATTTTGAATTAAACTAGATGAATCTGTAGATTTTCATAAATCTATTATGCTATTGTACCCGTTTGGTTGAGATTCTAGATTTATGACAACGAATCTGGTTCAGAAAGTTGAACAGAAGATAATATTAGTCATGCATAAAGTTGTTGGCTACCAAATAATTTTCCAAAATATCTTAGATTTGTCAAAAATTCTTCTTGTGAAGCTATTTTCTATAAAGAACTTTAATATTAAAGATGAGGTTTACTAAAGAGGCCTATATAGAACATATGAAATGTTCATCTACTCCCTACATTGATGAAAAGGAATAAGGTTTGGGTCAAAATTATCTTCTCCCCATCCATTATCTCCTTTTATAGTTGGGTCGAGTTGGATTATAGAATTATTACTCTTATACAGGAATCTGAGTCGGTAAATTTTTTAAAATTGACCAAAAATCTTACCAATTTGGATGGGATAGCCATATCACAAATAAAAAGCCTCACAAGAAAACATTTGCCTATATTGACTATGCAATGCAATGTGTAACACGTTGTGCCAACAAAATCCTGTAACGAATTCAATAGATCAAACAATTTTCTATTAGAGCATCTTCAAAAGCTCTCTTAAAATGTCCCCTAACTTAAAATAAAGAAAGACTAGTCGGTTGCCCGTGCGTTGCGACGGCTTACAACAATACTCATGTAAACTATCCACACAAAAAATTTCAAGATTTTTTATTGATTGTCTCTGCTCTCCGTATAATATTTTTTGATTTGGCTAACTGATGTTATTGTTTACTCCATGCAATATGTCATGGTACAACACGGCCAATGAAGTGAGCGATTAGAAGCGAGTTCACAACGACTGACTGAACCAACAGAGATTATAAAACGGCATAATTCCACCATATAGAGACCAAATAAGAGAAAGTTTGTGAGCTCAAGTTTCTAAAATAAGTCACATGAACTCAAACTTATAAAAAAGATGGATCAAAATATAGAGTGATTGCTAAAGTCAAACATCAATAAAAACTGGATGTGCTCCATATAAATTATGCTACTTCGTAGCAATTACTAACGTTTAAAACCAACAAATAACCTTTTATTTTACTTTTAGTGTGACAAATCATTGTTGCTCCATCCAATTCATTACCTCAAACATCATGGAGTCCATTGCCAATATGGTCTCAGAAACGACATAATGCTTGCAAGAGCCAAGAACGTCGTGCCGTGATTGGGTTGTACTCTCGGCCCATAGTGCTGGTCCGGCCCGACACGATTATATTTTTTATTTTAAAAAAAACGTATATACATATATACAATTTATATTCAATATTAGAAACATCTGAGCATTATGTTCTACTGGTTAGATAGCTTCACCTAGTGTCTTGCGCCTTTATTCCATCAAGGCATGAGCTCGAACCCCACTTTTTGCACAGTCAGCAGGCCGGCATGACGTGCCTGGGCCATAGTTGTGGCCCGCGGGCGTCTGGTCCGTGCCGAGCCGCCATTTGGCCATTTGTAGGCGTGCAACAGATTAATTTGAAAGGTGTGAGAGGTTATTTGTAAAAAGATGACGCGGGACAACCATTGAAACTGGTGCTTTAAGTATAGTATAGATAGGAAAAATCAAGCCTCCAACATGTCTCCTAAAGTTTTCCTAACTTTTTCATTCCGTAGCTACAACAGGGGAAGTTATGGTTTCCAAAACGTCTTCCCCCTCCGCCTCCAATGGCGAGCTCTCGACGTCTCCGGTGGAGGCGCGCCGCATCGTGGTCACCTACCGTCTCCCCCTCCGCGCGGAGCCTAATCTCGACTCGCCGCACGGCTTCGATTTCTCCCTCGACGCCGACGCGCTGCCGCTCCAGTGCACCCGCGGTCTCCCCCGCCCCGTGGTCTTCGTCGGCGCGCTCCCCTCCGCCGCCGCGTCGATCTCTGAGTCCGATGATCTCGCCGCCGATCTCTTCACGCGCTTCGCCTGCAGTCCGGTGTTCCTGGACCCCAGCCTCCACAATGACTTCTACAACAGCTTCTGCAAGCGCTACCTGTGGCCGATTCTCCAGCTCCAGTACCTCCTGCCGTTCACGCGCTCCTCTGACAGTGGCTGCCTGAGCTTCAACGAGGACCTATACCGCGCCTACCTCACCGCCAACACGCAGTACGCCGACCGCGTGTTCGAGCATCTCAACACCGACGAGGACCTCGTTCTCATCCACGACTATCATCTCTTCGCGCTCCCCACCATCCTCCGCCGCAAGTCGCCGCGCGCCCGCATAGGCTTCTTCCTCCACTCGCCCTTCCCCACCTCCGAGCTCTTCCGTGCCATCCCGGTTCGCGAGGAGCTCCTCCGCGCCCTCCTCAACGCCGACCTCGTGGGCTTCCAAAACTACGATTACGGCTGCCACTTCATTTCCGCCTGCTCTACGCTCCTCGGCATCACCAGCCGCGCCCATGGCGACTACATTTGCATCGACTACTTCGGCCGCGCTGTTGTCGTGAAGATCCTCTCCGTCGGTGTCGACATGGTCCGCCTACGTGAGGTGTTGTCGTCGCCCGAGACGGCAGCGAAGGCCAAGGAGGTTGCCACGAAGTTCGCCGGTCGCCAGGTGTTGATCGGAGTAGACGATGTTGATTTGTTCAACAGGATTGACGTCAAGCTCTTGGCTATGGAGAGGCTGCTAGAGTCGCGGCCGGAGCTAATTGGCCAGGTGGTGCTAGTGCAAATCAACAACCCGGCGCGGAGTCCTGGGCGCGACACCGACACGGTTCTCGCGGAGGTGCAGCTGCTTATGGATCGGATCAATGCCCGCTTCGCCAAGCCGGGGTACGACCCGATCGTGATGATCGACGACCCCTTGACGATGCACGAGAAGCTGGCGTTCTACACCTCTGCGGACATCTGCATCGTCACCGCGGTGCGCGACGGCCTGAACAGGACACCGTACATCTACACCGTGTGCCGGGAGCACGGTCCGATCTCCAGCGGCGTGGCGGGCGCGCCGAGGGAGAGCGCCATCGTCCTGTCCGAGTTGGTCGGGTGCTCGACGTTCCTGCGCGGCGCGGTTCGCGTCAACCCGTGGAACGTGGACGACGTCGTCGAGGGGATGAGCTCGGCACTGAGGTTGAATGAGCGGGACAAGAAGATATTACATGCGAAGCATTACATGTATGTTGTCAAGCACGACATTGCCTACTGGGGGCGATCGCTTGACCAGAACCTACAGAAGGCAAGCATGGATCATGCGTCGATGAACTTCTTGAGCGTTGGGCTCGCCATGAACTTCCGCATCGTCGTGCTTGATCCCAACTTCCAGAAGCTCTCGCCTGAACACATTAATCCATCGTACCACCGCACCGGCAACAGACTCATCTTACTGGACTATGATGGCACAGTAATGGTTCCTCAGGGACTGATCACCAGACATCCTAGCCAGGAATTGGTTAGCGTCCTGAATGAACTGTGCTCAGATCCAATGAATACCGTCTTTGTAGTCAGTGGGAGGAGCAAGGATGAACTGGCTGGATGGCTTGCGCCCTGTGAAAAGCTGGGGATCTCTGCAGAGCACGGCTATTTCACAAGGTAAACACTGTTTCGTCCCATGGTATGCCCTTAGTTTGGTCTTTGGTTTGTGAAACAGGATGCTACATTGCTCTTGACATTTGATAAGTGACAGGTGGATAAGGTGGCCTAGGAGCTAGGTGTGGGCAGTTTTTATTGTTTGGTGTTTGCTAACTCCTCTCATATCAGGTCAATACATACGCTGTTCTGTTTGACTAACTGCTTAATAGAAATTTTGTTGCTAATGGTATTGAATGCCCATGCAGCCAAAAACGTGTTGAACATAACATGCAGTTCTTGAAAATAAATAAATCATGCATAGAGGAGTTGCTTTTTCTAGTACACTAGAAAGGTCAGTAGTGACTAGTGAGTTGATGATGTTGACTGTCATTACTCCGTAGAGCAGTGTACTTGTTCAGAGCTCTATAAGGCCAAACTTCTACTATACAGTAGTAATATAGTATGACAACAAGTCCTTCCTATACGATGACAGTTCCATTTTCTCTGTATTCTACTACTACTGATACTACTTAATGGTTAGTTACATGCATTTGGCTGCATGGGCATTCAGGAATAAGTAAGATTGGCGGCTTCTTGAAGTAACTCTGTGTTTTGTATGTCAGGTGGAGCAGGGATTCTCCATGGGAGTCACCCAAACTGTTGTTAGACAATGATTGGAAAAACATTGTTGAGCCTGTAATGAAGTATTACTGTGATGTAACTGACGGGTCATACATCGAAGCTAAAGAAACAGCACTTGTCTGGCACTACGAGGAAGCTGATCCGGTCTTCGGACCAAGGCAGGCCAAAGAGCTACAGTACCACCTGCGCGACGTGCTTTCCGAAGAGCCTGTATATGTGAAGAGCGGCCATCAGATTGTGGAGGTTAATGGTAATCCTCAGGTACGGCAACATATAATAATCTCACGCGTGCTAGCCTTTTAGATAGAGTACCACCCTTTAATCATTCTGAATCCTCTGTGTGGGCAGCCATTTCACTTTCCTATGCACAAACCAAGACGAAATTCCACCGATAGCTGTCGTGATAATCCAAGTATAGGTTAGACTGACTTTAAGAAGATCTATCCAGCTCATGTTCAGCTACTGACAAGATCTATCTCTTTAGCACATAGTTTAGCATTTAGTCGTCTGCATTGTTTACGAGCGACTGCCTAGGCCGACTGTATTACCTATGTTTACGACTGCCTAGTTATCTTTGTTTGCCATTGTGCCAAGTTAATCTCCACGAACGTTTTCTGTTTTGGCATTATCACTTACCCCCCCTTTGGCTCACAAAGTTATCTTATTCTCGTGAAGGAGGTGGTGGGTAAAGGAACCGCCGTGCAGGGACTCATTGCAGCCTTGGGGGCCCGCGGAAGGATGCCAGATTTCATCCTATGTGTTGGCGACGATGTGTCTGACGAAGACATGTTCGAGGCTATCAGTGCTCCTTCCAGCAAGTTCGCGTTCCCAGAGGCTGCCGAGATATTCGCTTGCACCGTCGGCAACAAGCCAAGCCTGGCCAAGTACTACCTGGAAGACCCCGACGAAGTTCTGAAGATGCTCAAGGGCCTGATCGACTCGTTCGAGGAGAACCATTCCACGGTTGAGGCAAATAAATAGTCCGGCTCTCGGTAAAGCAGCGCATTTTGATCGGGATAATTCTTCGTTTTTTTGTAGCAAGGGGTTAGGAAAATGGTCGGGGCAACAAAGGGACGAAGGCAAAATCCACTAGGCTGATAGGGTTACTGATGGCTGATCATTAGCACAAATGACAGGGTTCTGATTCATTTTTTTCACCCTGTTAATAGTGTCCTTGTACAATCTTCAGAAATTTTATACTAGATCCGAGCGAAAACAGGGTAGAAGGAAATCATTGTTGGACGATCCATCAGTTGGTGGCTTTAATTCTTACCTTTAGAAGAAGCTAATGCTCCATTTAGATGTTGATATTATAGGACATTGAATTGAATTGGGTTCAATACCAAATCAGCCAGGGTATTGAAATAAGATGTAATTCTAATTCTATTGTTTGAATGTCGCTGAATTGGAGTTTGGATTTGAACGGTCTAATTCTACGCAATACAAAGGGGTGACGCTATGAACTGAGAGAGTGAGTTTCTAGTTATAGTTCAATTTTCAATTCTAGGGAATTGAGTCTTTGATTCCAAATCTCAATTCTGTACTCCAATATCGACATCCAAACGTGCTATAAGAGATTTAGAATATAGACTCTACTATTAGAATTACACCAGCGGTGGCAGTACAATTGTTTACATCTTTTGTGGTATCTAGGGATGTAATTACGTAAACAGAAAGAATCAACCGGGATGCCGGGCTTACATAAGGATCAAAAATCAGAAAAAACACCGTCCAATCATACATAATCTCATTAATAAACAACATCAATAAACAACAACTATATGATATTGATATGTTAATATAAGTACATAATGAAAAATAATTATAGTCTATAAAAGCATGTAACAAGTTAATATTAATGTATAACTAATTAAGTAGATACACACGATTGCAAAAGTACACTGATAGTTCATAAAAGTCAACCACACACATCATAGTAATTCAAGCTAAAAATGATATCTTACAACTACATCTCAAAGCTCAGTATAGTCACACCGTGTTATATTTGTTTTCTTCGTATATTTGTTTTCTTCATCTTCCTGATCCTGGTCCTTCCTCTCCATGTCTTTGTCATCCTATAATTTTGCATACAGATTTATGAGATATAATTTTGCGTACGAAAATACGGGATACAACGTGTGGGTAGTGAAAGTCGCCTAGAGGGGGGGGGTGAATAGGCGGAACCTGAAAATTAAAACTTTATCCCCCAACTAGATCCCTTGATTAGTGGTTAGAACAAGATGAACAATTATCGGAGTATAAAAACTAAGTTCTTGCTAGTAAAGAGTATAGCTTTCAAATAATGCGGAAGTGATAAATCAATACAACTAATAAGTCTATGATAATAAAGCAAGAAAGCTTAGATGAAAAGAGCACTAACTCAAGTTCTTTCTTGCGGAGCGTTGCTTCACTTAAATGAGAGTTTAACTTGAAGCAACACCAAATGATATGAGTAAAGAATAGTGCAAGAGAACTTAGAGTAAGGGAAAGCAAACAAATCACGAGCAAAAGCACAATGAACACGGGTGATTTGTTTTACCGAGGTTCGGCCCTCGAAGGCCTAGTCCCCGTTGAGGAGTCCACTTAAGGACGGGTCTTTTTCAACCCTTTCCCTCTCTCCCGATCACACAAGGATCGGCGAGCTCTTCTTCTTCTCAAAGATCACTCTCGATCCCACAAGGACCACCACAATCTTTGGTGTCTCTTGCTAGCTTTTACAAGCCTCCAACACTTTGGAGGAAGTTCGAATGGGAGTCAAAAACTCCACGCGCAAATGAACACAAAGATGTAGCACACACTATCTCTCAATGAATCTCACAAGGCGCTAGGGCTAAACTCAATTGAGTAGCTCTCAATTGCTTGCTCTCTCTTTTGTGGCACTTGTGTTGGTTGTAATGGACTAAATCTTGTGTATAGGATGGATCAATGAATATAGGTGGTTGGGAGGGCTTGAGTATGTCAACTATGTGACTTGGAATGTTGCTTGGGCTCCCTCACCTTGAAGTGGACGGTTGGAGTGGTATTTATAGCCCTCAACTATCCATATAGCCGTTGGGGCGCATCTGCCAGGAATTGCACTGGCGGACGGTCCGCGGCTAGGGCCCGGACGGTCCGCGACCCTCCAACGGTCGATTCTGACATCTTCAACGGATACTTCTGACAGATCAACGGCTAGATCAACGGCTATCTGCCTTGGTGACACCACGCGGACGGTCCGCCCTTGGTCCCGGACGGTCCGCGCCAGCTCTATAATTCCTTTTGCTCAACTTGTCACCTTCGGGCTGAACCAGGTCTTCACATGCGGACTGTCCGCGAATTATAGCCGGACGGTCCGCACGTTGTAGCTGGACGGTCCGCGGTTTAGTCGGACTGTCCCTGATTTGTAGTTCCTGGTCGAAGTCAACTCGGTGTCGCGGACGGTCCGCCGCAAGGGCCCGGACGGTCCGCGTGTGGTCTCAGACGGTGCTTGCTCTTCCATCGGACGGTCCGCAGCACAGACTTGGATTTTTGCATTGGTTCTGGCCGAGTGACATCCTCGTGTCGCGGACGGTCCGCCGCAAGGGCCCGGACGGTCCGCGCTTGGCCTGTTTTTCCAAAAAGCTTCTCCTGTCCGGAATAATCTACGGTATTCCGGACAGTCGAATTAGAATAGTTGTAGATGAACCTTTGGCACCTGTAGAGCATATAATCTAGAGCAAACTAGTTAGTCCAATTATTTGTGTTAGGCAATTCAACCACCAAAATCATTTAGGAAAAGGTTTGAGCCTATTTCCCTTTCAATCTCCCCCTTTTTGGTGATTGATGCCAACACAAACCAAAGCAAATAAATAAGTGCAGAATTGAACTAGTTTGCATAAGGTAAGTGCAAAGGTTACTTTGAAATTAGACCAATTTACATTTAATGTTTTAGACCATGCTTGCACCAATTGTTTTGTTTTTGCAAACTCTTTTGGAAATTCTTTTCAAAATGTTTTGCAAAATAGTCAAAGGATAAATAAATAAGATTTTGAGAAGCATTTTCAAGATTTTGAAATTTTCTCCCCCTGTTTCAAATGCTTTTCCTTTGACTAAACAAAACTCCCCCTCAATGAAATCCTCCTCTTAGTGTTCAAGAGGGTTTTAAGATATCAATTTTGAAAATACTACTTTCTCCCCCTTTTGAACATAATAAGATACCAATTTGAAATTTACCAATTGAAAATCACCAATTGAAAATCATATTGAAAATCACCAATTGAAAATCATTAGTTTTACCAATTTGAAATTAGGAGGTGGTGGTGCGGTCATTTTGCTTTGGGCCTAATACTTTCTCCCCCTTTGGCATGAATCGCCAAAAACGGATACTCAGAGTGAAATGTAGGCCCTCAAATAACTACTTTCTCCCCTTTGGCAAATAAAACATGAGTGAAGATTATACCAAATACGGAGAGACGGCGGGATACCGGCAAAGAGTGGATAATACCAATGGAGTTGAGTGGAAGCGATGTCTTTGCCGAATACTCCATTTCCCTTTCAATCTAAGACTTAATACATGAGATGCTCATGAAAACATATTAGTCTTAGCCTTGGCACACAATGAAGATAAGAAATATGCAAATGTACCAAAGGAAAGAGTCATGATTAAAAAGGATATATCAATTAAGCTTAAACAATTATATACAATATAGATTGCTCCCCCTAAATATGTGCATAGAGAGGAAAACAAATTTTTGGTTTAAAATGCCAAGTGCACATAATTAGGTTAATGAGACCATGTCTATATCGTAAAGAGTGTAAAGTGCATTGTGTCATAGTATAAGTGTGATGCTAATGACATTTTATGCACTTATGAAAGCATGTTATAAATATCTCAAGCATTTACCCTTAAGGATTTCAAAGAGACCTAAGGACCATCCACCTTTTGGAACAAAAGGCAGCTTATCCTCGTTACAAGGTTAAGCTTTAAGCTCCTTGACAATAAAATTACTTCATCCAGTTTAAACAAAGATGTAAAAATGAATGTTTGAGAAGTTAAACTAGGTATGAAGCAGGGTTAATGCATGAACATGCTTTTTCTTCCTTTTATACAATGATATGCAAGTAATGTAGGAAGATTTTAGGTACATGTATGAATGAGATAGAGTAGTTTTACCTTTTTGTACCTTTACATAGAGATGCTCTCTTCATTGTGCTTTGTCCTTAGTCTTAGTCGCTTAAGACCTATACTGAAGACAATGTATGAAAATATTTTGCACACGAGAGAGTTCTACAACTAGTGATCCTTTTCTAAGTCATGTTATTATATACCAAGTAGATCACAAATTGCATAAATACATCATGAATTCTCCTTTTAACTTAGTGCATATCAAGATGATGTTGATTGAAATTACCAATTGAAATCAAATTGTAATTGCATGAAGCACTAAGAAGCATGAGTGATAATTGAAGTTATTCAATGATCATACACTAGATGCGATCAAAAGAACAACATAGGCATTAGATTTTCAAACAAGCTCATAAATAGGAGAATCCGATAAATATGCTATTTTAACATTGAAAGCTACAATCCTTGATAAAGGTGACATTATTTTACCAAGATGGATTGAAATGCAGTAGCATGCTATATGAGAAACATTATTCTCATGCAAGAGACTATATGAAATTACTAAGACAAGGCAATAGTCTCAACATAATCAAAATATAATAATGGACTCCCCCTACAGATATGCATCAAGTAATTTAAAGAATTGATTTCGATGCATTCACTTTTAAGAACATAAAGGGAGAAGCATTATACATTTTGATCAAGGCTCATAAATTTAGCAATAAACAACTTGAGCCTGGTAATCTCATAATGAAAAAGGATTTAGAATGCTTACAACCACATCATTGATTGTTGTGAAGACCTTATTGTCCAGGTAGATGTTGTTGTCCTTGATGTTCTTTCTTTTTCATTTGAGTGTCCTCCCTTTATATTTGTCTCTTTTACCTTCCAAACTTATTGAAAATACTCAAGAGACATGTTAATAGCGCAAGGGAGTCTATGGTGAAGGATGATTACTTTAGATAATTAGCATACAAGATTCATCATCCACAAGTCACACAGACATGAAGTAAAATCCTTAACATTAGTGCATTTCATTTGAGAAAAATGAGTGAGCACCTTTTAAGCATTTTAATAATCATTGGAGATTTTACTTTATCATATTGAAGTTAGTTAATCATCACTTGGAAGCAAATCAATATGATAACATGTATATAAATATCGCAAAGGCATTAAATAGATTCTAATGGACATAAGCATTAAGAAAATGATATTTGAATGCATACTCAGTTAATTTCGGTCCAATAAAGAATCTATTCCTCTCAAGAGTAGAGTATGATAATTTAGATTAAATACTCATTGAGATGGGAACTAAACTTAACTTAAGAAGATGAGTTCCCATACCTTTGCTTTTACCTTTCTTCTTTTGGGTGAAGATCAACCCATGAGGCTTGTGTACTTTCCCTTCTATGCATATTTATAAGTAAGCTCAAGAGATACGTTAGCAACACAAGCACTAGTTTCCATTTAGTAATCATTTTGATAAAGAATGAGAAGTTAGATTAACAAAACATGGAAACTCCATAGCATGAACTAGATTATTCATAGATGATGTTATGCTCAATTTTAACTCATAAAACAAGCATAAATAATCCTTTGAGATTATAGGAATAAATCTAAATCATGATTTGGAAAGCGATAAATGTGAAAGAATCATATCCACTTAAGCAATAAGAGATACAACATGAATTATTGGATAGAATTTCCTAGACATGACGAGATACGCATTTCCATAGAGAAACTTATTCTCTACAAGTGAGACTACTTAAATTACTTAGATAAAAATATTGGTCTCACTTTTCTAGCTATAGAGAGAATTTTTCCTTTTATAAGTGTCCTAAGTATTTGAATTTCTTACATGACACCTTATTCTTTTAAGAACATGAAATATCTCTCTATATCTAGAACATGGCAATAATAGAATAGTTAATGTAAAGACATGCCATGTGAACTTGCAACAATTTAAAGACATGTAGATTGTCATAATATAGAATTTGATAAATACACAATCTACCATATGAGAGGAATTTCTTCAAAGAATGATGACATAATTTTAAAACATCCTTAAATGCTTTCTATTTTTATGTGACTACACAAGACACATGACAAATTAAGATAATTGCACTTAAGAATATAAATGTTACCACCCCTTGACTTTCCTCCATGTTGTAGGCCTTGATATTCCGCACATGATGATTCTTTATTTCCTACAACATTAATATCTTCCCGAGATGATATGAGTTTTGAATGCAATAAACTGAAGTAACCTTGGGTCAATCTTGAATATGTAGATCATTTGAAGATTGATAGCTTGAGTTGATAAGACTTGAATTAACTCCCTCAAGCACCCCAAAGGTTCATACCATCTCCTTCTCCTACAAATCTTGTCAAGCACATTTTGGTACCCATCGCTTGATGGGTCCGTTAAGGTTAGTAAACAAAGATCTAGGAACCCAAGTGTCCTTTGTGCTAGCGCTTGGTAAACTTGTTACCTTTCTAGCACAAGTTGCAATCTTGGGTTGCCTAGTTATATATGAATCAAATGACAAGTTAGGAGTGAGATTTTTACCAATGGGACAATCTTTGCATTGATGTCCCTTTCTTCGGCATGTGTAGCATAGGCGTTTTTCAAGTTTTGAAGTTTTCTTCTTTCCTTGCTTGTTCCCTGCTACATAGTTAGTAAAAACTTTCTTTTCTAACCCTATGCCTTTTTGTTTTAAATGGGGACAAGATCTAAGCAAGTGTCCCTTCTTAGAGCATTTAAAACAAAGTCTATCATCCTTGTTAATAATCAAGCCATTTTTGATGTAGGGACATGACCTAATCAAGTGCCCCTCTTTAAAGCATTCACTACACCTTTTAATGTGACGTGTGGCTTGATCATTACCTTGGATGTTACCTTTTGTGGAGGCGTGGTTGAGGCTTTTGGAGGAGGTGTTAAATTCCATCTTTTGTTTCCTCCTCATGGCAATCCTCAAATCCTTGACATTTTCTTCAAGGGATGTAGTGCATGCCACGGTTGTTCCTGTCTCAAGCTTCTTCACCATGTGATCACGGTTATCTTGAGAAGGTTGGGCAATGCATTTCCCTTTAAGTTGTGTCAAGCTCTTCTTTAGCCTCTCATTTTCTTCTTTGAGCTTTTGATATGAATCATCATTTGTTCCTGTAGATTCTAGCTCAAAAGAAGATTTGCTTGTCGACGAACAACAAGCATTAGCACATGGTAATATAGTATCAATTTGAATACATGTGCATGAGTGAGGTTGTTGGGATTTTAAATTTTCTATCACAACCTCATGAGCAATGTTTAATATGATATGATCATCTATAAGATTTTCATGAGAACATAGAAGCATATCATATTTATCTTGAAAAACTAGATTTTCAACTTTTAGCTTTTCTATTTGGTCCTTAAGCAAGGTATTCCTATTTACTAATTGAGCGATACAATGTAAAGCGTTATCTTGCTCAATTGAAATAGTTTCATACCTTTGGACCAAATCAACATGAGAGCACTTTAGCTCCTCATGCTCTTTAGTCAACTCGTCAAAGTGTTGCATCTTTATGGAGAGAATATCTTCTAGCCTTTGACGAGCTTCGCTTTGTTCTCTCGCTCTTTCTAGAAGTTTGAGCACGACCGCCTTATCTTCTTGGCTTAGGCGAGCGTAGAGATGCACAAAGCTTCTTTCTTCCTCCTCATCCTCGTTTGTGCTTCCGCTATCATTTTCATTAGCTACACAACACATGTGGGAATCGAAATGGGAAGACAAACCTTTTGGAGAGGTGGATTCATCGTTTGGTCTCCATCGTTCATTTTCTTCTTCTCCCTTGCAAGGGTTAGTATCACAAATACCAAAGGAAGTAGAAGCACAAAATGAACTATCATTTTTGGACTTATTAGACTTGCTTTTAATTCTAGTCCAAATATCATGCGCATCGGGAATATGTTCATAATGATTCATTATGAGGGCATGATAATCTTCCTTGCTAAGAGAATTAACCAAGATGTCAAAAGCTAGATAGTTTAAGCGAATACATCTTTGGTCTTCATCGGAAACATTTTCCCTATCATAGTTGGGAGGGATAATACTCTTGTCTAAAATTTGTTCTAATTGTGGATCTACGGTTCTAAAGGCATTTATAACTCTAGTAGACCATGAATCATAATTAGAACAATCGGAAAGTAATATTTCAAGAGTTACCTCCGTGTTTTCCTTGGAAGATGTCTTCTTGTTCTTTTGGGATCTTTTACGAGCCATCACTTCGAGTTGTTAGACTCAAGATGAAGTGCCTAGCTCCGATACCAATTGAAAGTCGCCTAGAGGGGGGGGGTGAATAGGCGGAACCTGAAAATTAAAACTTTATCCCCCAACTAGATCCCTTGATTAGTGGTTAGAACAAGATGAACAATTATCGGAGTATAAAAACTAAGTTCTTGCTAGTAAAGAGTATAGCTTTCAAATAATGCGGAAGTGATAAATCAATACAACTAATAAGTCTATGATAATAAAGCAAGAAAGCTTAGATGAAAAGAGCACTAACTCAAGTTCTTTCTTGCGGAGCGTTGCTTCACTTAAATGAGAGTTTAACTTGAAGCAACACCAAATGATATGAGTAAAGAATAGTGCAAGAGAACTTAGAGTAAGGGAAAGCAAACAAATCACGAGCAAAAGCACAATGAACACGGGTGATTTGTTTTACCGAGGTTCGGCCCTCGAAGGCCTAGTCCCCGTTGAGGAGTCCACTTAAGGACGGGTCTTTTTCAACCCTTTCCCTCTCTCCCGATCACACAAGGATCGGCGAGCTCTTCTTCTTCTCAAAGATCACTCTCGATCCCACAAGGACCACCACAATCTTTGGTGTCTCTTGCTAGCTTTTACAAGCCTCCAACACTTTGGAGGAAGTTCGAATGGGAGTCAAAAACTCCACGCGCAAATGAACACAAAGATGTAGCACACACTATCTCTCAATGAATCTCACAAGGCGCTAGGGCTAAACTCAATTGAGTAGCTCTCAATTGCTTGCTCTCTCTTTTGTGGCACTTGTGTTGGTTGTAATGGACTAAATCTTGTGTATAGGATGGATCAATGAATATAGGTGGTTGGGAGGGCTTGAGTATGTCAACTATGTGACTTGGAATGTTGCTTGGGCTCCCTCACCTTGAAGTGGACGGTTGGAGTGGTATTTATAGCCCTCAACTATCCATATAGCCGTTGGGGCGCATCTGCCAGGAATTGCACTGGCGGACGGTCCGCGGCTAGGGCCCGGACGGTCCGCGACCCTCCAACGGTCGATTCTGACATCTTCAACGGATACTTCTGACAGATCAACGGCTAGATCAACGGCTATCTGCCTTGGTGACACCACGCGGACGGTCCGCCCTTGGTCCCGGACGGTCCGCGCCAGCTCTATAATTCCTTTTGCTCAACTTGTCACCTTCGGGCTGAACCAGGTCTTCACATGCGGACTGTCCGCGAATTATAGCCGGACGGTCCGCACGTTGTAGCTGGACGGTCCGCGGTTTAGTCGGACTGTCCCTGATTTGTAGTTCCTGGTCGAAGTCAACTCGGTGTCGCGGACGGTCCGCCGCAAGGGCCCGGACGGTCCGCGTGTGGTCTCAGACGGTGCTTGCTCTTCCATCGGACGGTCCGCAGCACAGACTTGGATTTTTGCATTGGTTCTGGCCGAGTGACATCCTCGTGTCGCGGACGGTCCGCCGCAAGGGCCCGGACGGTCCGCGCTTGGCCTGTTTTTCCAAAAAGCTTCTCCTGTCCGGAATAATCTACGGTATTCCGGACAGTCGAATTAGAATAGTTGTAGATGAACCTTTGGCACCTGTAGAGCATATAATCTAGAGCAAACTAGTTAGTCCAATTATTTGTGTTAGGCAATTCAACCACCAAAATCATTTAGGAAAAGGTTTGAGCCTATTTCCCTTTCAGGTAGGATGGTGGACGGTGGAAAAACCGGACATAGCATATTTAAATATAGTATAATCCTATATTAATACGAGATATACGAAAACGATAGGGATATGGTCTAAATCGTTTTTGTTTCTTTCATCCCCTTTTTCGTACCATTTTCACATTTATCCGAAAATACAAGTTCGAGCAGAACAAATATAGAAGCCAGTGTGGAACCGAACATAAATTTTTCCAACCGATTACATCCATAGCGGTACCCATGACAGATAACAACAGATTGGTTTGCTTCCAGAACACTGATTCCTCAATCATTCCACTTAAAGCCCCCGTGCTGTCCACGGTGTGCAGAGCGTACCGTTGGCTTCCCAGTTCTAGTTATAGATGTCCAAATAGACCGAGCTTGTCGAGCGGTCTGAAACCCGGCACAGGTTTGGCCTGACACGACACGTAGTGAACCGGGCCCGTGCCGGCCCGGCCCGGTCATCGGGCCATGCCTAGGTCGAAGGCATGACACGACGGGCTAGGCTTGACACGGTCCGATTTTATTTTTTCTATTTTTCATATAAATGGATATATTATACCTTAATATAGAGTATAAAACATAAAAACATGTGTTTTTGTTGGTTATGTGAGTGTAAATAAATGTTTATAGCTAATAAATATGGTTTAAACCTTCAAAAATACATACTTTTAGGATATTATCATTTAAACGTTATATATTGTTATAGACCCGTTAGGCTTATCGGGCCGGTCCGGCATAATTATTAACCTAGCGGACCGTGCTTAGATCTCGCTTAGGACCCGTGGACCGGTACGGCACAGCCCACTAGCTACTCCGGGCCGGGCCGGCGCGGTCCTAATCCGTGCCGGGCCTAGCCGTGCTCGAGCCGGGCCGGCACTGCCCGCCTATTTAAACATATAGTCCCAGTACCGTGCGTGTGCAGCAGTGGCCGGTCATCCAGACAGCGAGCAGAGTACTGTACGCGCAAAGACGCGTGACGAATTGCTTTGCCGGCAGCTGGTCATCGTGCTCTAGGCATTGATACCAAAGCCGTGTGTTCTGAGCGCGGGTCACTCGGCTTTTGCCTGTCCTTGACAGGGCCGGCCGGTTCTTCGCAGAGCAACGATCTGGCAGTTGACTCTGAAAGCCACGGGCTCTCCGCGGCCACGTGCCCCCCTTCGCATTTCGCCGTGCACGGTGCCCAGCTGGCTCAGCGGTGTCCGCGTCTCGCCCTACCGCGTGGTCGACGGAGGTCGGCGACGACAACAAGTCCGCCGTCGGTGACTCCGACCGGGGAGCTTGCTCCCCCGCTTCGGTGCCGTGTCGGCGTGTCGTGCGGCGCGGCGCTACATGCTTCCCGTCACGTGCCTTATTTTTGCACCTTCCCTTACTTGCATGCTCTTCCATCGACACCGTCCTCTGATCCTCTCCTCTTGTTTTCGCGACTACAGGTGCCAGATTCTTGGAGAATCGTAACTGTCTCTCCAGTAACCACAACGAACGTACCAGCAAGGGCATTCTCTACCGTGCCGAACTAGCCCGTTTGCAGCGAGCGAAGGTTCCTTGCTCGGTCAGCTTAGGACTCGGCCACTTCGTTGTGGTGCTGCTGCTGTTGTTGACTTGTTGCTCGTGGACCAGCGAACACGTTTGCGATCGGAACGCGGCTGCCGTGTGTGTGACGCAAATCCATCCGGCTGACGATTAGTCCTGAAAGTTTGGGCCGTGCCTAAAGGGCCAGCCCGAGCACGGCCCGCGAAAAATGGAAAAAGGCCCGGCCCGACACGACTGGTTTAAATTCGGGCTAGCACGGCACGAATCGCGGGCTGGGCCGTGCTCTATATTTCAGCCCGTCGTGCTACCAGGCCCGACACGTTGTTGTGGGCCGTGCTCGTGCTGGCCCGGCACGGAAACAGCCCGGTCCAGCGTCGGCCGCCATTTAATTAGGTTTAGTCGTTTCCCCAGGCGTCCGCCCGTCTCTGATTCTCTCCTCGACTCCCCAGGCGTCGGCCGCCGCCAGCCCATCCATTCGTCTTCTCCCCAGGCGCGGCATCCAGCTCCCCAGGCGCGACGTCCAGACTCCAGCGGTCCTGCGGCCACGCGCCATGCGGTCATCTCCCCGGCGCGGCGTCCAGACTCCAGTGGTCCTGCGGCACGCGCCATGCGGCCACGCGCCATGCGGCCATCTCCCCAAGCGTGACACCCAGCGGCCAGCGGCCACGCGCCCACGCCCAGCGGCCATCCAGCGGTCTGCGGCCACGATGCCATGCATGCCAGCGACCAGGCAGGCGCCCAGCGGCCAATCCATCTCCCCAAGCGCCATCTCCGGATCTTAATTGCGTGCCGTGCCTGGGCCAGCACGGCCCAACGGAAGCCCGCCGTGCTTTAGGGCCGTGCTGGGTCTTATTTCTACTCACCAGGCCCAGTAAGGCACGGCCCGATTCTATTTCGTGCTAGCTAGGCCCGACTAACTGAGGCCCGAAGCACGGCGGGCTCGTGCCGGGCCGGCACGGCACGGCCCAAGTTGCAGCACTACTGACGATGCCAAGCATTGTTGCCGGACGAGGACAACAAGTTTCTCTTTTCGGGTATTAAATGTAGTCGAATTATAAAACTAATTTATAAGCCGAAGATTAAAAGACGAGATGAATCTAGTCCAGTTGGTTGGGTCTATATTTTATATTCCTATTTAAAAGTCAAACGCTTGATGTGACCCGGGCTAAACTTTAGCAGGAGCAACCAAACACCCCCTGATCAACCCCCTGATCAATTGAAAATGATGGCAATAAGTTAAACAGGATCGCTTCAAAGATACGTACGTGTGCTGATCGAGTAGACAACTTTTTGTGGTTACTTTGTCGGTATGCGTATAAACTGTCTGGAGTTAACTTGCCAGTTGCCACTAGGGGTGAAAACGGGACGAATACGGACGAATACTAGGTCATCTCATATCCTACCCTAATATATTTTTCTCGGATACAGGATTGGATACGGATAGTTAAAATCCGGGATGGATACAGGACGGAATCGGGTAATAATTAGGGCGGGTAAGAAACGGATATCGGATATTACCCGGATAGATAACAGATATTAGTCGGATAGTCCGTCCTGATGATATTAGGTTCCCAATCATCCAACAGACATAAAATAAGAAATACACAATCATGTATATGATAACTCAAATATAGAAAAAATATTGACAAAATAGACACATACAATTCAAAGTTACTAATCATAAGTTCATTATAGAACTAAAGACACAATTTCAAAAAAAAATCAGCAGCATATCCCCTCTTTTAGTCATACTCCATAAGTCCACAAGTATATAACAAATAGTAGATAGTTCACACATGTTCATTATAGAAGAAACAACACAATTTTAAAAATAAATCAGCAGCATATCCCCACTTTTATATATAATCCACATGTTCACAAGTCCACTTTTATGTATAACTAGGTGAGTGCCCGTGCGTTGCAACGGGAACACATAATACCATGGTACTGTTATGAGAAAAGATTTCTTAATACATCTGTGATCATATTCATACATAATTTTTGTTATTTTAATCTGGTTGTTTCACCACTACATTGTAATCATCAATACCATGCAGACTTTTATATATGATATTTAGGTATACGTGTGTTACTACGGTTTTTAAATGAATTACCTTGTAATTGATTCAAAAGGATCAATAGCAAAAGTACGTAAGCTTACCAAAGTTTAAGAGAACATTAATATTGTTAGATAGATCTTTGAATCTCTTTTATAATAAATTTATAGGTATATGACCGTAAGTTGTTACGGAAGTTAAAAATTGGTATAAAACATATATAGGAAACGAGAAACATCACTATAATATAGGTATGTGTCCGTGCGTTGCCATGAGAGTTAAAAATTAATATAAAACATAGATAGAGAATAACAACATCACTATGATATGCAAGGAACAGAATACTAATAGTACGATGATGTTGTCAGCTTAAAAACATAGAAGCTATTTTCATCACCGATAAGATCATTGTGGTCCAGTGTTCTTAAGTCGGTAAGGCGAGCAAGTAAACATGACCATTGTATTAACGCCTAGGCGGGCAAGGTGCCTAGAATTATCCAAGCGCTTGGAGGCCTACAAGACGCCTTAAAAACACTGTTGTGGTCCCAGACAATGAAATGTGGTTGCCTTAAAAAACTGAGAGCGTTGACGAAGGGAGCTCACCTCCATCAAACTGCAGCGTGGCGTCACAAATGTGCCTAAAATTCTTGCATGAACAAGAATAAAGATCAAGTTAGTCCTTTTTTACTGAGGACACAGTTAAAGTCCTAGCAGTACAATAGACTTGTTTTCTGCATGAACAAAGCTAAAGATCAATTTCGTCACCCGCAATAATAACTCGAGTTTCCCTCACGGCTGCTTTCACTTGATTCACTCTGAAATGTAGCAGTAACAATAATCTGCTAAGCAATGTATGCTGCTCATTATGATTTGCATGAATCGAGTATATGAAGAAAGGTTAATCTAATCACTACAAAAAAAGACTTATCAATATGTTATTCCGGCTAGACAAGTGATCACATAACGTTAGAATATTCTATTCATCTGATCACTTCAATTACAGTACAACTGAGCAACATATATTTTTTTGCTAAACCTACAAAGCAAAAGATTGTCTAAAATGGACGTTGTATACTGGCCTGAAGCTTGTTTGCAAGTGGTAACTCATTTGGTTGCTGGTTGAAACAGTTTAAACTCAAGATCAAACTACAGAAATCGTTGTGTTTGTCTCCTGTCCAAACAATGAATATAAAACTTTGGCACATCCAAATATAAGAACACAATTGATCTCATATTTGTATCTAGAGTCTCGGCGTGAATATATTAGAATGCATAATTTGGTAGAACTGGTCATACAAAAAATCTAATAAGCTTGTGCTCATCCCATGAACATGCTGCATATTGTAACACAAAATTTAAGTGTTAATCAATAAAATAAAATAAAGCAAGCCACCATAGAAAGTGGATCACCTCAGTTGTTGCCTTTGCACACCACAACTCCAACTCAGCTAGACCAGCCTTGACATACCCTTAAGGAGCAACACTCACGACGAAGCAATAGACTGTAGAACAAAACCACGACCATTGACTATGCTGATTTCCACAAACATGAAAGCAATAGACTGTAGAACAATGATAGTGCTGGCCATAGTAATAAGCATGCAATTGTAAAAAGCAATAACATATATCTTCAAAGCTAACATGCCGCCAGTCTAGCTGCCATTCTATACCATTAACAAATTTATACCCTGAACTTAATTCATCTCTATGCAGCCAAATCCAAATATAAAACAGTACTGATATGGGCATCCCACCGCATGTAAGGGTATTGACATAGCACATCAGTGAACTCGAAACAGGGCATTCAGATTAGACCCAGAAAGGTCTATCTTGTAATCATAATCATAAAGAAAATCCTCAACTGTAAGTTCCTGGTTCACATAGTACATCTACAAGTAGGATGAGAACTTGTTAAAATTGGTAGAAAGATGAAGTCACACAACATGCCAATTATATGCATAACGGTGAATTAATAAAATTCTTCCTTCATTAAAAAGTACCAATTATGTGCATGCTATAATTACTTATAAAGCAGTACATAGCATCTAAAATGTTGCAATATCTTAGGACTAAAGAATTAGTACTTAAATGCCAAGGAGGTACATAAGGGAGTTGAACAATAGGAAACGGAAAATCAAAATGGGTGTTATAATAACCTACCGAGATAGAGCAAAACATCCTTGTACACCACTGGAAAGCAGAAGGTTGTTGTTGACAATAGAAATACATTGACCCTCGACATTTCCAAAATCCATTGCATGCTGCATATACTTTTTACTATTGACCTCTTGCCTAAAACAATGGTAGGTCACCACACATGACCACCATGCCTCCTTTGTGATCCTGAGCCGAGAGGGGAAACAAAAACATAACATGACATTTTCAGTTAAAAGTGCAAATATGTAGGTGGTATCAAAAGTATTAGATCGAAGTATTCAATAGTGGTAACTAACAATCTAGGTTTAGTCAGATTCATTTGCTCTGCGATCAGCAAAAAATAAAAATAAAAATTGTCGCACCAGTGTTACACTGCATTACTGCAACACTACATAGCTCTTCAGTTGATAACTGCTTTCCATTCAACAATTAGAGACAAAATAATCTGCTCTCACCTCATTAGCAGAATGTAGTTTGGCCACTGCAGCTCGGGAATGGAACATGAAACATTCTGTAGGTGGGCCACTGAAAAAACACATCGAGAGAATTGGTAGGGCAACTAAATCGACAGCCTTGGAACCTGTGAAACATCAATACTCACTTGGCCATGGTCACTCGATCATTTTAATTATACAGCTTTTAATACCATGAAACTTTTAGAGCACTCACAGGAGGTCGTACCTAGCATTTTGGACATTACAAATGAAGTGTATTGCATTTCTTAAAATGAACATGTTAAGAAAAAAACTTTAACACACAATTCAGTTTGCGTGAAAAACAGATTGAAGTAATTCACAAGACATTCTGCATGTTCAGTCTCCAAAATTTTAAGCTCATTTCTCAGTTCAGTGAGACATCTTTCTTTGCCCTGTAAGAAGGCAAAGGTACGAGCATGTAACACATATATGTAGCTGACAAAGATACTGAATACGCTGTCGTGCATATTCTAGAAGAAAAAAAAGCTATCCATTGAAATTCACCTGAACAGTGCAATAGCCAAACATACGTATAAAAAAGGAGGGTTAAAGTAAGGAAACTAACAAGAGCATGAAAAGTAAGGTTTCAACAACATATACTCAGAAGTGACATATAAGAAACAAAAAGTATCTACCATATTACCATGTCATGGTATAGAGTAACAGTCTAACAGATCACCATAAAGTGTGAATGATTTTCTTAGTAATACTTCACAGCTGAACTTATAGGAGTAAAAATACTTCATATACTGAACCAGAAAGGGGTTTGGGAGCCTCCCGGCCCAGTATTTTCACTGGTGGTTCTAATAAGCCCTTAAAGGTTTATTAGAACCACCGGTGAAATCTGAAATGGATACTAACTTCATTAATTCTTACTTCAGTAAGAAGAATATATTTGCCAAGCATCTAATGATTGGAAAAGGGAACATAAAAGAATGTCAACGGTAACAACAAACTGTAATAGAAAAATAATTATGAATCTGTAATCAAGCATCCTATCCTCACTTATTTCGGGTTGAGAGTAGTCAGAAAGAAGAACGAAAACCAGAGACAGCACTTAAACCAATCTCAACAAAAGAACATCAACGAAATGGCCATCCATAGCCAAAGCTTGAAAATTCACTCTTTTCTTTTCCCCAGCAGTAGAGATTTGGTCTGACTTGTATTTCTACCTAGCCATTCTAAGGTCGGAGGAGCAGACCGTGCCATGCTTAGCAAGAAGTGAGCCATAACTTGTAGAATCTAAATTGATCACCATATGCTTAATTCTATGTTCCAATGGTGTGGATATTCAAAAAATTACCTCTCAGGTTCCTCGTCAGAATCCATTTCCTCATCAGAGTGTTCACGAGCTTGAGTATCCTCATTGTCATTATCCCTAATTTCATTTTGCACATCATGCTCTGTTGATTCAACAACTTCAAGTTCTTTTCAACCCTAAAAATGAAAAATATGAAAAACTAAAAAAATAGATGATCATGAACAAGCATGCTTTTTTAGATGCTTTTGCAATAACAAACCATAGGTAAAGATAGAACATATGCATCCTATTAGAACGTACTTTACAATGCCTGAAAGCATAATCTTATTCAACATCCTAATATTTTAACCATGTTTTTCCTTATCCACTCTGTTATGTTTTTTCTAGATAGGCAAACAAATCAGCCTTCAAAATCAGTATTGCCTGAATACCAGTGCAACTAAATTCATTATCGGTGGGCACAAAAACTTATTGGAAAATATCTGAATCGAAAATCTCATGCAATCTGAAAGCTGCTAGTCACAAACAATGTACTAAAACAAAAGAATCAAAAAGTACCAGTGCATGAATTCACTGGCTGATAATTGGACGGAGATCGCTCCTTAGCAGGTCTACTGAAAGTTTATAGCGAGTTCAAGTCTACATAATGTACTCAGTATCCACCTAAATCCACATGCTGGGGTGGATTGGAGAGAAAAATTAACTTATGGCTCCTTTTTACACAAGCTGTCTATTTAGTTCATGATTAGGAATGATGATAGCTTATACTCTAGAGTATTAATTTGTAGAGTACCAACTGACGTTTGGAGGAAGTTACCTTCTCAATGTTCTCTCTGATTGCATATTTGCACGCACGCTGGCAAATTTTTGTGATATCTGCTCAACTGAACCGTTGCGTGTACTCAGCAAGAGCATTCAAGTCCACATCCTTCGCCACAGGGGACTTCCTAAGGCAGGCCTTGAAGATCTAGAGCCTATATTGCTCATCAGGCAGTGGAATGTAGATCAGCTGGTCAAGACGCCCTGGCCTCAGCAGAGCAGGGTCAATGATATCAGGCCTGTTTATAGCTCCAATAATAAACACAGTTTTCTTGGCATTCATGCCATCCATTTTTGTCAGTAGTTGATTAAGCACTCTATCAGCTACACCTCTAGCATCACCCAAATTGCTTCCTCTCTGCAACATGTGTTAATATCTGTAAGACAAAAAAACATGACAACAGAAATAAATAAAGAGCCAAGGTGAGATGTGCATACACCTGAGAAGCAATTGAGTCAAGCTCATCAAAGAAGAGGACACAAGGAGCAGATTGACGAGCCTTGTCAAAAATTTCACGGACGTTGGCTTCACTCTCACCAAACCACATGGTAAGCAACTCAGGACCCTTGACACTGATGAAATTAGCCTCGCACTCGTTGGCAATTGCCTTTGCCAACAAGGTCTTACCGCAACCAGGATGACCATAGAACAAAACTCCTTTGGATGGAGACATACCAAACTTCTCGAACTTCTCCGGATGCTCCACAGGATATTGAACAGTCTGCATCAATTTTGAAAGAAATCAGCAAAATGTGGAACATAAACAATACCAAGAGCAGGTGGTCAATTAGCATCTAATTACCTCCTGGAGCTCCCTCTTGACATTCTCCAGCCCACCAATATCCTTCCAAGAGACATTTGGGACATCGACAACCTGAATTGTCATTTAATTGTACAGAAAAAGGTCTACCTTCATGACGGTGAAACAAGAAGTGCTTCAGTTGCCCTTAATGATTTCCTAAGGATTGAGAGTAATTTTGTACACACAAATCTAGATAGGAATGTTTTTTTGTCAAAATATGCTACTCATAGTGGTAGGGAAGCAAGCAATGAACAACGTGAAGAAAAAACCCACCTACTTTCCGATGCATATACCTATCATTATACACCCACTCAATAACAGATAAAGTTGTCTCCAGTTTCCTCGTACCTTGTTATCTCAAATCCTAGTACATTTCAGAACAACTTTCCTCAATATTCCTAATGCTATGTCTTGCACAGTCAAGACTACTCTCTAGCACAGCAACTAACCAAGGCGACTAATTCAAGGAGCAGCACCGGGCCGGACTCTGCAAGGACGATGGGCACGATGCCAACGTCAACCACGACAGACCGATGCGCTGAGGCGGCCCGCGAGCACCGGGAAGAGGCCAAGAATAGCCTCGAACCCAACCGGTGAGGGCACAAGTAACCAGATAAGTTGCTTAACCAAATAAACAATAAATATGTACTTCAAACAAATATTGCACAAGAAAAGCATAAAACTATGTGATATGTGCTTTAGATAACAGGTAGCAGAGCTAGAGGTCAATGTAGCTAACTCACCCACGCTTCTTTTTCACTAATTATCAATTTGTTAGTCCCTTCATCAATCCTTGTAATGCAAACATGCTTTTCTTGATCGGCATGTGAGTGAAAAAAGTTGCAATTCACGAATCACATTATTGTACTTGCAAGTTCAAAAGGTGACTTTGAAATAGTCAATCCTGATATACCAAGTATTGAACAGCATAAAGCCATACAAGCTTTACTTTATAGAATATGCAATCCTTCACTCACAGGTGTATCGTATACTGGAACCTCTTACAACAAATTGTTTAAAATGTACATCATGGTTTTACACATTGTTTTAAGTGAAAACTGTACTGATGGACAATGGCCTTTACTTATACAACAAAGCTAGTGAAGAAACAAATGTTAGCATGCACAACTACCATAACTCCAGAAACAATGCTAACGAATTAAGTCAATGAATGCCTCTATCAAGCTACCTAATTGTGAAAACCTGCAGCTTTTCGGTGCTTAAGCAACCAAGACACCAAGGACCGGTTGCCTGTGGGGCTTGAGATCGGTGTACCTCTGAAACAGAGTGGGTGTTAGGTAAATTGGAGGTAAATATTTGCCTACACCACTGATGACATCTCTTGAAGTTCCTAACAAACTAATCAATCCCTAGTATATCCTAAAACCAAACCAACAGGCTAAACATTCATACCAACTAAATATGCAAATAGGCCTCGTTTCATCCTTGCGCTGCTGCATGTCTGTGTTGCGTATGCATCTTGAACTTGAATCACCACATGACACAATTCATTAGGTGAAAGCAAAAAGAAAGCACAAAAGTGACTCTATACTGCATGAATCATGGCTCGTTTATAAGGGTATACTGTATCAGATTCAGACCTGGTGAGTCGAGCTTCAGCTCCTGCTTCCTGACTTCGTCCCCTAGCTGACAGCAATCCAAAGCCTGGAAACCAAGGGTAAGACATCGATCGATATTTCCACTATTGTCTTCCCAAAATGAACCAGGTTGAGAAACAATAGAACCACTAAACAACAGTAGAAAATATCAATTATTCCCTGTTGTCATAGACAAAAAAAACCCGTAAATCCTTCTGTGTCCAATTAATTTCAATTCAAAAAAGGCAAAGAAAAAACAAACTAATCCGTGAGTATACCGCGTCTACCCTAATAGGTAGTACGTGCTAGAATGAACGAAGAGATACCTTTATATGAACAACAGTGAAACATTGCAAGATGTGACATCTCAGTTAAGTGTGTGGTTCTGAATTCTGGAAGCACCACAACCAGGCATGCATGACTGATCTACCATCACTTCATCATCAGGCTTAAACATAAAGCAACGAACGGTTAGAATATTTATCAGATATTGTACTCGTTGTGCAGTGTGCGCTTCATTAATCATGCATCTCCATCCAGTAAACAGAGAACACTTAAAAATCAAACTAAACAAAGATCAAACTAAAACAGAGATCAAATTAAAATAGAGATCAAACTGATACAAAACATGAATCGAGAGGCGAGCAAGATTATTAACAAAACAGAAAAGCAGCGAGAGATTATAACCACGAAAGAGACGTGCGAAATCCTGACCTGCTTCTTACGCGTGAGGTGCTAGATGTGCAAATACATGTTCTCGAGCTTGGTGATGCGCTCGTGGGCGTTGTGCGTGGCGAAGACTTTGATCCACGTCTGGTGGAGCCTTGGAGGTCGCTCTCGTCGATGCCCTTGACCACCTCCTTGACGAAATAGTATTTGCACTGACCGCTACGTTTATAATAATATTTGCACTGACCGCTACATTTACAATCCGTTCACATCCTTCGTTAACTGAAATAAGGAGAACATGTGGGTTCACAACATTGGTACCATTTTATGAAAACTTGAGTGCCATTTATAAGAAGAACACTTATATATTAAACAACTTTGATAGAGAAAATCTGGGAAATCGACAACCAGACAGTGTATGCTATAGGAATAAAAAAGGCTAGTGGACGAAAACACAAGATGATAGATATCAATAGATTATTCCTGTTATTTATGAAATTAAAGAAAACTATGAAGGAGTGTATATATAACTGCAGATTTTTCTATTCCATAAGAGTGAAAGATATATTACTGATTATGAACAGGACAGTTTGAAGACCACCTCTTCTGGACGAATGAACATGTTCATCCATATGAGTGTGCTCCATCTTTCACAAACATCATCTCTATGTTGTTTGATATTGTCCATAAAAGTTGTAATATATAGCAATATCGGATAATGGAGCTATCTTCAATGTTGACCGTTTAATAAAATAATAGACCCAATAATATAGTCACAAAATCCAAAAGATAGGAATAGATTCCAGAAGATAGAAAAAAATATCACAGAAGGTATATAGTTCTACTTACAAAGAACTTGTAGGATGCCAGTTGTACACAAATTCAAATGATTTCTTCATCATCAGTAATTTAAAGAAAATCTAGCTATAGAGAAATGTACACGAACATTACCTATGGAATACAGATTATATGGCACCTATGCAAATTCTGTGTCATGATTTCATAGAAGTCTTCGCCAGCAGCACACATGTAAAGAAACATTGGCAGTTTTACTACTTCAGCCAACTCAAATTGTTTCTCAAAGTATCTAAATCAAAATAAATCACTCAAATGAATAGATTAAATACCAAAGTGTTATTCAGGTTTATGATGATAGCTAATCGGTTGAATAAACATCAGACAGATTGAGACCTTGAGAGAGGACAAATAGTGAGCATCTAGCTGGTGTATATGCAAGTGATATTTACAACAAAAAAAACTTCTACTATACTAACATAAATTTAGAGCTCTTACCTTGTTAAGTAAAAGAGGCTGACCTGTATCTTTCCTTTAATATCAACAAACTGAACTCATAATTGAATTCTATAGTCCAAACTGAACGGCAACTGCCATTGCTGGATGACATAAGGCCTTCATTAGAAGATAATTGATTAAAAGATCAAATCCTTTTGGAGCATGCTTAACAGATCTATGGAGATGATACAAAGCAATTCCTTTGATAGAGAAATAGAAAGAATGTGCATGCATTAAACATGTCACAACAGGTAATGCAGTTGAGCGGACCTTGGAGTCATAGAAAATGGGAAGTTTGCTGGTACTGCACATGGATCGGTGCCCGCTTCTTATAGAGAATGCGGTAACCACATTCATGGTACTGGATGACATCTCCTAGCTTCAAGGTGTTCTCAGCTCTGCAATCTGAAGAAAGAACTCAGCTGTAAATTGAAACTATAGGGGGTGGATGAATGCAAGCAGCTAGTTGTCAGGCACCAACTTTCTATACTCTTGATAGAAATCTCTATCTAAACGAGGGCAAGGGACAATCAAACACATGTAAATATAGAAACTAAAATTGATGAAACCACATGAAAACATTGCTTTGGCCGCAATTTCAAACTAAACCTATTTTGTAAAGGAAATCAAATGCCTAATCTCCAACAAATTATCAACACCAAGAAAGAAACCCAGTAGATAATAGCTACAGATAAATAATAGCTATAGGTAAACCTAAGAACACCAAGAGAGGTTCACTAAGACTAACCATGGTATGAGCAGTTGCAGTACCCGCCGAAGAACTTGCGATATACCTAGGATGAAGACAGAACAATTATTTTTTAATCCTACCAAACAGATAGCACCCCACCTGACAGGAGCTACTGCAATTCACTCGTTGCAGCCAGGAGCTACTTACTGCACTCACTCACTCCATCAGGAGCAGTCATCACGCACGGCGGCGGCGGTCATCCGGAAGGCGCGGTCCCAGGCGTAGCGGAAGCGCGCGTCGGCGCCAAGCTCGATCCGGCGGCCGTCGGCGACGAGGTAGTCGCGGCCGGCGCGGCGGAACAGGCGCGGGTCCACGGGCACCGAGCTGGCGAAGCCCTCGGAGCGGAGGCGCACGGCGGGGACGGCGCAGCGGCAGGCGTACCACACCGTCACCTCGAATACCGGGTCGTACCCGGCCCTGTCGCCCGTGTTGGATTGCGACACCGTCACGCACTCACGCTCACGCTGGACGCCGCGCACCCGGTGGGGGAGGTCGGGGTCGTCGCGTTCGCCGCCGCTGGCCGAGCCCCTGCACACGCACCACACCGCCGCCGTGCCATGTGGGTCAACAACCGCCACCGCCATGCGGCCGAAAGAATCGAGAGGGGAGGGGAGCAGCCGAGCAGGGACTCGTCGTCGGGCGTGAGGGAGAAGGAGGGAAGGGAGGCGGGCGCGGTCCTCCCAGCCATCGCGCTGGGATGGTGGACGGGGAGCGGAGTGCGGTCGGCGTCGGGGTGGGGGTGGGGACGGGAAGGGGCGACGGGGGAGTCAAGCGCGAGGGAGAAAGAGAGGAGGGGGAGGGGAACGAGCGGTTTGGGATCAGGGGCGGATCGCGCGTGGAAGAACGGCTTAGATTCACCGAAGGTAAAGAACGGCTGAGATTCACCGAAGACAGAACCAGGGGAGGCAGCCTACCCCTTACAGCCTTAATAGGTAGTATAGATTCACATGTTCACAAGTCCACAAACGACGGCTAGGGCTACGGCCGTGCGGCGCTTCATGGTGACGTCTGGACAAAGTGACGAACAAAGATTCAGAGAACTAGAGAAGTGACTAGCAGGATGGGCTGGTCGTGCGGCGCTCCGTTATGGCCGGATGGGCTGGCCGACTGGACTCGTTTCATTGTTTGCATGTGCCATGTGCATGGCAGCATGGGCTGGTCGATTTGACATTTGGACTTGAAAATTGAAACGCGCTAGCAGGCCGGCTTGCACTGGAGACGTTCCATTCCACGCACTGACGCACGCACGAACTGAAGCGGGTACCCGCTAACCGGGTACCCGTATCCTATCCGTACGTCTCGGGTATTTGCCGGATAGTAGTCATCCTATATCCTACCCGTATCCGACTGATGTATATCCGGGTAGTATCCGTATCCGACCCGTATACAAAATTACCTGTATCCGGTACCCGAAAAACCAGGTATTTTAAGTACCCGTATCCGGTACCCGCCGGGTAATCCCGTCCCGTTTTCACCCCTAGTTGCCACGCAACTAAGCGGAACATGAGTACCGCTACCTTTCATGGATATCCGATAGGCTTGTTCTTATTAGAGCAAGTATAGCAAGTATAAAAGTAGAATATTGGAATGGAGGAGAGAAGAGAGAGAGAGAGAGCAGAAACTGGCTATAAACTTACAGTCGATTTAGACATAACCTCCTCCCTAAAAAAACTATGTGAGATAAACACGTGAAACATACATACATTAAAAATAAAAAACGAACTTTTGAAGATGTTATCTGACTTGACCGAGCTGGAGTCTATCCAGACTCCCTCGGCACAGTTAGATCGTGCTTTGAGCGGGGCCACAAATTAATTCATGGTTGTGGCCCTCAGTCGCGAGAGACATTGTATAAACAGTAATAGACCGACACGGACGCCAAAGCATCTGTGCCCCCGCAAGCCCTAGGCGCCACATTCACAAGATCAGATCTTCTAGTTTTTCTAGTGACCAGAATCGTTGCAGCCTATGGCGGCAATGGAGCCATTGTATCCATTGACGTTGGGGAATGAAGAGCCCCATGTCATTGTCACTAACCATGGACATGACAACACCAGAGGTGGGAGTCAACGAGATGGAGGTGGAGCACCGGTATAGGACACAACAACGCTCACCAGTGCGCCCATAAGCCTAGGTCTAGAAGGTATGTGTGTTTCCCTTCCCCCATTAACCTCTCAGATTAGGTTAGGACTTGTTTCTGCATAGAGTTTGCTTCAGATTGGCAATTTAGGGACTTAGGTATATCCGGCGGGTCTCTGTTTTCTATCAATGGCATTGGAGCCAACCTAAGGGCCCCTTGTTCACCTATTCCGATGAATTAGAGTCAAGAACATGGATCAGGTCAAAATAGGGAATGCTCAAAAGAATCCAAGCATAACCTCGACCCAAATTTAGAACCAAAAATGGATTAGAAGAAGAAAGAAGAAGAACAAAAAGGGGATCAAGGTGGTAGCCCTAACAATAATTCCCAAATTGAACATAAAGGGGTTCGAGTTAGGTAGCCCTAACCCCCAAATGAAAACGAAGAAGAATAAGGACAGGGGGTTCGAGTACAAAAACCCTACGCAAATCTCCAAATTAGGTGAAAGGGGAAGAACGAAGAGATTCGGGTTAGGTAAACCTAGCCCTAATTTCAAAAGTGAACACCACCTAGGGCTTTAGGGTGTAGAACCCTAAATCCCAATTCTTCCAGAACCATACAGAGGGCTCTTAGAATAACAGATCCCAAGTCCTAACCATAGATCACAAAAAACAAAGAAGATTGGGGTTCACACCCTAATAAAAAATTCCCCAAATCAATCATAGAACAGTGAGTCCAAGTGCAAAAAGGCATTGTCTAAGTCACTCAGAGAGGACCCAAATCGAATCCGCGTACACAAGAACACAACAAAGGCTAGATCGAGAAACCCTAACCCTAACTCAGACCCCAAAATCGCAAGATTACAAGAACATAAATGGGATCCGATAAGAAGAGATTAATGGAACTCATCTAGGCCATAGCAAGAGTCGACGATGACCGGCCACCGACTTACGTCAAGAACCGCACCAACAGAGACTAAGTTAGAGGGCTGCGAGGGAGAACCATCGTCTGGGGAGGTCCTCCACCATCGCTAGAATTGGGGAAGACGAAGACAGAGAAGAGGGCGAGACCAACATTGTCTTAGAATTTTGAGAATTAGAAAGTTTGTATTAGATGCATGGTTATTATATGACCAACGTTGAATATTTAATTCATGTAGGTATTATATTTCTAGAATTTTATTATCAATGGTCCAGAAAATTTTCTTTTTATTTTGTAAAGATGCAAATGTTGTCCTAATTCTTTGTTAGTTGGGGCATACAGAACCGTTAAATGGTAGTAACTACCATGTTTATTGAGAAAAGATAGAAATGGTGTTCACACCGATTGAAAATATTATGCACTCCAATATGAGAAACCCGCTGAGCACATAGAGAGCGCACCATAGTACGAGCATAAGACAATGCAATAAACATAGAAAATGTGAAGTGGGAAAGATCAAACAAAAAGTGTTGGATTATCATCAAGAGCCTGATATCTAATTAAGGGGTCCATCCCAGATTGCGATACATCTAAGGAGTGCCTAGAGAAAGTGGTCGCTCCATTCACCGGGTACTCTAAAGCTTATGCCACCATTGTCGTTAGTGACTTCATTAATATGAAGTATGATGGTAATGGAGTGTGGGCGTACATTCATAAAGTGACATCTATTGTTTTTAAGCTCAACAAGTACCTTAAGCAAGCTCTGCTTGAGGAGTTTGTAGTACATGTGATAATGAAGTCTCCATGAAAGGAGTATGAGACATTTCACGTGCACTACAACCCACTATCAAGGATAAGTAGAACTTGGACCATCTCATGGCACATTATGTCCATGAAAAACAAAGGCTTAAGAGTTACAAAGGTGACTCAATTAATTATCCCAAGCACACCCTTAAGAAAAAGAACAAGAACCCCATGAAGAAGTTTAAGAAGCAAGGCAAATAAGACGATAATGTTTCTATCAGCTCTAGCAAGCTGAATCAATGCACAAATTTCCTGGTAACCCTAGATACCTATCTGTGCTACAAGAGGCAGTGTTTAGACTCCTTGAAATATCTACTCGAAAATAGTAAAGATCAAGTAATATTTGTAGATGAGTCTTTATATTTAGAATATCCTAGTCATTCTTGGTGGATTAACTCAGGTGTGTCTGTTTATGTTGCAAACTGAAAGTACCTTTCGAGGTACTAAGGACCTAGATGTCGCCTAGAAGGGATTAATATGCGTTGATATAACTTAAAACCTATATAACATTATTACTTGACTTTGACGAGTATTTATGCAGTGGAATGATGTCCTTGTCCAAAACAAACCTGCACTTCACAAAGAACCTATACCAAATAAAAAGGCAAGAAGTGCAATTAAGAAATAAAGCAAAGAGATAGGACACGATGATTTTTCCCGTAGTTCGGCCAAGTCTCAAATGCTTGCCTACATCCACATTGGAGTTAGCCAAAGTAGCTTGGAGTCTATTTCAACTCCTTCCTCCGATTGTTCAAGTTTATCACCTTGGTGATAAACCGAGACTTCCACTATATCTCGATGTTGGTTACAACGGTATCAAGGCTATAACAACTTGGTAGCTCTCCGGCAATATCACAATCTGAATGACTCACTCAAGAACACACTAGCTCTTCTATGTAGTAGTGTGCCTCTCTTTTTGGCTAGAACACACGCCAACCACTTGATCAACAAGGGAATACACAAGAGAGTGATAGAACAAGAGTATGCACTTGTTCTATATATGCTTGGAGTCAAAATGGGGTCTATTTATATAAGGGCCAAAATAGTCGTTGCACATAAATCTGGAAAGCTTCTGTCTGCGGGTGCACTAGACCTCTAACAATGCGCCTGCCTCTAGGATCTAATTAGGATCCTTCCATATTCAGGTCGCACCGGACTATTCCATTCTACCATCGGACCGCTATGTGTCACCTATTTGTTGTAGTCGACTGTTGACGCTGAAATAGCCGTTGGAGCTGAAGTCCGTTGCACCACTGGACCGAGACCGTAGAAGGCCCAGTGAATTTTAGCCAAAACTCCTGACACTATGAAGTTCCCTATAGATGGCCCTATGCATCAGACCCTAGGTTCGATGCTCCAAGACGCCTAGCTTGCTGACTTTTCTGCACACGTGGTCCGATGCACCACCGGATCAGTTCAATAAACAATAGCTGATTTGTCCATTTTCATCGTTTCTTCCATTCGACTTGGACTTTCTCAAGAACCTTCCTATGTATTAGATAAATATGATTAGAGTATAATCCAATGGACTAATACATAAAAACTCACATGTTTCTCTTTTTCCACTCGAAGTTCCTGTTTCAACTCAAATGGGCACCAAAATGCAATTTTGCAATAACAGTTAGTTCTAGCCTATCCAATGTGCTTAGAAACATTCATAAAGGCATTTAGAACATATTCAATCCCATGAACTCACCGATGCTCACCTTTACCATGATTTGTCCTCTTTGGCCTCGTTTGAGCTGAGTGATAAACTCCAGAACCTCAAACTCTAAATCTGATCAATTCTGCATCGTTCTTGAGTTTCATCACCTTCCAGTGGTCAACAAGAACCTTTCCAAACTTAGGAATGACCCAAACTCCAAATCAAAGTACGCTTAGTTATTTGCGGCCTTCTAGGTTCTGACATTGATAGTTTCTGCTCATTCTTGTGACCATGACTTCACTCAAGCTAGGTAGTATTGAGCCTTATGACTTGAACCATCCTATGAATATGAGTTACCTTTATGGCTTCAAGTCATGTCCTTATGTCGTGGTCCTCAATGCACCATAACCATTCTCATCTTGATCAACTTTGACTTCTTGCAAGAACCTCTTCTTCACCTTAGCTTCAGGTATCGTAGTCCTCTTGACCTTACCCTTGCTCTAGTCCCTTGAAGTCCTTCTTTCCTTTATCCTCAGTCACCAAGCTATCTCCAAGTCATGTACATCGAATCCCACTTAATCAATGTCCATCATTCATCTTCTTCACTTGTGACATCCATAATCCATAATCAACTTAGCTTATATGTAATATCACACTTGACTCGATGTGTTGAACCTTACATGCTTTACACTAAGTATCTGTTCAACACTTAACACCCTGATTAGTTCTTTAATTGTGTTTTCATCCAAACACCAAAAACCACAAGAGACTTTCAATCTCCCACTTTTTGGTGATTGATGGCAAGACAATTAAAGCTTACAAAAATGGAAATAAATACACATTTCAGATCCTATGATATCGAATGCACCCCCTAAATAAGGCATCCCATTGGCTCATGGGAAGCCTTCATCGGTGGCCTCCTGCTCTGCCTTCTTAGCGACCTCCTCTGGCTTCACCTTCTTGATGGGAGGCTTGGTGATGAATCGCTTCATAAACTCACACTCACAGAGCTTGTGGTGGATGGGGAAGTAGTGATTTTGTCATGGCACATCCACCAGTTTCTAGAAGTAGTCGCCGCCATTCTTGGTTGGTGGCTTGGGCGGGTAATCGGCGGTGGCTAATTGATTTCCTTCGCGCTAGGCGTGGTTGCATCTCCGGTGCTTATCGGGGGTTCTCACGATGCTCCTTCTTTACGTCGCTCATGTCGCGGACGTCGTGTGGGGTCTTCCCCTTGTAGAAGATCGCCCCCACGACGTCTTCTCCATCAGAGAACTTGGTCGCATGGTTCTCGGCTGCCTAGGGCCGAGCTCGTGAACCAGCGCCTCGTTGGTAGTGTCGTAGATGAAGGTGCTAACCATGTAGGCATTGGTGGCATCGGGGAGTTCATTTATCTTTTGGGAGAACCTTCGGATGTAGTCCCAGAGGCTTTTCCCGCTCTTTTAAACGCATTGCTTAAGGCCCCAAGAAGTCCTAGGGAATTTGCAGGTACCCTAGAAATTACCCACGAAGACCTTTTTAAGGTCGGTCTAGTCGTGGATAGTGTCGCTCGGCAAGTGCATGAGCTAGGCCCTCGCCCCCTCCGCGAGGTGGATACGGAAAAACTAGATGATTAGGTGATCATCCTTGAGTCCTGCCATGTGGCTGGCAAGGCGGTAGTCTTCCAACCAGATGCTGGGATTGGTGGTCCTGTCGTACTTGTTCATGTTTGCTGGTACATGCGCTTTTACGGGAAACTGCTCCTTCTGGATCGCACGTCCAAAGGCGTGTGGTCTTGGCCTAGGTCGACAAGGACTACACTCGCATCTCCTCTTGGGTGCATGCAACTGTTCTAGTTTTTCTTGCTCCTGCCACTGGTTGTTGAGGATGTGGCGAGCATCACAGATATCCCCGAGGTGGTTCTTCAGCAGAACACGTGACCTTGTGGATTGGGAGGGCTATGCCCCTTGCTCCAGGACGAGGCTGAGCGAGTGTCGAAGCTGTCCGTGCCGGTGGGTGTGTGTCAATCAATTTTGGCTTTCTGCACGACAGCATTCTCCACCATGTTACAGAGGTTCTAGTACATATGGCTCGTCTGGCTCGAGGATGGATCAAAGCATCATGACCGTTGTGGCTATGTTTTGCCTGGTGTTGAGGAAGTACTGGGCGCCATCGCTCCCCTCACCGAGCTGATCGTAGACCTTCCTTGCCTGAGGCCTTTCAGCCTCAAGGCGCCGACGCTCGATGTCGCCATAAACTCTATCGAGTTTTCAAACGAGGGTGTCAAGCTCCTCCTCTAGCTATCGGAGGCTAGCCTCGTGGGTGAGAATCTATGCATGGCACTGGCGCTGGTACTCCTCCTCTTGGTTGGGGTTTCCTTGTCCCCCAGCATTCTCGTTCTGCGACGGTGTTGCCACGAAGCAAGCCCTTCCCATCGCCTCAGCGACGTCAGAGTCAAGCTCCTCCATCGACTGTGGCTTAGGTCGTCCTAAAATAGGTCGAGGACAAAAGTTTGCTGGTGGTCGATGACGGCCACAAACGTTGAGGGTGAGGCTTCCTCCGTCTTTTGCTTGATGGCGATGATGAGCTGGTTAAGGCACTGTCTGAGGGTGGTGGCATGCCTCTTGAGGCATCGTTTCTCTGCCTTGCTGCTCGCGGCAGATTGCGCGGGTCCTCCTACGCTTGCCATGGCAGGCTCGTCGGAGTTGGTGAGGCGAAGCTCACCGGTGGTAAGAAAGTCGAGGGAGCCAAAGATGATGTGGCTTCCCCATGCGAAAGTCTCGCCAACAGTGAAGGAGGATGACTGAGCCATCAGAGTGAACAAAGTCGCTTGGAACGCTAACGGATCCCCTACCTGGCGCGCCAACTATAGTGGCTTCAGAAATCGGGGACAAAGTAAAATTTGTGTTCGGTTGGGGAGCATAGCGTGGACTCACTTTGAATGGTTAATCACGGGTGACTCAAACAGAGGGTTTATACCGGTTCAGGCTAGTGCCCTAGTTCAGTGTAGTGCTGATCGTAGTATTCACTGTGGAACGTGTTACAACAGGTGCAAGTGTCAGACTGAGTGAGTGGAGAACTCTAGCTAAATGCTCTTTCCTTTGCCTATATGCCCCTCCCTTTTATAGTTCAAGGGGGTCCTTACACGGGGACATATCGTCTGAGGGTGTGACCTATTGTCTATGACGGTCCTGCTGATGTTGCTCTCCTGACATTGTCTTCTGGTGGGCGTACGCCTGGTATGGTGAATCGCTCCATCTACTCAGTATGTGAGTCACTATAGTGACTCTAGTGTCGAGTTTCTCTATAGCGACGCTTGGTGGGACATACGGGTTGGAGTCGGGGGCACCAAGGGCAGTACACGACAATGCCCCGTCCCGTTGTTAGGGACTTTTGAAAGTCGCCTAGAGGGGGGGTGAATAGGCGGAAACTGAAATTTACAATTAAGCACAACTACAAGCCAGGGTTAGCGTTAGAAATAAAATCGAGTCCAAAAGAGAGGGTGAAAACAAATCAACCAAGAAATAAAGCGAGTGACACGATGATTTGTTTTACCGAGGTTCGGTTCTTGCAAACCTAGTCCCCGTTGAGGTGGTCACAAAGACCGGGTCTCTTTCAACCATTTCCCTCTCTCAAACGGTCACCTAGACAGCTTGGGGCACCGGACAGTCCGATGCCACACCATATGGGCTGATGGACACCTCGATTTCTGTGTTCGAGATCTGACAGCTTGGGGCACCTAGAGAAATGTGGTGAACGCTGTGTTCAAGATCGGATAGTGAACACTGAACAACTTCTGTGTATGGCTGATGGACACCTCAAACGGTCACCTATAGAAATGCTTCTGTGTTCGAGATCTGACAGCTTGGGGCACCGGACAGTCCGGTGCCGCACCGGACAGGCACTATTTAGTGTTCACTGTCCGGTGCGCCTTCTGGCGCTGCTCTAACTCTGCGCAAATTGTCCGCGCACTGTTCACGTAGCAGGCGACTGTTGGAGTCGACTGTTACGCTCGATAGTCGTTGCTCCGCTGGCACACTGGACAGTCTGGTGACCCACCGGACAGTCCGGTGAATTATAGCGGAGCGACTCTCCAGAAACCCAAAGGTGAAGAGTTCAGCCTGTACGGTCCCTGGGGCACCGGACACAGTCCGGTGCGCCAGACCAGGGTTCTCTCCGGTTTCTTTTGCTCCTTTCTTTTGAACCCTAACTTAGATCTTTTTATTGGTTTGTGTTGAACCTTTAGCACCTGTAGAACATATAATCTAGAGCAAACTAGTTAGTCCAATTTTTTGCGTTGGCCATTTTAACCACCAAAATCATTTAGGAAAAGGTTTAACCCTATTTCCCTTTCAATCTCCCCCTTTTTGGTGATTGATGCCAACACAAACCAAATCAAATATATAAGTGCAGAATTGAACTAGTTTGCATAAGGTAAGTGCAAAGGTTACTTGGAATTAAACCAATTTTATTATTTCACTAGATATGCATGGATTGCTTTCTTTCTTTTAACATTTTGGACCACATTTGCACCACTTGTTTTGTTTTTTCAAATTCTTTTGCAAATAGTAAAAGGTATATGAATAAGATTGCAAGAAGCATTTTCAAGATTTGAAATTTTCTCCCCCTGTTTCAAATGCTTTTTCTTTGACTTAAACAAAACTCCCCCTGGATGAAATTCTCCTCTTAGTGTTCAAGAGGGTTTTACCAATTGAAAGAAGATCAAATATTTTAGATACCAATTTAAAATAAGTCTATTAAAAATTTTCATCATAAGATGCCAATTGAAAACTTCTTTAAAAAAACTTTGAAATTGGTGGTGGTACGGTCCTTTTGCTTTGGGCTAATACTCTCTCCCCCTTTGGCATTAATCGCCAAAAATGGAGACATTTTGAGAGCCCTTTTTACTTTCTCCTCAATGGTATGAGTAATAAGAGTGAAGATTATACCAAAGTGGAGAGTGGTGTGGAGTGACGACGAAGGGTAAATAATACCGATAGAGTGGAGTGGAAGCCTTGTCTTCGCCGAAGACTCCATTTCCCTTTCAATCTAGGACTTAGCATAGGAATACACTTGAAAACACATTAGTCGTAGACATAAGAGAGATATGATCAAAGGTATGTGAATGAGCTATGTGTGCAAAGTATCAATTAAAGTTCCGAGAATCAGGAATGTTTAGCTCATTCCTAAGTTTGGTAAAGGTTTTCTCATCTAATGGCTTGGTAAAGATATCGGCTAGTTGTTCTTTGGTGCTAACATAAGCTATCTCGATATCCCCCCTTTGTTGGTGATCTCTCAAAAAGTGATATCGAATGGCTATGTGCTAAGTGCGGCTGTGTTCAACGAGATTATCCGCCATGCGGATCGCACTCTCATTATCACACAGGAGAGGGACTTTGCTCAATTCATAGCCATAGTCCCTAAGGGTTTGCCTCATCCAAAGCAATTGCGCGCAACAATGGCCTGCGACAATATACTCGGCTTCGGTGGTAGAAAGAGCTATTGAATTTTGTTTCTTTGAAGCCCAAGGCACCAGGGATCTTCCCAAAAACTGACAAGTCTCTGATGTGCTCTTTCTATCAATTTTACACCCTGCCCAATCAACATCTGAATAACCTATTAAATCAAAGGTGGATCCCTTGGGGGTACCAAAGACCAAACTTAGGTGTATGAACTAAATATCTCATGATTCTTTTCACGGCCCTAAGGTGAACTTCCTTAGGATCAGCTTATAATCTTGCACACATACATACGGAAAGCATAATATCCGGTCGAGATGCACATAAGGAGAGTAAAGATCCTACCATCGACCGGTATACCTTTTGATCTACGGATTTACCTCCCATGTCGAGGTCGAGATGCCCATTGGTTCCCATGGGTGTCTTGATGGGCTTGGCATCCTTCATTCCAAACTTGGTAAGTATATCTTGAATGTACTTTGTTTGGCTCACGAAGGTGCCCTCTTGGAGTTGGTTCACTTGAAATCCTAAGAAGTACTTCAACTCCCCCATCATTGACATCTCGAATTTTTGAATCATTATCCTAATAAACTCTTCACAAGTAGATTTGTTAGTAGACCCAAATATGATATCATCAACATAAATTTGGCACACAAACAAATCATTTGCAATGGTTTTAGTAAAGGGTGTAGGATCGGCTTTTGCGACTTTGAAACCATTAGTGATAAGGAAATCTCTTAGGCATTCATACCACGATCTTGGGGCTTGCTTGAGCCCATAAAACGCCTTTGAGAGTTTATACACATGGTTAGGGTACTCACTATCTTTAAAGCCAGGAGGTTGCTCAACATAGACCTCTTCCTTGATTGGTCCATTGAGGAAGGCACTTTTCACGTCCATTTGATAAAGCTTAAAGCCATGGTAAGTAGCATAGGCAAGTAATATACGAATTGACTCAAGCCTAGCTACGGGTGCATAGGTTTCATCGAAATCCAAACCTTCGACTTGTGAATAGCCCTTGGCCACAAGTTGGGCTTTGTTCCTTGTCACCACACCATGCTCATCTTGCTTGTTGTGGAATACCCACTTAGTTCCTACAACATTTTGGTTAGAACGTGGAACAAGATGCCATACCTCATACCTCGTGAAGTTGTTGAGTTCCTCTTGCATTGCCAACACCCAATCTGAATCTCTTAATGCATCCTCTACCCTGTATGGCTCAATAGAGGAAACAAAAGAGTAATGTTCACAAAAGTGAACGACTCGAGATCGAGTGGTTATCCCCTTATGAATATCGCGGAGGATGGAGTTCACGGGGTGATCTCTTTGTATCGCTTGGTGGACCCTTGGGTGTGGCGGTCTTTGACCCTGTACTTCTTGATCATCTTCCTTGTCTTGTACATGGTTATCTCCCCCTTGATCATTGTCCTCCTCTTGAGGTGGCTCATCTTCTTGATCTTCTTCTTCATTGTCTTGAGCCTGATCCTCATCTTGAGTTGGTGGAGATGCTTGATTTGAAGATGATGGTTGATCTTGTGCTTGTGTGGGCTCTTCGGATTCCTTAGAACACACATCCCCAATGGACATGTTCCTAAGCGCGACGCATGGAGCCTCTTCATCATCTAGCTCATCAAGATCAACTTGCTCTACTTGAGAGCCATTAGTTTCATCAAACACAATGTCACAAGAAACCTCAACTAATCTAGTGGATTTGTTGAAGACTTTATATGCCCTTGTGTTTGAGTCATACCCAAGTAAAAAGCCTTCTATAGCCTTAGGAGCAAATTTAGATTTTCTACCTCTTTTAACAAGAATAAAGCATTTGCTACCAAAGACTCTAAAATATGAAACATTGGGCTTTTTACCAGTGAGGAGTTCATATGTTGTCTTCTTGAGGATTCGTTGAAGGTAGAGCTGGTTAATGGAGTAGCATGCAGTGTTAATCGCCTCGGCCCAAAACCGGTCCGGAGTCTTGTACTCATCAAACATGGTCCTCTCCAAGTCCAGTAGAGTTCTGTTCTTCCTCTCCACTACACCATTTTGTTGAGGTGTGTAGGGAGAAGAGAACTCATGCTTGATGCCCTCTTCCTCAAGAAAACCTTCAATTTGAGAGTTCTTGAACTCCGTCCCGTTGTTGCTTCTTATCTTCTTGATCCTTAAACCGAACTCGTTTTGAGTCCGTCTCAAGAATCCCTTTAAAGTTTCTTTGGTTTATGATTTTCCTGCAAAAAGAATACCCAAGTGAAACGAGAATAATCATCCACAATTACAAGACAATACTTACTCCCGCCGATGCTTATGTAAGCGATCGGGCCAAATAAATCCATGTGGAGTAGCTCAAGCGGCCTGTCGGTCGTCATGATGTTCTTGTGTGGATGGTGTGTACCAACTTGCTTCCCAGCTTGACATGCGCTACAAACTCTGTCTTTCTCAAAATGAACATTTGTTAGTCCCAAAATGTGTTTTCCCTTTAGAAGTTTGTGAAAATTCTTCATCCCAACATGAGCAAGTCGGTGATGCCAGAGCCAACCCAAGTTAGTCTTAGCAATTAAGCAAGTATTGAGTTCAGCTCTATTAAAATCAACTAAGTATAGCTGACCCTCTAATACTCCCTTTAATGCTACTGAATCATCACTTCTTCTAAAGACAGTAATACCTATATCCGTAAAAAGACAGTTGTAGCCCATTTTACATCATTGAGAAACTGAAAGCAAATTGTAATCTAAAGAATCTACAAGAAAAACATTTGAAATGGAATGGTTAGATGATATAGCAATTTTACCAAGTCCTTTGACCAAACTGAAAGGGAATTAGGCTTACACCTATTTCCTAATTGATTTTGGTGGTTGAATTGACCAACACAAATAATTGGACTAACTAGTTTGCTCTAGTCTATAAGTTCTACAGGTGCCAAAGGTTCACATTAAGTCAATAAAAAGACCAAGAAAAGGGTTCAAACAAGAGAGCAAAAGACAACCCGAAAGACACCCTAGTCTGGCGCACCGGACTGTCCGGTGTGCCACCGGACAGTGTCCGGTGCACCACCGGACAGTGTGCAGTGCACCAGCGCACTCGAGGCTGAACTCTTCACCTTCGGGAATTTCCAAGGGCGCTCCGCTATAATTCACCGGACTGTCCAGTGAGTCACCGGACAGTGTCCGGTGCACACCGGACTGTCCGGTGTGCCAGCGGAGCAACGGCTACTACGACGCCAACGGTCACCTGCAGAGGCATTTAATGCGCGCCAGAGCGCGCAGAAGTCAGGCACGCACGAGACGGCGCACCAGACAGTCTACAGTACCTGTCCGGTGCACCACCGGACAGCCAGGCGACCCCACAAGTCAGAGCTCCAACGGTCGGAACCCAACGGCCAGGTGACGTGGCTGGCGCACCGGACAGTGTCCGATGCGCCCGTCGACAGCAGCCTCCACCAACGGTCAAGTTTGGTGGTTGGGGCTATAAATACCCCAACCACCCCCACATTCAAGCCATCCAAGTTTCCACTCTTCTACACCTTACAAGAGCTAGCATTCAATACAAGACACACCAAAAAGATCAAATCCTCTCCCAACTCCACACAAAGCTTTAGTGATTAGAGAGAGTGATTCGTTGTGTTCTTTTGAGCTCTTGCGCTTGGATCGCTTCTTTTCTTTCTCATTCTTCTTGCGATCAAACTCATTTGTAATCGAGGCAAGAGACACCAATTGTGTGGTGGTCCTTGCGGGAACTTTGTGTTTCGATTGATTGATAAGAGAAGCTCACTCGGTCTAGGTGACCGTTTGAGAGAGGGAAAGGGTTGAAAGAGACCCGGTCTTTGTGACCACCTCAACGGGGAGTAGGTTTGTGAGAACCGAACCTCGGTAAAACAAATCCTTGTGTCTCACTTCTTATTCGCTTGCGATTTGTTTTTACACCCTCTCTCGGACTCCTTTATATTTCTAACGCTAACCCGACTTGTAGTTGTGATTAAGTTGTTAAATTTCAGATTCACCCTATTCACCCCCCTCTAGGCGACTTTCAATTGGTATCGGAGCCTGGTGCTTCATTAGAGCCTAACCGCTCGAAGTGATGTCAGGAGATCACGCCAAGAAGGAGATGGTGACCGGCGAGAAGCCCGCTACAAGCCACGGGAAAGCTCCATCGGGAGAGTCCCGCAACAAGGGGAAGAAAAAGGAATCCCCTTCCCACAAGTCGTGTCGGAGCGGTGACAAGAAGAAGAAGATGAGGAAAGTGGTCTACTACGAGACCGACACCTCGTCGCCATCCACCTCCGGCTCCGACACGCCGTTCGTAACTTCTAAGCGCCATGAGCGCAAGAAGTTTAGTAAGATCCCCCTACGCTATCCTCGCATTTCTAAACATACGCCATTACTTTCCGTCCCATTGGGCAAACCACCAACGTTTGTTGGTGAAGATTATGCTAGGTGGAGTGATATGATGCGATATCACCTAACCTCACTCCACAAAAGTATATGGGATGTTGTTGAGTTTGGTGTACAGGTACCATCCGTAGGGGATGAAGATTATGATGAGGACGAAGTGGCCCAAATCCAACACTTCAACTCCCAAGCCACAACTATACTCCTCGCCTCTCTAAGTCGAGAGGAGTATAATAAGGTGCAAGGGTTGAAAAGTGCTAAGGAGATTTGGGACGTGCTAAAGACCGCGCACGAAGGAGACGAGGTGACCAAAATCACCAAGCGGGAAACGATTGAGGGGGAGCTCGGTCGCTTCCGTCTTCGCCAAGGGGAGGAGCCACAAGACATGTACAACCAGCTCAAAACCTTGGTGAACCAAGTGCGCAACCTCGGGAGCAAAAAATGGGATGACCACGAAGTGGTTAAGGTTATTCTTAGATCACTTGTTTTCCTTAACCCTACTCAAGTTCAATTAATTCGTGGTAATCCTAGATATACACTAATGACTCCCGAGGAAGTGATAGGAAACTTTGTTTGCTTTGAATTGATGATCAAAGGCTCAAAGAAAATTAACGAGCTAGATGGCCCCTCCACGCCCGAAGCACAACCGGTCGCATTCAAGGCAACAGAGGAGAAGAAGGAGGAGTCTACATCAAGTAGACAACCAATCGACGCCTCAAAGCTCAACAATGAGGAGATGGCGCTCATCATCAAGAGCTTCCGCCAAATCCTCAAGCAAAGGAGGGGGAAGGACTACAAATCCCGCTCCAAGAAAGTTTGCTACAAATGTGGTAAGCCCGGTCATTTTATTGCAAAATGTCCACTATCTAGTGACAGTGACAGGGGCGACGACAAGAAGGGAAATAGGAGAGAAAAGAAGTACTACAAGAAGAAGGGCGGCGATGCCCATGTTTGCCGGGAATGGGACTCCGACGAGAGCTCTTCCGACTCCTCCTCCGACGAGGACGCTGCAAACATCGCCGTCACCAAGGGACTTCTCTTCCCCAACGTCGGCCACAAGTGCCTCATGACAAAGGACGACAAAAGAAAGAAGGTAAAATCTAAATCATCCTCTAAATATGCATCCTCTAGTGATGAAGATAATGCTAGTGATGAGGAGGATAATTTGCGTACCCTTTTTGCCAACCTAAACATGCAACAAAAGGAAAAATTGAATGAATTAATTAGCGCTATTCATGAGAAGGATGATCTCTTGGACACCCAAGAGGACTTCCTAATTAAGGAGAATAAAAAGCATGTTAAGGTTAAAAATGCTTACGCTCTAGAAGTAGAAAAATGTGAAAAACTATCTAGTGAGCTAAGCATTTGCCATGATACTATTGTCAACCTTAGAAATGAAAATGCTAATCTAATAGCTAAGGTTGATTCAAATGTTTGTGATGTTTCAATTTCCAATCTTAGAAATGATAATGTTGATTTGCTTGCTAAGATTGAAGAATTGAATATCTCTCTTGCTAGCCTTAGAAATGATAATGAAAAATTGATTGCTAAGGCTAAAGAATTAGATGTTTGCAATGATACAATTTCCGATCTTAGAGATAAGAATGATATTTTACGTGCTAAGATTGTTGAACTTAATTCTTGCAAACCCTCTACATCTACCATTGAGCATGTTTTCATTTGCACTAGATGTAGAGACATTAACGTTGATGCTATTCATGATCACCTAGCTTTAATTAAGAAACAAAATGATCATATAGCAAAATTAGATGCTAAAATTGCCGAGCATGACTTAGAGAACGAAAAATTCAAATTTGCTAGAAGCATGCTCTATAGTGGGAGACGCCCTGGCATAAAAGATGGCATTGGCTTCCAAAAGGGGGACAATGTCAAACTTAATGCCCCTCCTAAAAGATTGTCTAATTTTGTAAAGGGCAAGGCTCCCATGCCTCAGGATAACGAGGGTTACATTTTGTACCCTGCCAGTTATCCCGAGAGCAAAATTAGGATAATTCACTCTAGGAAGTCTCACTCTGGCCCCAATCATGCTTTTATGTATAAGGGTGAGACATCTAGTTCTAGGCAATCAACCCATGTAAAATTGGCTACGAAGAAAACTCCTAAGGCATCAAATGATTCTAACATTTCATTTAAGACCTTTGATGCCTCTTATGTTTTAACTAACAAATCCGGCAAGGTAGTTGCCAAATATGTTGGGGGCAAGCACAAGGGATCAAAGACTTGTGTTTGGGTACCCAAAGTTTTTGTGTCTAATGCCAAAGGACCCAAAACCATTTGGGTACCTAAAATCAAGAACTAAACTTGTTTTGTAGGTTTATGCATCCGGGGGCTCAAGTTGGATCATCGATAGCGGGTGCACAAACCATATGACAGGGGAGAAGAAGATGTTCTCCTCCTACGAGAAAAACCAAGATCCCCAAAGAGCGATCACATTCGGGGATGGGAACCAAGGTTTGGTCAAAGGATTGGGTAAAATTGCTATATCTCCTGACCATTCAATTTCCAATGTTTTTCTTGTAGACTCTTTAGATTACAATTTGCTTTCCGTATCTCAATTATGCAAAATGGGCTACAACTGTCTTTTCACAGATGTAGGTGTTACTGTCTTTAGAAGAAGTGATGATTCAATAGCATTTAAGGGAGTGTTAGAGGGTCAGCTATACTTAGTAGATTTTGATAGAGCTGAACTCGACACTTGGTTAATTGCTAAGACTAACATGGGCTGGCTCTGGCACCGCCGACTAGCACATGTTGGAATGAAGAATCTTCACAAGCTTCTAAAGGGAGAACACATTTTGGGACTAACAAATGTTCATTTTGAGAAAGACAGGATTTGTAGCGCATGTCAGGCAGGGAAGCAAGTTGGTGTTCATCATCCACACAAGAACATTATGACGACTGACAGGCCACTCGAGCTCCTACACATGGATCTATTTGGCCCGATAGCTTACATAAGCATCGGCGGGAGTAAGTACTGTCTAGTTATTGTGGATGATTATTCTCGCTTCACTTGGGTGTTCTTTTTGCAGGAAAAATCTCATACCCAAGAAACCTTAAAGGGATTCTTGAGACGGGCTCAAAATGAGTTTGGCTTGAGGATCAAGAAAATTAGAAGCGACAATGGGACGGAGTTCAAGAACTCTCAAATTGAAGGCTTCCTTGAGGAGGAGGGCATCAAGCATGAGTTCTCTTCTCCCTACACGCCACAACAAAATGGTGTAGTGGAGAGGAAGAATCAGACTCTATTGGACATGGCAAGGACCATGCTTGATGAGTACAAGACTTCGGATCGGTTTTGGGCCGAGGCAGTCAACACCGTCTGCTACGCCATCAACCGGTTATATCTACACCGAATCCTCAAGAAGACATCATATGAACTCCTAACCGGTAAAAGCCCAATATTTCATATTTTAGAGTCTTTGGTAGCAAATGCTTTATTCTTGTTAAAAGAGGTAGAAAATCTAAATTTGCTCCTAAGACTGTAGAAGGCTTTTTACTAGGATATGATTCAAACACAAGGGCATATAGAGTCTTTAACAAGTCCTCAGGACTAGTTGAAGTTTCTTGTGACGTTGTGTTTGATGAGACTAACGGCTCTCAAGTAGAGCAAGTTGATCTTGATGAGATAGGTGATGAAGAGGCTCCATGCATCGCACTAAGGAACATGTCCATTGGGGATGTGTGTCCTAAGGAATCCAAAGAGCCTCCAAATGCACAAGATCAACCATCCTCCTCCACGCAAGCATCTCCACCAACTCAAAATGAGGATGAAGCTCAAGCTGATGAAGGAGAAGATCAAAGAGATGAGCCACCTCAAGATGACGGCAATAATCAAAGGGGAGATGCAAATGATCAAGACAAGGAGGATGAAGAACCAAGACCGCCACACCCAAGAGTCCACCAAGCAATCCAACGAGATCACCCCGTCGACACCATCCTCGGCGACATTCATAAGGGGGTAACCACTAGATCTCGCGTTGCACATTTTTGTGAGCATTACTCTTTTGTTTCCTCTATTGAGCCACACAAGGTAGAGGAAGCACTTCAAGATTTAGATTGGGTGGTGGCGATGCAAGAGGAGCTCAACAACTTCACTAGAAACGAGGTATGGCATTTAGTTCCACGTCCTAACCAAAATGTTGTAGGAACCAAGTGGGTCTTCTGCAACAAGCAAGACGAGCATGGTGTGGTGACAAGGAACAAAGCCCGACTTGTGGCCAAGGGATACTCCCAAGTCGAAGGTTTGGATTTCGGTGAAACCTATGCACCCGTAGCTAGGCTTGAGTCAATTCGTATATTATTAGCCTATGCTACTTACCATGGCTTCAAGCTTTACCAAATGGACGTGAAGAGTGCCTTCCTCAATGGACCGATCAAGGAAGAGGTCTATGTTGAGCAACCCCTGGCTTTGAAGATAGCGAGTACCCTAACCATGTCTATAGACTCTCTAAGGCGCTTTATGGGCTCAAGCAAGCCCCAAGAGCATGGTATGAATGCCTAAGAGATTTTCTTATAGTTAATGACTTCAAAGTCGGAAAGGCTGATCCTACTTTATTTACT